>NW_020884891.1:1730707-2330707 GCF_003945725.1 Corapipo altera | reverse complement strand
TAGGACAGCTGCTCAGCTGGTGTGAATTAGCACAGCTCTGCAGGAGCCCAAAGACATATGAATGATTAAGAACAGCTCATGGCCTGACCTGGCATCATTCTAAACATCATTTCTTAGTATAAGCCTTAAAAACCTTTCTTTGACATAAAGCCAGGGAAAATACGAGGTAACAGCACAAGTCTGGCAAGACTTGCTGCCCATTAAGAAAATATCTTACCCTATGGAATGAGCTTTGCAAGCTCCTCCAAGCAGCATGATAAGTAACACTGGGGAAGCTGACTCTGTGTGCCAGGTATGAGTGTTGTGGAGACTTGCATTTTATGCATTTAGCATTTGTTTGGCAAAAGGAATGGATTTTTTGTTCCCTGCTGAGTTTTATATTGGCAGGGCTGCAAAGTGGTATTGTATGCGCATTACTGAGATGTAGTCTGAGCTACAGAGCTGGTCAGGAGCTGTGTGTCAGCTTAGTCTGCTGGAATTCTTTAAAAGGCCTTATACTGTCCAACATCTCGTGTTGATATGTCCTGGAGCTTCAGTTCAGGACAGAACATGAGCTTCCTGGGCTTATGTGACTCAACATTCAAGTCCTAAATCCTTATTTTCCGCATTCTTCCACATTTCAGAAAAACCCCAAAAGGTTGACAGAGCTCAAGCAGTGACAGGAACATCTCCTGCACACATCATGCTTTGTTTACAAGAAACTCATTCAGGCAGATAGTAAGTGTCTCTCCATTTTTCACATGCAGTGAGTCAAGCTGCTTGCAAATAGCACAGTTCCTCAGCAAATGAATCCATGTTCTTGTAAATTGTAGGTTTATCACCTTTTTTTCTTCTAAAGAACATGTTATTTAAATTACCTTGTATATATCTGTGTATTTTTGAAATGCCATCATGAAGATTTGTCAGCATTAACTGATTTACAGAGATACAAAAAGTAAAAGCACCTTGCAACACTTAAGTGTTATTTGCCATTTAGACAGGTTTAGTGCATGATAAAATATAAGTTCTGGTACTTCTGCCAAGAGTTCCAAGATTAATTAATTAAAGATGTAGCATAAATAATAACCCTTACATATAATCAAATATTTGCACTCTGATCTATAAGAAAAAAAAATAGGATGGTTTGGAATGAGGAAAGGTCAATCTTTTATGTTTCAGACTGGAATATTACATCAAAAGTTATGTTTCTGTGCACCTGGAGACCAGTCCATAGAAATCCACGCAGCTTTCATTGATTGTGATAATTCCGTTTCTAACAGCTTGTCTTAGATTTTCATGGCAAGGTTTTGGTAGTAGGGCAGCTTCTGAGGGAAGCTGCTAGAAGGTTCCATGTGTTTGACAGAACCAATGGCAGCCAAGTCTGTTTGCCCTGTGACAGTAGCTGGTGAGGGATCTCTCCCTGTCCTTGCCTCGACCCATGAGCATTTTGTTATTTTCTATTCACCATCCACCTGAGGAGAGAAGCGACAGAGTGGTTTTGGTGGGCACTCAGTATCGAGCCAGGGACAACCCTTCACAGAGCTGTATTCCAAAAAGGAAAGCAGGTGAAACGATGGCACTCATCACTTGAGTTCATTTATTCAATATTTAAATGGGGCTACCAGCAGAATGAAAAAATGCATAATGTAAAAGCAACAGAATATTTCCTTTTGTAAGTATATATTCTATTTATTTTCTCTATTTTTTCATCAATTTATATTTCATTTAAATCTTTTTGCCTAAATCAACTCTTTCTCCCTGCTTCTGAAGCGTGGATCTAAAATATTTCCATCGCACAAGGAGTGACCTCTATTTTATGTGGGAGTAAAATCCTTTACATAATCCAAGTCAGAGGAGAATGCTCCCAGAATGTCTTGCTTTCCCCCTTCTTCCTACTTTTAATTTAAATTATGAAAGATCAATTCCCGTTTTATCTCTGTAGCAGGGGAAGCAAGTGAAGGGAGTGCTTTCCTTTTTAGTGTCAGTTTTCCTCAGCTCGTTTGGGTTTGGTCGCTAATATGTAATTTACTCTCTCTGACGATGTAATTGATGATTACAGTGTCTTCCTCCCTTACTTTGTTGGAGGATCAGAGTTCTCTACTTCAAAAAGACACACATGAGAATCAGGTGCTGTTATATTCAATATTTAGTAAAGCTAGACTCTTTTAATAGCGGCATAACTTTGTTCTTCTGACTTCAGTTTGGAAAATAACTTGCATTTAATATGTCCACAGGGCAGTACGTTGGCTTCTAGTTCCAGTAATGTTATTGATTTGAATTGCATTGTAGAAATATGACAGTAATTATTCATCAGGATATCTCTGGAAATTATTTATGATATGAAATTGCTCTTTGGTAATTTAAAAATTAGACACTTGTGTGTTTGATTTGGTATTTTTATTTGCATGTCTGAAAGGAGAGGTGAAAACAACACTGAGTGAAAATGTCTTTGATCACTAGCCCTTTTTGCTTGAAATTATCTGATGAAAAAGTGGTTATTTTTAAAATGTCTGCTGGACATAACAGTAATGACTAAACTGAGATTTGTGTAATTTTACCATAATACACGAAGAGGGGTTTGGGATTTAATGTGTTTTGAGGTCAGATACTCATTTGGTGTAAATTGGTGTAGCTTAATGTATATTAGAAGTGGATCTGGCTTGTTTTCTCTCTTTGTAATTGGTACTTGCATAGAAAACTCCTACATCACCTCGAATTGCAGGATTGATTTAAATAATTGGGGCAGAAATGGAAGATCTGATAGCAGGGAATTTTAGCCGTGTATTGGAAGTGTAGCTTTTGTTTTACTGCAGAGAAAAGAGGCCAAGAACACTCCGTTTGGTTTAAGAAATACGAATGCTGCTATTGTTTAATAAGGGGAAGTTTAAGTAAATAAATGAACGTCTGTCCAGTGTTAACCAATGAGCAGGATTTCAGGAGGGAGAAGGTGTCTTCTACCTTTTCTTTCCACAGTGGAAAAGAAGCCTCAGCACATCTGGGATGTCTTCTAACTTTCTTTTTCTTAAAACAAAAGGAAGCTTTTGCGCTACGTGCACATAAGTCCCAGCATCAAAGACTGTTCTTAGTTTTTCCTTTCAGGTATTTTGGAGACTAAAGCCAGGCTAGAAAATAATGTGATAATTCTTAAAACTAAAGCAGATGATCCTGGGATGATCCTCAGCAGTGTCAACCTCCAAGGTTTAGAGATTTGCTTCCGATGTGCTCTGGCTGTACAGCTTAAGTTGTAACAACAGGACATCTTCCTAAAGTTTGCTTTAGGGGAAGATAAGCTGAAATAGCCTGTGATTAACGAGGAGGAGGAGGTGTGTGTGGGAGGAACTGGGCTATAAGTTCCGCTCGGTCTAATTCTAGATACTTAATTAAAGTCTTATGAATTTAAGGCTGAAGTCTTAAAGATAAACATGTCAAAAAATGAGAGGGTCTTTTCATTCTCCGAGAGATACTTTTCTGAATTGTTTTGACTGTACGGAAACAGCAATTTGGTAAAATTTTATTTAGCATAAATTAGATAGTGCTATTGGCTGTCTAGTGTTTCCTCCAGATCATTTAATATTCTTATTAATCCATCAGGCTTTGCTTGTAATTTTGGTAATTATCTGATTGCCATTTGGAAGCAAGAACTAGATAAATAATATGTGGTGATCTGTTTCATTTAATGTTTCTTAGGAAATGCTAATAAAATTGAAAAAATTCAGGCCTTTCCTCCTCAAAGCACATATCCATATCATTATATGTGAATTCCCTGTAGTCTCAGCTACGTATGTGAGCTGATACCATTTTTGACTTCTCTTCTTAAACCTCTTCCAGAAGCTTTACTCGGCACAGGCTGGAGCTCTCAAGTGTATTTGGGTGGGTTTGTGTCCAAAATTGGATAAACAGACGTATTTGCAAGAATTTCCTGACGTGTTTTAAAATATAATGTAGGCTTTGAAAGAACTTGCAACCAGCTTTTACTTCTTATGCACAGTTCTTATCAGTAACATTTGAAAATACTGTAGGTTTTCATAACAAAGCAGTTCATAATTTCTTAACATCATCTAGAGCATAATTTGATGGTGAAAATTCTGTATTGAGATGAAGAATATTAATGTGTGGTATAAATTTTCATCATATAATCCCCAAAATGGAATAGGGAATACGTCCTCTGATAAGAAATTCCCTATAAACATGATACAGAAATGGATCCAAAACGCGGTGGACATGATCTAGTAGATAAAGTTCCTTTTTCCTTGCCAATTCTAACATTTTTTTCCTTAATAACTGAGGGTGTCATTTGAAAAGGTACTTAAAAATCTGATACTACTACCAGGTGCATCATTTAACAGACTAGAAAATGTATGTAAAGAGCCAGGTCAATGTTATTGCATATGTCCAAACACCTCTGCCTTATAATCTTTATTAATCAAATCCTCTGACACTTGTGTTATTTGCAATGGAATGTGACAGATAAATGCCTTCCAGGAACTTGACTCTGGTTATGGCAGGGAAGTGAGTTCCCTGTGTCCAGTGACAAAGACATGGGTGTCCCTTGAAGAAAGATGACAAGTACCCCATCTGGTTACACCAAAAGAATGCCCTTATCTGATGGGTTGTGTCTGGCAAAAATTCACTGTAGATACGTGTCGCTGTCCGAAAGGAAGAGGGGACAGGACACGAGGAAGGGTGCAAGCAGACTTGTTTATTCAGGCGTGTGTCCGATTCTTAAGCCTCCCGCCAGGGAAAAAGGGGCAGAACATAGGGTGGGCTATCAGACAGACAAACAGGGGAGCAAATCAGAACCGGGTACAGGCAAAAGGGGGAGGAGGAAGCCTGGGCATGTGCAGTTGTGCACTGTGTAGCATGGATACAGTGAAACCACATAATAACAGTAACAGTCCATATGAAAGTCCTGCCAATTGCTGTATGCTTTTCTCCATGCCTGGAACTGTTCCCATCCTGAATCTTGCTTCTCTACAGATACGGTTGTGACAAAGGGAAAACTCACCACCTCAGGTTTGCAAAATCTATTGATGAATTCACTTCTTGGAAAGTGTCCTCCTGCATGAGGAATTGGGCATCTTGTTAATGTGACTTTGAATAGAAAAAGGGATTAAAGATTAAGTAGAATAGAACAAAAAGTACGGTTGACAGCAGTAAAGAGATCCTTCCTGTGCTTCCACCCTATCAAAAAAGGGCAGTGATTAATCTGCTTTTATAACTTTTCCCAGATGTCCAGAACATGCTGCAGGATTTTGCATTCAAGACTATGATGAGATGCTAATGAGTTTACAGCTTTTGTGAAAGAAAGTTAAAGGGTTTCTAGGTGTCAGGAACATCTATCATTTACAGTCTACCAGAAAACAGTGCAATTGCCCCATCCCATGTGTAGTGCTAATTTCCTGTAGGTTTCCTAGAGAGAATAGCTATCATTAGATGACATACAATTTCTGCAATTAGCTAGTTAAGCAGCATTTCTTTTTTAGAGTAGCATAAAAATGACATGTTCAGGAACAGCACATTAGATTTTCTTCTAAGTATCTACTCCAGGGAATAGTATTTGTCCTAGAACATAAAGGTCAATGATAATTGAAGAATGTCAATAATGGCCAGAACCACTACAAAAATTTGTATAAATCTGTTAGACCATTTTATATGTTCTTTCTTCAGTAATATCACAGGAGATTGTAGTCCCACAAGTCAAACTCTTTAAGCAGAAGAGTGCTCAAGCTATTATTCAAATACTTGGCTTGTAGTAAGAAATAAGTTAAATTGCTACACTTATCCTATAACATATTTCTTTTTAATTAATATTTCTAATCGGTGGAGTGAGGTGGCAACAAAAAACATATTACAATACATTTATTTGTGGTATAGGGAATTATGTAAATGAACAATATGTTACAGTGTGGCCACAGGAGAGTATAATTTTAATATATATAAATTTAGTTCCCTAACCTGCACTATCTATAACTACTCACTGGGTAGAGGTAAAATAAGAAGAATGAAAAAGTGGAGGATGCAAAAGAATAAAGGGTTTTTCCTTGTCTGCAGCAGAAAGTTGTCTTGAATCCTAAGAAAGAAAAGACATCTGGGACATGGAAGCCCGGATCCATTTGTATTCTGAAAAGCGTGTCTTTCATGTACAAAATCGTGGGGAAACCACGGGGTTTGCACTCTCCTGCTCCTCCTACTGGAGGAGCACTGTCTGCTGCTGTGGCAGCATCTGCGGGGATTCATTGCACTGAATCTAAAATACAGGCAGTTATAAATATAGGAGTATTGGGATTCACAGTTCTAGCATTAAAGCTTTAGTGATTTTTTTTTTTAATGAATGAGAAAATTTCATAGTTCCTCTAGATTAAAGCTTCAGAGAGAATGTCATATTCAATTTCTCAATCTTAAATGCAGTAATTAATTGTTCAGTTTATTGTGTTATATGACTTTCCTCTGCAAACTAGTTTTCTTTCTTTCATCTTTCTTGGAGATAATGAACTCATCTCTCCACCCTTTAAAAAAATAAATATACAAGAAGCACTTTATCCAGGGGAAGAAATTTTCCAAGATTAGAGCAAGATAGAGTAAGATTTTATGACCTGGGAGACTGTGGCTTTGGAGAATAAGGTAGAAGGTGTGAGGAGAATAGACTAAAAGCAAGTTAACAGGTATTTTTCCTCAAGTCATGAAAACATAGACATTGTTTGGTTTAGTAGGGAAAGTCAGATACAGAGGTTGCATTTGTTTTCCTTTTTGCATACATATTTACATGTTTGTACTCATTTCTATATCATATTGTACCATGTGTGCCAATTTATACCTGTCAGTGCTATGTGTTGATGCCCAATACATCTTCTAGTTGTAGATGTTCCTTGATAATTGCATTCATAAACATAATGCTGTCTTGCTTCCAATTTTGTTCTCTGTTTTGCTTTTCAGAAGCTAAAATACATTGATTGACATTTTTATTCGTTCTAGGAGGGACGAATACATTCAGAAACATTCAGGTACAAGCTGCTAGTACAGTTTGTGTTTTTATTTCCAAGGAGCTGTTTGCCAAATCTAAATAAGAAATGTTTTTAATACTGTGGAGATTTGGCTCTACTGACTATTGGCTGTGGTGTTATTCTCCTGAAGTACCTTGGGAATTACATTATACTGGGACTGTTTGTCACACCTGGAACCATTCCTGGTGGAGCATTACTAATTAATTTTCATTGTGGTTTTCAGTAGTATTACAACACAGCATAGCAGAGGGGCAAATGAATTAGTGAAGAATTCAGATGTTTTACTTGTCGGTTTTTATCTTAAAAAGCCAGATTTACAGAAACCACTGGCTTGATCTTTAAATGTACAGTTCATCCAAGAGCATGTGTCCTGTTGATAAATTAACTGATGGGCGTAGAGTTCACTGATAGTATCAGAACTCAGCATAACATAACACAAGATCGGGCTGATGTAAATGAATAGCCCCACAGTGGGAATAGCAACTCGAAAGAGAAGAAAATTATTGTCTCTGTAGTGAAAGTACAGCAAAAGAAAACATGATTAACTTATATTGTGCTTTTTGGAAGTCGTCTTTGAACAGTCCCTAATGTAAGGATGTAAAGCCATGTCAGTGTGGTGCCAGGAAGAAATAACTGAGCTCGACCTGAACAAGGCAGTGCCTGTCCTTGCAGAGACAGAGGCTTAAGAATCAAAGTGGAATGCTACTGTGGCATTGTGAGGGAGTTTTTTTACCTTGATAAGAGAGCAGCTCCAAAATGGCTCAGATATTTCTTTATTTCTGAACTCTGCTTCCGAGGCTACAGAGGATTTAATATTGAGGTGTCCACAAAATCTTTCAGTGATACGCATCCAATTACCTGGTTTGTGTCAGGGGATGTTACGGTTTAGGGGTGATTATGGTGGTACTGGGTCCATGGTTGCATTAGATGATCCCAAAGGTCTCTTCTAAGCTTGATGATTCTGTGATTATGATCACGAATAAGACTTGTGTTTGTACAACTAACACATTTTAATCTGGAATTTCTGACCCATGTCATCGTTACTATTGTTCTGCACACACCCCAAGTGATTCTGCCAGCTGGGTGTATGTTGTACCTTCTGCACAGGTGAAAGTCAGTTAAGCAACTCCTTGGGAGTGTTGGATTTTCCCCTTGTGCCCAGATAAACATTGTGAAGTGTACTTGGGGATGTGTTCAATGCTCCCTGCTTGGATCAGGGCTGTGTTGGGTTTGTGACAGTTCGAACATCTACACCAGGCTCTGCTTCATGATGCTGAAACATCTTGTTAGAGATTTCTTTGCACATCAGTTAGACCCAGTGATAAAAGAACTTGTGTTAAAGACATTTTTAATTTTATCTGTATACAGGCAGTAAATACATCCAGCATTTGTGTAGATGTAACAGTTTAGGTATGTGAAGAGCGTGTCCTCAGCATGGCAAACATTCAGAAACCCATAATAACAATGGAAACCTTGTTCTTGTGGTAGCTTTATTTAGTCTTATAATTTAAGTTCAAATTAAAAAAAGTTAAGTAATGTATTTCACACTATCAGAAAGGTTTTTCTGGCTATAATAAAAAATTCACCCTGCCTATTTGAAATGGAGTAACTGATTTTTAAGCCAGAACTGAAAATAACCTTAGAATTATGCATGTCAGGCGGGTTCAGTATATCAGAACATTGCATCTATATACATTCAATATATCAGATATTGTATTAGGCAGTGGATAAGGTGAGAAGAGCATTGAATCAAAACTTTAGAATCTGTTGTCATATTTTCAACAGATTTGACAAAATGGAAGATATATGAAAATATTCAGATTTTACAAGTTTGAAATAAAAGTGCTACAAAAAAGCCCCAAACCAATCAAACTTAAAAATCAATAAAAAAGAAAAAGCCAACGCTCCAAAACACCCAACATAGTAGAAAGAGAGAATCCCAACAGACAAGAGCTGCAAGAATTCAGTTGTCTTCTGTTTTTCTGTTCCCAAAAAACTTGTTTTTTGAAGTTCTCCATCAGTAGATATTTGTCAAAAGTCAGCACAAGAAAGCCTTTTTTCCACTTAGTTTGGAGTTTGAAATAAAATAGACTAAAATAATCAAAGGTACCAAAACTAACAAGACAGGAGGTTCATGATGAAAGTTCTTACATTACTCTTAGAGCAGGAACAAAACTATCACGGAGTATAATCCAAAGAAAGCTGTGCTGGACCAGTTCATTTTGGCAGCTCCATCTGGAATGATTCCAGAGCAGCTCATCTTTTATTCAAAGAAAATTTGAAAAGGGATTTGGCTTGGTATAGTGTCTCATCTAAAGAACAATGAAAGCAAGAAAGTAAATAAAAATAAATGCAACAATAAAGGTATGTCAAAAGACTAAGTCACAGTAAAAAAAAAAAACAAAATTGACAAACAGAAAGAAAGATGAAATAATAGAAAAAATAATGAAAAATAGTACAATGCATGAAATAAAAGCAAGTAGGAAATTACATGTCAGAAAAAGAAGAGCAATAGAAAAAGGAAACAGAAGAAACCATGTGGAGAGAGCAAATAAAGCACAAAAATATTGAAAATCAATTTAAGGATGAAAAATATATTACTTGTTTGGAGTTGTTTTCCTTGAAAGAATTTTAAACATTAAATTATCTTTTGTTTGAGGTCTAAATGGAAATTGTTTTGGTTTATCCAGTAATGCACAGGTTATTTTTACCTTGACAGTAGGGAAAATACAAAGGTAATTCTATCACTTTATAACTATTTGCAATTAAAACTGAGATGTTAAAATATCCAGTGAAGGCTGTTTTTAAGAAAATTTGTGCTTTTTATATAGTGGAAATGAAACACTGAAACAAGAGATGCATATTATTTTTGATTCTTTTATCACAGTACAAGCCATCAGTCTCTTACTTATTGGTTTTTAAAATAATGTAAATTAGGTGAAAATTAATGAATGAACTAACAAATGAGCAAAATATGAACCACCTGGGCATGATAAATGTGAAATTTTGTGGTATGGATTCTACACTTTTAACCTCTGTGTTTTGCTACTTAATTGTTCTCTGTGGTCTCTCAATGAAGTCAGACTTCAGTGGCTGCAGCAGTAAATGGAGCTCAGCATGGACTAGGAACACTTTTCTTTTGGTGCCAAGGGGATTCTTGGCCGAGGGAGCATAACACTAAGCACAGGTAATTTAGACTGAGTCTAGGCTGGGTTTGCAGTTTATTCTGATCTCCCAGTGTCTTGGCCAGGCTCTGGGTCACTGAGACACAGTATAGGACCACTGAACTGACACTGTTTGTTCCAGAATTGAGTTTGGAGCACAATTTGGGAAATTATGGCTGCTGTGAAGCAGAGAAGTGAGTTAGTCTGTTGTCCTGAGTTTTCAGAGCTATGCTATTCTAACCTACAAATTCTAAAATAGTGTATTCCAAGTGACTAACTGTGTGTTACAATGCCAACTCATTTGGAAAAGGCTCTGTTTTGTCTCTGCAAACACCTGCTCTTGTGTGGGTCCAATAGGGATAAACTCTTTATCAGAAGTCTGAGCTCATTTAGACTTACAGGGAAAACCTCAGCAGAAAAAAAGTTTGCCCAAACCATGGAAACTCATCCTGGAATAGAAGAAGTGTAGGATCAGAAAACAGTTGCTTAGGGCTTTAAACTAAAGCATTTTATAAATATCATCAGCAAAAGAAATCGTGAAAGGTCTGAAATTGTGTCTAAGAAATTCACTTTCACCAGGCAGATAATTCAAGGGAAGAGAAGAAAGAAGTTTCTGATGGAGATGAAGTTACTGTTATTTATAAGAAATAAAGTAATTATGCTTTTTGGTATTATTCCTTACTTGCTTCACTGCAGATAGTTTTACAGTTTTGTTACATCCCATGATTCTATTGTTAAGGGGCTTTTTATTATTATTTTGTAAACTATGCTGATATTTGTATTTGGGACTTGAACATTCTTGATATTTTGAGTGGTTTTATAGTTTAATTAAGTCATCAAGTGACTAAGCTGTGAATATGAGTGCAGCTGTGTCTGCCTTTACTTAGATGTTACAAATACTTGTACAGTTGTCCTGGTGCTGTTGTTTCTTAAATTTGGCCGATAGCCTTCCAAACAAAATCTATAGGACTTAAGTATGTTTATATCAGATATGGCAGATCTCTAAGACAGGTTTTCTGTCCATGAGCCATGGCTGGGAGTCCATTTACAATTAATCATTTCCTTTTGAGGTTCCAGCAAAGAATGGATCCACCCTCTCAAGTGCTGTATAGAGTTTCATTGACAGCCAAATAAGAGGCAAGGAGTCTCTTGTGTGTCACTTGTTACAAAATATTTGTGTTTTCACTATCAGAGAGACAGACAATTTCAGTTTTATAACAGATTAAGGTTTTATTGTCATAATCCAAATAGGTTTAATTATCTTGAAGACATATCATGGCCTGACAATTTCCCAACTTTGGATCCTGGGCACATGGTGGAGTTTAAATTCAGATTATATATCATCTACAGATGAAGCAACAGCTCCCCTTTATTCTGGATCAAACTCCTGTCACAGGCAATGAAAACAGTACTGTGCTCTGCTTGAGGTGGGAGCAAAGCCTCATTTGATGATCTCATGCCTTCAGCAGGAGCTCCCATCGTATCCAGAGCCAGTTGTTTCCATGCCATCCTGCAGCACAGCGCTCCCTCAGTTACACTAATGCTATTTATGGACTCACGTTGTGAATTGGATCAGCAAACTCATCTGAGTTAAAACAAAACAAATAAACCCTCTACAAAAGAGGTGGAAGGGGAGCACTTGTAACTGGTGTTGCTCCTGAAATCCCTCTATTTTCAGCAATGTTTTGAACTCTCATGTCTTTCATGTTTATCTAGGGTTTACTAGTTCTCTGAGCTCTGGGATGGCATCCATCAGCATTCTTCTCACATCATATTGTTAAAATCTCACAAGATTTTTAAGCTTCATCTATGTCTTCATCTGGTGGACTATACACACACTCCTCTGCTTTCTTCAGCAGCAGCGTAGTGCAGCTTTTCTCCCCCATATAAACATCCCACTCTTGGTTTTTATATCCCACTGTTACTGAGGTGATGTTTCTAATGCTAAGAAGGTTAATTTAGTCGTATGATCAACAACTATTTTTTTGGAGAATATGGTATTGAAACCAGTTAATATGTGGACTTAATAATTACATTTCTAATGACTAGACACCTTGAGAAGAAAGCAATGTGTATATACAAAAAAAAAAAGAAAAAATGTGCAGATCTTTAAGTCATGCTTTTATTTCTTATCACTGTAGAGCATTTTTTGAATCATAAGAGCTCAAATATCACACCTATAGCCTTATTGATTTTAAAAATTGTGATCAGTTAGAGTTTGGAGGAGCACATGAGACTCATTCACAGTTCACCTGTCTTGCCAGAAAGTCTCTTTTTCCATACTAAACCCGATTTTCGAATACTGACAGCCATGAATAACTCTCATCCAAAGGCAGTCACTAAGGTATAAGTTTTAAACTTTTGGGAGGAAACATGTGAAGGATTTATGAAATCAGCTAGACATACACAAGTATAAGAAACAGTAGCTGTCAGTTCACCTCAAATTTGTAGATTGGACTCTACTGAATTAAAATAATATTCAAAATCTACTGAAATGATATTCTGGTCTCTTTGACCCCTTCCCACTACTCAAATCAGACTAATGGTTTGTCTTAAGTTCTGCTGAATGTTCAATATAGACATTTATAGGCAGCACAGACAATGTGAACAATAAACAACTTCATTAATAATTACATAAAAATTATTCCCATGTAAGCAGATTCCTGCCTGTCCATGCTCATTCCGGTTATTGGGAACAATGCAGTGTTCAATTTGCTAAACACAGAATAGCTACTTATTATGGTGGGAACAAGATGCAGACTGCATTAGGATGGTATTTTATCTTATCTGTTAGAGCTTCTGGGATTATTTCTTCCTTCTCCCATTTCAAAAGGAATTCATTATGCTGTGATGTGCAGCAGGAGTACAGCTCCCTTTATAAAATTATTAAGCTGCTTTACAATTAAAATTGCCATCTTTTGTCCTGTTGGTGTTGTTTATAAGTGAGAAAAAAGCAGAATGCTAAGTAGGATTATTGTAAAGTACGTGCTTATTCTCCAGGAGTGTATTTTCCATTTCCTTATGAAGTACTGATGTTGCTCTAGTGTGTATTATTAATCACATATTTTATTTATCTTGGAGTAGTAGAAGCCCCAAGTTGGGACTGGGAGTCCAACTGTGTGATTGCTGCACACACATGTAATAATAAAAGAATAAAAGGGATCCTGCATTAGTCTGTACAGGAGGTTACAACCAGCACAGTTAAAGGTCTCCTCGCTGGAGGCCTCATGGGGCAACAACTTCATTCAGATTTTGTGAACAACATTCTTTCACTGTCATAGAGGCCACATGGAGCAATTGATGTATTCAATTAGTACATGTACACAATTAGTAAATGGCAACAGATTTTTTTTCTTTTTTTAAAGGAAATTAAGGGAATTCTACTGTCTTATGGCAATTTGTTTGGCATTGCAGCCTGTTTTTCTCTTATGTTGGTTCATGACAGCATCATCATAAAACAGAACTTGATTTATTGGAATATTATTCATAAGTGGGACTCTACTGGGTTTCCCATTCCACATGGAGCAGGTGAAGGCCGTAGGAAGGAGGCTTTGATTAAGATAACTATAATATATTGAGGGTGGTTAGCTGTCTTGTTTTCATCCTTCTCAGGAACAGCACTGTTCATCCTAATGACTGGGATGTGAACAATGCTTCCTGAGTCTGAATCAGGGTAAATCTGTAACTACCAATAATGTTGGTAGTCACAAAGAAACAACAGGGTTAAATTGTTAGTTTTTTTATTTCAGGACAGAGATCAAATGTCGCACTTGGTCTCAGAGGTCTTCTCCAACCTAGTTGATTCTGTGATTCTGTAATGCCTAGGATGCATTGCAGAAAAAAACCCTCATATACTTAATTCTTAGGCTTCCACACTGTATATGATGAACACATGCCACACTGGTGAGAGGCAACAGCTGCTACATTTTGATTCAGCATTAATTAAGTGACGACATCGAGGTTACATTGCTGCCTTACACTCTGATGACCCTTTGTTTAAAAACAAACAAATAACCCCAAAGATCTAAACTGTGAAAGCTTCACTGATTGGTAACAACTTAACCCACTATTTCAGTCAAGGACTCCCTTTTGGTTTTATAACAAGCGAGTATGGTAGTAGCAATAAATACAAGCAGTTCTTAGTAAAGTGGCACATTGATTGAAGAGAAAATACATAATCAGGTTTGGAAATGTGCTTCATTAATCTTGAACTTAAAAGTGATGAAGGATAAAATCTGTCACACCTCTTTAAGATTAATTTTAACTGCGTGTGAATATTATTGACTGATACACTTGAGCACAGAAGTCCTCTCTGTAGGAAATACAAACAACAAGGAGAATACCTATATAATTTTTATATACTGTTTTGTCAAGGTGTCTGACCTGAAATCAGACAAAGACCATTTCTAGGAACAAAAGCTCAGTTAGTTTCTAGCCTCATTAATCCTCAGCCTGTCTAATGAGTTGTCCAGTGTGGATTTTAACTGATTTTTTCTGATACAGATTTTTCTTCATTTACAGCTAGACTGAATTCAGTCCACTCACTTTCCCAGATAAGTGTTTTGCTGTTCAATGGCAGTGATTTTAAATCAATATTATACTGAGAAAAATTTGCAGTTGTAGTCGAGAATAAGAAGTCTATATACTTTTTCCATGTCCTACTTTTCCATAGCATCTTTAAAAATAGAGTTCTGAAATTATTTTAACGTAAGCACATCATTGCTTTGTTGGAGCATTATTGTCTGTACATTACAAACCTGACATACATGTGTTTTTCCATATGATATTATAATCTGAAAAAATTCTTTTGGTAGCTCTGCTATTATACTTATTGTTCCATCATTAATGATAAATTTCATTTAAAATAACAAGAATATGGTAAGTTATAGATTCTCATTGAACACTGTATCCCTCAGAATCTAGTGACTTTTAATATTAAATAACTTCAGATGAATGTGATAAGCTTTTTGCAGGATACTGCTCTGGATAATCTGTATATCTGAATAATCATAATATTTACAATGAATTATAATATTTCAGTCTTGATTTGAGGAGTAAGTTCAATGTAACCTGTAGCAATTTTTTTTCCAGACTTTTTTGTGTGTTTTTTTGAGAGTGAGAGAAAGTGGGTGTTTTCTGCTACTGGTGTACTAGTTTTGCTGTTAAAATAGAACTGGCACCATGACTTGGAAAGCCATGATTGCTTGTGCACCCTACACCATTCATTATGAGGAATTATGTAAAATTTTACCTGATTTTTTCACCAAAGTGTACAAAGGTATCATCACAATGACCTGCTGAGGATTAGTTTTTTTGATCTGATGGGAATAAGTTAAAAAAATAAAGTGAAGGCCATCTACTCCTCCGAACTGCACCAAGATCTGTTGTCTTGGGAGCGTTCACATTTATTCCATTCAGGAAGGGTGGGATCTGGGACCTGTAATGTTCTGGAGAAGGGATTTTATTAGGATGTGCATAATTACCAGGTTTGTGAGAGGGGTGGCAGAGGCTGTGACAGGGAGTGTTGTCAGTGCACAGTATGAATCAATGAAGAGCTGCTTTTGGGGGAAGCACATTGCAGGACTGAAATCAGGCCCCAGAAATGGTGTTTGTGTGTAACCACACAGGCTGCAACATCTTTGTGTGCATTTCTCAATGCAACTTTCCTGCCACCTCTAGACTTCTCAGCAAAATAGTAACTCCGAGTGTCTTCTCAAGCACTTCCATTTCCCTGTATTTGAATTTTCCATGATGAAGTCTTACTCTTTGGAAGGTACAAACTTACCTAGTTCAGCTGAACAATAGATGTGCAGTTGTATAATTTCTAATGATATTCTGTCAAGGCTTCAGCATAAAAAGGAAATGGCAAGGATATAACAAACTTCTGATTGTTTGTGACTTCTAAGTCAAAGTCTTGTCATGAGATGCAGAAGGAGGAAATGTCACTCGCATGGTAATTTTACCTTTAGTGAAATGTGGGCTCTTAGCAATTTTAGCACATAATTGGCAGAGCAGAAACACTTAGGAGATTATTATGGACTATCTTCTTGTCAATATTTGATTTTCAGGGTTTGGTTATGGAGCTTCAGTATTTTAATTTTCTGCAGAGTCAAATCTGATCAGAGTTTCTTTTCCTTTCCCCAGAGATCCTCAGCCTTACATGTACATGGCTTCTTAATACTCCTGGACATAACACAGCTAACACTAACAGACATATACAGGAAAAAAAGAAGTAGCCAGCACAATGTATTTCTGATTTCTACTTCCACCTGTATTTTGGGGCAAGAGGCAGACATAGGCTCAGTATGCATCCTGGAATACATTACCTGTCAAGACAGATCCCTCTAAGACCCCCAAGTTCTACTGGCTTCTGACAGACAGTAGAGTCAGGACAAACACACAAACACAGATTTTCTCTGCAACAGAACTGCAGGGCAAAATATAGTGCACTTGCCAACAACCAATATGAAGGTAAAGTAGAATCAGAATAATTAAGGACTGTTTAGGGCTGTCATTCTGTTCATAGCTTGGCAGACTGATGTTGTGTCTTATACATCTCGAATGTAGCTTTCACATTTGGCCCATTCAACTGGGATGTTTCTCAGAGAGAACAGATTAGCAGTGACACTGCTCTTTCTCTTGCAAAGAATATTTCACACCACGGCAGGGTCTGGTGGCATTGAAACGTGCAAATCTATGAGAAGATGGTTGCATTCACACTTTGGGCTTTCATGAGCTACCCAGAGTGGGTTCCCTGGAAATGTGAACTCTGTGCTGCAACACAGCAGCTGCTCCATGAACTCCTATCCATTTTACAGTTTTATGGGATGTGATGTCCAGGATTTCTAAATCTGAGGAAAAGACTTAAAGTTTAAACGTCTGGGTTTCTGTTTTGAAACGTCACCATAGAATAAGATAGCTGCAGTATCTTGGTAATGCCTTTTCTTGAGAAGAAAGGAAATTCATGTTTAACAAAAAGCTACACTTTTTTTCAGAAATAATTTGTGCTTAAAATGCTGTTGAAGAGTAAAACTTATTGTTATGATAAAGCCACAGAGTCAAGCACAAAGATCCAGTCAGAAGGACTAGAATGGGCTGGTGGCTGGATGGTGATTCACTGAAATGTTTGGAAACCCCCTGTGCTAATTAGCATATGTGAGCAAACCATAAATAAATGCCTTTATGCTTGTAAATTCTATGTAGTTTTCTAGAGCTTTGTAGATTAGGGAATCTTCTAACCCTTCTTGAATACATTTGATTGATGAGTATACTGTAGTTCTGCCCAAGCATCCTTGTAGAATTCATAAGTCACAGTTTTTTCTAAGAGAAGATACACAGGAAAGGCCATTGGAAAGGAAGATTCCATGATTGCAGCATGGAAAGACAACGGCCTCCTCAATTTTTTGGCACAGAGATATTACTATTGAGAATCATGTGCCTTCCTGAGTTCAGCAATGTAATTTTCAGATTATAATTTAGGAAATAGAAAGAAAATGTGAATTAAGCCTAAGCGCAGGAACCAGGAGACTTTATGAACATTGTAGCTATTAATTCTCTACAAGGAAGAATAAATAAGACAAAGACTTTACCTCTCTCTGGGGCGTATTTGACATTCCCCCTCTGTCAGAGCATGAGGTTGCTTTTTTTCTGGGCAAGAGTCAGACCACCTCTGCTTTCAGCAACACAGCTTCCACTGATGCAGGCTGAGAAGAACCACTTTGGCTTTAAAATTAGTGTAGTCTTATTTGTCCTTTCAAGTTCATTTATGCCAGTTGCCACCAGAGCCAGAGTGCAATCCCTTTTTAATCATTCCTTCATTCCCCCTTGAATGGTCATAGTAGAGCTGGCTCGAAACCGAGATGAAAAACTCCACTTAATTTGGTTGCCTTTCATCAGGAACTTCACTTGCTACAGAGCCACTCTATTAGACCACCGATGTCAAGGCAGCTCAAGACATTAGCTGTCAAAGTAACTCTCCATAATCACCTGCTATTTACATGCAAAACATGTCTCCCTGTTTAGACACAAACTGTAAACACATTTCCAAGAGAAAACTACTAACTTAAGCTATGACAGAAACTTTTTTCTTTTTTTTTTTCTTTTTATGTGATATGGAAAAAAAAAATTCCCTTGCTGTCAAAATGACTGCAAGAAGCCCCATTTGGGAAGAGCTCTTATTGCTTTAAATGCTTCCACAAAACTGCTTTGATTTTACTTCTGCGAAAAGGTTATAATTTATTTGTCTCTCTCTTCGCTCCTGTCTACCCCATAGCAACTGTGATTACATACAAATAATGAAATCTGATTGTCTTGCCTTGCAGTGTGACAGAATCCCTGTTTCTGCTGCAATACTAATAGCTGGTTATTTATAGCTTTGTGCTAATTCAGCTCTGCTGAATGATGCTTGGGAAGGTCAGCTTCCCATCCATCTGTGACTGTTTGCTACTCAGCTGAACATGTGAGGTGTCTGTTTTCTCCAGATCCGCTGAACAGCTCTTGAATGAGAGATGAGCCTTTTAGTTCCTTCAGTTCCCTTTCGTTCCTTCATCCTCAAGACACATTAAATATAAGAACTCTTCCACAGGTACTACAAGACTGTGGCCTAAAACTCCTGCCAGTTTGGTGAGCCGCGGTCTAGAGAAGTTTGATGACACCATCTGGAGGTGGGCAGATATTCTGTCAGAATTTCTGCTGGTGAACCTGATGGAATGGTGTAAATTGATTAAACATATGCCCAGTTCAGAGGCCATTTAATGATTTACGTTCCTACTTATGACAGTAGCATAAGTAAAGTAGTGGTACAACTAAAAAGTTACAGAACTAAGCCGAGAGCTCTTGCAAACAGATCATTATTTTTTCTGAGAGGAACTGCTAAAGTGTATCCTTATATATTGGGAGTTGTCTAACTGTGTAAGAAAGTTCATTATTCGGGAATTTCAAGATCTTTTCCTCCTGCTATGAGAATTAGAGAGGTGTATTAGAAAGGCAGTAATCACTGCATTGGCATCAGATGGAATTTCATCAAGATTAAATTTATTCCAGTACATTTAGAAAGTAATTATTGCCACAGAAATGTTATGCCAGTCTAATATTTTTTTCCTGTTAATACAGAGCCCAGAACTCTGGGTTATCTCAGGCTAAGTTGGTGGTTTTAATGTAACAATTCTCTGAGCTTCTTGTCCTTTATTCCTTATATATTCTGAATTTCAGCTCCTCCTTGAGATTGAATGGGGACATGGGGAAGAGCATAGGACTGTATTACTGGAAAGAAATCTGCAGATTGAATCCCAAGCAGTCAACTCTTTAACAAAATTGAAGTCATTTCAACTATGCAGAACTCAGTTTGTGCAGAAAGATAGATTAGGTGACCTATTAGGAGTTTTTCCATTTCTGATTTTATGCTTCTGAGAATACAATGCTTGCCACCAATGCCTGAAAGTCATTATTCCAATTTTCCTTTTCTGCTGATGAGAGAAACGCCCCTCAGAGATTTCTACACATTCTTGGCATCTAAGAGATGGCAAATTAGGCAGGGAAAATGGGAGTAAGTTACAGGATATTGTAATGCCTAAATGGAAAAATAATGGACTCCCATCTCAGAATATCCCATCTACCTACAAAGTACCTGAAAGGTTATTTTGATATGACTTTTTTGACTCATTTTCCTCCCGTGTGTATTATGAGCAGAAAATGAAAACCATATAACAAATTTGAAGATATGTAAAGAAAACAGCGGCCAGTAAATTAAAACGATCGGTTCTGGAAGTGCTGCTGCTGCTGCTCATGTGTTTGCTGCTGGAGGCTGCTGCCCCAGAACACCAAAGAAAGTCATCTGTGTTGAGAGTGAGGAGACAGAGTGACCCAGGTCCTTGCTGCACAGCTACTGTCTCCTTTGGTGGAAATTAGGCAGCACCTTCAAACGGCTGCAACAGCAGAGACTGCAAATTTGGGACTACCCAACAAATGCTACAAAGGGGCTTAGTGCCTAAGGAAGCAATAAGAGTATAAACTTGGTCAGGGCTAAATGAAAATTCCAGGACTGTGCATTCCAATTAGTGCTTTGAATATAGTGATAGGCATTGCAAACATAACCACTTGTTTCCAGTTATGTCTTTCAAGCAAAAAGGAAGGGTGTATTTTTTTCTGTGATTGTATGAAGAGAAGACATAAAACAAAATGCATCTTGTAGCTCTGAGGTTGCATAGATTATATTTTGCAGCATCTCTTAGCAAGGAGAAAGCTAAATGCAAAAAAACCCCCTAAAGCTAGAGATGCTCGAGGTTCCTTAGACTGAGAGGTGGGGAAAAACAAACAAACAAACAAGGTGTTCTGTGGGGGATAAAGCTTTTAGGGATATTTCTGAAGAGCTTTCAGACTTGTACTGGAACTAGTCATGGGGAGCTTGTAACAGAATGTACTGTACACATAATTACTGTACGTGCGTAATACACAGTATTTACGCATGTAAATACTGATTGGTTTGATGTCTATAATTGAGATATTTTAGTCATATCATTCAGCTAAAATAATTACTTGGAAGAAATTTCAAGGACAGAAACACGGTAGCACAGTAGAGTCTCAGGACCACTGTATGTAGCCCACATATTTATTAATAATGATTTAAAGAGACATTCAACTGTTCTAAAATAATGAAAAGGTGATGCTCTGCACCACCAGATTCCCATCCTACACCTCTTAAGCTTTGTACTAGCTGTAGGTACGAAGCTGTAGCCAGTGACTGAGTTTAAACTATTTATCCCTAGAACAGCAGGCAGAACACACAGTTGCAACTGAGATTGTACCTCTGACAAAGGCTGGGAATTCAGGAAGCTCTACACAACAGGATTTTTGTTTTCTAAATGATTAATTAGATGCTTCTTTAAACAAGCAAACACTTGGACATTCACCCAGCATTCAGCTCTGTATTTGCCAAAATAATTACTGATGTGAGGTGAGGGCTCTTTTCATGTCCTCTTTACCAGAAGGCATTCCACAAAGAATTAGTTCAATGTTTTGGGCTTCCTACAGTGTCCTTTCCCAATAATTAGTTCAATTAAAACACGAACTCATCTTCCTTGTTGTAAAGGAATATGTCATAGCTTCAGTACTGTTCATAATTTTTATAACAAATAACTTCAAAGTTATTTATTCTACAACATAAAAGGACAACAGAGGTTTTTGATTACTGGCCTTTGATAGAGATAAGTTGGCAAACAGATGGACTGGAAGATGATAAAAGAGATCAACCTTAAATGTGGCTTGGTACAATGGGAAAACAGAACTTAGGCAAAGACTTAAATCCTGAATAAATTTATATTTCCTGAGTAGGAATGGGCTCCTGAATTGAGGATATCATTAGGTAAAACATTTGTTGACCTTACTAGTTAAAAAGATACAGTCTCTTAGTCAAAGTGATTGGGGTTGCTTCTTTTATGTTGGGTTTTTTATCAGCATCATATGTTGATTTTTGTGGTAAAGCACATGACAATAGGTAGATATGTGGTGAACACCGAGAAGGTAACAGGCTTTTGGGTGGATTTCCTGTGTCAGAATTAGGAGTTGGGGAAGAAGCCTCAGTGATGCAGAGTGACTCTAGCAGAAGGGTGCCTCAAGGATGACTCAACACACAGAAGCAGAGCACAGAAGCCAATATTTGAGTAATTACTGAAAAACTAATCCTGTGTAATACCAGAGTGCTTGGCACTATCCTGAGAAACTGTAAACAGACCAATGGGGATATCGCAGTTTACATCACTTTGATAATGTTTGCAATCAGCCTACCTAAAAATATTGTGTAAATCTAGTCACCCTTAGAACAATCTCTACTAAGCTTTTTTGTATGACAAATGAAAGTATTTATTCAGAAAGTAAATTACTAATATTGATGCAGATATACTGACCTGGGTCATCATTGCTCAACTGTTTTCCTTATGATGCTGTAAATTTATACTACCAAGGAATAACAAGGATATTTGTTTGGTTGGTTGTTGTTTTTTGGGGGGTTTGGTTTGGATTTTTCTTTCCTGCCACATACCTCCGTTGCAAACCTGAAACAGTCTATTGAAGTTATTTGAGCTGCAGTATGAGAATGGAGCCAAACACCAAGATTTTCATGACCTCCCCTACCTCTAGTGTGCTTAGAGGAGTTCCAGAACAGGAACATTTTCTTTGAATTATTAATTTATCCCCATTTTGGATCATAGTTCACTGGAGGGAGCAGTAACTGAAAAATCTCTTCTACTTGGGAGTGATGGGTTTGTAATGGGCATTGTTGTGTCCTTCCTCAGCAGCACCACTGAGGGATGATGATGAGAAAGGTAAAACACTTTTAATGAAGGCAGGTAATAGTAAACAGCACAATTGCTGCTTCTTATCTGGACATTATTTTCCTCCTGTGCTATTTTTGTCCTGAAGGTCTGAGTTACTTGGCAAACAGGTACTTTTAAAAGCACCATTATTTCTAAGTGCAATTAAGCCAAAGGGTAAATATGCTTCTAGTTCTGAAAAGCCAGAGGTTTTTTGTCCAGTCACATTTGGGCTTCAATTTTCGTGAAAGTTAGATTGTCTCCCTGCATGAACACTAAATTCAACATAAAGAAGAAAACTAAATTAAGGGATGAGTAGTTTAAGTGAACTGTTACATTTCAATCCTGGCTTTAATTAAGTGCCTATTATGTTTCTAAGTACCTTAAAATTTTGCTTCTATGCATTAAATTCATATTAAAGGATAATTCTTATAAAATTACTAATACAACTTTTTAGAATAGATTAATACAAATGTGTATATTAATAGTTTTGGTATTTGATTAGTATTCATCAATAAAACTAGCTTTTAATTATGTTTTTTGAACATTCTTTCTTGCGTTGCTTCTGTCTTTTGTAATACTGTATAATGAATGCATTTAGAAGCATCTGTGAGTTTTTGCTTCATGTACTTGACATGATTCTGGCCTTTTAACTTTTAAAACATTTCTCCAATTAAGCTGTTCAGGCCCTTAAGGGTGTCCACAGCTGCTGCAAATTGATTGCTCCCATGATGGTATTTAGAATCCCTTGCTGAAACATGAGAGGGCAAACCCCAGCATTTTGTAATGTCTCTTTATTTTCTTATCCTTGAAGTCTTCCTGTATTATGGTAAAGGTAATCTGAAAGTTGCAATTTTCCTTCCTTTCTTCATCATCTCCCTCCTATACTGATCATCCTGAAAAATGCTTCTTTCTAAAGGCCATCTTATACAGGGTTAATCCTTAAAAATGTCTGGGGAGTACCTTTGGTCAAAGGAAATATGAAGTGTAAATGAGAAGGTCTGAAAAACTATTGAGAAATAGAGCCTTAGCTGTAGGATTGCAGTAGTGTAAAATTCTAGGTTTGTTGATGAAATGTTTCCTTGCTTTTACAGGTGAGGTATCAGCCAGCAGCAACCATGTGGAATCACTCATTATTGGTGAAGTCTGAGAGCTGAGTACACTTAACTCCTGGAATTCCCACTGAGATTGGATGGAAAGGCCTGATACTGGTCTTCTAGGTAGGAGTCTGCTCTTCACCTCTTCAAAAAAATATTTCTCCCTAGTGTAGCCTTACTTCTAATGGTTCACTGTAGAGTTGCTTTGCGTTTGATCCAAAGACTTGTGGAAACATTTGGAGGGCACTTGTTTGGTTGCTGGATAAACCTGCACATCAGCACCTGAGCCTGCCTGACCTGGCTGTTATCTAGACAGCTCATGTAACCCAAAAAAATGAAGATACTGTGGCATAGATTTTAGTGTTCGATCCACTATTGTTGGGCTTTTCAGGCCGAAAAAGGTAAAACCTTGTGAGTCTTCCCAACAGGCTAGTTAGGTTAAAGAGAACATGATTTCTACTTGGCTCAGCTGGGTCACATTATACTATTCCTGATTTTTGATTTGATGCCTAGTTTTTTTCCTAATGGTAAATCAAACCATGGCAAGGGGCTCCCTATGACAGAAATTCCATCCTGAGAGTTTGGATGGATAGTAAAATCTCCAAAAATTACATATTTTCTCAAGTTAACAAAAAACCACAAATATCAAGAAATCGTGTCAATCTTCTGAAAATATTCCTTATAGCTTCCGTAAGAACCTGTCAGTAACTGTGGATTTAGCAATCTGGTTTTCCTCAGACCACTGTGCAGTTGTTTTGCTATTAAGTACTGCACTAAGCTTTTTTGGTATGCTGGAATTTCAGATTAGTGGCTGAACATTGATAAATGAGGTTTCACTATTTATCTGAAAGTTCAGATTTGGCCAATGAACCTGTCATAACAGGGTGTATGAAAGTGGCTCTGAATTGGCAAGGATCAGAAATGAAGAGTTTATGATATTATTTAGTTTGACATTTAGTCGTGATCCTCTCATTAACCACTGAAATCTCCTACTCCAGTAAATTCGGGGAAGCCCTCTCCGTTCTAAGCCCTTTATTTGAGAAAGGCTAAAATGTAATTCCTTAAGCAGAGCTTCCAGTCTCATTAGTTTGACATTAAATCAGTTTGCTTTCATGATTTTTATTTGCACACTGTTATTGATGGACATTTAATACTAAATTTCAACCTGCAGTGAAGTAAATTCGAGACAGGCAGCAGATTAGGTAACACAGTGATTAAGTCTCTGTTATCAGGAGCACCATTGCTCTTTTAAAGAGTGTGAATGGTTTAATTTCATCTCATCTAGTTGTTATCAGCAAGCTGCCATTGGTTCATTAAAAACATTGCCCAGTGAAATAGCAACAGTCTAATGACTTTATATAAAGGTCTGCTTCCGAGGGACTTTGTTGTTCATGAGAGACACAAATTAGAATAAATTATTCTGAGATTTATTTTTTCAGCTGCTACATTTCATCATAATTTTAAAAGCTAGACGTTGGAATCTAATTTTCTTCCTAAATTATTTTTAACATTTAAATGAGGAAGAAGGGAAACAAATTTTGTTAGTAATAGCCTGAGTCTTTAGCATCTTGTTTATGCTTTTTTTTTTTTTATTTTTGTTAATTGCTTCTTCTCCAAATGAACATTATGCCAGGGAAGCTCATTGTTGTATTCATCCATATTTTCAGTGTTGCATGTTAATTTTCTAACAGTTTCTCATAGCACTAACTTTGAGAGTATTTGACATTATTCTCAGTTTGTGAGCTTTTTTGAATAAAAAATGAAAAAATTAATTTTCAGATGGATATTTAGATAATAATAAAAATCATACACCTTGGCTTCAATAACAAAATAATTGACCAACTTTGCCATCCAAATAATTAATATCCTAATTTACTTTCAGACAGTCAGTATTAAAAGTTCCCTTAGCTAAAGCATTTTCACTACTTTGCTGCTTGCAAAGGAAATTTTCCTGTATGATTTATGTAACTAAAAAATAACTTACTGTCCATTTTTAGTATAATTTTAAGCATGGTCTGAAAATCGTTGAACAACAAAGAATAAGAGGGTGTTTGCCCAAACTTCTGCCTTAAAAATGCAACCTGTAGCAAAAGAAAAATAACTGAAAGTATTAAAAATATTTACATAAAGTCTGTTGGCACAAATAGCAGCCATGTGTAATTATCTCCTCGTTATGCTTTGCTCTCTAATTAGCATTGAAGGGGAGGGACTAGGACAGAATAGGCAGAGCAGGAAGGCAGCCAGCACATTAGCTGCCACTTCTGTATACATAACTCCCAATAAATCAAATTGGCAAAGTATCAGCTGGCACTTTGTTCCCGTGTGTGTTGTGCAGTCGTCTTAAACAAAATGTAATTTTTTTTGGACGTAATCAATAATTATTATTGGAGACATCACAATTAAACAGTTAGAAGCAAGTTATTAAACTGTGGTGATTGTGTTTTCTGTGAGAGGTAATGAAGTGTGCGTACTAGAGTTAATCTTACTGGTTTTCTCAGAATTTGACTCCGAAGCCACTTCAAGCAAGACATCATCTGACAGAAAGGTTAGGAGCCTTTATCATTATGACAGACTCTGCCCATCACACTCTGTCCTCAAGGCACAATATTTTTCCTCTCTAGCTTTTGTGTAAATCTCAGCGAATCCTCAAACATGCCACACTGCTTATTTATGTTAGCAAGCAATTAGTTTACCACTGTCTTAAGAAACTCACTACATGAAAACAAACAGCAAAGACCATATCCATTAAAGCTGAGTTTTCACATCTTTGAACTTCTTCCCGTTCTAATGAGAAATTGTGTTTACTCCCAGTTGTTCAGATTTTCATCTTTTCAGCACTGAAATTTCTCTTTTGAAGCTTGACATTGATAACCAGAACTCATTGGTATTGCTCCTTTGTTATGGCCTTGTTTACTCTCTCTATCTCAATGCTGCACAAGTTATACTTGCAAATACCATAAATCCGTGCAGGAGCAAAGGCCATTACTGATTCTGATAATCCTCCTGAATAAGAGAATCTTGCTTGGGAGTGGGCAACAGAGACTAAGATTACCAATTCAAGGTCATTCTCTGGGCCAGCAGAATTTCAGATTTTGCATCATGAGGTGGAATACATACTCTGGTCAAAGAGCAGCTCTGTATATGCATATGTATATATGTATATCTTAGAATCAGAGAATAATTCAGGTTGAGAACAGACCTCTGGAGGTTAGCTAGTCTAATACCCTGCTCAAAGAAAAGGCTAACTGCTGCGTTAGTTCAGGTCAATGAATTTTGGGTTTAGGTTTTTATTGCTGTAAAAGTTTGGTTTAGAAGGTGTGAGTGAAATGGACTGAACAAAAGGAACTGTCAGATGAGAGGTGGTAAAATTAAGGAAAAAAAAAAGAGGGGGGAGTTTGAGGGAGGTTGTCTTTCAAAAAAAAGGGAAGGAAAAATAAAGGGTAAAAAGGGAAAATCAACAAGGTGGAAAGATCTCTCTGCCATAATTCAGTGAAAAGGTTTTTCTGGCAGTGACATCCTCATCCGGCAGTGGAGAAGTCAGGACAGCTGAGCAAAGCAGTGTGTAACTGCAGCTTTGGCTTGACTGAAAAACAGCTGATAAAAACTGAATTTCTCTTGTTCCAGAAGA
This sequence comes from Corapipo altera, assembly GCF_003945725.1. NCBI lineage: Eukaryota > Metazoa > Chordata > Aves > Passeriformes > Pipridae > Corapipo > Corapipo altera. The sequence continues at coordinate 2,303,533 of NW_020884891.1, read as the reverse complement.
TGCCACAAAGCAGCACGGTGTTCTTTTTATTTATAATAGTTTTTCTGTCTTTCTGTGGTGGGTTTTCCATGCCCAGCTGCCAAATTCCCAGCCAGCTGCTTCCTCACTCCCCCTCCTCAACAGCACAGGAGAAGAATGTAAATAGTAGAGGGGAAAGAGACCATGTCACCTCTTTGGGTGTGGAGGTGAATCTGGAGGCTTGTTCAGGTTCTGTCTGGTAGTTCTTGAAACAATTTATCACAGTGGAAGATGTTACACATTCAGCAAAACTTGTGCCTTTAGAAGGAAAGAGTGAGGGATCAAGTTCTGATAATGGAGTGATTTTTGCTTTTCAGTAGCTCCCTTCAAGGGGGGGGGGGGGGGGGGGTTAAAAAGTGTACTCCCAAATTAATACACTCCTTAAAAAAGATATAACAGCCCAATGGCCAGTCATTCATTTGGAAAACATGAGAAACCTACGAGTTGGATGCACTACTTCCAAGTGTTGTTACATAATACTCACAGAGGTGAAAAGAGCTTTCTAATATTGAGGAAGCATATTCATCATGAGTAGAACAAATATAGGCACTAATCTGCTTCAAAGTGTTGCTGAGAGGAGTGTTCCTGAATGGAAAGGGAAGTTGGTGTTTCTCCCTGGAATTCTCAGCCTGAGCACCCAATTAGGGCTTATAGAGGCAATAAAGGCTGTGAGGACCCTAAAACAGAAGCAGCAGAGTTGTTTTAGCATGGCACTCCTCCTGAATTAATATCTTCCACTTCTTTGCAAGGTTAATTAGAGCTAGTTGTGATGGGGATACTGGAGAGAAGCACATGTTAGGTTAAAATTGCTGACTCATGCCACGTTTTAAGCTGAGCAGATGTATGATGGCAGTCATGGATTTTGGGATACTCTTAATTTTTGCAATATATCAGCCCTTAGCCCTAAGCGGAGTAGATTTTTGTTCTTATTATTTTTTTCTCTCTTTACATTTTTTTCAGTTAACATTAGTCTGAAATAAAATGTCAGGTTGTTTTCTATAGGTACGTAGTCAACACTCTAGTAGCTTAAAACTTGAAGGTTTTATTTATACCCTACTCCACCTGTAAAAACTTAACAGCTTGGTACATAAAATAATTAAAAATTGAGCTTTGCTGTTTCTCTTTTGAAAGAGCTCCTGTCATTTTCAAACTTCTTCATAGAATCATAGAATCATAGAATAGATTGGGTTGGAAAAGACCTCCAAGATCATCAAGTCCAACCCCTGATCCAACTCCAATTACTATATCATGGCACTGAGGGCCACGACCAATCTCTTTTTAAAAACCTCCAGGGATGGTGAATCCACCACCTCTCTGGGTAGGCCGTTCCAATGCCTGATAACCCTCTCTGTAAAGAATTTCTTCCAAACACCTCTCCTGCCATTGCTCTCTGTCAGAGCATTTAGACAATTTGTGTTGTATTTTTCTTACTCTTGGCGGTGCAGGCAAAACCAAATGTACACCTATTGAGTTGTGTGCTGCTTCTGTGTGACAATTATCTGACAATAACATGGTAATTATGTGACAAATGGCCTTGTACTTAGTGAGGGAGAGATCTGTTATTCCCCAGTGAAACGGTTGGATGTACCTCAAGGTAATTCTGGTTCCCTCTGAAAAGATTTGCTTCTTAACAAAAATGAATGTGTTGCTACATGATAACTTATTATCAAATGTGTAATTTATGGTAATTTTAGGTAGCACAGACTGGCTGCCTTTTGGTCTTTGTTTCTTGAAGGAATGCCAAGCACCCAGATTTCCCATCCAGGGGCATTTGCAAACTTCACTTCATGTTTTACAACATCTCAGTAAAACAGGGAAAGTAGCCTATGAATTATAAATGAATGGCTGAGGTTCAAATCAAGGAAAGGCCTTAGTTATTCTGGGAGTGTGCTGTAGGTAAGGGGAAAAAAAGAATAAAAGACAGAAAAAATGTTAGTACAGACTCAGACCTCTAGTGGCAAATTACTTGATCAACAATATTTTATTAAAACTTTAACTCCAAGAAATTGTTCACTCGGTAAACTAATTTAGCATAGCACCAAGTAGCCAAAGTAACAAATAAATGTAATGGAAAATTTGCCAGATCTTGAGAAGGATAGAAAGGTAAAAAAGATTGAATTAGGTAAAGATGGGGTAATGAATGCAGCAGAGAAAAACATCACAACAAAAGTCTACTGTGAGCTGCAAGATAAAATTTTGATAATACTTTATACATATCTTGCAAGATTTTTTTTACTTACTTATTTCAAAATTCTGTGGTATTGTTATCCAGGAGCTATTTCCTACAGTACAGAAAATAGTTTAATTAGATTAATTCTAAGGCTCATCAGGCTTGACAATATCTGTTTCAACACCCATAGGTTAAACATTCTGAAGTCACCCTTGGAATTTACCCCAATAGTCACACCTACCCACCTACATATATCAGCATGCACACATCCATATTGATTTTAAATGTGTCATATCTCAGTGTGTATATTTGATGCATACACACAAAATATGTGTCTCAAGTCTGACAGACACATTAACTTAAAATAGAAATCTGCATTTATTATTAACTTCTATAGACTGTACTTCAATGGACTGCTCTTTTAACTGAAAAGCTGGTAATGTGCATGTTCTCTCCAGCTGTGCCAAACTGTCACTGTTCTCTCTGCTGTTGTTTGTTGGTTATGTTCTTTTTTAAGTAGAAGTGCATTCATCTTCCTCCTTGTGGAATTTATACTGTGATTTACTTCAGGAATAGTTATTCGTCAGTGGATTTACAGTACTCAAACATGCATTTTGGTGTGAAATGCTTTATTTCTACTGGACTGTAACTGTATGTGGCCAGCTGTTACACTATAAAAATCATGTAGGACAGATGTTTGTTAAAATGACTGGGATTAGAATAGATATAGTCCAACCTTCTTATTTTCTCAATAGAATTAGGTTGCAGAAAAAGAACTCATGCTGATTAAATATATTCAAAGCAGACACTTGCACATCAGAAGCAATAGCAATGGTCAGCAACATTGTCTGATAATCTTTAGTGCCTTAGCAAGGATTAATGTTTGCTCCAGTCAAAGAGAAAAAAGAAGTTATAGTAATAGTGACTTGTGCTCCCATGACCCCAGTGCAGATTTTCTGGAGGTTGCACTGTATTTGTTTTGGTTCCTTCTGCTCTGTGTGGAAAGTGTGGCTGTGTGTTTATTCCCCAAATATTCCCCTATTTTAAAAACTGACTGTCAGTAACATAACTGCAACGAGAAAGCCCACTAAATTACTGTCTGCAAGGGATCATCATCAATGATTTGTTCACTTAAAAGTTTGCTTTTGTGTTGCAAGTGTGCTGCAGTCATTCTCTTTCATTTCAGCTGTTGCACGAGAACAAGTCACCTCAGTTACAGGTTTAGTTCCACCGACTTTCGTTTTGTAGTAACAAACTCTTTTCCATTATAACAGTTCAGATACTTGTATAACCATAGCCAGGACTTACCCCGGCTGACGCGGATCATCATTGCAGCCAAAAATAAATAAATAAACAAACAAATCTGTGCTGTAAAGTGTTTGCCTTAGCTTTTCTTTTTTTTTTTTTTTTTTTTTTCCCATGGGATCAGAATTGTGTTGGGAAAGAGCCAGCATATGTTCAAATGAGATGTAAGAGAAAGCCTTTGAAGAATCAAAACCACACTGAAATTTAAGTTCTACAATCTTACCTTTTATGTAAAAATCATTTAACATGTTTCTAACAGTCTTCTCTAGAGTTTGAATAGGAATCTATAAAACTTTAAAAACCCGTGCAATCTAATGGAAAATTCTATGCCTGCTGTAAAATTCTTTAGACTGCTTTAAAATTTGAAGATATAAATTGTAGTTTACAAATTGAATTTTATAGGCATCTTCCGTAAGAATGGATTTCAGATCACAATGAAATAAAACCACAACTCTTGCATTTTACCAGTGTTGTGATGGTGCTGTTGTTATTTAAAATAAACACAGCAGTACAGTGAGGGTGGGTCTTGGTATAGAATTTAATATGGTCAAAGAAATTTTACCAAGTAAATAATTCTAAGATAAATTTAGGTTCAGCGAAGACTGAAATTTGTGAGATAAATAGTAACCTGCAACAAGCTCTTTCAGGAGACCAGTGGCATAGTTCTCTACAGCAAGAGAGCTGGTAAGTTCCTGCAAATATCACTTTTTCTAAAAGTTTGTATCATATACAATTTATCAGGACAACTCTAATCAGTACATTCCTACCATAGTACTACAGTGTGATTTTGTCAAATTAAAAGAGTTGCAAAGCCTTTCTAAATAATTTTACTTTTTGAACTGTGATCCCAATCTGACAGATGAAATGAAATTTGTGCTGTTTTGGTTATTTTATTCCTGTTAATAATATTGCAACAATAACTGAACATGTAGGACTCTACTATGAATTTGGAGTTTGATCCTTGAACACGTGAAAGTGCTCTATGGGTATACAGGGGTATTATTTGCTGGCTTATACAAATGACAGATATTGTGGTTATTTCAGATCTTAAAATGGCATTGTCAAAGTTGGATATTGACACTGATATTACAATTTTAAAGTCATTGCTCAAGCCCTGTAGAGATTATGTGGGATGCTCTGTTTGCCACTACTATTTGCAATGACGGGGCATATTTGTTTGGCCTAATTGTGTTTTTGGGGTATTTAACTCTAGTGCCAAGTACAGTGGCACTGCATTTGGATGGTGTGGTCAGATAGTACCTCAGACATAGAAGGCAAGAGGTACTTAAGTAAACCATCATGGATTTATTACTTATTCCTTTCTTCCTTATTCTACTGCAGGACAATGACATGTGGTGAACACTAGTTAGAAAAAGGTTCTACTTGTACACAGAGTGCTCCATTAACATCTCCCAGTCTGAACAGTCAAGCTTAGCAGAAATCCCCCTCCTAGCCTTTGAGAAATCTCAGTCTGTGTTGCACTGAAGTATACTGTGAGAGGTTTAAGAATAGCGATAAATCACATTAAAAGCCATTTTGTTTCTCAAAAAAAATGAGAGTCAGTTTTAACCATAGGCAATATTTAATGATAAAATAATAATGCTTCATGTAAAAGAGCCAAACTGTGTCAAGTTTAATGAGAGAAGGTGTCATTGCCTTGTCCTCAACTTTTCATGGGAGTCCAGTCTTGTATAGCAGAAAATTGCATGTTCTGATTAATCTTGACAAAAGGCAGAATCAAAGAAAGGGGCCAACAGATCTGTTTCAAACCTGAGCTTCCTCTGCTGAAAAGTTGGTTTGAATTCTGTTGAAAGTGTTTTCTGAATAACATAATAGTTGACTTAAAAGATTAAGGATAGCAGATTTGTATTTACTGTAATCCCTGGATTCTGTCATTCATACCAAAAAAATTTTGTTTTAAAACATATTCTTACTGTGGCTGCCTTAAAGAACCACCTTGGCATTGGCCATTCTGTACTGGGGGCTGTGCAAGAGGCTGTCATGGCTAAACCTACTCATCCCATGGCTGTTGAGCTGGATCTGAGAACTAACTTGTTTCCTAGCACATTGCTAGGGCATAGAATACATATATATAAATAATCCTTAGACTCTGCAGATCCTCCCTCTAATGATCCAATCAGCTGGTAAAGGGGACCTATAAATATGGGTGATGCAGTCTGGAAAAAAAACCCAGTTTGATTTTGAATAACAAGAAGCGGAGATATCCAGACATGTTGGAAGTAACTTTTGAAAAGTGGGTCTACTGAAATACTAGTGGGCATGTTGGAGGGAACTTAATCAAATATAATTGATTCTTAGAAGACTTTTCAGGGGTTAATACATATGCTTGAAAAAAATCAATGTACAGTGTAATTGGTTTGAATGTGCTTAACAGATGCTTTAAAGTGTTACAGCACAAACAAAACATTGTAATTTTCCTTTCAACAGCAAAATGAGGGGAATGTGTTAGGACATCCAAGCTATTGAACACATTCTCTTTTGCCAGAGCAGAGCTGTTCTCCAAACCAATAAGAAATAATTTTTTTAAAAGGTTTTCAAATTATTTTTCTCATTCTACTCCATGGCACAAAACAAATAAAAAAGCTTGAGTTATTCATATACCAGGTTTGTTGCTTAGCTTAGCTTAAGATAACTAAAGACTTGTGGGTTATTGAAAGTGTTATTAACTGTGTATATTTTGTTACACAGAAAACATAAAAGGTTAGTGCACAGCTCTGGTTATTTGGTTAGTTCTGATTTGGTTATTCTCCTGTTACCCTCTCACTGAAGGATATTCCATAAATAAAAATACAAGTTTTTTATTTGTAGCTGTCTCACCGGAATACTAATGTATCACTTTTGTGTTTTAATATAGCACAGTAATAAAAGAAATAGCAATATCAAAAAGACACTAAGGAAAATCAGTGATGATTTCAGTCACTGAGGAAATTCCAAGCCCCTTGTTCCAGGGAAGTAAAAACTCCTACATCCTCAGCCTTGGCCAATACACCCTTGTTATGCCACTGCTTTTTGTTGTCTGGAATAAAATCTGGTTGTTTTGAATTAAAGAAGGCTTTCATTGGAAAAAAAAAAAAAGATATTTAATAGTAGTGGGCATTTGAAGAATCAAGATGTTGCAAGGGCAGTTTTGCCTTTTCATTGAGGCAGCATTTTTCAATAAAACAATTTGTCAAAATAGTGCTGACCATCTCTTGTTTCAAGCTCTGTGCTCTGATTGAGAAAGAGCATTTGGAAACATTTCAAGGCTTTTAATCTCTGATTTACTATTATTTTGTCTTAGTTTATTTTAAGATAAGTTTCAATATGTTTAAAGGCCATCCCTTGTAGGAGGAAATATGTTAAATGGAGAAGATACTGAAAGACTGAAACTTGTTTCAGCCCAGAAACATGTGTCATTTGAGGCTATTTACTTTCTTGTATCTCACAAAACTTGCTGATAGAATAATACAGAAGAAACAGCTGTTAAGAGTTAACAAAAAAAGAAAAAAAAATATATTGTACAAATATTAATCTTAATTTTAAATGAAGTCCTAATTTGGCATCTTCTGTGCAGAGTTGAATCATATTATATGTTGTTTTCTGTTCGAATCCAGTGATGAGTTTTTTCCATGTGGCAACTTTGTCAGCTGCTGTAAACACAGAGAAATATCTTACCAGTGATTCTCCCCCTCTCTTTCTGTAGCATGTAGCAGTTTTCACAGCTGACAGCAGATGACCCAGTTCTTGGCTCTCAGACTGGCTTACTTTGTACATGCCCTTCTACATGTTGCTAATCTTTCCTTTGATTCCAGAAGTCAGTGACAAAGTGCAGCCTAAGAGAAAGAAAACAAAGCACAGATCCCATGTTCTTTGCAGCAGCTTATCTCCATTTTGCTACACTTACAGAAAGTCTTTTGGAGAAACCCTATTAATATGAATGGACATTTTCCATGTTTAAGGCTGTGAATGTGAATGCACATTCCCCAGGGGTGGAGAAGTCACTTTCTCCCATGTTATTTAAAATAATACAGTGTTCAGCTTAGATTTTCTACTTCTTTTTTTCATGGGGGGAATAGGGCATTCAGACCTTTGGGGCCATTTTTCTACTGTTGCTAACCTGTATTTGTCTTGGCTCTTTAGAGATTTCACACACATGACTGTATAATCATCTTTTGGCAGAGAAAATTGTTGTTTTGTCAGAAGTCCTGCCCAATTTTAGCTCAAAATACTCAAAACTATAAGAATTCATTTTCACACTTTGGTAATGATTAGTGCTGACTTTTTTGCTGTTCACTTAACAAGGATTTATTAGTAAGGTTAAATAAAACATTGTGTGAAGCTTACAAAGCTGCTTAAAAGTTATGCTGCCAAAATTTTAGGCGTATTCAAAAAAAGCAAAAATCAGTGACTAAAAATTAATTCCATTCTGGTTTTTGATGATGTGAGTTTTGAAAGATTGTTTGTTTTCTTTTCTTGGTGCAGTAGCCTAAGTTTGGTTTCATGGGATTTCAGCAATGTTTGGTCTGTGAGATTTAACAGAGAATTTGCTGTGCACTATTGTGTTGCCATTTTGGGTGTTCAGTTTGCTTGAAGCTCCCATGTCCCCAAGTAGGATGTTTGGGGACTCAATTACTGTGAAAGGCGAAGACTTTCCAGCAGCCAAGAGTTGCTGCTTCCTTCTCCGGGTGCTGTCAGGAGTGAGGTTCATCAGAGCGGGTGTTGAGGGTGCTTGGTATTGGGCAAGACTGTGCTCGAGTTATATTTATATACCTTAATAAAACAGAAAAGAATCATTCCTTTACTCAGTCTTGCCAGTGTGTGACACAACTCATGTCCCATTGTTCACCTTAAACAAACCACAAAAATGAAAATGTGATAGTTCACAGTGATATTTCAGTGGCAGACATGAGGAATGCCATCAAGTTCCGTGAGGGTCTTATTCTTTTCCTCAAAAAAAACCCCAGTTTGGATCAGTGCCATTGCTTTTTCCATTTCTGATGCCACCTTGCATTGCATAAATGAAGAGAGGAAATAAAAGATTTATTTCCTATTCTGAGTTCTGAATTTTTTGGAATTCCTATGAATTTCAAGGCAGTTGCCATGAAGGTTTTACTTAAATAGGAAGAAATAGATTGAAAAAAATCAAAAAAATAGCACTTCTCCTCTGTTGTCAGAATAATCACTTGTTTTTACAATTCTACTTTTTCTGTTGTACTGAATTCACCATATGTTCAGACTAAGCCGGTAACTATTTATTACTGACAACAGTGCACCAAGATGTCTGATTTCCGAAGCAGAGCTAGACAAAAACAATTTTGTTTTTCTAAAAGAAATTATAATTTATACAAAAAATCAGAAATTGGTACAGGAAAATAACATTTTTGAATTCTATAAATTGTAAGAAAAATGTTTTATTTCAAAAAGTATTCAAATGTTTTCAATCTATAAATTTGACAGAAACCTTTTCTCATTTCTATTTTGAAATCGTGAGCTGAAATTATTTCTCATAAATTTCTAAGGAAGCATTGGGGAAAATGACCTCAAAAGGTAGAAAAGGAATATGACTTTTAAAAAAGGAATATATTTAAGTGTCAACAAAATCATTGTGTATGCAATGTTTTACTTTGTATCTCCACAATGTCACTGGAAGTATTTTTTTTTCTTGTCTGGAACACCTACAGGCAAATGAGGGATGGCAATGTCCATGTTTAGCCACCAAAGACAGAAGGCACAAAACTAGTGCAAATTGGCTCTTAGTATCATTTACAGAGTAAATTAGAATTAATTAGACAGCTATATAATTTGCAAAGTAAATTAGAATTAATTAGGCAGATTCTCAGAAGTGCAACATTGACTGTGCAATGACTTCCTCTTCACACAGGTGATGATTTACTTATGTATTTCATGTGTCCAACATACTAAATTAATTCACATAGTAAGCAAAATCTTGCAGGGAGTTTAAAATACTAGACCTTGCCATGTGTTCAAGCACCTAAGAGAGATCTGAAGGCAAATCTTTTGTCAGCTTTCTATTGAAATGTGTGACAGGTCCGCGAACACAAACTGACCCTGTTTATACCTGCTGACTGTACTTCTGAAAATGTGTGAGAATGGGCAAAACAGAAACATGGTAGAAAACTCTGTAAGACAGCAATTACACTCTGGGTGGAGGTTTAAAGAATATTAAAAAGGCAAACCTCAATTTATAGTGTTACTGTGGAACTGTTATTTGTAAGAGGTATGAATACTCTAAGCACCATGGATTTCATATTAACCTGTGAAGGCCTCATGCAAGCATGACAGCCTGAAATCACAGACTCCATTCACAATTTATACTGTGAAAAGAGGGAATTCTGGTCTTTTCCTTGAGGTTTTTGTTTGACATTGGGATTGTAAAAAACTTTTTCCAGATATATTGGGATTTTAATATACACATCTAAAGTAAGTATGACTGTCCTCTGAAGTGCCTTTAAAATGCAACACAATATTTTTCTCTTACAGTTTCAGTCAAAATACCAGGAAAATACATGGCCCTCATCCTCTGTCCTGATGATTATTTATAGAATTTCTTTGAATCAAAGATGATCTATGAGTAATAGACTCATAAAATGGTTGGAAAAGACCTGAAAGCTCATCTCATTCCACCCCCCTGCCATGGGCAGGGACACCTTCCACTAGCCCAGGTCGCTCCAAGCCCCATCCAACCTGGTTTTGGACACTTCCAGCGATGGGGCAGCCACAGCTTCTCTGGGCAACCTGTACCAGGGCCTTATGACCCTCACAATAAATAATTTCTCCCTAATATCTAATCTAAATCTGCTCTCAGTGTGAAGCCATTCCCCCTTGTCCTGTCACTCCATGTCCTTGTAAATAGTCTCTCTCCATCTCTCTGGTAGGCTGCCTTCAGATACTGGAAGGCTGCAATTCCAGTGTTTGTTGGTTTAAGTTAAATAACTATTAATATGCATCATCTCTAAAACAAATATTTATATTTTCAACTGTTCAAGCACCAAATAAAAGCAAAGAAATTTTTAATATATTTCTTAGCTGACAGGCAAAGAAGAAAGTGAACTTTTATTGAAATTTTAACTTTACAAAAGCTGCTTCTGAATAGTAATTACTGGGTTGGCAGGGACCTTAAAGATCATCTAGTTCCAGCCCTCCTGCTGTGGGCAGGGGTACCACTCACTAGATGAGGTGTCTTGGGATCCCATCCTATCTGCCCTTAAACACTTCCAGGGATGGGGCAGCCACTTCCCAACCTTCTCTGGGTAACTTGTCACAGTGCTTCATCACCCTCTGAGTAAAGAATTTCTTCCTGACATCTAACCTAAACCTACCCTCGTTCAAGTTAAAAAAGATTACTCCTAATCCTGTCACTAACTGTCCATATAAAAAGTCCTTCCTTTTTATAAGACCCTTTTAGGTACTGGAAGGTGCTCTAAATTCTCCCTGGAGCCTTCTCTTCCCCATGCTGAGCAACCCCAGTTCTCTCAGCCTGTCTTCGTAGGAAAGGTTCTCCAACCTTCCCATCATCGTTGTGGCCTCCTCTGTACCTGCTCTAACAGGCCCACATCTTTCTTGAATGTTCTTAAATGCCCTTAATAAACCGGTTTTAAAAGTCCTGCACTTCTAGTACAGCCCTGTATGTTGAATGAGAGTTGAGTTTCTTGTGTTGCTGGAATGGGGGAAACTGCACAAAGTGGTGCCCATCTCTGTTCAGACATCTCTGCTTTCCTTACCTTCTGTTTGAAAAGACTGCGAGCATCTGGCACGGCAGTGTTCAGAGAAATAGTCTGAAAAATAACTCTGTAGACTTTTCACTGGTCTCAGAAAGGGGGTAGAGCTAAAAGTGCCATCACAGTTCCTTTTATGCTCATTTCTCTTGGGTATCCTGGTGCTTGGAGAAACAGTGACCTGTTACACAATGGTAGAAGAGGGGTATAAAAAGTGTTTTTGTGTCTCTACCATTGGCCAAGTTGGGTAGAGTCCCTCTCCAGTGTTATGGCCTTCTAGTTTGTAAGTTCATTTTGCTGCAGTATTGTTGTAGCTCTATTTGGGTAAGTACATTTTATTGGTTATATCGCTGTAGTTTTTTAAAACTGTAAATGTTACTCTTTATCAGTTAAATTACACACAGTAATTTACAAAACTGTAGCTGTAGTTTTGTATCTGTCTCTGCAATTAAAGTGTACCATCTTCGTTACTTGGAAAGGTCATCTTCATGCTTGACTTCTTGTATGTAAAGAGAATAAATATAGACCAGTAATGAGCCAAGCATTTATTGGTAAATTTGTTGTCTTAAGCTAATATTGTGCTTGTGTTATATTAGGCCTCTTCTCATTAGAAGTAGCTGAGACAGCTTGATTTTAAATATTAAAAATAAGATTAAAATTTTAGTACTTTTGCATGTTTCCCTTCCTCAGGGAAACAATTTTTGTTCCACAGAAGTTCCAGATATCTGTCAGTTCCCTGTAGGTTTTCATCATCTCTGTTTCTTTTCCATTTCTGCTTCACAGTGGTCCTTTTTCAAGGTGTTGACTCTAGAAATACCATTTACTCTGCTAAATTCAGAGTTCTTAAAAATTTCATTCATACCGCAGACTCTCACTCCATTTTCCTCCCAATTAATGCTGTTTATATATGAAAAAAATGGATTAAATATAAAGGATATTAATGATCTGACTAAAAGTCTCAGTAAGGAGAAGGGAACCCTCTTGTTTAGATATGCAGTGATCCCCAGGTTCACAGCCAAAAAGCAGTAGACTAGAGAGGGAACTCATGCAGTCAAAAAAGAATCTTGAAAGACTGAATAAATGCTTGGGTTTTTTCCCTAATACATTGTCCCTTCACCTGTTTCACCTGTTACTTTGAAGAATTTAGATTTTTTTTTCTCTGAAGACCCTTTTATAAAATTTATTCAAAGTGGTCTTAACCTTGTATTTATTGCCCTTAAGAGAATCTTTTTATTCTTTTTGGTTCTCGTTCCAAGTGTCATAATAATTCATGTAATTTCTGCCTTGAGAGACAGAAAGAAAAGTTATAACAAGTGGTTAAAAAAGAAAAAAAAAGGTGTGAAAAGAAGGTTTCTGTTGTTGTGGGTCTTAATATTAAAGCACTGTTTAATCAACAAGATTTTTTGCAAGTTTTATTAGTGAATGCAGCTCTATTCACACTTTTATAAAAGGCTTATGACCTGTCCAATGAGCAGATGACAAGTGTGTGTCTACTGCTGCATGTACCTGTATTTTAATCACTTCAGGATTAAACTGATGAACTGGTAATATGTGGAATTTGCTGTGCTAAACTCATGATAGGTTTGATTTTAATAAAAATGAAATCAAAACTAGAAATTAAAAGTTTTACACACTAAATGTCAACAATTATTCTTTGCAGCTAAAGTGAAATTTTTCTTTGCTAATCAGTGGAGATGAAATAATGGGATAATAAAGGCATAGCACTGGGGTGTAAATGATTGATTAACAAAGAAAAATATAAGAAAATACAGACTTAAAAGGTATTTTTTAAATTGAATTCTGAGTTTGAGTGGAACAGTATTTGACAGAAGGATGTGGATGAATTTTTCCATTGATTTTAGGCAGGGGGAAGTCATAAGCCTAAATACTTATACATAATGAATCCCATTTCTTCTTTAATGGCATTGTCACATCATTTTAGCAAATAAAATTATCTTGGTGCAAACTGGAAGTCAGACAGCAGCGAGTCATATATATTGATTCTACAAATTGGACTGGAATAGAAGTGGTGTAAAGCAGGTTTACACTGGTAAATCAAGTCCTCTCTCTGCAATCTGCTGCTTCAGGCAGCATCTTTAGTACTTGTAGTAGACTTAGTAGCTCATGTTTGTGAGACGTAGTTTATCCAAAACTGGGTATTGTTTTGTCTCCTTGTCCTAAACCACTTAGGTACAACAGTTTATTGTGATTCTCTCAGTTTCTCTCACTTCTCACTGCATATTAAGTGTCCACAGCTCAGATCCTCTTTCCCTCGCTTTAAGAAGTTGTGAGATACAGCATTTTGGTGAGGACTTGCATTCCCATGAGTATGGAATTGTGATTGATTTCCAAATTTCAAGTGACAAGCTATTGTTATTTCTAATGCCCCTGCACATTTGCAGACCCATTCCTTAAAGACTCTTTTTTTTGATTCTAGTATTTAAATATCTAGAATATTCCCCCTTGGTATCCCTGCCCCTGTTGATTAAACAGCACATGTAACCAAAACTGCAGGAGGAAGAATTGCTTTGTCCAGCAGTAGAAGTGACCATCAGAATGAGCTGCCCAAAGTGAGGATTGTCTTTAAATCCATTCTGTGGAGCAGTGCAACTTTTTCATGTGCAGTATTGATTGTATTCCCATTCTGATGAACGAAACTGTGATTGCACAGTTGAATGACCTTGAAATAATAGAATCTGCACCCTTCCTCCCCTGAAACTGGTATATTTCTATCAAGCAATACCAGAAGCAAACAGATTGACTTTTTTTTTTATGTGCTTTGTAAATATAGAGTTTTCTGCTTCAACTTAAATTCTTCTACAATGTTTCAAAATATTTAAGACTTAGTTTTTGCTTCACAGTCTGAAGTGAAATCATTTTATCAGATTTTTGTTATAAATGGAAGTACAGACTGATCTAAATCTAGTTTTCAGGGTCCAGTTCTCCCATCTGCTGCCAACCCTGTGTTCCTACCTGGTGCTGCACTGATATTTATGCCATCATGTGGTAAGAGGGCTCAGGAAAAGATTATTTAAAAACTAACCTTATGGAAAAAGATACCATTTTGGGGGATAACTCAGCTTCCTAAAATGGTTTATCAAGGCTTGTACAAATAATAGTAAAACACAAGCAAAGGCTCTTCAATACCTCAGAAAGGGCAAGGGAAATGTCAGTAGCAAGCCTGGATTAGAGATTGTGGCACAGCACTCAAAAGACTTCTAGACCTCAGTTCACCCCTGTGAAATATCTGTAAAATATCCAGAAACATCCACAACATGTTAATTGAGTTCATTTAGTTTGTGACTTTGGGGTCCCCCTTGGTGGTCACTCAGGACAAGAGAGGTGCTGTGTTGTGAGGAGTTCCTGGGCACCAAAGCTCAGGTCTGGTCTGGTCATGGCTGCACTTGCACTGAGTCACATCAGGCTTGTCCTCCACTGCTTCAGGTGAGCTTTTAGACCTCAGTTCTGAAAACTGGTGACTGAAAACTCACCAGCTGGGTTCTTATCTGAACGAAATCTAGGTTGTGAATGTGCCAGAGTCACCTTCATCGTAGGTTATGTGACAAATCAGTCAAATCTTTCGGAAAGCCACATAAGCTGTGGCTACCCCATCCCTGGAGGTGTCCAAGGCCAAGTTGGATGGGGTTTGGAGCAACCTGGTCTGGTGGAAGGTGTCCCTGCCTGTGGCAGAGGGGCTGGAACTGGGTGACTTTTAAGGCCTCTTCCAACACAAACTGTTCTATGACTCTACAACTTAAACACAAGGTAATTAAAACTAATTTCCTGGGCTACTGATATTGAAATAGCTCATTTAAACTACTGCTGGTTTTGTAAAAGTATAATAATTATGACCAGAAAACTGTAACCTGCTTGTGATGTAATATATAATCCCTTGAATTTTCAAATCCCTTTTCTTTATCTGAAAGTTGTGGTTTATGACACTTATGTATTCTATTATATTTTTAGAGACTTATGAAATAAAGTTTTAAAAAACTGAGGAAAACTTTTTAATAAGTTTTACCTGAAACGCAACCTATTTGCAGCTGTCTTCGCAAGCCTTTCTTGTAAAATATGAAAGCTAAATGCTATCTGTTCTGAAGGAACACTGAGCAAGACAAACTATTTGATGTGACACATTCATGCTTTGCTTGTCAGCCAAAACAGTTTTCACTATTATTCACTGCCCTCTGTATATTGAAGAACATATCTAAAGTAAGCTGAATGCTCTCGTGTTTTGTGATAGTGTGTTACTGGGAAAATAAAACAGCTACAATTATCTGCTCAACAAATGGAACTTGTCAGCTGGCAGGCTGACAGAGCTAATGCAGATGGCCAGCTCAGGAAAGCTGTCAAAAAGAAAGACTGAAGTAAAATATATATTCTTCATATTCTGTAGACTTTCTAAAATGATAATTTTTTTATGGAGTCTGTTCAGAGGGTTTTACTGCTTTTTTCATAGCTCATGTGTTTTTTCAACTTCTGGAGAACAAAAAGATCGCTTTTAGGGGCAGAGGTATTACCAACATAGTGAGAGATATCTTTAGATGTCATGTTGATACTGTGGAGAGGATCTTTGCATGCAAGTGTTCCTCTCCTTGAAATAAAAGAACAGGGTCTATGCCTACTATATGTAGAGATTTTGGTTACATAGAGATTTTGTATAATCCAGGACAGGTAGCTGGTTTCCTTCTTCGAATGAATGTCCTGTTTTCCTCTGCTTTCAGATGTATGTTGGAAACACCTCAGAGAAACACTCCTTTATTGGAGAGCATTTTTATTGTTTGCTGCTCTATCTGTTATTTTATTCTTTACAGGTAATAAAAAGTACTCCTTTGGATTTACTCATCCTCGTGAGGTGTTATGTCTCTGTGCAGCACAGAGACGTAACAGATACTGCAAAATGTCAGACTAAAGTAAAAAGTACTGTTAGCATGGGGATTGTTGTACATATTGGGAAAAAATGTCTTATTTATTTTTTAATACATGGTTTCACCTACTGTGCAGGGTGATGGTATGAAGAGAAGATTTATCTAAAAAATTTCAGTCCGTCTGAGGTGTGTAGGACTTTCATAGGTAACTGTTAAGCTATTTTGGTTTTGTGGCATTTGATTTCCAATTATTCTGTCTTTTGCTTGGTTGCTTTTTAATTTAGTTGATAATATTCAGAGTGGGCTTTTGATCCGTTTTGTTCTGTATTTTGGTTTTGTCTTTTGTTTTGGGGTTCTTTTTTTTCAGTGGCTGCTGTACCAGGGCAGAATTTTTTTCCTGTTGTTTGCAAACAAAGTAAAAGTGCTATGACAACAAAAGAAAACAAATTGAAAACGAATAGCAGGAGGCTCAGAAGTGCCACACTCTATACTGAAACTGTAGAATGTATAGCCAGAAGCATTGAGTCAATCAGGATGGACTTTTCAAAGGGCTCCTGTGTGAAAGCACAATTGGTCAGATGTGTATTCTGTGATGGTATCAGTCTCCTCGGGAGGATCACACACCCCCATGGTCTGATCCAGGGAGCTGCACCCTTTGATCTGCAATGACAAGAAGCCACCCGTGTGCCAGTATAAACTTACTTGATAGCACTGGCTCTTGTGATTTCCCTTTGCTCTGCGGCATTCTCTTAGTACAAAGCTTAACTGGAAGATTAATATTCACTGTTGTGTCTGTATCCTCTGTTGTTCCCTCTTAAGCAGAAAAGTGTTGAGAAACCCTTATTTATTTTTAATAGAAACCCTAAAGTTCCCCGTGTCTTACTGCAGTTCAAACTGCTCCACATCCCAGGTTGGTGTGAGGCAGGTTGTGCATTCCTCTTTGCTTAAATTCTTACACTAGAAGTAGCTCGAGGCTGTGTCAAAGATTAACCTGCTCATGGGACTCAGGAGATACCGAACTGGAAATGGTGAAAAGCAGCTGGCTTTTTGGTGTGCTTTTTTTTTTAATGTCTCCATTATCTTTTATATTAAAGGCTTTTAACACCTGCTGTCTTTAAAAGATCTTTTGATCTTAAATTCTAGGAACCTGGGGGCTTTAAGAACATAGGCTGCTAAAGTACCACTTATGAGAACTCAAGGGAGTTTTACAAACAAGCAAACAAATGAAAAAAGGCATAGGAATCTAGTACTCCATTACAGCTTTGTTTCTTTAAAATTTTAACGTGCTTCAAAATATTTACATAAAAATTATAAACATCCTTAAATTTCTTGTTATTTTTGTTAAGATGTCAGGCATGTCAGTAAAAGCATGTTTTGTCAACATGCTTTCACTGAACTTGCAATTCATTAGGTCTTTTTCCTTTAAGTAAGTGGATGCTGAATACTGAACTTCAGGAAGAATTATAAAGTAATCAAAAGAGCCTTTCTGGATACACATTTATCTATCTGTACATGTTCTTTCAAAGATCACATGAATCATAGAATGGTTTGGGTTTGTAGGGAACTGAAAGACCAATTAGTTCCAAACCCCTTGCCATGGGCAGGGGTACAAACACTTGTTTGAATGTACTTGTTTGAATATATGTTTGCTTTAAGGGGCTGTATGCATATATATATATATTTATATATATATATACCTACACAATCAAATGTATATCCCATATAAACACTTAAATTATATGTAAGTTGGTGTGTGTACATATATATATATATATACACACATGCATTTGCACACTAGTTTTGAAGCATCTCCAGTTTAACTGGGAGTAATATTTTATCTCACATCGAAAAGCTCAATTGAATTAGTTTTTAAGAGTAAAGCCTGAAGAATCTCTTTCAAACTATAGAGCAGAAATTGGATCAAAACTGTTGTCTTCTGCAAAGACCAGTTGTTTCTCATTTCTACTTTGTCAGGGCCTTCACACCACCTCCACACTCTCCAGTCCTTTTCTTCTGCGTAGTTCCACAAGGCTTTTGAGTGTCTAAAAAATAGCTTGGTGAACTGTTGAAGTTTATCCCCCCTTTTCTGTGCCTATATTATTTGCTTGTGTTTTTCTTGCATTTTGACCATTTCGGTCATTTAGTGCTGACAATGTAATTTTTCTCTGCTCACATTCAATTTGTGTTGAAATGTGGGTGTTAGAGATGTTTGACTTATGTTCTTCCAGCTGTATGAGCAGAATTTTCAGTATGCCATATGGGAACACAGAAACATGAGACATGAAGGTTTATTAACCTTTCAAACAAAAATTCAAGTTGTTATTGAACACTTTGTCATCAAAGAAACTCTAACTACAATATTTTTTTACAAGAAAGTTCAGTATAGAAGAAATAATTCTAGACAGTCATTTACATTTTATATGTGTGATATGATGACCACGGCTTTTTATCTCTGTGAGCTGCTGTGAAAAATTCTGGGTTTAGCATTGGTTTTGGTCCAATTACCCCAACAGACCAAAAAAAAACCCCCAAACCCACAAAAACAAACAAACAAACAAACAAAAAACAAAACAAAAAAGTAGGGAAAAAGAAGAACCCCATGAAGAGAGATCCTCATGAATAACACCAAATCCATACGTGTGCACACACAGCACTTACTTGTCACCCTGTAGGAAAGAGGGAAGACAAGAAAAAGCAAATTGATTTTGGATATAGAATACATTCATAATTTGGTTACTCCACCAGAGTAGTTACTGCACAGTCACTGGTGCTTCGATGAGCCAAGCATTCAAATTGCACATATTGAATTTACTCCAGTAGATCTTACATGGAATTGTAAAAGCAGAACTTGACACCTCTTACATCGATTTCCCAACATTATGATATTGTCAGGCCTTCTTTTACTTCTGTCAACATCTTTTTAAGACTAACTGCATTGGGGAATTCTTAAGTCTATCATGTATTTAGTCCAAAAAGAGAGATTTATAATTTCATTGTAGTCAACCATTAAAGTCAAATCATTTATGCCCAGTGCCTGACTTTGAAAATGGTGTCCCAGCACTTGCATTACCAAGCAGAAGGCTTTGATAAGATTGCTGAAAGCAGAAATTAATATCAAGACTTCGTCCCCCAGTGGTAAAACACATTGTACCTGGATTTTGATGCCACATAGTCCTGTCATCATTTTATTTTTTGATCCAGTTATTTCAGCAGAACAAAAGACATGAAAAATACGCCAAGGACTCCATAAATGGCCCTTGTACCACAGCCAGAATATCTTGGGAAAGATATATTTCATTTGCTTTTGACTGTTTCATTTGTAAGTACAGAACTTGCCAAAAAATGATCAGACCTTAAACAAAATGTAAAGCCAGATTTACATGTGACCAACAGGAAATATATATTTAACATCAAAACAAAGGCAATGTGGAGAAATCAATAACCTTTGACAAAAACTGATAATCTAGAGAGAGATTGTGGTCATTGTAGCACCACACATAAACATGAAGTTCCCCAGCAAGTATCAAAATTATTTTAAGTAATTAATTCACGAAAGATAATTTCCTGGAAAGCTGTTTATAAAGATAGAAGGAAAACAGAGGACATCCTGTGTACAACTGACAGAGGTAATGTCTGCTTTTTGATTTTATTTATTTAATCTTTTCCTTCCCTCACTGCAATTCATGAGAAAATACAGTATTTCCAGCAACACAAATCCCAGTGAAAAATGTTGATATTGACTGCATTCCAGTGCAGGCAAAGCATGCTGTAAATAATGGTCTGCCTTTTTCCCCACCTCTTTATTAGCTTCTCTCCAATGCTGACTCTATCAGTGCACTTTTATATTGATATCTATAAATTATCAGCACACACTATTGATCTGATAGTGAGGACAACAATGATGTATTTAAATCTCAGTTTTGATTTAGAAGTTTGTGCTGGATGTTTTTATTGCCAGAATTCCCTTACTGAGAGGCTGAATTCAGTGAAGAACAGAGAGACTAGAAATCCTGTGCTTGCATTCTTCCTCTTTCTCCCTCTTTCCTCATAACTATTCCAGCAAATATGTTCATAAAATGAGATTCATCTTTAGTAGCAATTTAATAACTGATGTGAAAGCTCCCCAAGTGTTCTGCAGGAGCAGGGCTTCTGATACAGAGCACGGAGATGGGGATAAGGCAGGAGTGCCACTACCTTCAGATAGATTTTAGGGCAAGGGCTTAACTCTAACTTTCTCAACCTAAAGACACTTTCTGGGCAATGTTTGGGTATTTCTGCTTGGTTTTGATTGATTTATTTATTTATATACTGTAGTGGTTGCTGTTCTTTGGTTTTACTGCTTAATCCTTTGCTAATTGTTTGGCTTGGGAGGGACTTTCTCTAAGGGTCCTGAGGTCAGTCTCTGTAAATGCTATTGGTTTCTGGCCATAGCTCATTAAATGAAGGTATTACAGAGGTTGTCAGACCTTGTCTTTGACTTTGACACCCGAGGAGAAAACATGCATAAAATGTCAAAAGAGTTACTTTTGACTTTGTGTGCACACACACAAACTCATTGTTATGCTTGAGAAGAAAACTCAAAACACTTCAGTGGTTTAGACATATTATTTTGTCAAGTCCTTACTCTGTCTTGTTGACAGAATACATTTTCTCAAAAGCTGAAATCATTCTGTCAAGGAAACTTATTTTGTGCAATAATCCTGCTTGTTGACAAATGTTCAAAAGGGAAAAAAATGTTCAATTATTCTGGGAATGTTCTGCTTGGTATCTCCAGGTTTATTTATTTTGCCATGGGAAAGAATGGTTATTAGTTTGTAGGTGAACTATCCAGGCCTTGATGTAATGAAAGAAAAACGTATCTTCCTTATAGGTGCGTGAATGTGCTTTAGGGGAAGCTTTTCTCGACGAATGTTGTTCAGTTTTAGGTCACATTCCAAATGACTGATCAGCAGGGGAGGACAGGCAGCATGTGCATCAACAGAGTGCAGGAAGGATGAGCAGAAACCAGACATATCTGTCATTTGTGTCAAGCAACCCTGACAATGAAATGAGGACACATTTTCAAGTGGACTCATGCTAGTAGTTGCATATACAAGTAGAAAAGTATAAGAATGAGGAAAATGTTTGCAGTGGGCTCTTTCTACTTGTCTTCCCTCTGTGGCCTCCAAACTAAATCAGTTCCAGTTTACAAAGGTGAATTCCTGGGTTTTGGTTTGGTTTGGTTTCTTTTTCAACTGAAGGAATCCTGAAATCACATCAGATTTACTCTGCTGAGTGGTAGGAGTGGTGTGAACACCTCAATATTAAATTAAGGTATACTGGACACTTTTTGAATGTATTTTGGCCTATTCTATTGTTCCCTACTGTGTTGTCTGCCACATTAGTTTAAGTAGAATAGTGACTTTTTTTCCTTTTCACACCTTTCATTCATCCTATTGATTTACCAGTCCTTTGTAGTCTTACTGTCAATTGTCTTGATCTCTTTAATTCCTATTATACAGCATTTTTGTCATACATTAAAAAGATATGTCAGTCTATCTGATTTTGCATTCAAAGGAAATCCAGATTTTTGAAATAATAAACAGTGTGTTAGAACGTCTGCTTCTTTGACACCTCTAGATCAAAGAGAAAAGCAACAGGGTCTTTAATAGATACTTTAGATGTAAATCATATTGAAAGAGTAAGCAAAAGTGGAACAGTCCTGACTTTTCCTTTCAGACAGGCAGCCGTTCTATTTAATTGTTTCATCTTGAATTGCACAATTTGTTTCACACCCGAACGTGTTCAGCAAAGTATCTGGCCAACATCTTGAACTTTCTACATCTCTGATGTTCTCACCTCCACACATGAGGCTGAAGAATGTGTTTGTATAGAATTTATCAGGTATGAGACATTTCTGAATTCTTTGAGCTCGAGTGAGATTTTACCAAAATTGGAGTAATGAGGGCTGCTGACTGGCAATTCTGGATTTTGAGTCTCAGGTAACTTCAGCCAACAGATGTAATGTATTTATGGTGACTAAACTACATTCCTGGGTGAGAGAAACTTCATCTGGAGTTTTCCAGTATCAGTACAGTCCATTTGTACTTTGACATCTCTTTTCCAATTACACCATTCTCAAAGCTGATAATACCTGGACTGAACTTTGTTACTGTACCTCTTTTAACTCAACACTTTTCGGTCTTGTTAATGTGTCTCTGATGAGATGAGCTGCTGATTCTTTGTCCTCTCAAGGTGTTCCTGGTAGAGGAAAAGGCTTTATTGCCAGTTGCATTAGTTTACATTTTGTATCATTTAGAGTACCCTCGTAAGTTGAAGTTCTCTATTTCTGGTTTGTTTTCCAAAGCAATGAAAGATTAAAACAAAATAATAATTTAAAATAGTTGCTGTTAAGTTCATTTGGCCAACTGTCTACAGAGAAATAAGACAACATTTTAGATCTTCAACTCGAGAGAAACATGAACACGCCTAAATAGTCCTAAATTATCATAATAATTCATTCTAAGTCATCATAGTGGTTTGTAAATGTTATCAGCTTCTATTATTTTAAACACCTACAGAAATCATCATCCTCTTTCACAAGGTTGTTAAAGCAGAGTTGTGGTTCTGTTGTAGTGCTGGGGAACCTGTAAATGGACATTTCTCAGCTTAATGGTAGTGAAGTTGCTGTAGCCTTAATGCATTGTGCTCTATTCATTCTATTTCTTTCTGCCACTTTATTCTCCAGGAACTTGCCATTAGTATTTTATTTTATTCCATTTCTCTGCTCAGTCTTATAAATTTGATATTACGTAGAATCTTTTTTTCCTGAGAGTTATTAAATCATAGGATTATCAGACTGAAACAAACCTCCAGTCCAATAACCTGCTCGGAGGAGGGTCAGCTAGCAATAATTCATCAGGAATTTTAAATATCAGAACATGGTTTTAAGGGGTTTGGTGGTGGGGTGGGTTTTGTTGTGTTTTTGGTTTTTTTTTTAATTAAGTGAACTCTATGGAATACAATGGGTTCACTAAAATTACCAAACTGTTAATGGTTATTCACCATGTGCATTATGAAATTTAGTTGCAGTACTGTTTTCAGAACATATTTGTATTTTCTGAATGCAGCCTCATAAGCCAGCAAAGCAGAATTGGTTTGCAATATTATAAAAACAAATAATTCCTCAACTGCAATTGACTATTGCATCATATAAAACAGTTGCTTATCCAAACTTTTTTTAACTTTAGGGCATTTTCTGTTCTGTACTTTTTTACCTTAGACATTAGAAGCAAGATAACCCTTATGAAATAAGGTATTTGCTCAGACAATTTGTTAAACCTTCTTTTTCTCTTTAGACGTAAAACACTTCTTTTTCTCTCATCACAAAAATACATGAAAATTGTGTTAAAGGTTTAACTTAAGACTAGTAGAGCAAGAAAATTTTCTGTTTGGGATTGCATTTTTCTGCCAAACCACAGCAGGTCACAGTTACATATTAACAAGTTTCCACGTTTTCTTGACCCTGCAGTGGGTCCTGATTCTCATCATTAGCTGTGAATTTGCACGTTTTGTGTAACTGAAGTCTATTATTGCTGTAATTAAGCACGAATGTGTATGAGTTGTTTTTGTTGATATTTTGCTGACTAGATGGCTGTTATGTGCTATGTTGGATTTGAAGAGGTGTTACAAAAAGATCAAACTGAGTACCCCAGAAATGCTGATAATGTTGATCAGCAAGAGGAAGTCTTATTCTTTTTAGCACGACCTCAGCTATATTGAAACCCTTAAGTGGGAAGTACAGCACCTCTCAAGTCCTCTTTTGAGGGAATGTGGAGTGTACGAAGGGTGTGTCTAATCTCTGATTTCTGTACCTCTGTTGTCATGACATCTCTGTATTATATGCCACAGCTGTGGTTTGATATATTCATCTGAGTTCCAGAGTTGGCAAATCTTCTTTATCCCTTTCATCTCAATAATATCATTAAAGTGCTGGGTTAGCTGGGAGAGGGATGGATGAAGATGGATGCCATTGCTATAAATGACAGGAAGGTCACAGAGAGCCCAATACTCACCATACACACATGATGTGTTCACTCCTGTGAATTCCTTCAGGCTCGATGTCTTTTGATTAATCAGGAAATTATGAAGATAATCTGCAGGTTGATGCTGGTTTTTGTCAGCTTTTCAGTCGCTGTATTGCAGCTGGAAAAGTACAGTAAATGTTCACAACATGAAGAAGTTGTTACCTGAAATTATCTGAGTCTGTAGAGGCTAAATGTGTTCCTTGCAAAGGGAACAGTAACATTTCAGGTCTGTTATTGCTTCATCAGGTACTATTCTTGAATTCTTTCCCTCTGTTCTTTACTGCATCTAAGCTGTGCCATCAGGCTGTTTAAGAGTGAACTGAAGCCAAGCAGTTCATGTGCACAAGGGAACTGGAGTTTTATAGATAAACTAACCAAAGGATTTGATCTTTTTTTTCTCTTAGCCAGACTCGGTTCAATCATGCAGAATACATGACTGTCCCCTTATCTTCTCTGTAACTAATTAATGTTCATTGCAATAGCTCTCAGGGAAAACACGTGTTTAAAATAATACACCAAAGTCATAAATTTCAGTTTCAGACAAAACATTTCTGGATTCAGACAAAGAACAAGTTATGTGTACAACACTCCTAGAAAACTGATATTAATAGAATGCTACATCCAATCATCCAGGATACCTCATCAGGACCTTCTGTGCCACTTGGAAAACTTGTAAACCTCAGCTGAACCATTTCTAGGTTGACTTAAAGGTATATTTCACTTTATGCTTCATGTTCTGATGCTTTGGTTTTAAATCCTCACCTTGACTATTTTATAGTATTTCTTCCATTATAAGGAAAATGAACATCATTTACCATCATTTAGATTCTGAATTTGTAAAAAAATATAAGAGAAAGATGATACAAACTCATTTGAGAAGAGAGCTGAGCTGTATCTTAAGGAACTGTTTTCCAAATTACCCAATATTTTGGCCACCACCTTCAAGCACAACAATTCTAAAGCATTTGAGTCAGCAACTGGAGAGTTTAGAATATCCCTGTATTATACAGTAAGCAATTTTCAACCGTAACTATAGTGAACTGCTATTCAGCTGTAATATATGGAAAATAAGTAAAATAATTCACTTGTGTAATACCTGCATTGCATTTTAAAGTTTAACATCTCAGCAATTTTTATGAGAAGGGAAGTATTATGTGACAAATTGTATACCCTGTGATAATTAGAAGATGTGCTTAACTAACATTAGATCAACTTTCTTCTTTAGAAGCTTCCTATTCCAAACTTATGTATTTAGTGATAAAAATTCAGGTCGTCTTGTTCCAACTCTCCTGCCATGGGCATGACACCTTCCACTAGCCCAGGTTGCTCCAAGTCCCGTCCAACCTGACCTTGGACACTTCCAGGGATGGGGCAACCACAGCTTCTCTGGGCAACCTGTGCCAGGGCCTCACCACAGGGAAGAAAAACTGATGACTGCAAATTGCAAAACCTCCCTGAAAAAGTTCACCTCAAATACGACAGTTTTTGGTAGAAAAAATAGGACTCATCAGTAGATTCTCAGAATCTACAGAACACTGTCAGATTTAATAGAGAATTAGATTTCTGTTGCAGAACTTTATATGATGGTAACAGAAAAGTATTTCACCAGGAAAATTCTGAAGATGCCATTCTCTATATGTTGTAGATGACCATAAGTGATGCTGAACTTCATTATTGTAGCAATTTTCCAGCCCTGTGGCTTTTCCAAGGACTTTAGTTCCTTCTTAACTCTCAGAGATGAAAATTTAAAGCACACAAAAAAGCAGCCTATAAAGGTATTATTCAAAAAGCTTCCTCAGCAATTTTCCTTTCTCAGTCTACCTATAGGTGTTGTAAAAAAGTAAATAAATTAGGCATATTTATTCTGTGCACTTTGAAGATTTCCAGAGAAATTTGTACAAAGGAAGACATGCTCAAAATAATTTAATGGTATCTGGATTTCCCTGATGCTGAACTGCTACAGATGTCATTCCAATGTGTGTGGAAAACAGGTTTCTTGACAGGTGTGCTTTTTTCTCTCACATAGCAAGGAAATGCACATTAGCAAATTAGACAATCTTTGTATGAGACATCAGACACAATTTGGGGGCTTCTGAGGATGATAAACTTCTTTTTGGTCTAACATCTGGATCTTGTTATTTCAATAGCTTTTCCTCAGTGGTGGAAACATCGTCTAATGTGCACCTTCTGTCATGTTGATTGGTTTAAATGTTTATTTGGGAGAAGAAAGGATAACCTTTTTACTACTATCTTTCTGCAGCTTGAATCTGTAATAGTTTTGCCTTGATAGGAAGCAGAAGTGTTTTTTTTAAATTCTGGGGAGCAAATGGTTCTCGAACTTTTAGGCAATATACTTTTCCACCAGTTTTAGACCAAGTGCAAGTATTTGTGCCTGGTGGTGTAAAAAGAACTCAATTAAAAATAAAGAAATAGCCAAATTAAAAAAAATATTTCCCAAATAATGGCATGAAGCTGTCAGGGGAGGTTTAGATTGGATTTCAGGAAAAGGTTCTTCCCCCAGAGGGTGGTGGGGCACTGAACAGGCCCCCCAGGGCAGTGGGCACAGCCCCAAGGCTACCAGAGCTCAAGAAGTGTTTGGACAACACTCTCAGGGACAGGGTGGGATTGTTGGAGTGTCCTGTGCAGGGCCAGGAGTTGGATTTTGATGATCCTTGTGGGTCTCTTTCAACCCAGGATATTCTATGATTCTATGGAATACATATTATATCATGTGACTGCTTCAGTGTTAGTTTTGCTGAAAGGTCATTGCTTTTTTTAGCAAGTTTTAGGTTTAATTCACAGAATCCCAGAATATGCTAAATTGGAAGGGAGCCACAAGGATCATCCAGTCCAACCCTTAGCCCTGCACAGGATCATCCCCACAAGTCACCATGTGCCTGAGAGTATCATCCAAATGCTTCTTGAATTCTTTGAATTCAAAGCTCTATTCTCACAATTACTGTGGATTCCCTCCGAACTTTGTGTCTCATACACTTCTTTTTTTCTTTTCCAAAGGAATTCTGTATCACCTGCTACTCTCTGGTTGGTTAAGATACAATGTTCTGTATGATTAGCCATTGCTTGTGCTCCAAGTACTGACAAGAGAAAATTGACCTAATTCTTGCCAATATTGTAGCAAACATAAATTATGTTTGGAATTATCAGAAATAGAGCTGGCTGGATGATTGCTTGGATGCTCTAGAAAGGCCATCAGGTCTAAATGCCAAATAACAGTGTGTTCATGAGTCACTAAAATTTTTTAAAGCAACTTCTGAGAGGATGGTAATTTCAGATACAGATTTTCTGAAGGAAATAAACCAATGACTGATGTATTGCTGAAATGATATTATAGTCCTGTTTGGTTTATTGATTGATTTAATGCTTCTGGAAGTTTCCAATGTACTTAACAGAGTCATGAGCTCCATCTCTGGCATCCATTTAGCTTCTGTCACCATTGCAGTGTTGGCACTGTAGCAATGGCATACAAGACCATAACTTCACAGTGGTAGCTGGATAATGAAACAACTGAAAATACCTTCACCATTTAAAGCAGAAGGGATGTTTTAGGGTGAGGGTGGTGGGTTCATTATTATTTATTTGTTTTATATCAATTGGAAAGAGACCACTCTGTAAATCAGGCTGGCAACAGGATCTCCCTCACCTCCCAAACAAGAAATGCAGGCTCTGAAAAGGGGAGGAGTGTCACCGCTTGTTGCTTAGTCAGAAACATTGAAATGGGTTTATAATAATATTTTTTTTAAAATAAAAATCATTTTTTAAATAGCATTTTAAATAAATGGAGTAGCTGAGACACTTTACAGAGCTGAAAATGAGGCCATGATCCCCCCTCTTCAGATGCTGTGGGTATGTTGGTTCATTTTATGCCTATAGAGAAGCTAATCCTGTGTTGAATCTTTTTTAAAGGTACTACTATTTTTATAAAACCTAGAAATGTAATTTTCACAATTGGCCATAATCTTGTGATATTTAGGATGACAGCAAGTTTAAGTTCAGATTTCAACACAGTATTCAAGCATATGTTTAATACTTCACTCAAAGAATTACAAGGACTACTTATACCTAACGTTTTAAATATTATTTCAAGACACTGAATTGAGCTGTTGCACCTAAACTCAAATGTTAATAGATATTACATCTAGCAAAGATATATGCAGATTTACTATTTAGATAGAAGGGCTTTCCAATTTAGAATATAATTTAGTCTGTAGTAGCTACATGAATGGTTATTTCCTAGTCTCTAATCTTTAAACATCTTCCAGTAAAAGACGTTTGATAGTTAAATATTAATAGTAGCATATAAGGAGGAAGAAGATAAGGCAGATGATATGGGAAAGTGACATGGAAGAACAGCATGTAATTAAATCTAAGAATGTTATGATCAGACTAATGCTGCCTGCAGTATTCTTACTATGTGACTTTTATTTAATTTTTAATAATTTATTTTTCATTTAGATAAAAGTCGGATCACAATAAGAAATTGTATTTTCCAATGAGGGTTTGTGTTGCTGATATTTTATAAGTTATGTCAAAACTGATCAGTGATATTTTGATGAAAAATGTAAGCCTGAAAAGATGACTTCAGCAGTAAAAAAAAAAATTAGAAAGTATTACATTTGTAATAGCAGCTCACATTTAATTTTGTAAGTTGAAACAAAAGAAATAAAAGACAAAAAAACCAGCTAAGTTACAATACAGACAAAAATTCTTCTTTATTAACGGAAAAAGTGATTCTAAGTTAGTTTTTCCAAAACTACCCCTGGTTTTAAAAATATCTTTAAAAGAAATATTTGTTTATGTAAGATGCAAAGACTGATGGCTGTGAGCAGCTCGGTGATAGATGATGCAGCCAGAAGGGAGCATTGTTGTCAGCCAGTCTGACTTCATGAATTAATTTTTGTTTGTATTTGTGCAGATCTCGTAGAAAAAAAAAGAAACCAACACATCTTTAAGATGATTAGTGTAGAAAAATTTTCTGTTTGCCCCTATGTTGGCACTGTCACAATATTGAACCTCCTTTCTGACTGTTTTTAATTTATCTTTGAGCCATTTAATCCCATATTTCTGTCTGGTAGACTGAGCCAATTGCCAAATTTTTCATCTACAGAGCAAGAGCTGATCTCAAAGGCTTGACCTTAAGCTTTTTGATAAATAAAGCTCAGTGATCTACTACACCCTCCTCTGCATATTGGCCTGGCATTCAACTATTCTCATGGAATACATCTGAACCCTCTTTAAGTTTGTGGTTTAATGGTTGGTCAAAACATATTCAGAACAGCTTTGCTTACTTATTTTTTTTCTCTGTTATCCCTGAGTATTAGACCTCTTGGATCCTGCTGAAATCTCACCTCCTGGCTGATTATCCATGGAATTGGAACAGTTTTTTCAAGGATTGTGGCTTTGCAGGACAATTTCAGTTGTGGTATAATCATCACTGTTTTGATCCCAAAGGTGTGACTATATTTGGCTTTATCAAAGGTAACATTACATGACTGTATGTTCCTTTCTGGGTTGTCCTGATTGCTTTGGTTTCAGGGACTGTCCACTTTGGAGCTCAAAGCCTTTTGATCCTTGTGGCTCTGTGGCATTTAGCAAAGAACAGATTAGATGTGTTTTTTTTCCAATTAACCAAATAAAAGCGAGGCAATGTAAGGCCAAGAATGAATCCTTTTGGGCTGATACTAGAAAAACATATTGGTGAGAATTCTACTTCTTCAGCTATGATCAAAGAACCTTCAATTAGCTATTTTATTCGATTTAGCTTGTGTCTTCTTCATTTTGTATTATTCTTTCTCTTTGTTTGAAGTACGAAGGATTAATTTCCCTAAATTTTATAATCCACTGGGTTGCATATCAGCTGTTCCATAATTCTGTTTGGGATTAGATTTTATTAGATGTGGATCTCCCATGCATGTTGTCTCCCTAAAATCCATCCTGTACCAACAGATCTATTGTGATCCAACAGAATGTGAGTTAATGTAAACAATTATCCATAGACAGGGTTTAATGTACCTGTAGCTATTTTTAGCATATTAACAACCACATTTTAGCATATTAAAACCTCACTTTAGCATCTTTCTCTGTTGAAGTTAATTGGAACTGGCAGACAATCATCACAGGTGAGACAGTCAGAGAGAAACACTTCTATTCAGGAAAGAGTCAGTTTACATTTTGTCTATGCCACAATGTTTATTGCAATTGCTGGTGGACTGAATGATAAATATGTTTTCAGTTTCCTGAAATATGTTTTCAGTTCATCTGTGAACTTTTTGAATCATGCCTTTCTATCTTACTTCTACCAGATCCTTACAGGTACACAACTTAAAGTAAAATTAGAATACCTCAGCAATATTCAATTCTTAGTAATTTTGTATGTTTTTTCTTGACCATTTCTTTTCCCTTGCTGAGAATCACTTAAAATATATTCAAGAAATTTCTTCTACTTTCACTAAACAAGTTCCAGACTATTTGCAGCTCACTTTTTGTACGAAGTGTTTCCTTTGATCAGAATCACTCAGCAGTTTGGGTTTAATTATCTGAATGTACCTTTCACATTGTGCTGCATTTATTGTGCCCAGGTCTAATGGGAGTCGATGTCTTTTCTAATGGGTCCTTAGTTCTGGGATTTAGGCACAACCTTTCCTCTTCCTTTGGCTTCTTCCCTGTGGAACTTTGTTCCCAGCTGAATTCCGAGGATGTGCTGCTGATATTGTTGCTGTTGTTGTTGAACTGATACCCTGAGTGTCAAAACATCACCACAGTTCATTATCAGAGGCCAAAGAACCCACTTCGTACAGGAGGATAAGGCAAATAAATTACAGCTCTTACAGGGCACTGTGGCTGTTTGTCAAGAGAGGTTAATGTTAAATTGAATTGTAATGAAGTGCTTTGATTTTTGAATGGTTAAACTTTTCGTTTTGATTTAGAAAGTCAAAGTTTTACAGAAGCTACAAGTGGCTCTTTATCTGTTCAGAGCAATGTGCTTTGGCATTTGCTGTTAAATAGCAACATTAAAAATACCTTGGTAAACACCTTGATTAACCTATTTCACCTGAAAACAACTTCTGATTTTAAAAATATATTGAGATACTCTTTTTACTGTTTAGGTTCTTACTCAACTAGCTTATATGTACAGTATGATATCTGGAATAATAAAGTGAAATATAGAAGGCAGTTCTAGCTCTGAAATGGTATAATTTTAATTTTATCTGACACGGGGCCCCTTTGAAGCTTTTCCGTTGATTTATTTTTTGAATTTGATATCAATCCGGATTGTGTGCTGCAAATGTACAAATGTATTCCAAAAGGAAGTCATGCTGCTTGTCTTAGCATTGGAGCTCAGAGAGGACACCAAAGCTGTGATGTCCTCTTTGAAATGGTGTTACTATAGCCTTGAAGATGACAAACCCCAAACTCAACAGAAAGAAAAACCAACAAAAAATATTAAAATATAAGCAACAACTGGACATTGGAATATTGGACTATAATTGAGCCAGGGCTTGGAGAGCACCACAAAGGAATTAAGTTTTTTGTTAATAACAGCAGAACCCCATAGTTGAACTTCTACCGCACTGTTCTTGTGAATCACTCCAACTATTATGTATTTCTTTTAAACATACAAAATAGAAATATCCTATCAACTGAGGACTAGAAAGAAAATTCTAGTGCATAGAGACAGGCTGTTTTATTAAAAAAAAGTTTAAATAAATAGCTTTTTTTTAAATTTTCTTCTAGAAAGCAATTTATGGACACACATGTTATCCTGTTTAGTAGCTTTCATTTCACTACTGTGATGATGCAACTGAGAATATATACTACAAATATGTCACAATGAATTAAGGAAAGTAGAAAAAACTTTAAAGATGTTGAAAAATAATGATAACCAGTCACTGTTCTGTAAAATTTTACTTTGTCTAATTATTGCACATAAACCAATTAGTATTTTACACTGAATATGGAAAATTAATTTTTGAAGTGCTGCATTGTCTTTAATAAGTTCTGCAGGGCAAATTGGCTCATTTCTGAACCTTCAAATATAGATTCTCTTAACAGAGAGTCCAGATCCACCTTCTGTAGCCAGGTAGGGAATACTGGAACAAAGAGCTGGAGAGAGATCCCCATTCTGCTCACCCTGTGCTCTGGCTTCATCCAGTCCAGAAACTGGACAGGTGTGTTAATACACACAGTGTTTATCTACCCTGATGTAAAACAAGCATAATCCTTCCTATGGACAATTTCTGGTTGATTTCAGATGTTGATATTCAAGTATATCATGAACATCACTAATTTTTGTTGTTATAGTGCCTTTACTACCTGTGTGCTGTGGGTTTTTGTGTTTTATTGAGTTCCACAGTTATACTGAAGTGCATCCAGAATGCTGCAGGCTGATCTGTGGACTGCTAGGAGTCAGTAAACAAACTGAAACACTAGTCAAGTAAAATCTTTATGGTCCTGACCCCTTCCCTCCTATTCAGTTCTCATATTAGACTTTTGTTTTACCAGAAAAACTACCAGGATACTTTCCATGGAGTTTATTTGATTTCTTGAACTGACCTGAGTGGTGGCAAGGTAAGTTTTAATATTTAATAGTTGGAAGAAGTGCACAACTGGGGAAAAAAAATAAAATATGTATTTGATGATTGAAGCTTCTATAAAGTTTCTTGTGAAGTATATTTATAGTTGGTTGCTATAATAGAATTTTAAATCTACTAGGAATAAGACTACTGTTGTGGATAGGAGAGAGTTTCCAATGGGAAACAAAAAAACTTTGCAGAGCTTTCTCACTTGCTGCAGCTGGTTTGCACCTAAAAGATTTTATTTTTCATTGAAATGGAAATGTATGGCTTCCTTCAGGTTGTGTTTAAGAAACATGCAAAGTGAGAAGCTGATTATCAGGCTGGGGATGAAGTGCTGTAGGATTCCTCAGTCACAGTTGGTGTTTCTGTTGGGTTGAGAATCAGAGAAGCTCTTATCAAACTGCCATTTAGGGCAAATGTGCCACAGCCATGAGGGGCAGCATCTTGGGCCTCCCCTGACACCTCTTGTTCCACAGGCAAGCTGCAGCCTTGGGGGAGATGGAGCTCTCCCAGCCAGGAGAGACAGCAGCAAAACCACACTCTGGGGCCTGGAAAGCTCCCAGTTCTTTCCTTTTTATACAAAAATACCTTACTGGAATTAAGGATGTGCTGGTGAATATGCTGCTAACACGGGAGACAGCACATAATTCCTCACTGAAGACTCCTTGATGATGCCAAGTGGCTGCAAAATGGAAGAGTTTTGCACTTGTATTCTTACACACGAACTTCATTTCTGAGTACCATTGCAATTCAGCTCCTTCTAAATACCTTGCATTTATTACATGACTGCAACACACACAAAATACTGGAAATATTTCTTGTTTACTTTCTAATACTGCAGAAGCAATCACTTCTATGTACAAATACAGTGTTTTGGGGGGAACTTAGGGTTTTGTGTGTACACTGATCAGAATATTTCCCTTTCACTGCTTTTTAAAGCCTGAGAAGGATCTCTTTTTTAAAACTATCTTGCAAGAATTCTTCCATGACTTTACCCAAATAGAATATGGATATAATGAAGAATTGTATGTCAAAGAGGTAGTGACAACTGATCTATGATATGTCTCATAATTTACAATGAGGTTTCTGCATTGAGACAGGGTATTCATTTAGCCAAGCTCTCCCCCATCTGGCTACAAGCCAGTGAGCCTTCCGGTCCATCACACTCACAGAAACACTCCTCTATTGACTCATTAACTCATCATCTGCCCTACCAACCCCACAGCTGTGCACCTTTCACCAGGACAGGCTCTGCAGAATGTGCTGGACAGGCAGGGACTTCCCAGTACCTGAGCTCTGAACACTGACAGTGACAGAGCCAGTCCCAAGAGGCCACTTTCCTTCATTCTGGCTTCAGGTGACAACTCCTAGACTCCTAAATTGGTGTGAAATTACTGGGAGTCAGTTGTGTTTTCTTTCCTAGTGATTGCATTGATGCTGATAAAGGTTTTAAAACACTAATATTGTTTCCTAAGCCAGAGTTATGCTTTAGTTGCTGTATATTAAAGCATTGATTTTGGTTGCTTACTGTATAAACTTCCTCATATAGTGTGGGAAAAAGATCAGCAAAGAGAAATAATGATTTTAGACTTGCACAACTGTTTGAACAAACCTAAGCAGTTCTGATGACACTAGCATTTAACATCAGTCCTTTCCAACTGCATTTCATGTGTAAATATTTTCCCATTGGAAGGACCATATGATTCTCCAGGAAAAATACCAGTCTCCTGAGGTTTTGCTCATTTAAATTCAGAATCAGATGGCATCAGGCAAAAAATAAGTCATTCTTCTTATCCTATTCTTATTCTGACATTTCAGAAAGGAAACTTTCTTCTAGGGTGTAGCCCTATATGAACTTCAATAAGAAGCACAGCCTAAGGTAACATCCACTTTTCACATTACATAAAGCAGAAATTTGCTTGTGGAAGATGCTATTGCTGTTGAAGGCTCATATTTAAAATGCTAGTGTTTTGAAGGTTTCATAACCTCAAAAAGCAAGCTGTAAATAAGCTTTCCAACCTCCATCGCTACAAAGCTCTAGGTCAGGGTTTAACCAGGTTGGGATGTGACTTTTAACATGACAATTGGATGAAATTAAAGCATCTTAAAAGCAAACCCTCATAATTAATAATAAAAATTATTTCTCAAATGTTGTTACATTAATCAGTTAACTGGCTACAAAATAGCAAGGAGCTCCCCAGAGAGATGCCCAGATGTGCTAGAATGCCCTGTGGAGGTCTTTGACACCTGTTGCAGGTAGATAGTTAGGTAGAAAGGTGGTACAAAGGGCCCAGTAGGTCCAGACTCCCAAAAGTATTGTCCATATTGTTCTATTTCAGATATCCAGGCAGACCTTTCTTGAAGGGTGTTAATTAATGTAGCTTTCTCCATGTTACCTGATTTCTTTGCAGTACCAAAAGTACCATCAAGGGTAAATAATTGTCCGAGATAAGAGAAGGTTGAAAAAAAGAAGGCTCAAAAATGTGTTGAGGAGAGTTAGAAGGATGAAAAATTGACAAAATATTTTTTTTCAATAAGGAAACAAAGGGGAAACATAACTTATTGCCTCTTAGAAAGGAAAATAATCAGTGGTTTGTTTGCTTTCCTACACATGCACTGCAATAAGTTTTCTACTATGTCATCTATTGTCATGATGGATATCCCACAAGTGATGGATGTATGGGAGTGAGGTTGGTGGTGTTCGGTCTCTGAGTGACCTCAATGAGAGGAATTATTTCATCACAGAGCTGTAGCAAGCAGCCTTCTGTCTGAAGGATATTCTCTGCATATTCATGACAGTTTCCTGATTTCAAACCAAAATTAAACCCTTCCCGAAGTAAGCAATTCCAATACAATTTTTAAAATACTGTAAGCATGAAATCAATTTAGCAATTTAAGATGGTAGAGAGCAAATATTTAAAATATTGAGTAACAGCTTTCTAGGGATGTTAAAAATGTTTTTATTAAAACTAGCAAGCAATGGTATTAACTGGGTACAAACTCTATCAGAGACTGTCCAAGTGAAATGGGGAAGGTAGATGTTGAGGGGTGTGTGCATTAAGTGGAAAAACACATCCATGAACAACCTGTTTTCAACTGAAGTCTCCTGTGTGACTTACATACCTTAGTCCCTCATACGTGGGGGCTCCGAAATGAGGATGACAGTAATTCTACCATAAATCCTACCCCAGCAGTATTCCCAGTGAATACTTGCTCATGTCAATCATTTCCATGATAATCACAGGGGATATAAGGGATATCTTTTTATTTCATCTAGAAAACAAAATCCTGAAGTAAATGCCTGCAGATGAAGCTGTGTGATCCTTGTACCAGTGCCATATTTAAGGCTAGAGAACTGCATATCTTGGGAGCTTTGAGGGATATATGTGAGATTTTGCTCAATTCAGTAGAGGTATTGGAAGAGTTTTCATACAGAATTGTGTCATAATTTGCTTCATTTGATTACAACAATTCAAAATGAATGTATAATTACAATGTAACATTTTAAATTTATGAATTTTAACAACATTCAGGTTTGATATTCCATTTCAAACACACAATATATGCTGTAATTAGCTTATCATTGTAATTTTAGAGAATGGAAATGGCAAAAACTATCAGTCTTCTACATTCCTTAATGTCTACATTTTGGTTCTGTATCTGAAACACATCTCTATGAGAACAAGTACATATATGTCAGAAGTGTCACATTTTCTTTTCCGTACTCTAATCCTAAATTTTAGTGATTCCTGACTAGTAATGATCGCCAAATTAATTTTTTCTGCAGGATGGTATAATTTCCACAGACATTCTAGAAGTATCAGGAATGTTTATTTCTTATTTGAGGTCATAGATTTTATTCTTGTCTACTGAGAGCTGCTGAGTGCTGTTACAAATCAGATATATGATGTTTCTTTAAATAAACAAATGTAAATCATGTACTAAAATCACATTAAGTGCAAGAGAAACATGCACTGGGTGTTATTTCTCAAGATGCTGCATTCTGTGGATATGTATTATGCAGAGAACTTTGACACTAGACTTTGATCTACATTAAGCAGGATCCTGAATGGCTGCAAATGTTGCTCTGAGACATTCTCATACAAAATATATCCCATGTTTGGCTGTAAGACAAAATGAATATACAGGCTGAACTGCTTACTTCAGCTCTTGTTACTTGTTCTGCATCCAGAGGTTCTCATTTGCCTTCCATGGCCTGTTGTTTGCTCAGTGAAAGCAGCAATGATAGAGAAATGTTATTTAAGAAAAAGCATACTGTACCGGGGTGACCTTCTGTAGGTTGTCGTAGCTTAACTCAGATTTTTGTTGGAATATATGTGGCCCAACTTTTGTGCTATGCAATTTGAAGGACACATTTAAGATCTACAATATCACCCAGACAGAACACATAATTCCAAGGGCCAAATTGAGAAATCACTAATCTTCAGCTGTTGCACACACTCCATAGGTACCTTCAGTTTACTGTTGTGTACTTGTTTGTAATGTTGGCTCATTAGCAAGCCCTCTCTCATGGTGTTCTGTAGTCTAGATGCTCATCTATACTCTTGCTTGATCTGATGCCCATTCCTGAGGCAAATGAAGCAGAATAAACTTCAGATCAAAGATAACTCTCAGTCTCATTATGAAACAACTGAGAGTTTAGCATGATGGGAGAGGCTGCACTGGTTCAGTTCTTTGCTCTGCTGGAGAGAGAGAGGAGCATCCTCTCAGTGCCTGATCCAGCCACAAAGCTGGAGGGTGTCTTGGTGTTCTATATTGATCTACTTGTGTGGAACTGCTGCATAACTCATAGGATAAGGAAAAAAAAGGTGGGAATGGTCATGCTGTGGTTTGAGGATAGCAGGTAGAGGATGTGTTTAGCTTTCAACTCTGAGAATTCTGGTGTTCTGTGTTCACAGAGGGCATTTCAATGTTTCCCAGCACTTTTATCTCAGTTTGGTAAATGGATAGACATGGTTGCTCAATTTTTATTACAGGGAGGGTTTCTATGGGTTGTCAGCCTCAAATCTCAGGGCTTTCTCAGCGCTGGAATTGCATTTGTCATGCTGGTGAAAGGAGGATGTCTCTCAGTAAGCCAAGGAAGGTTGCTAATGATCAATCATGTACTCCTCCATATTCAGAGCTGTTATTCAGAACTGTTATTCAGTGTCAGTACTTTTTTCATCTCACTGCATCACCCTCTGCCTTTGATATCTGTAATTCTTTAAGTGATTTAAAATTTTCCCCTCTACTTCTAGAGTACTCTGTCCCATAACTAAAGCAGAAGCCCAGCCTTCAGTTCAGGAATATTAATTGCAAAGCAAACCTCACTTTATCAGTGTTTTGTTACAAGAAAAAGACAACACTGATAGTTTAACATCACACTCCCTTTCACAGTGTCTTTCCTCACATGAGGCTAGGAGACAAAAATTAATCCACTAAAAAAAATAAGCTACTATGGAATTTAAGAAACTCAAAAATGAAATGGTCAAATGTTAACAGTATTTCTCATCTGTTGTTTAACTCTTGAAAGTATGGATAGCTGAATTAAACAGGCTATAAATATAAGTTATTTAAGTCCAGTCATTCAGTGGACATCCTACTATTCTGGTAAGGCCATCAGTATTCAGGGTTCCAGACAATATCATATTTCTTCTTACATCTGATTTTTAAATAATAATGTTAATGTTAATAATGACATGTTCATTTTCAGAGTAAGGGAACCTGCCCATCTTTCGTGGATAGTATTTATAGGAGCCATGTGCAAGCACCTCACAAGATGCTTGTACTCTCCAAGGAGCTAAACTTACTGCCACTATTCCTAAATAATTCCCCATATATCTGGGAATGTTTGTCCATTAGCTCCTGAAGGGAAAACTGATGGACAAACCAATTGGCCATATATGACCATGGTTGTATCAACACTGAATCCTGATGCATTAGGAAATGTTTGTTTTGGTCAGCTGTGATCTCTTACCTTCCTGTGTCTAATAGAATGCATTCATTACCTCCATTCTTCTGTTCAGTAATTCCTTAAAACCTGCAATTTATGCTTTGACTAAGAGATGTATTTAGTCCTCATACCTAGTTACAGTCAAAACCAAAGAATGCATCAAACCTGCTCTCATTTGTATTCACACAAAGCGAATTGCTCCTTTCAGTTCTCATTCATTATTATTTAACTGTTAATCCAAAAGTTTATGGGCTTACGTTACAATGTTGATTATTTTTTTGGTTGGTGTCCAAGGGGTCATTTTGAAAGAGGCTTGTTGCAGAAGGGTTGCAGAGGATGTAGTTTTGCAGGAGCATTTAATGTGTTTTGCTTCCAGTCTTTGCCTGGCTGGGCAACAGGCCAGGAACTGTCTGAGGTTTGCTTTGTAAGTACTGAATCACTAATGCAAAGGCAGTGGAAGTACAGAGCCATCATCCCCATCTGTCCAATATTACTGCACATGGAACTGACCCCATTGAACATATTGAATTAATTCCACTGCAGTGTTGCCCATCAAATTACTTGACTCTTTACATCACCCTTCTTTTGCTCCCTAATGCAAAACATCCATTTTATTTGACAAGCCCTTCTTTGGCTTTGGCCTAAACAGAGAATGGGGATGATCTTGGCTCACTTCTCTCTAAATAATCGTTCTTTAATTACACTAGAGGTGGTATCATCTGCAGTAATTACTGAAAAGATGTCAGCTCTCAGATAATGGAGTAAAACATTAATGGAACTGAGCTGGCCCAGACACTGGCTCACAGAACCCAGCCACTTGTTATGCAGTGGCTTGGCATCATTCTTAGCCCCACATCAGTCCTAGTTAAGGTTTCAGCTCAGTACCTGACTTAGGACCTTTCAAAAGTTCCATATATCATAATGCTTATGTGATTTTTTTTTTTTATGAATCTTGCATTTTCTTCAGAAAACAAAGTAATTTATGTCTTAAGATGGATTTTTACAGCTACCTATCTGAGTCAAATTTTTAAAACTCCCTCATAAGCACCCGAATCTTTTTATAGAGACCCATTATATCTTGAGATGGACAGATGCATACAGAACTTTTTCACGTTGATCAGCAGCAGCAGCAGTAAAATCTTGACCTGAAAAGAGTATTCTTCTCTAACAGATATTACTGGATTATGCACTTGCAGGTCTGGAGGCTGGAGGGCTCTGCTGGTAGATTTATTAGCAGTAGATTTTCAGTCAATTCAGAGCATTCACATAAAGTATCTAAAAGCTACTGTGCTTGGAGGTGTATAGTTGTGACTTTCTAAATGGGTATCTTTGATTATACATCTTTTGACTTTGCTAAAGCTGTGTAATACTTTGAACATAAAGGCCCAGTGAAATTATAACATAAATATATAATATTCCATGGCCTATATGTGTTTAACACTGTATAGTCTTCAGTCCCCTTTTATTACAGTTATTTTAGCTACTCGTGAGTCCAACTTTCATATTCAAGAAAATAGACTCCAAATCTGTCAATCTATAGCTGACAGTAATACTTAGTGAAGCAACAACTGTCATTTGCTATTAAGTTAGATAGAAAATCTAATATCATTCCAATTAAAAATAAGCCAGATGAGATCTTCAGAAAGGACTTCTGCATCTCCTCACATATGTTACTTTTCAAATGAAAAAAAGTAACATATGTGGAGAGCACTTTGATCCATATGGTATGCTCCCCTTGATATTTTTCCTATTAAAAATCTCTATACTGATAAGTCATCCTATTGATTTATATAGTGGCTTTTTCCTCTGTATAGAATATTGAAGGCTGTTTTTCTTCCCTTTCCTGCCTCTTGTTCTTCTTCCTGGATTTATCACTATTTTCAATGTCAGGAGGAAGTTTCAAACTGTAAATTTCAGGTAAGGAGCAGGTGTCATAAATACTGGTTTGCCCTTTCTTGTCCACAATTTGCAGTGAAACCCCCAGTTGCAGTGGTCCCAGATGAGGCCTGAAATGAGTTTTCTTCCTCATGAAGCACAGAAACAGTCTGTAATGCACAGAATTCAGCACAGATTTAAATGGTACAGTATGCATTCAGTGGGGGCCACGTCTTATTTTCTGAGATTCTCTTTTCAGTTCATCTTTCCTCTGGAAATCAACCTTTTTTCTGGACCTCATTAAATGCAAAATCTCAAAGGTTTCTTGCTGTTCAAAACCCAATTTATTTCCAGTTAAGACTTGGTTGTGGGGTGTTCATTTGTTTGTTTGTGGTTTTTTAGTGTTTTTTTAATAAAACATTTAACCAAAATTAAAAATTTTGTATTTATTGATTGATTAGATTAGCAGTTCATACATAATGTAGATGTTGGCTGACAGGGAAATTCATTTATTAAACAGTGTTGGAATGAGGTATTCAATTTTGCAGAAATGAATGAATAAGTTATTTCTTCCTACATGACTCTTTAGTGCAATCAACAGGATTTCACCTGTATTTTTTCACCTGGAATTCACACAGCAGGATTTTACACTTTAGCTGTTTGCAGCTCCATCTCTTTGTTTTTGACTTGTGCTTTTTCCCCTCTACGTGTAAGATCCAGCACCACACAGAGCTGTGCCTTTTCTCTGCTAACTTTGACACTCCCTGTGTTCCCATTGCCTGACTGTGACAAGTTTTGGGACTGGAAGTGAAAAGAAATGGGAATGTCTGGTGTGGCTGTGTTTCCTCAGCCCTTTGGCTGGAATGGTAGTTCATCCGTGAGCAGCTTTCTGTCAAACTGATAACAAGAAGAGTTAATCAAAGCACTCCAAAAATCTGTTTTACTGGAGGTACCAGAAGTGTGAGAAAAGGGTTTCAAGAACTCTTCAGTGTCCTTTAATGTCCCGGGTATGTTTTCTGCTGCAGAAGTGAGTCCTGTCTGGATAAGATTGTCCAATGTTTTTAAAAAATTCAGAAGCTTTTCCTAAATTTTCGACGATACCACAACATACATTTATAAACAAAGTTCCTCTTTGCTTTCACTGGAGAATTCTGCTCATAAATCAGTGTCAGGGTGTAGCCTGTGGGTTTTGTAATGAAAGTTCATGAGACAACTCTTAGAAAATAAAAAGACAGATGCATTAATGAAAGAACTTAAATGAATGATGTAGACATTTTTCCCCCTTCTCTCTATCCCTGAAGGTGGCTACTGGCATACTACTTGTAATTATTTTTATTTTTGTATCTGGTCTGCAGACATAGCACGATTCTGCTTCTCTTGTCTACGAATATTTCCACAATGAATGCAGTGATCCTGTCACATATTGTATGGGATTTTATATATATGAATTTTTGTTATACCACGTTGATTATGATCATTATTATAGTCTGCTTAAATCTGTGTAGGATGCAGCAGCTCAGCCACTGAGCCATGTGAAGGACACAAGAAGCACACTTTAATGATAAGTGTTCCACACACTTCAATGTAAAAACATTTCTTCTAGTATAAAATATTTTGTGACTCTGAGAATCCTATTTTCATGAGTTTATGTGGAGTGAGAGACATGATGAATATTTAACTATATTAAAAAAATATAACTATATATAAAAATATATCTGAGCTTGGCTGAAGTGAAAAAGAATTCAAATTATCAGAGTAGTGTCTGACTTTTTTTAATATATCACTTTAAGTTAGCTCTTATTAAGATGTGATATAGGCAGTATGTTAATGACTGTGCTTTATTTTTTAAAAGAATTGCTTTATATAAAGAACCTACTTAGTTGCTGGTAATTTTTTGCCAAACATTTTAAATGTGTCTAAGCTTTCTGTACATTATACTTGTAATTTTATAGTGCTCATTTAAATCTTTAATGAACACTATCATAAGCAAGATAATATAAACTGCTATCAAATTCTGTTGTGATGGGGAAGAAGTTATGTTCTATGAAAAACTGTATAGAAATAGTAATTATAGTAAATGTAATTTATACTGTTGGAGTGAAAGGTGCATAATACCAGCAGACAACCTAGAATGAAGACTCAAATTTAAAAGGAACAGTGTTTTAAAACATATTTTTTTTTTAAATTTTCAGTATCTCTCTACAAACAGTTTTAGCTGAATGTGAGAACAGCAACATTCAACTGGTACTTAGGAAACTAAACCTTCATAGAACTTTTTCCAGTTTAAAATTAATCCAAAATCTTAATTTAATGTGACAAAATAATGGTGCTGTTTAGATTTTTATGTTCTGTGGTATGATGTCAAGGTTTAAACTCATAAACTGTTAAAAAACACAAGCTATATGTAGCTTATATTAAGATTAGCGAAAGAAAATTATAAAAATTATTTTGTATTTGCAGCTGGAACCATCTACTGCTGCTCAGTGGGGTATAACCTTTAGTGTGGTGTGAGTATTACCTTCCTGCAATGTCAAAGATATGGCAAATGCCAAAAGAAACAATTTTTCTATAGTAATTTGCAATCTTTTTACATTATCATTTGAATTGAAGGACAATCTTTTGAGACGAAACACTGCAACGTGATATTGCATTAACTCATGAAAAGATATGAAAAAGACCTTGGATGAAGAACTATTGAAAGGATTGTGATTTTGACATTGACATCTGTGCCATCTGGATTTCTTGTTTTTTCTTTTTTTTCTTTTAAGTATTTAGACTTAGAAAACAAACTTACTGAGTATATGCTTCTACCTGGAAATCCCTAGATGGTGTAGGACAAAGATCACAAAGGAAAAAAAAGATGGAAGGCAAAAGAAAATAGTCTCTGTGTCTGTGCAGTTTGTTTACAAGGGTATTTTGAATTAGCTGTCCAACTCTTGTGGCTGTACTGGAAAAAAGCAAGTTATAGGATGCAAATTAAGGTCTTTTAATGTAATTTTTCTTCTTAGATAAGTCTAAGGTATAGTTTGTGGCTCTCTACTGGAATAGTTAGTGGATACAGTTTTACTGTACAGTAATTAAACCTCACCAGTGAGGTGAATGACATCGAGAATAGCCCATCAGATCTCCTGTAAAGACAACTTCTGATTTCGGAACATTAGGGTATAACAGTACTTTTAATGTTAATAATTGTGCTGGTTTGATTGTTTGTTTGGCTGGTGGTTTCTTTATTATTATTTTGCTCTGTTTTGTTTCACCACAGTCTGTAAAATGGGTGGGTTGTGTTCTGGCTTTTTAGTTCTGAAAAGCTATTGTCAAATTCTTGTTCAAAACAGAGACACAACTGCAAATGAATTTAGTCTCATTGTAGTTTGGTTTAATTTGCAGAATTGCTGCATTGTTTTACATGGATTATTTTGAGCAGCAGTTTGCTGGGAAGCGAGGCTGCTCTGGAACTGTCAGTGTGAGAAGTCAGGAGCTTGTGGAGGAATTTGTGTAGAACCCCACTTTATGCTTGGCTCCATTTTTGCCTTGCTCTGCCCAGTTATATTACAACCTAAATTCATAAATAGTAAATGAATCCATGTAAATGGTAAATATTTTTCTATGTCCTCGCTGTTAGTCAGATTACCCAGGACAGTCATCTCGTCCACTTGCAAGTGACAAGAGTTTAGTGCTCTTTGTGTTTTCTGTAGTTCATAAATAATACATCAGACCTTTTGCTTTCTGTGGCTTAACTGATCTTCCTAAAGGCTGTATTGGCTGCACAGATCTGAAGTGTTTCCTGAAGCTTAAGACTCTTACTGGAGACTTTTTTTTGAAGAATAAAACCTTGTATATCCAGCAGCTTGGTAGCTCCACCTGACAGGAAACCAGTTTTCATTCTGTATTATGAAGAACCCTTCACGCTGTTCCAGCTAGAATCTCAAACTGATATGACAAACCCAAAACCTTTAATGGAGTGAAGGAAAGTAAAACAATTTATTTTATTAGCAGGAAAAAAAAAAAAGTAGTCTTTTCTGGATACAACTTAAACAATGAAGGGTATAAAGATTTGTACTGTTTCTTGCTTCTGAGGAGAAAAAGATTAAATATATCTTGCTATGTTTGTGTGAAAGGTGAACTGCAGCCTGGTGGAGAGCACAAAACTAGATACAGTAGGGATTTGCCTATAAAGAAAATACAGATAATCCTGCAGAAAAGAAGTATTTTAAGTCCTTCTGCATTTTTGGTAATGCAGACTTAGCAATATGTTGATAGTGGAGTATTGTCCCTTTTTGTGATCTTGAAAGAAAAAATAAATATCCTCTTTAATGCTCTTAGCCATGTTGCTTCTGGCTAACTCTGTGAACTCCAAGTGTTTGAATAGGTGGAAATACAT
Source organism: Corapipo altera (assembly GCF_003945725.1). Taxonomy (NCBI): domain Eukaryota; kingdom Metazoa; phylum Chordata; class Aves; order Passeriformes; family Pipridae; genus Corapipo; species Corapipo altera. The sequence continues at coordinate 2,258,567 of NW_020884891.1, read as the reverse complement.
CAAAAAATCTGTAAGACATCTACCTCTTGTTAACCCCAGATACCTCTTTCTTTTATAATACAAAAGCAGTATCAAGACTGTCTGGATGCTGTGGAGGTTTGCAGCATTACTGTAGAAAATGTTATTGATTCATCACTCTTTTTTTCTTAATAACTGGAAATCAAGATGGAGATATATATTATTAACTTAGAGAGATTATGTATGAAAGAAAATAATCTCCTGAATAAGAATGTGATATTCACTTCAAAATGTCTGTACTGAGTGTGATTCCAGGACAAGGAACAGTGCAGGTTTCTGGCTTGGCATGTGACCAGTGCTGTAGTTGAAAGTAGAGAAGTTTGCCTGTCAGGTTATTTCTGTTCCTTTCCCACCTTTGGTCCCCCTGAGATGGAAACTATGGACCAACCACTGATCCTTGATTAAAGATAGTATTATATGTTCTTGTTAAATAGTTTGTCTGTGGAGAGATAGCTGAGTGGGATTCCAGGCTTTCACAGCCCTCTTGAGAAGTTCAGCCCCACAGGTAGGGCCATCACTAGAGGTTAACTTTCCAGGATATTTGGGAACTTGAATTGTAATGAACTTTCTCCTGAGTACACTCACACAGGATTAATTATTGTCCCAAACAAAGGGTACAAATTGTGCAATTTCCCTTCAGGAAAAAGCCATTAACAAAAGAACTGGTTTTCACTCAGATTTAATGGGAAATTTTACATGTTTCTATACTATTTTGGGGATAATGTTTTGGACTCCTGTCATCTCTGTCTTTCCCACTGCAGGACTTTTGCCTGAGGCTGCTTTTTTCGACAGCTGCCCTTGTTCTTGGTACCTTCTTATCCTCACACGCTACTGAAACCTGGTGTGCTTTGTACCTCAGTGTAGGAGCCTCAGGAGTCTCAGGACATTCAGGTAGACACAGTTTCTTCCTCTATAAGCCTTTAAAGTGTTCAACTCAGAGTAAACTGAGTGAGAAGAATTCATTGGTGCCATGTTGCTATTCATAACAGCAGGAAATAGGCTCATGGATCACTCAGAGTTACTCTGCCATGACATGACAGCCTGGTCCAGCTGAACAAAAACAAGGAGATTTAATTCCAGCTGCCCTTCTTTCAGCCAGTCACTTAGGATTGTAGAAGAAAAAGTGGCTGTGACATAGCTCCAACACTATTATGTAGCTCACAGGCTCCCCTCAAAGGAAAGCATAAATCTTAAGTTTTCTTTGTCTTCTCTGTTTTAAACTAAACTTCTCAAACTAATGACAGTTTTTTACATTATTAGGTTTGATGGCATAATTTGCCAATATCTGCAGGCACGATGAACACATCATTAAAGGGATAAAAATCCAGGTTTTAAACACACTGTGTTAGATTCTGTGTTCTGCTGTTCCCATTGTTTCATTTACAACAATATTGGACTCACATATTACTATCAGGGCTAGATGTGGGTTTCATCTTTTGTTAATGTTTTCCATTTAAAGGTATATTTACTCATAGATTTACAAAACCTCAACATATACAAAAGGAAATTGTGTAATGTGCTTTGGTTCTAAACAAACAGCAACAACAGGAACTTTCGTTGATCTATTAAGGGAGGAAGGAATAAATTCAGGAGAAATCAAGGTAATTTTATAAATAAATCCTACTTCATAATTTCTTCTCAAAATTCAAGTAATGAGTTTCTTTTTAACATTGCTTTATGATTGCATCTTAGTGAACAGCATCAGACATATAACACAACTATTGGAAAATCAGGCTATGAAGGCTTTTAGAAACTGCATTTGTATTAATATGTAAGATAAGCCAGGCTCTGCTGTCTGGTCCTGAGATGAAATGGTACTTCATGGCTTACCTCCAGATGGCCAAACTCTCTTCCTCTAGAAACAGGATTGCCTGACCAATATTACCAACTGTGAATTATTTTTAGCCCTAAACCATGCTTAGACATTTTGTGGCAGTGTCTTAGTTGGCCTTGGCCAAAATGTGTTAAGGTTTGCTGACAATTAAAAGCCTGGATGATTGCCTGTCAGTTCTCCAGCCTGAGATGGAGATCTCAGGGATTTCAGAGCCCATCTGTTCCCATGCTTAACTGTCCTTACCACCAAAACATAGTCTCTAACTAGACTATCTTTTTTTTTTGTCCTTCACTTTAGAGACATGGACTGGTTATATCCAAATTAGGATGACCTGAGCTACCCTTTTATTTGCCACCTGGAAACACTTTCATCAGTATTTCTTCTATTATTTATTTATTTATCTATCTATTTATTTACTTATTTATTATCTCCATATTATATTTTATATACTCAACATTTTATTTTATTTGTATTATTATTATTATCATCATAATAGTTATTATTACTACTGGTATTACTGTGCTGGTGTCACAATTTGTCAGAGGTGAACCATCTCTTTGCATCAGAGTGTGGTGTGCTGGTGTTCTTTGACTTTTTGTGTGCTGGACTTCATTCTTGTCCAGCAACCACATGACATGACATGAACTGTTAGCTACAGAAATCAAAAAGAATTGACACAAATTACCCTGATTCCTAAATCCTCTAAGTCCTCTTACCACACAACAATAAATGTTGTTTCTTTTCTGTCTCAGGGCCATTCCTAAACCATGATTAATCTCCACACAGGCATATCCATGGAGCAGTAGGGGACAGTGGGGTCAGCAGGTCTCCAGATGAATGTCAGGGCTACTCAGTGACGTGTCTGATTTGGGTTCCTTGAAAGGATCATAAAACTCTCAAATGGTTTGGGTTGAAGGGCACCCAGTGTATCTTCTGTTCTTATTTATCATAGGGAGTACACTTAAATCTTTTTTTTCTGAAAATGTCTTTGCAGACACACCATACCTCCCAGGAATTTATGAGGCAGGAGTGGAGTCCTTCAGAGAAAGGAGCCACTGTTCCTGTTAGGAATAGGGCTTGTGAATCATGTGAACTTTGAGTTGATTAACCTGCATCTTGGACCTGTAGAACTGGAGCCTGCTGATGTTCTTCCTCTAAAAGGTACCAACTTGGAGGTGAAGCACTGCCAGGGGAATGTAGCAGTCTTTCCTCCTTTACTTTTGTTCTTGTAGAACTCTTTGGAGGCAGAGGTCCTGTAAGACAATATTTTAAATAATTATATTTGCCTTATAATAAGTTCTACATCCTGAGATGTGGAGAGTTTTGAGGTTTTCCCAGATGGTAACTAGAGCTGTGTAATGAACCCAATTTAGGGGCAAAAGAAAAATGCCTTTGTATTTCTATCAACCTTTGTAAATTACTTCTTTGTTGCAGTAAGTTTAATTGCAAAACCATTTTATAATAATGTTCAATCAAATTGTTTTGGGAGGAAGTTCTGAAAAATAGAGTAATTCAGTAATTATTTTACATTATGTAGAATATAGCATCTTTCTGGCTTTAGGGTGTTTAATGACCACTTCAGTAAGCTCAGCAAGAGAGTGGCTGAGTTTGTTTGGTTTTTTTTTTAAAGTGAGACTTGGGAAGGGAATATAAAGTTTTTATATATCCTGTTAAACTGGCACACACCACGTTATTGATTATATATGCACAGTTAGCTTTTCTTATCCAGTTATGTATTATGGCTGGATTAAATTTCTCTGAAATACTTTATTGTGTATCCTGGTGTTTAAAATATTATTGCATCTCCGAATACCCCTTGTAATAGTGTCTGGTACAGAATTTTAATCTATGAAATGGATTTGCCATAACAGATGCATTTAGGTATTATTCTTTTGTGTTCTTTAAAAATCCATGCATGACTCAGAGTAGGCACCTCTACTTTTTTATTGTGTTAAGCTTTTTATTTTATCATTAGTGCACTGCAAGCTGTAGACAGACGAAAATATTGTGCAACGGAGACAGAAAATGGGGAAGGTGCTCTTTTTTATATGTAGTCTGATTTTTCCTTAATGCTGGATCTCACCCTTTATATAAATATATAAACATACCTGTATATATATATATATTTTAAATGAAAAGCATCATGGGTATTGATTAGGATTAGGTTTTAACATAAAATCTCTGTATAGATTTCTTCTTGTGGATAGATGAAAAAGGAAACTGCACCTATTATTAGTGATACCATGTTTACAGTTTCTGAGGGTTTTATGGTACCTCTGGAAGGCAAAGCTGGATTATACCTTTAATGAGGGGGTAAATCATTAACTAGGATTTCTGTGACAAATAGAAATTACTTATTTTCATGACTTCTTCATGTATCTACTCAAATATTACTCCAGGCAAAGGCATGGGTTGATGGAATTTCTGATAACATGTCCTGAACCTCTATCAATAGATGTCAGTGTGACTAATACGTGCAGCTGATCTGTTACCAAGACATGAGTAAAATAATCACCTCAATTTTATATCTCACAAAGGAGTGATGGCAACAGCACCTTCAAATGTGTGTCAGAGAGTTATTTAAAGTGTTTGCTGAGATGGTGCAATGCAATATGTTTTGTCTGGTGACTCAAAAAGTGAACTGGAACCAGAAAATCCAGCACTCCTGGGCAGAGATACTCTTTAAATTGATATTAATTCATGAGAAATATAAATAGTTGAGAAGGAAAAAAACTTTATGAACTGAAGAAAGGTGCTTAAAAAGGGTTTTAGTCTTATCAGTGTTTCAGGGGAAAAAAAAACAAAAACAGATGAGCTGGATGGTAGAGCTTTAAAGCAAAAGTGTGAGCCCAGATAGCTTTTGAGTGATCAGAGAAAATGCCAAAACCTTTTTTTTACATCATCTGCATAACAATGAAAACTGAAGTAAGGTTGTTGGAAAATAACCCCCCTGGGATGCATGTAAATACACAAAAGCTTAGAACTCAAAACAGAGCCTTAGGGAATTAAAAAATGCACAAGGAAGATAATAAAAATGGAATTATTTATGGTCTCTAATTGAAAGAATTGACAGGAGGACTAGAAAAATCCTAACACACTCCACCAAGATCGTATTTTGTTGAAAGTTTTCCAAGATATTCAGCCTTGAAAAAAAATTCTTGCCTGAGAGCACATAGAAAACATGTAGCAAAGGTGACCATGTCGGTATAACCTGCAATCAGAGTGGGAATTCCTTGAAAACACTTAACTATCATTTTTAGTAATAACAAGAGATAACAGAAAACTATGAGACAAATTCTGATTAAGTTTTTCTTTTACCATAATATATTTGCTATGTACAAAAAGATTGTCTAGTTTTTGCTGCTCTCCAAGTGACCCTTTAGCTGCTCTGCCAGACTGTCTCTTCACAGACTGTGCAAGATTTACTTTATTTACCCTGTCTGAAAACCATGAGATTCTCCTCAGTATTTTGAAGGTTCTAAAAACAGGTTTGTCTGCTTATTTTTGATGCAGCACACAGACCATTTCTGGTTTTTTTGTCTTTTTTTTTTTTTTAATATATGTGACTGTTTATATTTTTAGGTTTTTATTCAGTCTGAAATAACACATGAAAAAAAGTCAAGTCAGGTTGGGTAACAGTCTTGATCCTAAAATGTGCTGATCCCTTTTACCCTGATTCCATGAATATACAATGACTGAGTTCTAAGAAAGATCAATTTTACTCTGTTTTATCCCCTAGCCATGTTCATGGCTGATCAGTCCTTCTCCATTCTGACGTGGCCTTGATATATCCAACAAGCCTAATGCTCTGGGCTGGTTTTTCTTCTGAATTACGCCATAATTCCAACAGGAAGTCCTTGATAATAAAGGATTTCCAGCTGGAAGGCCCAATAACTAATTTAATTTAGATTAATATAAGTACTAACCTGCCAGGGTACTGCTCCAAGACCCTGCCATGTGAAATAATTACAATATGCTATAAAAAGGAGGCTTTTAGCAGTGTTTTTTACCAGAGAAGAGAACAGAGCACCTCACTGCTCATACCGAGAAGGGTCAGTGTAGAAAGCAAGGTCTAAAAAATGGCAGGTCTCACCCATATTTTCTTTTCAGTTTCTGAAAACATACCAACAGGTCCTTAAAACAAGAGAATAATAGAACTGTATCAGAAGGCAGTATTTGCTCTCCCTGGACAAGGATTAATTTTTTATCCTGATCCATCTCACTTCAACTGTTACTTGATTGACCCAGAAAGTAAAAGCATTTGTTGTAACTCTGGAAGTTCAAACACACAGAGCAAATGACCATCTTTAGGACTTTCTTTGCCAGCCTTAATTGACAGACCTAATAACTGTGTTCCTAAGAACTGTACAACCCCTTGGCATGTGTGGTTTATAACTGGGTAATCATGATAAAATGAAATTGGAAAATATCTGAAAACTAGGGTGTGAGACTGCTCTCAAACTGAGCTTTCCTAAAGAGTCTGAGAGCATGGAATAAGCAGGCAGTGAGTGACTGAGGGTATTTCAAGCAAAAAAGTAGATAAACCTCAGGCTGTTGAATGGAAGCAGATCCCACAGGATCACACAGGAGTGACCAGAGCCTGTATCTGAACTAGGAAAAAGGAGAGATAAAACAGGGTGAGGGTGCATGAGATGTACCAGGTTGTAATCCTGGTTTTTCCTAAGTGTAACAAAAAAGCAGTGAGGTCACCAAGAGACCACAAGACAAGAGTAACTTTCTTTTTCAGAACAACATGCAGGATTTTATGAACCTTAAAAAATGGATAGATCAATCTCAATCACGCAATTCATTCTTTTGAAAGCCCCATTGGAGTAGTTCTGCAGCTCTTTCAAACTTTTAATCACAGAAACAGTGAAACCAGTGTCTAATTTTTGTTTCTAAAAGGTGCAAAAAGAGAAGTTTTTTAGACAAGTGTCAGCTCCCAAATTCAAAAATGTAGATGCTGAGGAAGCAATCGATACATCCTGAGTTTTACAAAAAATATTAATGAGTAGAAGAATGCCAAGAAATTACTCCTGAAAATAAAATAGCACAGTCTACAGAGGAATTTGCTATTATTTCTACTTGTCTTTTTCAGTTCCTAAGCAGCAGAATAGGATAAGAAACTAAAGCAAAGCTCAGGTATGCAATAGTGTGCCAGGACTCCAAGTACTAACTGTGGGAAGAAGTATAAGGCCTTAAAATGAAGTGATAATTTAATACATTTTAATACATTTCTAATCTTCAATTGAAAGAGCTGTAGGAAGAAAGTAGAAGATAAACACGTTTAAAAAAAAGAGAATTTTATATAGAATTTGAAAAGGGGTAGTAAAATTTGGAGAAACAACACTATTGTCTTGATGGTTTTTTTTTGTTTCTTGGTAATTTTGATGATTTTCTACTCTCTTCATACTTTTAATATTTTGCAGTATCCAGTCTTGAGCTTATAGGGAAAAATTGTGGAAATTAGCCTTGTTCTATGTGAACATTTTATAATCTCATATCTGTCTCTCGCTTTTGCTGTTGAAGAGATCAATAGATGTTCCCTGCTGAGGATGTTATCTTTGGTACCAACTTTTTAATTAACTCTTGTCCTGAGCTCAAAGAGCAATGTTTCACAGTAAAAACTCTTGATGTACAAAGCAGATCTGACATTTATCAATTATGCTCCGTGGTATCCAGTGCAGTGATCAAACAATCAGGAGCTGCAGTACTGCAAGTTCTCCCGTGATGGCAAAATAACACAGATCCCCACATCAAATGCATTTGCATCACTCTGGACTCTTTTTGAACATGTTGGCCAATCATTTTGTGAGGAAGACTCTGCTGAATCAAAAGAGAAATCATCAATACTGAGATCACATTGTGTATATTAGATGTGATAGAAAAGGTGATAAATTTAGGTCAGTTTTATTTAAGTTGCCATCTTGATCAAAAGTCAAACTAAAAACTAAGCCATTTTTAGTTCCTTGCTACTATGACTGGTCATTGAGAGTTTGTTTTACTCTCCTTTGGGCATCAGGGAGGCATTTTCCAGATGAAGCTTTCTTTGGGCATCTGTGTCCCAGCCCACAGGTCTATGCATTTGGCTTCCTCCTTTACTTTTACCAGAAGTGAATCAGGTGCAGTACATGAATCTATATGACATTTTTTCCTTTAGGGAGAGCACTCATCCAGATTGGCAGTCTTGTGAAAGTGTTTTCTCTTTTCTACCATCTCTGAACAATAGAGCTATTCAAGAGGGAGACCCACCACCATCCACCACTCACACCAGAATCCTCCAATGTTTATCTGAACATCTCTTATCTGCTTGGTAATTCTTATCTTATGTTTATTTGTTGGATGTTTTCCAGAGATGGTACAGAATTTATATATTCTGTAAAAACAAAACAAGGCTTTCTAAAATTTCAAATTAAGCTGTATTACTTTCTATTCTTTCTGTATTTGTGTTATGTTATTCTTTGATTGCAGTAGTGGTCATTGAATATTTCATTTGACTGATTTACTTGAGCACTGTTGATACATCATGACAACAGTCAAATGAATGTTTTAAAAAAAAAACAAACAACAAGGACAGCTACTTTTTAATACTGGGTATAAGTGTTCTTATTTTTGTGAGGGGCTTTTGCAGTATATTTAGAAAGAATTTCTCTGCCTCTATTTTGAGATCTCCCGTATTGAAAAACTGTTGAGCTTTCAAGAGTCACTATGTTTTAGGAAGACCTCCTAAAGACATCTTAATTCCCAAATCCCCTTGAGATCCTGTGCACTTTTCAGCAACAAAGCTGCTGCCTCTGTTATTACTGTTTATTTTTGTTGAAGGAGACACTAACACCAAGAAACGACGGCGATCTCTCCCAGCAGTCTGGTTCTATTAAGGACAGCTGGCACTGTGTCTGCAGCTCTCTACAAAGCAGAGGATATAATTTTTGCTTGTGGTGCTCTGATGGCTTTGTTCATCTCTGCTGGTGACAGATTAGCTTTGCAGCACATCCATAGGTCACCAACCACCCTTTTTGTATTTGCGCTGGTCAGTGCTGTGAAGAAATATTTTAAATTGAAAATAACACTTCCTTTTGTTACCTTGTATTTTGGAGACCCAGAACTCTGTAGCAGAGGTGCCACAGGTCATATTAAAGATACACCAGCAATGTAGCATGCAAGAGCTTCTATAGTGGCACCCATCTCTCATTATTCCTGTTGTCAGTTGGTCCCAGCTGTCCATGACATTTATAAAATCCTTTTCATAAAAAATTTAAGGTTAAAAAGTGTTAAGAAAAAGTGCACTGCCATGGTTTACTAATGAAAGAAGGAAAGGTTATTTTATTATCAAATGTACAAAGGAAAGCACTTTTCTTCATCTTAGCTGAACGTTTTCTCCATAAAATGCAAAAAGCCCTTATCTTTTATATTTCATTTTCATCAGGTTTTCCTGAAGTAATTATAATTAAATACTCTAAAAAAAACTTACCATTGAAGCATCAAAGTTGTATTTTAAAACAAGATAAGAGATTTAGATTCTTTACAGACTCTCTAAGATTCTCTTTACAAAAACACCATAAAAACAAACCTGTATTTCCAGGGAACAAGATGGGATATGTTGACAGAAATTGCAAAAGTGAAATAGGGGTGCTGAATCTACTTCCAACAATTAGACAGATTCATCCACTCTTTCTTCAAAAGGACAGTGTGGCAGAAGTGGTGAAGGACAGTGAGGTCCTTTGTTGTGGTTCATGGAATGTGTGCTGTTCCAGCAGTCAGACCAACCTGATGCAACACCAGTGAGGCAGAATTGCTGCATCTCTGGACTTATACAGAAATTTGACTCTTATTTCCTCATGTTACTTTGAAATGGATTTATTTATTTTTATTCTAGTTACCAGGAGAGAAACACCCACCATCGCTTTCGTTGTTGGGACTGAATTTTTAAGTGTAGACTTCTGATAATTAAACAGACTGTGAATTATAAGCATTTTACAAGAAATATATTTTCATTGAGGTAAATTTTTTCTACACAAACAGACTCACTCCAAGAAGGAAGAGCCTTGTAAATAAATTGTTGGAGTGCACAGGGCACAAAGTTAGAATCAAGGAGGTGGATTCTACTCTTTTTTTCCAGGTATGTTAATTTGGTTTCTTCCCCTTTCTTTGTTTCCCCCCTCCAGCCCAGCCACCAACAGTGGCTGTTGGAGAGCACCCATCCCTTCTTCTGTGTATGAAATGTACTGTTAATCTTTGGCTTAGACAAAAATATAGCAGCACTGCAACAAAATGGCTTCAAATTAGTTAAAAACATATGCTAAAACTAAAACATCATCCTTTAGACTCAACCAGCTGGTTTCAATTGAAATGGTGTACTTTGTTTCCACACAAGATCCATTTAAAAGGCCATACCCCATGTTCTCACCAGTTGTCAGGGCTTTGGAATGAGCTTTTCATTTCTATAAGAATGGGAAGGTTAAGCCTTTGTTATTGAGGATTTTTGGTGTGTATGTGTTTAATATCCATCTCATGAGTTGTAGCACAGAAATCTCCAGGGTGAACTTCATTTTTCTTTTGGAGTCCTGACTGGGGCAAGCAAGGAATTCCTGTCTCTTGTCTTCATCCTGCCTGTCTCAATAACAGAGTCAGAACCAGGAAAAGAATTACAGTTGATAAAAATCCCTTCACAAATGAAGTGCTTAAAACTGAGAAAAAAATGTCATGTCTAAGCTAATTTATTCCTCATCTCAAATATATTCTAACCCTCATTACTTTTGAAGTAAACTGAGAACTTTTGCCAAATATGTTTGGATAGTAATGAATAAAGACCTCTTTGGGAGATGGATACTGCTTATCTCCAGGTATGTTCAAACTGAATAAGCATTCAAGTGTGTCTTGTATCCTTGCCAAAATACCTTTCCATTTCAGCTTGCCAAAAAAGTCCCAGAGAACGGCCCTTTATCTTTTTGAGGACCAAAAATGAGTCTATTATGTGCTAGACTTACTTATCAGCAATACAATTCAGGATTTCTTGGCCCATACTTCATTCAGGATGGAATCTACTCTTGCCAAAAATTATTAACAGCTTTCTTGGGGTGTTGGTAGCTGCTCATGCACCTCATGAATTCTGTCCTGCTCTCTGTAAGAAGAATCATCTTATAGAAATATGAAGATTCCTTTGCTGGGAGTGATGTAGAAAAGGATTTTAAAAGCAGTATAGGCTTTATTTCTGTAATACAACAAAGAGGAGAAAATATGGATTATCAATAAACCCAAGACATCACACACTGAAAGTTAAATTAGCAGCACAGTAAAAATGGCTTTTGTAAAACCTGCAAGCCTTGATATAAATGGGAGAGGCAGTTCATGGAGCTCCTGCTGACTGACTGTGGTTTGGAAGACATTCATTTTTCCCTGGTAGATTTTCCAGTTCTAGGAGGCATGCAATTAAATACTTATCTTATAGTGAGAAATATATTTATGAATATAAGAAAAAAAAAAAAAAGATGTTCTCTGTCTTTCTTTGAAAATTTCAGAGCTTGTTGAAAACTTTTATCTTCAGTGTGAGCCTACTTTGCCAGGCTTATACTTTTTCAGTTCTGTTTTTTGTTATCCAGAAAAAAAATCCTACGTGGAAATCATCTTCCAGATACATTTTTGTCTTCTGAGCACACTCAAAGTTCCTGACCTTTATTTTTGTTTTAAAATTAAAACTTTGCATGCTATTCTGCCCATAAATTTCTTACCATTATGGAAGTGATAAATGCACTGAAGTAGGACAACTTATTGAAAAAAAAGTAATTTTTGTTAATGTTCAAAATCAACTGTCGCTGGATTCCTTCTGAGAAGTAAATAGTTTGGATCCTGAAGGCCATTTGTGTCCTGGTACTTTGATGTCAAGTAATTCACAACTGTGTAAGTAAAAGAGTTAGACATATGGAAATTATACTGTGGGTCCCTTCCAATTTCTTCAGCAATTCTTCAGCCATCTCTAATGAGTATCTCCAATTTTAATCTCTTCCAAAATTTAGTTTATTCAAAATCACTGGCATAACTAAAACCATTCTATGATGTTTTGATCACCCTGTACAAGCTTTCCTGAAGAAATCCCTGTGGGATAACACTGAGGATGAGCTGTGCAAATCTGCTTTTCTTCCCTGGATTTTCCACTGGCCTTCTGAGTACTCTGGATTGCCTGGATACGAAAGCAATTGAAATTCAACAGCAATTGCAAGTTATCTGCAAACTGTTTTAATATTCACTTCAAAGCAGACACCAGTGAGTTCCCAAGAAGATTTTAGGAGTGCAGTGTCTGTTCAGATGAAATGACATAGAACTTTGTTTGAATAAGGATACACATGAACCCTTTTGTAAACAGTTTTTTCAGCTTTTTCCAAAAAGGAATCTAAATCTGTCCCTGCATTGTCTTGGATTGTAGGAATGTTACGACCAACAACTAGTTTTTTTCAAACCTATTTTTTTAATCTAGTCAAGGTGTTTTCTTTCCAAGAGTTATCCAGTTGTTATTAAGGTTTCAGACTGACTCATTACTTTTGTTTCCAAGTCATTGTTTCCACTCCATTTTTATTTTTCAGCAGTCTTCTGATTCAGTTGAGTAATTATTTCTGTGGTTCCATCAGGAACTTCAGTGATACTCAACAGTTTCTTCTAGAGAGTTTTTAAAGTGTTCTGTTCAGAAAGAACTGTGAGATGGAAAAGATTCTTTGGGACACAGCAAACATATTTTAAATAACGTGTTCACACTTTGTACCTGAATAAGAAAATGTCTTCTCAGCAAGCTTTTTTCTACAGGTTTTCTTTTCTGACCTGCAGACCAAATACTATGGCTGTGATACAGCATGTGGTAGGTATTCTAGTGTTCCTTCTTGCGTATTTAAATCATTCTGTGTCTTTAAAGATTTTTATTTTAGTGAAATAATCATCCAGACTTTGGGACAAAAGAAGTGGTCGGTGTGATTTGTGCTTATAAATGCTCCCCACCTGTCTCATCCCTCAGGTAACAGTAAGGTTACACATCCTGAAGAATTCAGAAATTTCCTTACCAATAGTCCTCAAATAGTGGGAATAGTTTTGAAAATGTTTGCTGAAATGACATTTATTTTTCCTGGACCACGTGGAAATGCTTTTTATGCTAAATTAACCCAGCAATCCCAAGAAATTTGTCACCATTTTTTCTGGAAATCCTGCCTTGGGCAGTGGGTAAAGCTCAGATAGATGTTTTAAAATCTCTTTTAAATAACTCCAGTTCTGTTTTGTTATGAACCTGTTTCAACTTATTTGTCTCATTTCAGTATCAGCTTAAGTCAGGGGCAAAATATTCATTAACTTTGGGATGATGATCTGACCCTAAAAGTGGAAGTAGATTGTACCATGTGACAATGTCCATTGCTACCGAACATTGGCTTTTATATTCTCAGTTATGAAGGTTACAATGGATCAGTCATTAAAGTGAATACAAGTACAAATGTAAACACAGCATAATCACTGAATATATTACTACCAGGAAAAATAGAGATATTTGCAGCAGATTAATTCTTCAGTCTTCGACTTACACTCTTTTGTAATTATTTGGGTCACTGCTGAAATGCACCCATGCAGCACAGGAGTTTAGGAAGGAAGTGAAGAAGAAAACTTTTTCCAATTGAAGCTGCAGGGCCAATTTTGATAGTAATTATCTGAGTCTGGGTCAGCTCACTGGATGTTATTATCTCCTGCCAAACTAAAAAATGAAACTTATGAAAAATGAAACCTGTAATGATCCTAAGTGGTCAGACCCTACTAATGGAAGTCACCCAGAATTACAGATATTCCTGCTGCAGAAGATATCATTTGGTGGCATTTCTTCTCATCTGCTCTGAAGGGAAGAATTCCAGTTAAAAATTCATTAATACTGCATGAGTATGATTTTCTAGCACTGTTGACTCTCATCCTGTTAGGAATGCTGAATTTATCCCATAACCATGTGGGCTGCTGGTGTCAGATGGGACAGGGGAAAGAAGCATGGTGGACCATTTGTCTCTGAGTGATACCATTGCACGCATAGGTCCTGTAGTTCTTTGAAAGCTCCTTTGTTTGTGGAAGCAGTCCTATAATTGTGTGTAGTCCCTCTGTTAAACATCTTTTAAAATTACTTACGAGCTTAATGGATTAGACTTTAAAATGTTTTTCACTGTCATACGTGTTGAAAAGTCATGTTCACGCTTCATTCTTGCATTGGTCTCTTCAGGAATCCCATCATTTTTCTTGATACGTGGTGTTCTACCTGAGATTTATCAACTAGTAGAAAAAAAAATTTTGCTCCACATTATTTATAGACATATTGTTTATGCCCAAGTCTGGCTTGTTACCTTTTTGAACCAGCTACATGTAATATAAAATCCAGTTTTGGTTCTGTGGAACTGTGTTTGCTCCTGTAGCTGATAATTTTTCAACTCTGTTTTCTTGCACACATATAAAACTCTGCATTTGTCCTCTTTGGGCTCAGGTACATTTTAGATACTTGGACTTTAGCTGAATTTCTTTTTAAGTTTCCTTGTTGAGTCAAACAGTCTGAGCTTTCAAATCTTTCATCCAGGCTGGTTTCCCAGTTCCTCATTGTTATGGCTCTCTGCTAATCCTTGCTGGTCCCAGTGGTCCTGAGGTGAAAGCCATTGTGATTTCTCAGTTCAGAAACTTGTGACCGGTGAAAAGAGATTGTATTTCAACATCCCTGCAATCCTGATCTCACAGAATAACTCTGAGCCAGGAGTAAGCAGTTGTAAATAGAGAAGTCTCTGGGCCACTTTTATTTGTGATGGAAGTAGGCTCATCTTCCAATAGGTGTGGATCTAGTCTTTTGAGCCTCAAATAATTCTAAATGAAGATCTCATAAATTTGATTCAGAAAAGCTCCAGGATTTTGCTCTGTGTGATGTAATTATCAAGTTATATAGGACGTGTCTCAACATAAAGCAGAAATGTCTGTGAACACTGATACCTGAGAATAAGAGGAAGTCTTTGTTCACTGAATCCTCAGAGGTCTTGCCACACCTTGACTTATATCTCATATCGAGCTGTCTTTCATGTGTCTGATTTAGACACTGCAGTAGATCAGAGCTGGGGAAGGTACATTCAGCTTTCATCACCAGCTTGTCAATATAAGGAGAAGTGACATGACAATAACATATCCCAGTATGTTTGTTAGGGATCCTTCACCCATGAAATTTATAATCCTTTCAAATACAGAAACTCTATGATTTTAAAGGAGCTTCGAGGGGCTCATGGAAACTAAACACAGAAAATATAGAGTGAGTGGAAGATAAAATAGGTTCCATATCACTTAGTGATTTCCTTTAATTGTAGGAGAATGTTTTAGATGAAGTAGTAAACTCTTTTCTGTTCTTAATAAATAAAACTTTGTTGTATTTTCAGCCATTTTGCCCAACTGTGTGAACAGTTTAGCTGTAAACTTTTCTATTTGAGTGTCCCCCTCTATTACTTAAGCAGGATTGGCAACAGTACTAACTTTAAAACCTACACTTATTGTTGAATTGGTGATTTACATTAAAAACAGTTTTTAAAACAGATTACTGGTTTTTATACTACAGTTCACCATGAGAGACAATTCAATTCATTTAAAATCAGTGTCGATTTCTACAATCAGCACTATAAAAGATCACACAATGTCTTAGTATGTATTTCTATATAGTTGTAATAATATCATTATGTGTTTAATATATAGATTAACATTTCCCAAGAATATTTATTAAATATTTGCACTTTCAAAATATGCGTGAAAGCAGTGAATTTGTCACATCAATGTCAAAATGAAACTACATTTATTTCATTTAAACATATGTTTCATTTGGCACAGAGAACTTTGGTGAGGGAAAACGGTGAGCAGAGTTTTTAGATGAATTCTCCCTGTCACAGTTACAATGCTCACACTGGTCTTTGGATCTCATTTCTCAATGCAACCCTGGGAAGTTGCTCCAGTAGATCCCTCCATGCCCCTGTGCTGCAACAATGAACACAGTTAGTCTTTCAAGTGGCCACTTGAAGGGGCAGAGTTAAGGTTGCTTTGTTTTTCTTTTCCCTTACAATACATCTTCCACCTTTTCAGGCCTGAAAAATTCAGATCTGAAGTACTGTAATTCTTCACTCCTTGTTTTTCAGGTGCTTGAGTGACAGTGAACTTTGCTTTCTTAGAACACTGTCAATAACCTTAACTATGTGTGTGATGGGTTTTATCATTGAACGATAAGAAAACCTTTCCCTGTACTAGTTCTCATCTCTCTCTTTCACTGTTACAATAACTTCTTTTCAATGATTGCCTCTAAGGTGCTGGTTTTGACTTTGCTGGTCGTTGTCACAGGAGTATGGCCAACAAATATCCAGGAATGGCAACGGACTAAGGTAGAGCTTCCAAGAACAACAGTGAATTAATCAGGTAATTTGTCATCTACCACCAGCCACCTTTTCCTGTAGTGTTCTGTAGTATTCAGATGAGCCTTCAGCCCAGTTAGCAAATATTCTCAAGACAGGTTTATTTATTTAAAGTGTATGTGTGCAAGTTTCTTAAATAATGTGATGAGCTGGAGCTGCACCAACATAATCTTATCAGCATTCAGTATCACTGGCTTTAGAGAAAAAAAAAAAAAAGCAAATGCATGAAAATGAGATGAGATAAAAATTCAATCAGAAGAATAAAATATTTTTGCAATTGTTTTATTCATTTTCTTTCTCACACAATTCTGTTACCTAGAATACCCTGTCTTAAACATCCACTTTTTGGCATATGTTCTGAAATATATAAACCTGGCACACATGAGTGAAGGATTTTTAAATTACTAGTGAGGAACTGATATACTTTCACTTTAATCTGAATTGGAAATAGCTCAGATAAAGAATAACAATGTTGTCTGCAGAGATACTGATGTAAATAGATATTTCAGAGCACAATCTTTTATTTTTATTCTTTATTCATAACTGATAAGGAACTGTAAATAACTTCATAGTGGATGTTGATGATTAGAATTAAAAGGGAAAAAAGTTATAGAAAATTGGAAAAGTTCTCACAAAGTTCTGTATTTACCAACTTCTGTCCCATTTTCTACTTTACAAGAAAAGAATTAGAGTTAAAATTTTACTTTAAATGTTTTTGCTTTCCTAAATTTTCACTTTTATCCTTGTTTTTTACTCTCATTTTATCACTCCTCTTTTTATAGAAATAAAAGATGGACACATCCAGCAAGCTTTGCTCTAAGTGTCTAGCTCAGCCCCTTTGGTAAGTCATTTTCTTTATGTCCTTTTTGCCTTTTCTATATGTTTGATATATATTTTCTCTCCAGATTTGTTGGGAGGAACCTAACAACAGATATCAGAATGAATAAACCCAATGTGCTGTACAGATAGCCAGACATTTGCTCCCTGGCTCAGGTAACTTCAGCTTTGTAAATCTGGAGACCTGTAGCTTTTAGGGGGGTCATTTTTAGGGAAGAACATCTTAATTATACTGTATCTGTAATGTTTTTGTTCATCATTCACTAGAGCTCTCGACAAGCTGATATTTATCACTTATGGATATCAGATATATGTCAACTATATAATCGTTTTGGAATCCTTTTTGCCTCCTCTTACAGCCTTTTTTTCTATCAGCAGACTGAAAAACTTGCATGCGCTATTTAAGATTCACAAGATTCCTCTGAGACTGATAAAACACGGAACAGTCTCTTTCCTAAATACAAATAAATTAGAAGATACATTGCCTGTATTTTCTAAATAACAGCTTTTACTTTTTCTTTTTCTTTACTGAAAGCTCAGAGTTACTCAGTCAGAGTTAGGATTCCTGCTGAGGAGCAGCATGTGTCCATATATAAGCTGCTTAAACTCCTTTCAAAACTTAGTATGCTTGATATTATTTTTGTGAGTCTACACATATTATTTTGGTCTTATCACACTGCTTGTTTTGGCACATTTGGACATCTAGCAAAGGTACAGGACAGACACCTTATTGTTAATTATAAGCTTAAACTCTCATTGTTGTAAACATGGGGGGAAATGTGCATAGAAAATAAGTCAGGCTACAGCTCAACTCCAAAGTTATGGAATCACTTTAAAAACTCCAGTATATGAGCTTGGTGCAAGTACAGAGCTATTTCTTTTGTAGTTTGAGCCATAAGCATCAGATTTTATGTGCATTTATAAAGTTTAGGAATATACAATGCTATGTTCATTCAGAATTTCTATAATTGCTGTATCCCAAACTTGAACACCCATTGGTTTGGGGATATTGTCAGCTGTGAACTGTACCTGTGATGACTTATGTACCGTTCTTTAAAATAATTGGAAGCCTTAGAACCTTCTCAGATCTCACACTTACCTTAAAATTCATGCTGATATCTTTATAGTATTTATATTTTGCTGTTGAGGAAATAGCATACATAACAGTGATAACCTACAAAGATCCAAAATTTGTCCAAAGGGATCAAATTTTGTCCAAATTTGCCAAATTAATTTTTTGGATATGAGTGAAATTGTCCTCAAACTACTTATAAGTGTGGGGTTTGCTATTAATTTTTAAATGGTGCTTGACTTGGTTATCTTGCTGAGAATAGAAGAAAATAAAAAACTTAAACTTTAAAACTCCCAATATGAAGAATGCTAAAAGGAGACAAATTCATATTCTGCATGCAGAGAATGATCATGTTCGTCCTCAGAAAGATCTGCATTTTGTATCCTCAGCTCTTTTCAACTGTAATATGCGTAACTCTTCTCTCTAGTTCAGTTGAGCTCAGTGTACAGTACAAAAGAATCCAGAGGAAAAAATAGCTTTATGCCAGCTTTTCAGATCTCCAGTTGGAATTCATTTCAATGACTGTCGTGAGATAAAGAAAAAATAAATATAATCTACATATTGCATAGGGTGTTCTGATATTAGTTAGAGTTTAAAAATATCCAGAACATACTTTTTTTCTTCCTCTGTACAATTTCTCTGTTACTTTCCACTTGCTTAAATTTAGCAGAGACAAAAAGTGATGGCTTGCTGAATTTAAAGTACAGCAACATTTCTAGAAGGGCATAAGTAGCTCCCAAAATAATGGAGAGGTGATCTTAAGTCCTTTAACACTTAATACATTGATTTTATGTGTACTCAACAAAAAGAAATGATCCAAAAAGCTGTAATAAGTCCTGTATTTGTTATCACAACTGTGATAGTATTTATGGTTAAATACATAATGGTCATATCTCATTTTACACCGATACACTGGCTTTCATCTAAAAAGAAAATGCCAAATGTGCTGGGCAAGGGATCCCCTCTGCCAATAAAGTGAGTCATGCTTCAAACACTCAGTGTGTGCATCACCCTGAGTATTACAAAACCTACCAACCATCAACAAGTTATGCTTTAACATCGTTCCTCGAAGTTACATCCTTATTTCTGGAACTGAGTTCTCAGGGATTTCAGTCAGTACCCGAGTGATGTGACATCCCTGGAAACATCATATCTTGGGGACTGACGGATGACAACTGCAGGCACCAGAGGTATTTGATGAATATATTACAGGTCTAAAATAACTGCTGTTTTACATGTGCAATGCAACGTTACTTTAGCTGAAAGTAAGTATAAATTAGCCTTAAACAGTATGGAAAATGTATTGTAGACTAGGAAGTAGTATCAATTATTTGCTCTTTCAAGAATTAAAACCAAAACCTGACCCAAGAATATGTTAATCCTCCAGTAATCTGACAATTTAAGAGAAATAATTTCTTTCTAGATTCAAAGGAAATTCCTGCAAATTAACAGAAAATAATTTCACTTTCTGTTCTTAGATGATCTTTGTTGAGTTCATGCTCATAAAATGTCCATTTCCTCTGTGGGGTCTTCACGCCCTTTCCCAATTCTGTGATGTAGACTGCTCCTGATTTTCAAAAAAGTTGTGTTAGAATAATCTTTTAATATCAACTGTAAGTACCATTAGACTGAATAAGGCCTCTTAATAGCAGCTGCCTCCCATGAGTGCTGTAAGTTTTAAAGGGGAAATTAATCTCTTTTCAGCTTTATGCAAATAATTTAGACAAAACAATGCAATTGCAAATAGACTTTCAGAGAAAACCACTGCATTGGTGGGTCTCAGTACCCGGGCACTCAGTGTCTCCCAGGTCAGAAATCCTGGTAATAATTTAATCTGTAGAAGTCAGAATAGGAAGTGAAGTATTTCTGAAGAACTGGGTTGACTTGCAGGAGCATCTATATTTTTATAAATCTTACAAAACATGTAAATAAAATTCCTTTTATTATAGTCAAGGACATGTGAGAACATACTTGATGATTTGTCTTTATTAGTATTTTTCAGGCTAGAAGGGCTGAGCTGCTCAGTCACTGCCTTTCCAGCAGGACTGCAGTTGGCCTGGAGTGTCTCATAGTTGAACCATCAATTATCTGCCTTAAGAGGGGGAAAACAAACATTGCAGATAAAACCAGCCTTCAAACTTCACCTTTTCTGTGGCTGCCACCTTGTCTAACAAGATCACAGAGTTGTAGAATATCCCATCAGAAACACCGAACTCCGACTCCTGGCCCTGCACAGATGTTTCAGAAAAACTATGTAGGTACAGAAGGCAGTAAAGGGGAGAGGTGACCACACTCAATAAACAAGTTTATTGCATGCTTATATAATACAAATGCAAAAATTAAGCAGGTTTCTTGATACATTTTAATATAGTATTTTAATTTAGGGAACTGGGTTCATGATGTTTTTGTAATACATCATCTGTGATACTTTCATCTGAAGCTAATTAATTTCTAAACTTTTATTCACAAGCAAATCTAGCTAATAAAAACCCTGTCAAAATAACCTTACAGTAGTCTGTTTTTAAACATTCAACCAGACAGACAAACCTAAAATGTGTACTGTTAAATTAAATCCATTCAACCTTCAGTCTGTGCAGCATAGGATTATAATCACAGAGAGGGTTAGAGTATTTAATTCAGTGGTTTGTCCCAGAAATTAATATAAGATAGAGGAGTGTAGTTCACGTCAATCAAATTTATTTGAAGATTCTACACTTTTTTATGATTTCAAATTAGTCAATGCTTCTCTCAATATTGTTAGAAGGTAAGGGTTTTTTGATCACCAAAATCCCTGTGTGTAGTGTTCTTTTTTCCTCACTACTTTCATGAATATCTAGGTTTGTAATTTTCTACTATTACACTTTTAGGGAATTATAAATTAATTAGTTAAATAAAGTTAATTATTAAAAGTGTCTGGAACTCCAACAATGTCAATAGGACTCCACAGGTTTGGTATCTGCCTTTTTATTTACTGATGTATCTCTAAAAATAACATTACATTTACACCATACCAGAGCAGAAAATTAGGCTACTACCTCTAGTCTGCTGTGTTATTTTTTTATTCCTTTCTAGTATTCCTTGCCCTGGCTGTTGTAGAGTGTAGCTTTGGGGGATGTAGAGTTTCTATATATCTTTTGAAGAAATGAGAACAAATTTCAGATGCAACATGTTACTACCTGTTCAACATGATTTCTGAGAGGCAAAAAGCCTGACTGTGCTTTACAACTTTGATTTGTGAATCAATTATTTCTATCTAGCTTGAAGTAGTTTCATCAGCTTCAACTTCACATAGTATGGTACTATGTAAAACTAAAAACCTTGGTTGTTGGCACCTAGTAAGTCTTGACTAAGTTCCATATTTCTGTGTTATTTGAAGTATTCTGATTTTAATATTTTTAACATATTATAAAAGGGCAAGAAAGTACACGATGGAAATTTTGGGGTTCAATAGTTCATCTTTGACATAATTCAGAATACCTTAAATGCAATTTAGTCAGACTTTGAGGTAAAAAAGGGTATAACTCGTGAAATACAAAGAAGTGCATTAGTTTTAATTTGTCTGTAGCAGTAATGGAGTTGGTGTGCTCCCAGCTCTCTGTCCATTCATCAATTCAGAACCTCCACAAACCAGCATCTCCTCTCATTTTTCTTCCACAGAAGTGCTACAGCTCCATTTTGAACAAAATATAATTGATTGCATTTGGACAAGACTTCTTGTAAGATTAGTTACATTTTTAATCAAAATGTCAGGGGGGCACAGAGGTAACATGTGCAAGGGAGCTCTTTGTGTGTGAGGGATTCTTTGCTCGAGAGCAGCTGCGGATGTACAGCCTTGTGCTCTGCCTTCCTGCCCTACAATCAGTGAAAAACTTAGGTACAAACAGAAGTTCTCTTAATGAAAACGATGACTGGGTCTGTCAAACATTTAGAAACCTGAAAACGTAGTTTGGTGCCCAACTTCTAATTGCTTGGCCCCAAGGGGAAAGCCTAATATCCTGTATATTAAGGCCTAAGATAGCTGTAGTACATAGGGAGGGTCAGCACGTGTCTAAGCAAATTAAGTCCAATTCCTTTGATTCCAGTCACCGGACACTTTATCCCTGAAAGGAGAGATTAGAATTCAGCAGATTTTATATTCTGTTCCTCTGGGGAGGAATTGGAGTTTGAATCAAGAATGTACACAAAGCTTTCCAAACTTCAAAGGAATGTGATGAAAACGTGGATAATGTTACATCTTAAGTATGTAACCTCTTATGCATAAGGTTAATTCCACTGTGAAGAGGATAATGTATGTTCAGGAGCTGTCACTGGATTGGATTCCACTGGGCTGGAAATGGTACCAAATGTAAGGTAGAATGTTATTAAATTCCTTGTGCCAATATGCCTCTGGTGGAAAAAAAAGCTCAGATGAGCATAGTTTTGTTGATCCACAACTATTAAATGGATAAAAGATTGACAACCACAAAGTACGGAATAAATATTTTATTGTTTCATATTTAGGGATCTAGAATTTTGAGACTTTTCATGCTTGCATGTGAATTTATCTTTGTCAGAGAGTGGGAATTCCATGATCTCCTCTGTGCTGGGATGTGCCCTGTGCTTCCACTGATTAGTTAATTATTCACTTGGGCCTTCTCCAGCTGAGTACCCTGATAGGAAGGAATATAAACAAAATAGTTTCCACCAGGTGTCAGCCCCTTGGAATAATGAATAGGAAAATAAATTAAGGTGTTGTTAGTGGTGTGGTTTTTTTTCAAAAGAAGACAGAGAAATATCTCTAACAATTACATTGTTAAAATGGTATTTAAATAGGCTGGATGTGTGGAGGACTTTGCAATTTAAAATGATTATCTAAAAATAATGAAACTTGCTTTTTTTCAGTCTTCTGTGAAATGGAATAATCAGCACTCTCCTGAAAAAACCATATTATTTTCTCATGTCTTTTCATTACTGCATTTGAAGTTATGATTCATATATTATGGTGATTCATAGCTCAGCCTTATGAGGCAGAGGTTTATTTTTATAGTGTTACCTTAAATTAGGATGACTAATAAGTGATTTTGAGGTACAGTGATCTCAGTGGTTCTGTGGCTACTCGTTAGAATTTAATGTGTTTATATATGACTTACTCTGACACTTTGCAGTAGGCTTTCCAGGGAGTAGGTGACTGCTGGGTGTTAACCATGATATATTAGAATCTTTATACTCATGAATTATTAGGACTCAACTGAAATGTGCTTTACTGCTCAGTTGAGAAACATCTTTGCATCTGACATCTGTTAGGCAGCAACAGGGGTTTCTTTCATACCTCCACTGTGTGCTATATCATCTCCGAGGCCTTGGGCAATGCTTTGGCATGTGCAGAGCTCCTCACTTGCTGTTGGGACATCAGATGGCACCAGAGCAGTTTGTCACGTAATTTCCAGGAGGGAGGAAGCTCTGTGGAGCTATATCTGCAATGTGAATGAAAATAGGATTAACTCTTAAAGACTGGAAGATTGAATTAAACTGGAATACAAGATGAGCGATATGAAAATATGTGTGTTTTCTCCTTTTTCCTGCTGAGTTTTTTAGAATTTAATGTTCAGTATCTGCAGTCAAAAGAAAATTTGAATGATCCTGGATATTCCCCTCCTTTCTACCTTTGGGATAATCATGATGGAGCAAGGGTATGCATATACTCTCTAGTTTTTTGCAAAGAAGAGATGTTTTCCAGACCAGACTGATAGGTCAAATAGTGCATTCATATGAAGAACTCTAATTAGTGGTAAGAAAATGTTTTCTTTTTTTCTCTCCCATATTACACTATAGAAATATTTAGTACTCTTTGGGTCCAATTCCATTCACTCCTCCAAAAGAAAAAAATAAAAAAAGGCACAACAAAAAAAAACCTCTCAAAAAACATCAAGTATGAACCTAAGGTATCTCTGAAATTTATCTTACTGAAGACTCCTTAACTTCTGAGTATTCATATTAGAGAATAGTTGAAGAAAATTTGTCAGCATCATGATTAAATATATTTATTTGGTTTTAAAAATTTTTATGGAGCTTGTTTTTTGTTGTGAAATATTGAATAGTTAGTGAAACTGATATTTAGCTTATAAATCCCTTAAAAATTTCAGCCTAGAAAATTGACCTAAATCTATTCTGAAGTTAATTTCAGGCACTGTTCCTTGTAGAGCTTTTATATTTCTCTTTGTGAACAGGTAATTGCTGCTATTGCCCCTCTCTTCTTGGTAAAGTGGATATTATGAGCTTCAGTACAATCAATATCTAGAAACAGAGTAAAATTGCAAGGTTAGGGGATTTCTCTGTCTTCTTCAACTAATTCTTCTCCTTAAACTGTTAAAGTATATGAATGGCTGACATTTTGCTCTAGACTTAGTATCTGTATTTTAAGAAATGTAACAGACACAAAAAGCTCCTGGAACATGAGGTCGTGGGCTGTTGTTTCCCTTAAAGGGCAGCAGTATGTTTGTTTTATGAGGGTAGTTTTTATCAGGGGACTTGGAGCCTTTCCTACTCCTCCCAGGTTGTGCTCTCCCTGCATGGTGTGTGTGAGGGCCTGCAGGTGATGGGTGCTGCCCAAGGGAAGCAGGTTCATGTCGAGCTTTGACAGGCATTTGCTTCAGTACTTGCAGAAAGTCTGTGTCACATTGCTTTTCCAAAAGCATCCGCCAGGATTTCTTTGCATGAGTATTTGGGTCGGTGTTGAAGGACTCTTGAATCTATGACCAGCTTTGTATACACATCTGATAATCCTACTCAGTCATCAGAAAGGAAATTGTTACCCATGCTTGACTTAGAGGTGACCATTTCCCATAAAATGGGCAGAACTGTTTGGTAAAGAGGAAGATTCCCTCTGTGAGTATTCTGAGTGCTCTGTATTGTATGCACCTCATATCACTTTAACAGAGACTGGGATTTTGGGCTGATTGTAAAATCACCAGTGGAGTCAAACTCTAGAATGAACAGTTACCCTGAGCACCACTGCTGGCACTTGCAGACCCATTGCTTACCCAGGAGTAAGGTAAACAGTGCTTTCCTCTAACAGTGGAATTGCTCCAAGAATGCTTTTTCAAGCTTTTATTTATTGCATTCACCTCTGGATCATGAATAAAACAAACAGTAAAAGATGCAACACCGTTCTCACAATAAGGTCAAATAACATAGAGTGAAATCCAGCACTCTGCAGGAGGCCAACACGAGTCATACACCCCAATTAAACCATCAAAGTAGATTTAAGTGGAATTTATTTGGTGTATAGGATTTGAACTGTGAGTCTCACCTTTAGAGAGGCAGTCTACAAAGAACAAATGCTGGGCTTGAACTTGTCCCCAGATAAATCAATGCTATCCTGCTGATACCACAGAAAAAAATGACTTCTAGAGTCAAGTCACTTGGCTCTTGTTTGTAAATACCTATTTCTGAAACTTTGGAAAAGTACTGCAGCACAGAAAATAAGGAGAACACATCCCAATCTTGGCCTTATGTCTTTTGTGAATTACTTATTCTGGGCTCTGGGTGGCTTGTTCGTTGCCCTTACCATCTGTAGATTTAGTGATTTATGTTTGCACTGCAGAATGTTACCCAAGATTGAATATTGAGAACAGCAGCACAAGGCATGAGGAAATGGGTAGGCACAGGAAATGAAGATCTGCATGTCAACTGTGATACAGAACAATATAGAATGAAGTCTTTGCACTATCATTTGATTATCTGTCTCTTCTAGTCCACGTTAGGACATTTCTAGTACATGGTAGAGACCATAATATCATTACATTTTTATCTCCTGGTATATACAGAATTGGTAGGCTCTGTGTAAACAAGTATTCTCAATGCACTGTCTATATTAAAAATCTCTGATCCTTCTTGAAGACCTGCTTAGGGAACATTTATGGTTTTGTATAATCTGGCTTTATATATTGGCTTAATGTGACACTGAGATTCTGAATTTGTGATAACTTGGTCTTTGTTGTTTCTTTTATACATATATATATATATATGAAAAATATAAATATTAGTTGTACCTTATGTCTCAAGTGAACCTTTTTTCCTCTCCTTCAGATGAATAAAACAAATTACTACTCCGCTGACTTCTGTATTGTTTAAGATGTTCAACTTAATAGAAAACTGGGAAAACACATACTTGAGCTCAGGTTCTTGGCTAAGCATGTTTGGTTGACAGTTAGTGGAATGTCTTTAAATGGAAGTTACATGAAAATTAATCTAATTTAGAAGTTCTGAGATTTCTATAGGCGATGGCCAGTGATATAAATGCTGATTTGCATTTGTTAATTTATAATTGCAGCAGTGTTGTCCTTTAGTGCATCTGGGAATGAGGATACTTTTATCTTCCTCCCATATTCAAACAAAAGCCAGACAATATTTTTTCTCATGGAACTTGCTTGCTTGAAATAAGTACATATGATTCAGTATAACATTTAAATATCTCATTATGTCCCTTTATATTAATGTATTTTTCTTTTTTTTTTTTTAAGTGCTGCAAGAAATTTAGCCCTTAAAATGTGTGGGTTTGCTCAAATGTGGTTTCAAAACATCAGCCTTTTGTGGACAGAGCTCATCATGAAAGCAACTGTCAAAGAGGAACATGCAGTTTGTTACTGCAGGGAACCAATAAATAAGAATTCAAGCTTGTCAACATTTAGCTGCAGGAAATTTGAAGACATTCAAATCTTAATGTCACAAACATTCATGGAGTGCTGAGAGCTGCCGAAAAGTCTTTAATGACACCACTTAATAGGAGCAGATAAATGTAGAATGGGACCCAAGGCCTATACCTGAGGAGTGCCATAAACAACTCTGTCAATACAGGGAAAAATATAGATCACTGAAATCATATTGGGAGTGGAAAGAATATGCCAGCAGAATTAAAATGTCATAAGTGTAGCCCAGTGATCTGGGAAGGTGCCAGGAGTTTCAGGAGCTGTAAGGAGTTCTATCAGTTAATACTAGTTGCAGGTACCAAAAAAAGAGGTTAAATAAGAACTTCAGAAAACAAGAACTTTGGATCGTTCTTGATGGGTCTTATCCAGGTTTTGGGTGAAATCTTTGGGAATACCCTTTTCACGGTAAGTAATCTTAAGTTTTGTAGTTTCTCTAAAGTAGCACAAAGTGGCAGAGATTGTAGAAAAAGTCACACATGTTATCTTCTGTTTTGGGAAGGTTGTGGTCTTCTCTCTTCCGTTGCAATACAAGCTTTCCATCCCATGTTGTCTCTTCTGTGTAAGGACATAAAATACATCCCACTGAAGAGAGACCACAGGAATGTCCCATAGCAGTTTCCTAACCTACACTTATCTTAGGTTGCATTAAAAAATAATCTGGAATTCTGAATTTAAACTCTGTGATTGTTATTTGCAAATACTGATGTAGGTTAACTTTTAGAAATTAACTCCTCGAGGAGGTGCTTCTAATTAATCCTCAGTGAGCAGGTAACATCTAAAAAATACACTTTAATCAGAAGTAACCTGTAATTATAAGCAGTAATAAGTATGTTTGCACTAATGAGCCAGTGACATTTAAGGACATTTATGCTAAAAGGAACACAGCATTATGAAATGTTATGTCATGAACAAGAAACACAACAAAACTCATAAAATACTTTTCTTCAAAGAAAAAAATTGCTTTTGACACTGTGATGTTTTTTTGCCAGTCTTGTTTGTTGCAAGACAAATTGTTGCTTGCAATCTGGGTTACAGTAAGAGCAAAATGCATATTTCTGGCTGGGGAATGAAATTAAAAATTGGCTGAAGGCAAGCAGCTTCCCTCTTCTGTCTGTCCTTCCCCTATTCTGGGGAAAAAATAATCAAAGTTGAAGTGCAGGCTGCTCAACTAACTATTTAAGGTATAATTAATGTTAAGCCTGTGATTAAGTCATTGATACAAGTAACTTGCTTAAAAAATGTACTGATTAGAAATGGTCTGCTGATTAGAAATGGTCTGCTGAATGCAACTCCAAATACCAACCAATAAAGCATTTGTGTAGCTGCAGCTGGTTTTACTGGACTTTCACCAGTGCTAATTGAGTAAGTCTGCAGAGAATTGGGTTCTAAAAACATATTTAACTTTATCCAATTAATAAACTGATACCTTAAAAACGTTCCTATAAAAAGAAACAAATATCTGTAAAATATATCACAGTAAAGTGTCAAAGGTATTTTCAGTGAGGATCTATATATTTCTTTCTCTAAATATAAAGCTAAGAATTTGAAATTAAACTTGAAATTAAATTGATGTGTGTTACATAAATTGAAAAAAGTTAATTTTAAAAGTATTTTTTGTTAATTGCAAACTGGATTTGTCATTAAGATTGTGAAAGGGAAATCAAGAGATATCACTCAAAGTGAATACATTGCAACAGCAGGTGAGTAATGTTACACACCTGCAATTGTGAATTTTGTAGGAAGTGTCTCTCAATAAAGTCTGAATGCCTTTTTGCTTACTACCCTAATAAAGGCATTCAGGGAAAGGTCCAGAGAATAGGAAAGAAGTTGTTGTAGACAATTTGGCCCCGGGGTTTTCAGTCCAATTGACTTCATTAGGTTTATGTCTCAGGACCCTAAAGAAGCCAAATTCTGAGTCTGGGTGTATTGTACCCAAACATTTATTTGGCTATATGTTTGTCTGTTTGCCAATGTTATTTTCCCATTATTTATTTCATATTTTATGAATGTTGGTAATATGCAGGTAGTTAACATATTGCAGACCCATGTTTTCCTGGGTATCTCACCTGAACACTGCAGAAGTCCTTGTCCCTCTCTTTATTGCACACATTTTATGTCTCATTAATGCTATTGGGAGTTTGTGGGAGTTTGGAAGGAAAACAGAGCTGGAGGAAGAGCACCTGAAACTAATATTTACCCCTAAAAAGACAAATTGGCCTCCTTCTAAGACAGCATTTCACAGATGCACGTATTTTAAAGGGCAGACTTTTCACTGTATAGAAAACAATTAATATACAGAGCCTTTCTTATGCAGTGCCTAATACCAAAGTGTGCTCAGCATTATTAGTAAATCATAGTGTTTTATGATAAGCTCATGGCTCATTCATCTGCCTTTTTTATAGTGCAGCTTTTGCAAAGCTGCCCAAGTTAATTCTGCTATAGAAGGCCTGTATGAAAATAGAAGCATTTCATTAAGAATACATTAAAAGGAAACTAAAGTGATGAAAATATGCCAGTAATGAATCTCCACAATTAATGGCCCAAATTAATGAAGGTTTCTCAATTCAGGAATGAAATAAGAGCTTCTAGAATACTTGCTCACAGATATCAAGCTTTCAACCCCCGAAAAGAGAGGATTAATTTATGGTCTTTTCAATGGATTAATGTTATTTGGCACAATTTGTAAAGTTCTTTCTTCTCTCTCGTCCTTAGGTGTATTATCAGACCTGTATGCTGAGAGCTATGGGAGGAAGCAGTGGGTAAAAGGAATAATGCATACATTATCCTTGCTTCTGGTGAAGTATCCTGTGCATCTGCACATTCAGTTAGTTTGGGAAATGGGAGAAAGTGCTTGGGTAGCAATATTTTTCGGCTGTTTTTTTACGTGGAGGTTTAATATGCACAGCCTTGTCTTCAGTACACCTGTATGCAGTAGACTGAAATGGATCTTTTAGTGGTATGCATTTATTTTGCATTATTCCTGAATAAGCTTTCCCATGTGAATACATTTTAGATTCTTTAGAAGTAGGAAGACAAATACAGGACAGGTGTATTTAAAGGAATTCCACATCTGACATAGGTTGATAGAAAATAAGGATAATTTTGCTGATAATGTAATGTTCTATTAAAACTAATTATTAATAACAGTTTATTTATGCTTTCTTTAAATCTTGGACAGACATTTAAAGAAACTGTATGTATTTCACACTCTCCCATATACTACTGTAAGTTATGGACAACTGGCAAAGATGCAGTGCTTGGTCATCCAAGTTTGTCTGTCTCTTCCTGTCTAATTTACTTTCCGATTATAAGGTTATTTAAGGATATTTACATTTATTAGAATTGTTCTAGAGGTGGATATACCTAACACTGGAGTCAAATGCTCTTACCAAGGCATTCAATGTAGGTATAACATCAACCATCCATAATTAGAGATAGTCAAAAGTTGAATTTTCTGCAGCAGAGAGATGCTAACATCAAATTCTACCTTTCAAAACATTGTGGGGAAAGAAAAATCTTCCAGAGCTTCCCATTTGCTTGTAGTTATCAGCCACAGGAAGCAGGAATTCCAGAGGAAGAGCTGACACTTTAATCTACAG
Organism: Corapipo altera; assembly: GCF_003945725.1. Taxonomy (NCBI): domain Eukaryota; kingdom Metazoa; phylum Chordata; class Aves; order Passeriformes; family Pipridae; genus Corapipo; species Corapipo altera. The sequence continues at coordinate 2,228,094 of NW_020884891.1, read as the reverse complement.
AGTTTAATGGAAGGTCAGGAGTGTATGAAGCTGCAGGTGGCCAATGTTAGAAAAATGCAGAGCACCCTCAGTGGCAGGACTGGAATAGCACCAGGGCTTGGACGAGACTGCTACCAGGGCAGCTTTGTCTTTCATTGTTATAGATAGCACAGGACTAAAGGACGCTGTCTCTACTTTCTACATTCCAGATGAGACAGAACAGCACTTGGGCTGATTCCCTGTTACCCAGTGTTTCTATAAAATCAGTGTATTAAGCTTGATGTTCTCGCCAAATTCCTTTAACGACTGTTCTTTCCTTCCAATTTTGATTGCTGGGTAGTTATTCTCATTATCAGCTTTTGCCTGGTGCTACTGAACATGCTGCTCTGGTGACTGATTCTCAGGAACCTGTCCCTGAACAAATTTTTAGGGAAAAACTTGGTACTGTGTGAGGAAAGCTGCACATTTCAGCTGAGCCTGCTGAAAGGGGAAATCCACCTCCTCCCACCCCTTCCTTAGAGCTGACCTTGGGACTTGTTGGACCAATTCTACTCCTATACCCAGCAGAAAGGTTTTAATTTTTTATTTGCTTGGTTATTTCTTCTGGTGTAGAAGGAAGGTGTAGAAGGAAGGCTTTAAGCTACGTAGAACTGGATCAAAACACCAGGTCATAACATCCAAATGGATGTTCAGGGTAAAGCTGGACACTTTGGCACTGAGATATTGGCCTTACTAGAATTAATAACTTCTGTCTGTGTCATTTTGGTTTTCCTGTAGGATTTTGGCTTTGTGGGGGACCTTTATGTTGTGGTTTTGCTTGTTTGTTTGTTTGGTTTGCTTTTTTGTTTTGTTTTTATCCAGTCTTTCCTGCTCCATTTCCATTCTCTTTGTGCCAGTCACAACTCCCAAATGTTGCTTCCTGCCCTCCTTTTGAAGGAAACTCAGGCCAATATTATGTCTGTGTTTTCCTTACTGCTTCTCTCAGGGCAAAAGGATGTACATATATTTTTTTTTTTTCCTCTGGGCCCACTCCTAGCTCCTGGGCACATAACCAGCTTCTCAGTACTTCTGTCACTTCCAGTGTGGAGCTCCAGGCATAGCCCAGCTTCTGGAAGGAATCAATCTGGCGAGTTGCCCTGACAGCCAACGTGACTGCCAGTAGAATGGGGTCACAAGTCCCCCACTCTCAGCTTCTGAAGCCCTTTAGCCTTTCTCGAAGGAGAGCAGTAGTAGGGCAGCCAGGAGCATTAATATTGTACTTTTCTCAGGTTAATATATCCTGTTCCTCAGGAGGGATCATTACAGCAAGCCCAGGCAGAGCATCGTGCCATGTAATGTACCCTCAGAGCTGTGTCCACAGGGCTCTGTGGCTGGAGAAGGGTCTGATTCCCTGCCAAGGGAGTCCTACTGGACTATGGGATCAGGTAAAGCTAAAGGTAGCTATCTTGGAGCAGTTACTACTGCATTCTCTTTGCTAGAGTATTTCTAGACACAGAGACATTTGTCTCTACTTAGAAATACCTGAATTTTCCCCCAAAGTGTGTATCTGTGTGTATGCCTATAAAACATATATAGTAAAATATGATGGATATGTACTTATAAGATTACAATGTAAAGATTTAGGTGATATATTAATAATTTTGAATACAAATAATTAATAACATTTAAATAATTAAAAAATCCAAAACAGCTTTTCTCTCTCCTTTGTCATTCATTAGAATGAAATGATTCTGTGCCATTTTTTAGCTCGTTTAGTACAGTCTCTACTGTGAAAATGTATTTTGAGACATTTTCATTTATTTTGATGCACAAGGAAAGACTAATCAGCTAATGTTAGAAGACTAACAACATTCAAATGCAACAACAGATGGCATTAAGAATATTGCTTGAATAGGAAGTTTAGGATGAGGCTCAGAACTCCACATGTATTTCTACCTAGGTTGCACCACATGCCTCTTGATGTACAGCTGCTTTTGTCTGCAGATCCCACTTATATTTAGGCACTTGCAAAACTAAAAATGATGAATTGAAAACCAAAATGAATATTGATTTAAACATCCAAACCTGATCTTGCTTACCAGAGTGTGAAATGTTTACACTGAACTGTACTAACCATGTTACTATAAGAACTGGCAATTGCCCATTCATTATTAATGTCAACTTACATGTATCCTGGCTTTACAGAAACCTGACAATTTGGATTGCAATTCTCTGTACAAAGCATCAAGGTCAAGAAAATATTTCCTTTTTATTTTGTTTATGGAACAGCATCTAAAATGCTCTAGACATATACAAGAAGAAGGGAAGGAAATAAACTTTTCTTTGCAGAAAGAAACCATGGGGTTTCTCTTTTTGAGAAGACTGCTAACTTTTACAATGGGGAGTTGATATTTGGCAAAGACATTTATTTGTCCCTTTTCCTTATTTCCTTAAACGCTTGATATTTTTAGACTTTTGGAAATGTTCATTATTAGATGCTCTCTGCAAACTTCATAGTATGTGGCCAGTAAATCCTAAATTGTGTGCTCCAGCCTCCACCTGCTTCGAGCCCTGGAAATGTACTTAGATTTATGGATTTGTGCAATATCTGGGCATGTTGTACCATTCTGGAAGATGCATCAATCAAGCTGCCCACAGTCCAGAACTGTGTGAGCTCTGTAGTAACTCATACTTCATTGCATGGAAATTAAAATGGATATATAGAAATATCTCAGCTTTGGACAGTGACTGTCAGGTTTGACCAAAACAGCTTGAATTGAAATGGATTTTAGAGGAATAGAAATGTCTCACAGAGTATGTCATAGATTAGGATGAGTTATTAAAGTTTGTATACCTGATATAGGCTAATAACTCATATTTTTAAAGCAGTGTGAGTTGCTTCAGTACTCAGTGTCTTTGGAAGTCAAACTGCTGACTTTTAAGACAAGTGTACACACTGAAATTTGAGGATTATCTATAAGGAAAACTTGGTGTAAGGATATTTATATGAATTACAAGAATTTTGAATGCCTGAGGACTAAATTACTACAAATACAACATGCAATCAAAATGACTAATACTAAAATGACTGAAAGGTGCTTTGAGCATTAAATCCCTTACTATTATTATTGACAGTAATTAAGTTGTATACTTCTGTTCTTAAAGCATTAACTAAGATCAACTCAACTGTTAAATGAGTCTCTTGCTGAAAGCACACATTTTCTTTTACAGTGGTGCTGAAACACTGGATGTCATTTATCTGGTTCTCCACTTGTACTGACATCATCACTCCAGTTTCTGGATGTTTTCCAAGCATTTATTATATATTCCTGTGATCAGAAGCTTTATGACAGTGGAATGATTAAGAGGTGAAAGCTGACATTCTAGACAGCATTTGAATTGGTTACAAAGGTATGTCCGTCTTATAATGAAGAAAAATTGTCAAAGTGTTTAAAAATGTTTGAAGTTCAGTGAGAACTCTTGTAAGCAATATCTGCAACTTTTTAAATTTGCTACTGTGTTTTATAGGTGTTTGTACACTGATTTATATATGGTTTAAAATATTTTTAAAAAATTCTGAGATATTTAATGAGCTCTTATGTAAAAATGCATCGTAGGAAATATACCCATAACATGCCATAGCACAGTAGTATATATATTTCATTATTTAAGTTTCTATTTAACTTGTGTCTTAGAAATCGTTGTGACACTTCATCAGATTAGTTTGAAATTAAATGTGGTGTGCTAATGCTTTATTTTGGTTAGGTTTGTATCTGTCTAGACACTCTGAACATATTAGAAAAAAAACAGCTGTATTTCAGGAAGAATGGTAACATTATATTTTTACTCATGTAACTACATATATACACTCATATACCTCCACACACCCTGCATTAACATGGCTCTGTCAGAAGGCCTGTTGTCAGTATGATACCTGAGGAAAGAAATTCAAGAAGTCACCTCCATAAGTAATCTTTCACATATTATTTATTTTATATATTCATTTTCTAAGCATTTGCTCTTTGTTTGTTAACACGAATATACCTAATTCGACAAGCATATATTTCATATAAATTATACATACACATCAAAATTACATTGGAACTTTATATTGTATCACCATTTATATGTTTTACTATTTTTCTTTGCATAAGAGATGGCTTATTGACCAAAATTAAGTTTATCAGGCAAATGTTAAATTTAGCAAATATTATCAGTTTGTGATTTTCTCTAACCACTAAACAGTACAGCTCCACTTTTCTAAGTAACAATTTCTGTAGATCTGCATACAAACATTTACATCAGAACAACTCCAGAAATTATCTGCTACTGCTCTAAGCCCAACAAAACGTGAACAGGTTCAGTAAAGGGCAGCTGCAATACAGAACACTTGAAAGATAGTTTGAAAGATGTTTGAAAGATATTCCCTTCTTGCTGCTCTGAATGGGTGGCTGTAATGAAATACTTTGACCTTTAATTCAGAGTGTTCCTACTTGTCTTGGTATGAAATTACTTGATACTTAAAAAAAAAAAAAGAAGATGAAATTATGGCATAAAATTTAAAAGTAAAACTTTTCTGCAGCTATTTTATGTGTTGCAAGTATAGCTGAAAATACTAAATGTACTTTTCCTCATTTTCAAAGAAAATATGAATATTTCAATGTTTCCCGTTATCCTTAAATTCTTAATTTCAGACAGATCCCAAATGAAACCAAAGATGGGTTTCAGTCTGGCATGTCAGTGTCTGATCAGTGCTTATTAAGCCTGTTGACTGACCTCTAAGTGTCACACTTGGACCTCACTACAGTTTTGAGACCAAAGTTTGAAAAATTATTTCTGAATTTGAAGAACTTGTTCTTGACCTCATTTCCCAAAGTTAGCAATGAAGACATTTTGGAGCTATTAATTACCTTAACCACTAGATTGTCACTGTCCCCTCAGCGTGTTCTGATGGAAGGGTGGAAGGCCAGGGCGTGAGAAGATTTGCAGTGATATTTCATGGAGCTGAATTGGCTCCCTCTGAAACAGGTTTTTCCTTTTTTACACCAGTGTATAGTCAGGCCCTGAGCAGGGATGGATTATACTGCTAGATATTTTACCCTGTTACAGTCTTTGCTGCAGCCTTTCTTTTACTTGTCTGATATGAGTGATTTTCACCATATCTTCTGTTTTCTGGAGAGACCATATGGTCAGAAACACAGTGATTTGCCTAAGGTAATTTTTTTCCACCTACTTCCTTCCTTCCCACTCCCCCCATTTTTTCACTGAATAATATGAAGTGGAAAGGATAGGAAAAAAAAAAGAAAAATATAGATCCAAGGAAAACTTGGAAAGAGAAAAGAACTTCTTTTTTACTCCTTTATTAACATTTTAAATTCAGTTCCTACTGTCTCAGCAAAGGAAATCTTGGTATTAACTTGTATCTCCAGTTAGGAATAGCAGCATCATAGAATCATAGAATGGTTTCGAAAGGGGTTTAAATGGGTTGAACAAGACCTTAAAGGTCATCTAGTTCCTCTCCCTGCCATGGGCAGAGACACCTTCCACTAGCCCAGGTCACTCCAAGCTCCCTGTAACCTGGCCTTGGGCACTTCCAAGGATGGGACAGCCACAGCCAGGGTAACCTGTGCCAGGGCCTCATCACCCTCACAGGGAAGAATTTATTCCTGACATCTAATCTAAACCTACTCTCTGTCAGTTTGAAGCTATTCCTCCTTATCTTGTCACTATATACCTGTGCAAATAGTCCCTCCCCATCTTTCTTGTCAACTCTCTTCAGGTACTGGAAGACCACAATCATGTTACCCCAAAACAATGCCAATTCTTTCAGCCTTTCTTCATAGCAGAGCTGCTCCATCCCTTGATCACCTTGGTGTCCCTTCTCTGGGCTCGCTCCAACAGCTCCATGTCCTTCCTGTGCTGTTTCCCAGGGCTGGAGGCAACTCTGCAATGGGGTCTCACCTGAGGGGAGCAGAGGGGCAGAGTTCCCCCTGTCCCATACTGCCCAGGCTGTGGGATCAGCCCAGACAGGGGGTTTCAGGGCTGGGGCATGTCCAGCCTCTCACCCACCAGCACCTCCAGGTCCTTCTGGGCAGAGTTGCCCTGGATTTGAAATGGACCAATTTAAAATGTTCTTGCCAAAGAAGGCATCGTGAAATCCTCTTCCTTCTCTGTTCTTCTGCCTTAGGAATTCTGCTTTATTGTCATGGCTCACTGTGGGATTATTCAGATGACAACAGCTCCAGTACACACAGGCACAGTTTAACTGGTGAAGGGGATTTTTCAAAAGAGCTTATATCTCAGCTGAATTTTGTCATCTCATTCTCTGAGGTATATTATCTCTTAAAAGCACATAATACATCTGCCCAAATTCAGGTTCTTTACAAGAGCTTTATTTTAATTGTTGTCCCATTCTCAGCTGGCCAAACAAAGCCCTGTCTAATAAAATCATTGCTGTACAAGCGCAGCTGCACTGACCAGAGATGTCATTCTTGAAAGCTCTGTTCACTTCAATGGCGAGTTTCTGCTCAAGAGCAAAAATCCTGGGGCAGAAAGAAACCCCAAAACAATGAGAGGAAAAATTTTTACTTTTAATTATCTTGAAAACAGGCTTCTCAAAGCTTCGGTCCTCCCAATGGTCAGCCCACGAAGCAGTTGACAAGTATAGCACAGACAAAAAAAAAGTTCTGTGCCTGAAACAGTTACCTGGCAGAGCAGAGCAAAGGCCCAGTGCAAACACAGGCAGTGTGTCACAGCAGCATTCCCTTGAATCCACACCAAAGCCACTCTCAGCTATAACAATAATATATAGATCTTTGACAAGGAAGTGATTTTTGATGGAGGTGGCAGTATCATATAGCTTTGCTGCTCTTTTATCAGCATAGCAATGGAGATGTCTTTTGTCAAGAGAAAAAGGAAAAATGCCAAGGGAAATAAAATCAACCAGGCAAAATTTTATATTTGGGCTGATGAGCTCTATGCCCTTGTTTGGAAAATTTAAGGCTCTACAAGCTCAAAAGCCTTTTTGCCAATATAGTTTTAAATGATAATGTAAAGGCTTTTGTGAGATTGCTCACAATTTACTCTAATAAAACCAGTTCCAGTGTGAGTTTAATAAGTGCTTGTGCTGTGTGTTATGTAGCAATACTGTAGAGACACCTTTTTAGGTTTCTGATGGCAGCAATCTCATAACTGTGGCTCTGTGGGTTTGCTTGGCGTTTGGAGGTTTTGAACAGAGATTTGACAGAGAATGTGAGGGAAAGGATACTCAAGATGTTAATCCTGGGGGAACCTTCAGTTACAGGCACTTTAGGAAGAGAGATCTGGGAAAAGTTCAGATGTAGATTCATATCTAATCTTTCAAACTTTTTCATCTTATTAAATGAATTTAAAATGTAATTAAATCTTAATATCTGCGAATCAGATGCTTTCCCTGGACATTTCAGGTCCATACTATAAATAAGAATTTTATGCAATCATTTTCTCCATTCACTGATGTGCTGGGAATGGAAAAATTTTAGTTGAAATAAACAGAACTAGGTTGAACTTGCCCTATTCCTGTTCCCAGCCATCTGGATTAATTTCTCTCATCTGATAATGAGTTCCCATCATCATTTATTTCTCTAGTAGATTTTTGGACCTGTTCTCAACTCTGCAATCTCTAATATTGCCTGAAGAGTTTACAAAGATAGCCTGGAAGGTAGTTGCAAAGGCATTCTCATTACTTTAATGAGTTTCTGACCACTGGTCCAGGCTATCAGCCCTATATTTAATTAAAGTAGCACAAGTTATGTATCCACCAAATGTCTAGGCAAAGGTCAACAATCCGTTCCAGACTTCAGCACTCCTGTAATTGTTGTTAGGACTGGAAGGAGGCTCTAAAAAAAGGTAGAAACCCAGCTCAACTCATGGCTTTTAGAGATGCTGCTGTCCTGTTCCTTTTCCTCTGTTAACCTTGAAATGGCTCAGACAAGCAACTGCTTCCTCCCATCATTTTTTGGGGAGATATTTCGCTGTTCAACTCTCTGAACTAGTTAGTGGATCATCCATATACATTTTGAAGGCAGGATTGGTGCAGGGGTGATGTTTTTTGAATAGAGGTGAAGGACAAGTTAAAAAAACAATCTCTGATTATCTTAAGCTTCTGTAGAGCAGCATCTTTCCAACCTCCATGTATACATGTGCAAGTAGAATTTAGGGTTTTTAAAAAATCTGGATGAGGATGTTTTACTATCTTCTATTTCCTCAGATTTCCCTACTGTTATCTCCTGAGGCAAATTCGTCAGAGAGGGAACAGGTATCCCAACCAGTCTGCTCCGAAGTAAAAGGAATGGAAGTAAGTTAAACTTCTTCTTCAATACTCTGATTATTTTCTTCCTAATCAGCAAACAAGAACCACTTTGGCAGTAGGAAGATGGGGAAGCACTGTTACCTAGACTATAGAAGCTATCTAGGGAACTGGATTCCTTTTAAAGAGTTATTTTCAATATTTAAAATTAACTGGGTGGGTATTGAATGATCAAGACCATTTTACAAAAGGCTGTAGTTTTGTCCTAATATCTGAGGCTGTAGAAGAGACATAATTAACATCTGCCAGCATAAAGGCAGGTATGGATTTTATTACAAGCATTACTTTCTGAGGACTTGAATGACTTTGACCTCGAAATGTTAATCTTACTGAACTCCAGAGCAAATATCAAATGTCAGGAAATTCCAAATAGATGTGTGGACTTTGAGTACTTAAATTAGTCTACCTTTAAACAGAAAGGGGTTTACAACTTATTAGCAGAGCTGTCCCTCAACTCTAATACGGACAGAGATGACTATCCAAGATTCTGTGGTGGGCTGAGAGAGAGAGAAGGGTAATAACCTTCCATTTTAATATGTGAACTGCTGGCCCAGCTGCCCTGGGCAGCACAGAGACAGTTACTTTTCTTTGAATTGATCTTTCCAGAACACTTTGGCACCTCGAGTCTGTGCCACCTATCCCCCTTATTTATCCCTTGCTCTTCTCACGAGGGATGTAAGGTTGCTTTTCCCAAGGTGCATCCACAGCTGCCAACAGGGTCTACAGAGGAAATCCCAGTAAAAAGATTTATGATTTAATAGGAGACAACTAAACTTTTTTTGATTTTTTTTTTTTTAAGTAAATTGAGATGAACACCAGTGCAAATATCTTTGCCATTATCTCTGGCATCTGGCTTTCATTTTTTTTCAGTGTATACATTTCTAATGACTGGTGGGATCCAGCTGCCTACTAGGTTTTGTTTTTCTTAAAGGAAATACCTACTATTTGTTGCATTTAGTTTAATATGCACAGAAATAAAAAATTGCTCATCAAAAAAAGCATTTGATTTTGAATTACATCTTCAAAAAGGATATGAATTTCCTTTTTCTTACAGTTTTTGTGGGTGAAAGTAGCCAACATTTTCCCTAAAGACTGGAATCCGTGTTTTTGCACAGAGACAGAACTGGAATTTTACCTGCTTATGGTAATTGATATTAACTGCTCAGGGATGCACTTTAAAAAGGCAACATAACCAGATATTTCCCTTATGCTGAAATACTATTACACAAATCTGTTTCTAATGTGTTTGGGATCTCGTCATGCTCTTCACTCTAAAGCTCTTCCCGTTTCCCTGCTGCTGCTTGCCCCCTGCTGTTTTTGCTGTTGTTCTCTGAAAGAAAACTTTAGCAACCACATTTCCTTGATTTTTGACATAGATTTATATATGCACACATATATGGAGGTACACTTGTACCTGTGTATACATATATGAAACTAGTATGGACATAAATGATTCCATATATAAGCTTCTTTGCATTCAACAAAGGGTACTGTGAAAAATGAATGCCAAATCACTGATGCTTGATTGGCAATTAAATAAGATTTTGTACTTTATGTAACAAGGAATCATAAAATAACCATATCAGCCTGCATGCATTACTACAGAAGTGCTAGGTGGAAATATTTTGAAGGTTCACCTTAAAAACAGGAAATCTTTCACAACAAAGCAGGAATGCTTTTCCCCATGGTATCATTTTTTAAGAGAACTGACGATGTTACTGTGCTCAAAAAAACTGCACAGATATAATTCTGTGACTGGCGGCACTCCCAGTAGGAAATTTTGCTGGTGGTAAAGGAAGAGCAAAAGGTGTTTTCACTGTTATTTTGTGTTGATTTGGCAGCAAAGTAAACTTCTGTAGTAAACCTATTAGCAATGCCAGAGTAATCTTTTATTTTGGAGTACTTGCAAAAATTTGCAGTCAGTTTGGCAGTTCCAGTGTGTGATTTGAGCCTGCAAATCTTTGTTGTGGTGTTATGGGCTCTGTCCTTCTTAGGTCATAAAAATAGAATAAGCAAGTTTGTCCATTGGCTGTAACTCCCTAGAAATTTTAAATTCTGGAGAGAAAAATATAATTCAGGGAGGATTCCTTTAGCCTTTTCCTTTCCACAAGGAGCTTTTATGCCCTTCTCTGTGAACGTTATCTCTTGAATAACACTGATCAGTTCACTAATAGCACATCAGGCACCTTTGTTCTGAAAGAACCCAATATGTATCTGTTTCAAAAGCAGCTTTTGGAGGTGGGTGATTACAAAAGCAGTCTTGTTCTGTGCAGTTGCATCCCGCTTCAGTGCAGGATTCCCAATGCTCCTGTGTGCTGGCACTTGAATTCCTATGTAGTGCCCCGAGAGCTGCCCTGACAGGAGTCCACTGTGCACACACATGGAAAAGGGATGTGGAGTTCTTTGCAAATATCTTCATGGTTTACGAAATTCTTTTGTTATAGGCTTAGAATAGGAATTTATGACTAATTATTTGTCAGATAATACTTAATTATGTGCTCTTGGGCTTTCTGCTGATTCATTCTTGAGTTTCTCTGTGACAGACATATGCAATTTTCTTTTTAAAACACACAGTAGATTACATGAATTGTTCTTAGTGGCCAAAGCACATAATAATGTTTACAGGGTGACAAGGTACTTCTTCATGTTAGTCTGTGGATCAGTAAGTGGTGCCATGAGGGAATGGGGGGTGGAATGAGCAAGAAGGACACCATGTATCAATGGCATGAAATCTAACGTGTATTTGTGAACTGGGGTGGGTTGAATGGGTAGATAGCAGGTTCTATTTTTTTCTGTTTAATGTTTCTATTCTATTTTATTCACACACTGTACCCTCCCAGCAGTCCAGGCCCCTGCCACTCTGGTCCAGGTTAGACAGGTTTCCAAGGCATGGGGGACTAGGGAATGACTCCCTCTGACAGGTCAATATAAATCAATGCTCACTGATGATCTGACCTGTATATCAGGGATCCACTTCAAACTCCTATTTCTGCATGTCGTAAAATGGGTAATTCCATCTTCTTTTGAAATACTTAGGAAGTATTTTGTTGGAAAATATGGAACTGGCATAATTTGAGTTGAATATTGACTCTGGTTTCCAACTTTAAGCTAAAGCTAGCATTAAACATAGGGATGATAGACATGTTAATTTACAGTTATTTTCCACTACTGAAAAAAAGTCTGGTCAGGTAATATATTCTGGTTTTTTGATTTTTGATATTTCTTGTTAACATTATATCTAGCCTGGGACATGAGCATTCTATGCAATGTCTTTCCACCAAATCCCTCAAGAATTTATATTTTTTTACTCTTAACATGATTTTGTCTTTCATGGAAGATGAAATTATTGTGAAAAATCATGTGTTAAAAGGAGTGAGAACTAGAAGACAGTTACTGGTATGATACACAAAAAATGCATTAAGGTTTGGACATAAACCTGCAGGAAGGAGGTGACTCATCCTTTAGTCACCTTGTTTTGAACTCCCTCCAGGCTTCAATATTGCAAAGTATTGCACATGAGTTCAGCTGATGTCTGGAGACAGTGGGAGCAGCAACTTTGAATTCTGGATTTCCTGTCATTGAAGAGTTTTAGTCTGACCACTTATGTTATTTTAATGGAGACATTTCTATCTAATTTCCTTTGTTTCTTTTCAAACCATTAAAAAAAAACAAACAGAAAGGGGGTCATATTAATAATGTATTATGCCTGAGACTTCTTAAACAGGATCAATGTTAATGGGATCATTGAGACTCCTCTCTAGAGATCAGAATTACTCTTTAGAGCAGCTACAGATCATGTTTTCCCTGAACACTAAGTATGAGGTATAGTACACTGGTTTGCTGGTGTTACCAGTGTCAATGGTGTTTTAACAGTCAGATCATTAGAGACTGTCCAATCTACTGTAAATTTTTTTCCTATTAAATTTAAAAGAAGTTTCGGGGTTTTTGGTTGGTTGGTTTTTTTGGTGGGGTTTTGTTGTTTTTGTCAGTTGGTTGGTTGTTTTACCAAATATCATTGTATGCACCTTTGGAATACTTAACCGGATTTGAAAGAAAAAAATGAAAAGTTCAAAATAATTCTGGTGGCCAATTTTACAGTACTATGTAGCATTAATTAACAAACTTCATAAAATATCATAAAACATTATACAAACCATAGAAGCTATTTCTGATGTAACTCAAAAAGCCACACTATATATCATGACTTTTACAAGGCAGAGATTTGTTTCTCCTGAATGGATGCAATACAATTAGATTTTGAGAATTATCACTGGAAGTCGACAGGAACAGCAAGAGGTGTTTTGAATGTTCAGTTTAAAACATGAAGCTCAGAACAGATGCCTTTTTCATGGTTTCAGTGCAATATCTGTGTGTCTCTTCCTTGGCATTGTTAAAGAGGTTTTCAACCTCCTTACCTTCATTTTTCAAATTGGGAAGTATAACACGAGTAACTGTACATGTAATAATCAGTTTTGAATTAAGAATGAAGTAGAAATATCGTTTAATCATCCAAGGTGTCTTTCCTAGGAATAGCTATCAATTATACTTACATGGTTCATATATCACTTGGCCAGTGACACTTGCCCTGGTTTATGGAGAACTGTCTTTGGGTTTGCCTGAGCCTACTCTGAAATATCAGGGCATTTGTGTCCAAAAACCAACTTGTAAAGAATGTAAAAAGAAGCAGGTGAAAATACTCACATAACAGGGGTAAAGAACTGGAAAGTACTTTCTGCCAGTCTGCAAAATAGACCATTGTGTTGTGATTTGTTAAATTTTGAACAGCATTTCCTTCTGGTGACAGAAATCTGCCAGAAGCCTTCAGAAAGGCTCCCTGCAGGTCTTAGCAAGCCCCAGAGCATGTGCCTGGGGCGTATGTGTGTCTTACAGCACTGCAAAGGACTCAAGGCAGTCGTGGGACAAACCTCATACATATCCACCACATCACTGCTTCCCTCCTGTTTACCATCTACAGGGGATATAAAATATTTTTATGACCAAATGTCTTTATGATATAGAAAAGCCCCAAAAGTTTATATTCATCTCTTTCAGTGTTGCAGTAGTTTAGAGGTTTTTGAAGCTGAGTCTTATTTCATGCCCGTCTCTTTTAATGAGGGCAGTTTTTTCCAGGGCTGGGCTGGTTTAGCAGCTGAGACAGCACAGCTGAGCAGCACCGAGCAGTTTCCATTTGAAATGAGGCTGTTGACAAAAGTTTAAGGGAATTGAAATGAAGTCTGAAATATCCTTCCTGCCTTCACCAGGATGTTTGGAAGCCCTAGGGTGCTACAGACTGTGAAAGATTAGTAATTAAAGGCTCACCTTCTGTGTACTAATAATGAAAGACTCAGAACTCCAGCTTTTAACATTGAAGGGATTGCTACATCCTGCATTTTTTACTTTGACGTTTTTAGAAAGACTAACTGTGTCAGAGGACACATCTAGCAAGTGACACTGAGAAAGTGACAGTATTGTTTAAGCAATTAGTCAGGGTTTAAATATGTGCTGTGGAAAACCCTTCCAATGCACTTCACACCTAGTGCTGGTACAGCTGGGTGTGCTGGGCAGCTTCCTCTGATCCCGAGGATGGCCACTGCTGCCTTTTCTATCTATAAATGTCATGTCCCATCCCTCAGGAGACAGAATTGGGAGATGACTGAACAACATTTCTTTAAACATGAACTGGTACGATCCCTCTGTGTTCCCATGAAATGACTGGATAGCCTTCCCTCACTGAATTTTTGCTTTTTCTGCAGGATTTGATAAAAGTCAAAGAAAGTGTTATGTAGCACCTCTCTGTGACATGTATCAATGCTTTGAATCTGACAGAAACCCTCTTCTGTTTTGCTTTGGCTGTTTTTATATAAAGAAAAATAGATGAGTCAGGTAAGAAGAATTCAACCAGGTGTCAGTCAGCTTCATCTGTTTATAATCTTTATATATTTACTATGGACTGTTTTGAATTTTCTAGATTTATTTTATTTTGACTTATAATATACCAAGGTATATGTTTCACCACTAAAAATAAATTTGGATATATATAATATCCAATCTACCTCTAATATCACAAATATTTTCCCTTATTGGGTATAAATATTAACAAATGTCAAAAATAAATTGATAAATCAGCACAGTGTTCTAGATTCTGTTCTCAAACATTTGTACAAGGACTGTCATTTTAAGAGGCACAGTTTCTGAAATGCAGATAAAAAAAAATTGCTATGGAAGGGACTGTTTTGCTTGGAACATACATTTCTCCTTGTGCAGTAGAATGTCACTGTCCCAGGTGTTACGGTGTCTTTTCTCTTTGGATTTTCTGCCAATGTAAAAGTTGAATTTGTTCTAAAGGTAGTAAGATTACTGCCCTATAGAAAAGCCTTTTTCATGGACAGCTGCATTTTAGTGCATTCCTCTGTGTCTCTGGGTGGACGCTGAATCTATCTAAACATGGGAAGAAACTATTTTCCCTTAAGAGCCAGTAAGTTGGTAGATGTGAACTCACCTCGTGTTTTTTGCTGGCTACAATAAAAAATTGGGCATATGATAGGAAATAATTTATTCTAACTAAATTGATGAAACTGGTTGCTTCTTTCTAACATAAAACAAAACTGAAAATCCTAAGTTTTTCTGTCCTGCTGCTGGGTACAGCGGAGAGGAATGCCACCCCTGACTTGGGATGAATTACATGACTTTCCTGTATCCCAGATTTAACAGCTGCTTGAAAGATACATCAAACAATTCACACTATGCATGGGAGGAGCAGCAATTCATCTGAAGGTGGCAAATCTGAGACGTGACAGGTATTAGAAAGGAGAGGCTAAGTGCAGAACCACATTTTTATTCTACTGCTTTTCCACACAGGTCATGAGAGGCAGTCCCTTCATTCCCTCAGTACACCACGAAGTTAAATATATGCACAACCACTTTCAAAGCCACTCTTTCTCCCTTTTAATTTTATGTCAATCAGCAGTCACTGAGATAGTCTAAATCCTTCCAAAACCAATGGTTCATCTAAATTAAAATGCACTGTGTATTGTCTAATGTGAGTGTGTCAAACTCTCATGGTATGGATAATATCATAAATAATAAGGTGTGTTTCTAGAGTAGCTTGCTTTCCTAGCACCAATCTCTGCAGCACTGACTTCAGAAAATAGAGGTCCAAATTCTTTTTCATTAATATTAATAAAAGAGGAGGAAGGGAGAGGATATGACCGTGCAAGTTAATGGAGTTAATTACATTCATATCAGTCAGATGCAGAGGAATGAAAAGGACAATTTGTGTAAGCAGAGAATTAGCCTTGGTATTTTCTGAGTAACATCAGCAGTTTGAAGATAAAGGAGCAAATAAGTCCAGACTACCGAACTCTCACTTTTCAGAAATAGCATATGGAATGTGGCAGGCACAGCAAAGATCCAGGAGGAGGACTCAGATGTAACCAAGCTATAGAGTATCTACCAGTGTTGGGGGAGGAAAGGTCTTTAGTGATCCTAATAATGTGGTCATCTTAGCAGGAACTCCTAAATACTTCCTTCAGGTTCAAGCATGAAACATCTTATGGCACCTTATAGTATCTAAAGGGCCTACAAGAAATCTGGAGAGGGACTTTGTAAAAAGGCATGTAGTGATAGGACAAGGGGTAATGACTTTAAAGTGACAGAGGGCAGGTTTAGATTAGATATTGGGAAGAATATTATTCCCTGTGAGGGTGGTGAGGCCCTGGCACAGATTGCCCAGAGAAGCTGTGGCTGCCCCATCCCTGGATGTGTCCAAGGCCTGGTTGGATGTGGCTCTGAGCAACCTGGGCTAGTGGAAGGTGTCCCTGCCTATGGCAGGGGGTTGGAACTGGATGGTCTTTAAGGTCCCTTCCAAACCAAACCATTCTAGGAGTTTTATGATTTTTGTCCTCCCCTTTTTACAATAACAATCTAACTATTGGTTTTAGCAATTCAAGGTTTGAGAGAATCAACAAATTGTGAAAAGCTTTTTCTCCTGAATCAAAGCCAGGAAATTCTAAAAGCTAAGTAAGAAGTGGTTTTCTTCCCTGTGAGAATTCAAGGTTGCTTTGATAGGGCTAAAGGAGCATTTCCCTTGTGTCCAAGACAGACAGAACCATCTTAGCCTGGTTTTAACCTTTAAGCCTTCATTTGAAATGAGACCTGTAGATCAAAATTTAAGAAGGGAATAATTACACTCACTGAAGGCAATCATATGAGAGTTGTAAAAGAATTTTCCTAACACTATAAATTACATCAGATATTATTACTTTAGAACACAGTTCATGAAGAACTTTTCAGGAAGAATCAAAATTAATTTATAAAGTCTGTAATGAGAAAGTTGAGGATTAAATCAGTGCTTGAGGTTCTCTATGATCG
Source organism: Corapipo altera (assembly GCF_003945725.1). Classification (NCBI taxonomy): domain Eukaryota; kingdom Metazoa; phylum Chordata; class Aves; order Passeriformes; family Pipridae; genus Corapipo; species Corapipo altera. The sequence goes on along the minus strand of NW_020884891.1, from coordinate 2,211,419 downwards.
CAATATCCTTCTCTTAGGTTTTGCATAATATTCAAATTAGTCTTTTCTTTCCTTAAATATGTCTGTTTAAAAGAAAGAAAAGAACTAATATATTAATTCTTTCTGTCTTCCCTGCTATTTTCCTCTTCATATTCCTGTAAAATTAGGGGCCATGGTAATTGTCCTTTCTCTGTTTGGAAAGTTTAAAAACTGATTATAAGATTCAAGTAAGCAAAATGGTATGAGTTCAAGTATCATCTGTTTAATATGTTAAAAAATCTAGTTTATATAGAGAATATGCTAGTTAGAAACCCATAGAAACCTAAAGAACATGGAGCAAGAGGTAGGAAGTGGCTTAATGCTTTCTGGGTTATTGCTGACTTTGAGCATAATGTTCTCCCTGTCTCAACCTTCAGATTTACTGTGGTGGCAGTTTTTGATGAAAGCACACTCCAGCAGGCCCCTGTAATTTTGGGCTCCCAGGATTACCTTATGATTACGGAAGTGTTCAAAACCAGGCTGGATGGGACCCTGAGCAACTTGGTCTAGTGGAAGGTGTCCCTGCCCATGGTAGGGGGTGGAACAAGATGAGCTTTAAGGTCCCTTCCAACCCCAACCATTCTATGATTCTATGATATGCTTAAAAACAACAGTATATTCCATGTCAAACTCAATGGGTTGCACATCACCCTGCAGAGGTTACAGGGATGTAACTCACTACAGAGAGCCCCAGGTTGGGTGTTCTGCCCTCAGTGTTGTCAGTCCCTTTATTAATAGGCAATGCACACTGTCCTCACTCCCTCAGCCTGAGTTAAACTGATCTAAGCTGGTTTTGCACTGAAAAAATTACTGAATTGTCAGTTCCAAAGTCATTAATCAGGATCTACATTGGTGAGAATTTATGGTTAGGGAATGTTATTAATTTAAGGGGTACCACTCCATGCTTTAGTCCACACTCTCTGATGCTCAAACACCAAAAGGTACTTGGATATTCTCTTTTAGATGGGTGTTTAACACCTTCAAAGCACATCAGTGAGTTTGATTCCCAGGGCTGTGTGATCAGCACCTTTGAACAGTGCACAATGCCTACTATTTCTGATGTAAAAAGTGTTAGAATGGGAGTAAATTGCTCTTGCTGTTTTTGCATATGGTTCATTATTTCCGTGCTTCCCTCCCTTTTATTTCTCCTCGCAGCCAAAACCTTTCCAAAGGGATGAAACGAATGGTGAGTGGCATGTCGTGGCGCTCAGCTTTACCACATGAATGACTCAGGCACTGGGAATGTTAGTGCCCTAACAGTTGGCAACATCCCCCCTCAAAGACTGAACAATTCGCTATAATAGGCAGAGCAGCCTCATGTCCCATTGTCTGGGCTTTTTCCTGAGCTGTTAAATCTGGGACTTTCACTTGGCACTTGGTGCTGCTGCTGCCTCTGGGCCAGCCCTGCAGGAGTGGTTTGTATAAACCAAGCTTTATAAACTTGGTTTTATCTGTAGTCCTGTGAGATTAAAACAGATGAATGCAGCTCTGTCTAGGTGTTATTGTGCATTATTCTTAAAAATATCTGCTGTATATGCACAAGTAAAATAGGGAAGAGGAACCATACTAAATAATATGAGTTTGTATTCTTGTTCAATTTCCATTTTAATTCCATAGAAAATGGAATGCAATAGAGCCGTCTTAATGAACTTTACCAATGTCAGTGGTAATTTTCTGTAATTCAGCAAAACACTTTGCTAAGTACAAACTGTTTCTGACCCTGTCATTTAGACAGAACAGTAGTACTTTAGTACTGTAGTACATTCATCTAAATCTTACAGATACTTTTAACTCTCATTTTCAATATTAGTGGTTGTAGGCTTTTCAGAGGAAGAATGACCAGGCTGAGAAGGTGGTCTTTGCAAAATCACATCAGTCACCTCCCTCTTCCACCACTGTGTCTCTACCAAATAATTCAGAGGAAGGGTGAACACATCCTGAGTTATACAAACAGGTAATGTGGGATCTAATACAGTCCTGAAATATTTCTAATATGTTTTATTTGAGATTTGTGCAAATCTATTTTTGTGTTAACAAGTTCATGAAGTTTGATTGTTACCATAAGTATGTGTTCTTTTCAATGTCTTTTACATATATGTTATATCTTTTCCTGTTTTAGCCTAACCTTGGTAATGAACAAGGCCAGTCGCTTATCTTTAAAAGAATGCCTACATTCAGAACTAAAACTGATCAAAAATGCTACATTAGAACTGCAAATGCTTTGCTTTGTGTTTGTTATGCTTTGGGGTTTTTTATTTGTTCGTGGGGTATTTTTGGATGAAATGTTTTCCACAGCATTGTTCTTGTAAACCAAGCAGCAAATCCAACTGTTGTTTTTAACACAACTAAGCCATCACAGAGCCTCCATGTACACTGTAAGGAGATGAATAGAGTCTTGAAAATGCTATATTCTCCATCCAGTGTATCTGAGGGAGTACTTATATTTAAATTTTGTTTCATCTTCTTAGTATGAATTCATGTCATTACCAAATGGTAAACAAAAACAGATGTCAAGCTCACTTTAGAAAAAGTGGTGAGCTTGCAGTTAGATATTGAAGTAAACTGCTTCTGAGAGCAGGAGTTTGATATACTTCTGTCCTTCTCTTACAAATGAATATTTTTATAGTGGAAATGCCTTTTGTGCCCTTAACTGTTCATGGAAGAAGGTGGCCCAAAGGGAACAAAAAAAAGTTGGAAATACCAAAGCCATTAGGATGAAGAACTTTGAGAATCTCTGGTTAGTTAAGGGTATTTGTTTATTAAGAAGTGAAGAGAAAAGAACATCTGGCCATTAAAATAAGATGAGCAGGCTATGGAATAAATTTATATAAATAAGCCTAGCTTAAAAAGCAGAACAGTTGTGTGCTTTGCTACTAAACAGATTTCGTGGCAGTACTGCAAACTTGCCAAGATATTAAGTAAATGAAAGCCAGCAATCAAGTCTTTAAGTACATACCTTAATGTCATAAGAGTATTATGGGCTTACAGAGGAAGAAAGCTTATAAAAGTACTGACCTTCATCTATACTTTGAAAGACATTCAGGTGAGTTAAAATAAGGCTTTTTACAATATCACAAGGCACAAGCCCAGAACAAAAGAATTGCGTGAATGCAAATATTGCAGCAAAAGTTTATAATATATGTTGTCATTATTCATGAAATCATAATAGGTGGCACTTTGTAGTCTTCTAGCAGGAGGAATTCTCAGGTACAAAAAGTATTCTGTAAGAGCACAGTCAATGGAACAGAGTTCATATTTGCAATGGAAATAGCTTTTTCCCCACTGGAATAGAGGCAAAGTGTTTACCAGTTAAATGGAATTGAGCAAAAAAATCCCCCAAAAGCACTTTTGTGGATAACTGTTCTTGGGTAAGAACTGAACAGCCCTGTCAATCTTCAGTTCACATCTACCTTCTCTACCTGCTTTGTTCCCTATTCCCTTCTTCTGGTTGGCTACACCTCCTGTTTATTAGTGTGTTGCTGAGCTCCTCTTGGAATGAGCTGCCTTTCCTCAGATGCAAACCTCAGATGAATTTTAGAGAATAGTTTATCTGAACCTTATTTGGCTACCTCTGTCCTGCAGGATCCTTCAGTGTTAGCCCAGCAAGCTGTGCACCTGCAACCCTCTCATCTGTCACGAGCCTCTCCTCTCAGCATTGTACAGTGAAATGTCATCAGGGCAGATTAAGACCCAGCCCTTACTTCGAAGTGGGAAAAAAAAGAATAAATCACAAAAAATTATGCTTCTTAGAGGCTCAGGAGTGATGGAGTGCACAAGGAATGCTGGGCCAAAGCTGTGCAGAGTGGATTTGACCAGTCTGTACAGAATACTCTGTAGGAGACTGCCCCCGAATGCTCTCAGACACTGCATCTGCTGTCCCAGGGATTTCTCCATAAGGTGAATATCCATAACCTGAAGCATTAAAATTCAGTGGTATGATCATGGCCCTCAACACAGCCATAGTGGCTGCTGAGAAAAAAGGCACAGAGGCTGATTTACCTTGTTATCTAATGGGATTATCTCCTCTAAGGGGGTAGAGGGAACTTCTTAACAGTGGTAAGATCTATCTCTTTATAGTAAATGGAGGAAGTTGTGGTTCCAGTGATGGGTCTGCAGAGATTTGAATGCCTAATGCACTCATTAGTTTTAATGACTATACCTCTCAGTGGCATTGCACTTCTTGCACAGGTGCTTTTCCTTTGGACTAAAGAAATCATGTTACATGGAAAACATCAAGGCATTTGAAGTACAGTTTGAAGAAAAAAGTGGTTTATTCATTAAGGAAGTGTTTGCCTTCAGGCAACTGACTCAGTGATGAAAACCTGAAATGTGGAATATTCCATACTTGCCACCCAAAATCACTGTTGATTTTATGGGTTTGGTAAATTACCAACAACTAAAGAGGAAAATCTGGAATAATCCAGACCTAACAAATATTGAAATTAACATCTACTTGATACTCTGATAGAGTACACACATAAGTGTCTAGTCCCATTTTCTTATTAGTTGAGAGCAATGAGGGATGCCTTCTCTTATGTCAAACTGTTTAAATAGTAAAATTAAGAAACATATATTTTAGGTTAAGGTGTGAATCCTGTTCATCTTGCTTACCTCACTGGGTCTAATTCTAGGAGAGCAGGGTGAGTCAGCAGCAATGACTGATTTTTCAGAAACAGAGCAGTTGAGTAAAATTAGGAGTATGTTAATTCATAGAAAACTAATAACATTCAGCTTTCTTGATTTACTGTGCTCCATAATGCAAATTTATCTATCAAAGAGAAGAATGCAGTGCAATTAAAAAGTGATTAAGAAAGCAAACAAAAACTTGTGTTATCAAATTACATCACCATCCCACCAAACATTTAAATCAGTCTTTGAAGACTCCTCTCAGCTGAAGCCATTCTCAAATTTTAAGTATATGTGCTAAGAATACAGAACTGAAAATCAGTGGTTTCTTTTAAGATATCAAGCCTTGCTTTAACATGTCATTCAGTCTTTCTGAATTAAATGTATCTCCCGTTGAATTTTGTGGTAGATTTTTCTATATGGTGTCATTTCCTGAAAAATTAAAAGGATGGTTATTTTAGTGGTTCTTCATTTTATCTGTAAACTGGAAATACTTCAGGCTAGCTTTCAAGGAACAACCTTCAGAGCCAGAGTCTGAGAGTCAGAAATATACATAAATAGATATACATGTATATATATACACACACATTATAGAGCCTGATTCAAAATGTATGGAATATCAGAATATATGGCTAAAGACAGTACTAGATGTTGTTGTTTCACAACTAGATGTTGTGTATCTGAGGTTCATTGTCTCAGCTATGGCAGCCACACAGAATCATTGATTGTTTTATCTTAAATCATTAATTCTCTTCTATCACAAAGTTTATTTTCAAACAGCTTAGGTAGTCAGTAATAAAGGTTTAAACAATAACAAACTGGAGCACAAACCAAGTTACTCTAAAAATCTGTTCTCAGTTGTAATTGGGGCATTTTCCAGGCTCTGATTACTTCTCACACGTTACCGTAAAATTTAAGCTTGCTTGTAAGATTCTGATTAAGTAAATTAATTCATCCACAATGAAGAAATCAGAGTACCAGCAATTAGGCACTGGTTTAATTAGTCTGAGGTTGCTTGTTTTAAAAGTGAACCATATTTGTTTCCAGGATATTTGGCTTCACAGTTAATTTTCTTAGGAGAGATATTCTGAAGATTACCATTTCCAACAAAAGAACTAGTTTATGGTATAACAATAATGATGACTCTCAAAGGTACATTACTTTTTTAAGCAAAGATATTTAAAAATATACCATACATGAGGTAAATTAGTAGAGAATCATGAGTTTGACTTCTCAGCTTTATCTTATGTTAGAGACAACCCAGTGTCAGGAATTGCATGTTCAGGGAATTTCTTCATCTTTTAAAATGAGTTTTCATCCAAATAAGAACAAAAGCATTTTCACCTAAACTTCTATGAAATGGCAATTTGCAGAAAATGATAGTTTAGAAAACACCAGCATATGGTGCTTTGAAATGCTTTCCACGTTTACTGGGTATATTGGAGGCAAGAGAGAATTCAGAGAGAGAAGCTAAGCTTAAGAAGTGAGCTGCATTTAATCACCAGGTGCTGTCGTGGTTCTTGAAGCTGTTCTTCCTTAAACATAAGAAAAAATTGTATTTTGGATGTGATCAGACAGAATAAGTTTCCCAAAGAAGCTGCAGAGTCTCTGCCCTTTCAATACATTCCAGACCTGCCCAGGCATGGTCCTGGGCCATCTGCTCTACCTACTGTGGATGGGGAGCACACTTTCTTCCCAGAGAATTGCAGGTACACATATTGCTTTTCACTTCCTTTTTGTCTTGTGAACATGGAGATTTTATTATGAAAATTTTTCCTCTACGCTTGTGAAAATGTCCCACAGGTGCCCAGGAAGAAACACAGATCATACATTGTATATATTCTATAACACAAATCCCTACAGAGTCAAAGCAGTTTTATTTGGCTAGATGGCAGATTTATGAAACTTATCTTTATCAAGTTTCATTTTAAATTATCTTCATTCCAGTATTTGTGGAATTTGGGCAATGTTCCATTGCTGCCATGAGACTGTGCTTTTTCATCGTCTTTTACATTACATTCTCTTTTCTCCTGTTTTACATTATAAAGTTCTTTGTTGCCAGGTTAAGGTGTTTTAATCTTTCATGCATGTCTCTTATACGGCACATGCTATTTTCTCTGATTTTACCCTGATTTTTAATTTCATTCATTCTGCTGTTAGTATTACACAGCCCAAACTGTTAAATTCTGTGCAAATACTCCTGATTTACACTGCCATCCAGGAGAGCAGATTGATCTCTAGTTGCTATGGGCCTTCTGTTAGTGGCTTTTCAGCTGCTCATTCTACAGCTTCTTTTTAAAAATCCTCTTTTTGGCCTCTATGTAGTGACTATGTTTTCTGTGCTAAGTGGAACAAATCCTCTTCTGTTTCTCATTATTTTATTTTTTTTTATTTTTATTAAGTATCTTATAAAGATATCACTCTATTATCCCAAATTAAATTAAGTATATAACATCAAGTGTTAATTGTTTATTCTCCCAGCTGTGCTTGTTCTTTGAAATAAAAGGTACTGAGGCTGTGCTGGGGGTAGGAGCTATCCTGGCTGGATATATCCCGAGGAATTTTCACATCAGTGATTAAGGGATTAGCTGGAAACCACAAACACATGCCTCAAGCCAAAACATATCACGATGCATTCTGTTATCCTTACAAGTAATACTGGGCCATTCCTTTGTTTATACAAGACATTATTATGGAGCAGCCAGTAAAAAATTAGTCTTCTGCTGGTTTTTTTCTAAATTACAAGCACCTTTTCGAAGCTATTTCAAATTTTTTTCACAGTGCACTATGCTTTTGGGGTTCAAAACCTGGTATTCAATAAATCAAGAATTTCTACACCTCTTTTAGTATTCGGTACTACTTGAAGTAGTACCACCTCAGTATCCACTCCCACCTGGGTCCAGGGTGGCACATCACAGGTTACTGTTAATTCTCACTGTTTCTCCATCATTAAACAGACCAAGTGTTGGACTGGACATAAAGCTGCTGAGCCTCCTCTAATGATTTTGTTCATTCATGTTACAACACAACCTAGCTCTTAGTAATGCTCTTCTTGTGCTGTGAATTGCAGCTGACCCAGTTATAGCAGGGCCAGCTTTGTGTCTCCTCATGGGCTCTGCTACCCTGGCTCCTCCAGGGAAGCTCCACCATATACAAACTGCCATCACCATTTCCTCTTTTGGGATACTTCCAGGAGACAGTTTTCTAATCAGATCATTCTCTCTCCTCCAGTGATACCTGCACATCTTGTCTTCAGTATGTAACACTGGTTATTTAGCCTTACTCTTCTTTTGCTCATGGGTGAGCTGGGATGTGCTATTCAGTGCAATGGCTGCAGCACGTGTTGCGTTCCATTCCTACAGAATCTTCCTCCCCAAGATGTGTAGATGCCTGTGTTTGAAAAGGAATGGCAAAAACCAAAAGTATCTAAAAAAATAAAGCTCACAAAGTTGTATTAGCAAAAAGCACACAGGAATGGAAATTGGTATATGTTTTGCCTCTATCTCCTAATAGTAAGACAAATGAAAGAATAAGTTAAAAGAGGGAAGGATAGCATGAAAAGAGATCAGAGAGGAGAGGGAAGATCACCAGTCCCAGATCCAGTGTTGATCCAGCACACAGGGTGTCCACGGTCCTGAAGGCACCACCCGGGCTTTGTGGGGGTACCTTTTCGTAGGTAAGTTTTCCCCACCCTGGGATTAGGTTTCCCATTCTTCATGTCAAATGAGTTAGCATGTGCTGTCTGTTCTTCTGGACCTTTCTGGAAATGGGTTTGGGGGCTTTAAGGGTCTCTGGTGGTCTAACTCCCGCTGTATTGATCTTGCCCACTCTTTGACCCCACTTCTGTGCCTGCACTGTCCTTTGTGTTGTGCAGTCACCATGAACCAGAGCCGGTAAATTGGCTCCAGAAAGGTGCTGCCCTACCTTTGTACTGCCCCCTTTTCCAGGCACATCCACTTCTTTCTTGCCTACTTGACTTGGGATTGAGGCATACCAACACATTAACTCTTTACTGACCAGGCTCCTACAGGCATGCTCCAAACAGCTCGATTAAACTGTTTTATTCAAACCAAGAGTAAGGAAATAAAAGACAAAGCTGTTAAAAGGGAAGAAAGATCAGTACAGACTCAATTCATATCTTCTAACAGAATGGGGTAAATAGGTTACACACTCATGCATCCACATGACAGCAGGGAGTGCATGACTGTGAATGAACTCCAAAGTTTCCAATCTCCAGGTATATTTCAGTGCACAGGTAATAACTATTATAACACTTTGATCAATAAAGAGGTGGGTTTTTTTTTAGAACCTGACCTAAGAATCATTTCATCTGTTTATACTTAAGTTCAGATGGTTACACTTTCATGAGAAAATTCTGACCTAGAAAATAACTCTCAGCAGAGTCTTTTGAGGCTGCGTAGGCAAGGAATGGCAACTCCTCATATGGTTTCTTTTGAACCTCAGCTGGTCAGAATTTAAAATGGACAAGTTTTTATTTCCTTGGCGTCTCAAGTACCTTTGAAAATCCCCAGGTCACAAATAGGAAGAAAAACGGAATTTAGCCCCATATAGGGAGAAGAATAGAATATAAGTTTTAATCAAAATACCATAGTGAAGACAGGAAATAACAATTACAATCTGTAAGTATTACATAGCAGGAGAAATTTGGGCAATTGTTATAAAACTGAAAGAGTCTATTGCATTTTCAGTATTTTTTTTTCAACCCACACCATTCCTTTAAATCTTTCCAACCTTTTACCTCAAAGCAGGGACTGGCCCAGTTCAGTGGCAGAGATAAATAGCAGAGATGACCATAACTTTCAATTACATCTAGACATAACTGATCCTGCTGAAGACAAGCTCTAACCCATTGGACAGGGGAGATTAGCATAGTCGATTTGGAAAATGAGAATCTTTTGAACACGAGAGTGCTTAGGGATTTCTGGGAAGCATCTGTGTTTGTCTAGTTGCACTAAGTACTCCCCAGCGAGGAGGGGTGTTTCTGAACCTAATATGCACAGAATTGATGAACCCCTGCTTGAACAGTGCTTGCAAAACAAACCCTTCACAGTGATTAACAATCACCTCTGGTTTGTACCTCAGACCAGCCCCAAAGCTCCTCATGGAAAGATGTAACTTTTCCCTGGCATTGCAAGGCCAGTATGTGAGTATTTCAGCTGCTAGAGGTGATAACGTTTCCTGGAACTAATAATAATATTTCCAGATACTCCCTGGAAAGGCACTTTTGGTGGATATAGGCAAGAAGTCGTATCATGTGTACAACCTGAGGGTACTCTAGTCTTCACTCAGCCCCCCTCACATATTTGCAGATGAAGACTGGACAAAAGGAGCAGTCCAGATGATGCTTCTTGGGAAAAATTCCATCTCCTACTATCTACATGTCTGTGCTGTGGAAATGATTGCAGGGGATTGTGGCTAAAAGATCAAATGGAATTAAGTGCTATATGCAACTTTATAACATAACTTTTCTGATCTCAGAATTAGTCAGTAATGTCACTGTTTATGGAGAATTTACAAAAGGCCCTGATTTCTATGGTATCATAGGATTTGTAATAAGCACATTTAACCTTAAACATGATTTTTCAATTGAAGTAGGAAAAAAAGCCTATTGGATATCACCTTCAAGCAAATATACAAAGTCTGCCCAACTGCTGAGATTTTAGCATTATTTTTTAAATTACTCCCATAAACTCTTAAAATAATCATTTGTGTTCCCTCTTTGAGACTTATTCTCTACTACTGTGTTTGTGTGCTTGTCACAAGGATACAGGGTAAAGTGTGCTAATCTGGAATGTGCTAATGATCACTTTGAGTACCCTCTGCCCTGTTGAACCCCCAGAGAAGGCTGGAGAGGCCTCCAGGTGTCTGAATTATGTTCAGTTTTCTATAAGCTCTCATCACCTATTATGATTTGAGTTTTCCCATCTAATCCTTAAGAAGACTTTTTAGGTAAGTCCCTAAATAGCTGATGACATACTATATTTCTATTTGTGTGCTGATAACTGTTGTATTACAATCCCAATTTCTTCTCATAAAACAGGATCCTTTATTCCTATTTTTGTGAATTTTAGGCTTTTTCTGGGGAAATCAAAACGTTGATGTATTCCCTAATGCAGTTGGTGGATATTTAGCTAATGATTATAGTACCTACGAGTTTTCTCCAAGGAAAATCTAAATCTCTCTCTAAGTGTATCTCTTACATGCAATATTAAGTAATGGTAAAATGTATGTATAATGTATTTGGTAGAAATTGTCCCTTGCCCTTGTACCTGGAACATGTTCAAACTTTCTTGTTAAGATTGTTACTGCAAGGATAAATTATGAAATGCTACAACAATAAGAGAATAGTGATGCCAAAAAGTCTATATAAGATTGATTAGGTTATAATTATGCAAAAATTGAATTAGTAAAGAATGTCTTTTCCCTTGTTTTGAAAGATGCTATGTTTTCCAGAAGCAACCACTTATAGCTCCTAGAATCACTTTATTTAATTGCTCAATGGTCAGACAGGCAGGCCCACAGCACACAAGATACACTAATTAATTATTTGTATAGCAATGGACCTTGGAGACAAAAGGCTCTGTGTTTGTTTTACTTATTTCTTCTGTACATTAGGATGATTTCAGAAACATCATTGGAAATGTTCCAGGTTTTCACTGGTACGAGATGTGAACTGTTACAGATTTATTTCTAGAGATGCATTCTTGGGATGCATTTCTATATTGCAAAAACGTCCATTCTCACTATAAAATATGCCTGAATAAAAATGTGAGGGGAAAAGCCTCAGATCCATTTAGGAGAAACATTTCAGAAAGAGTGTTGTAGTTGTAGTAATATAATGTTCTGTGCAGTGACCACGTTCCGGAAATATTTCTAGTGAATCATTTTAATAAACAATTTCATAAAGGAAAAAAGCCTTTACTGGCATAAAGTAAAAACCTATAAACAAATTAACAAAAGATTAATTTACCTTTTGACTATTTCTAGGTACTGTAGATAAAATACAAAGATATTAAAATAATTTATTTGTTTGTATAGACTAATTCATACCCTGAAAATACAATACCCATGTTATGGGACAGGCTTTTTCCACACTCATAAGTAAGGTACCACATAAAGGGCTTGTGTCTTGCCTATTGCTACAAATGTAGTAAAACTAGGGAGACAGTTGTCTACAACCCAAATTTGTTAAAGTCACCATGTGGCTGGATATAGTCTCCTTAATTTTAAAATAATTTTTAAATCATTTTCATCATTCTGCAAGCTGAAACTAAATGCTGGTTTAATTCTCTCCTTTTTTTTTTTTTTAAAGAAAGTCTTGAAACAAAATTTAAAAGCCAATGTGATAGACTTTTAACACACGTGCTGTAATATGTCAATAGATAAAGGATCTTGTTACCTGTTATTCTTCCATCCTGCACCTTATGCAGACCTTTAACACCCTCTGCATCTGTTTTCCAGCTTTGTACTTGGCTTTCTGTCATGTCACAGTGAGTACAAGTTATGGCAGATCTTTACTGTATTGCTTGTATTTTTAAAGGTAGATTGAAATTTGGGTCTGCATTCTCTGGATTATTCAGCTTTTTAATGAAATGCAGTAATCACAAGGGGTTAAGGAAAACGAAGTGTGTGCATATATGTAAACTCAGTGTTAGAACTAAAAATAGTTGGATTTGGAGAAGAAAATAACCTACCTAATACCTGCATCTGAACATTATTGTTGGCTAAAAAACCCTTTTGCTGTTGATAAAGGAAAGTAAACCCAGGCAGCCTCCCTAACCCTGCAGTGCTGGGGTGACTTTCCCAGGTAATAGAACTCAGCAGGAATTTGCCAGTGTTTCCACTGAGGCTGAAGTTTACACTTTCTGAACAAAACTAAATGAAGACTTTGGGTGAAATACAGAAGGGTACACATTGGGCTAACTTGCAGAATATTGTATACCCCAGGATACCAATTTCAGCTGCCTTCAGAGAACTTTTTTCCTGGTTTTATGATTTAGGAGAAAACCACATCCTGGACTTCTTATTCTGGACAAGCATGAACCCTATCGGGCCTATTCCAAAGTTTTAGAAGGGACTCCATCCTTCAAACACATTGATTAGCTCAGCATTTTAGTGGCATCTGCAGCGGTGTGACTGTGGGTCCTGAAATGAAATGGCCTTGCAGAGGGATTGCAGTTTATCTGCACATCACCAGAGAGAAAGGCTCACACACCACCTGAAGTCTGCTTTGAGCTGTGGGACCTGGAAGGTGAACAGGCTTGGCTGGGACATGGCTCTGCTGTCAGAGCAAAGCAACAGTGCCAGGGTAATGTAATTCCTCTAAGTGTCAAACTGTAATTTTCCTCATTGTTTCAATCTTTTTTTTTGTTTTGGTTTGGGTTTTTTTGTGATGAGTAACCATACTGGAGGTGATGTTCTCTTGAAAGACTGAAATGGGGAGCAAACAGAAGACACCAAAGTGAGAGGCAAGGAGGCAAGGGTTATAGTGTGGAGAGGACCTGGGAAAGAGAGCGGGTGGTTGGATGTAAGAAAATAGCACAATGTCAAAAGAGGAAGGAAGGCAAAGAATATGCCCACTCTTTTTCTCTCTCACTGTTTATTTTCCTTTTTATCCTGCCCTGTTTATGCTCTTAAACTGTTTCTGTCTGGTGAGAGGGGCAGAAAAGTAAAATGCAGATAAGGTTTTCAAAAGTGGTGTATTTCAGAGTTTTTTCCTCAAGGAGACTCACTCACAAGGAGTACATTTGTTTTTAGTTGAAATCCAGTTACCTTATCTTTCTGTTGCTGCTTGGGGTTCCTTTGGTTCAGTTTGGGGATTTTATTCCTATTTGAAGGAAGCTCCTTATTTTCGTCTGTCCCCTGTGTGCTATGTATAATGCAATAGTCACAGCAGTGCTTTAGAAATCTAAATTCATTGTTCATTTATGATGATCCTCCATTAATATAGGACATGGGATTATTTACATAAGGAACAAAAAGCAGGTTTTGTAAAACAATCTTTGGACAAAGGCATGATGTGTTTTGAAGGCATATGATTCTATCAAGGCATGACTATACATTCTATATGAACAAGACCTTTCATACTATGAAGATTTTCTGCTTGCCTGGCAAAGCTCAGAGCAAAGCTGAAATCAAAGCAACCTTACTTATTGAAGCAATTTCATTTTACCTGAAACACTGAGGCTTAAATTATAAGCTTGAGGATGACTCAGTAGAAATAATGCATGCATATAAACTACATAATTTTCCTAGAGTATTTTCACAATCAATATAACTGTGTGTTTAAAGTAGGGACCTGAGGTCAATCTTCTAAGCAGTGAACGAATAACATATTTTTTATCAGAGAAAAGCTGCTTTATGCAAATAATATCTGACATGAATATTTAGGAGATTGTACAGTAGGCAGTAATTGCCAACTAGTGGGGCATGCAGAAACAACAAAGAGAAATCCTGAAACAATAAATCCGATCAGATTCACTTACAACATTTTCTTAACAACAGGTGGTCTGACAAAGCTTGATGGAATATGTGAAATAAAAGTAATAACCCTGTGTCCAGGTTGTAGATAGTAAATATTCCTATCAAATAACAACAGGAGATTAGCTGATTTATATATGTTGATTTATCATAGATTTAGTGTTTACTGAACATAATGGGATTTATTCTTGTTTTTCATCTCAAGGTATTCTCCATACTGTCATTTCCAAGCTATTCACTATGGTAACTGAATTCAGACAACTTGGGGTGTCTTTATGAGAACCAATCTCACGTCTAGGAACAGTGTTTTGTTTTGTTTTATTTTCTTTATTTCTGACAGCTGAAGAGAAACAATGATTTTCCTATATTCACCCCACCTTGAACACTCTTTCCATTCTCAGGTTATTCTTTTGTTTTGGGAGCCCCAGGCAAACAGAGACCCACAAATCCACAATATTTCCTTATGGTGAAAGACCACTTGATGCTTTTGGTTCCTCTGGTTGTATATGAGGATCTCCTCTAACATTTACAGAGGGAGGTGGTGTCCCAATGGCAAAGTTGGATGTCTTGATGTGAGAATGCTCTTTAACGTGGCCATAAACCTTCCTGGGCTTTACAGCAATTTGGCCATGAAAGTAGCACATAAAACAGCCTTTAATGTCTGCAGCATCTGGACCATGAGTTGTATGTAGCACTGAGAAACAGGAACGCAGATGACACATGATCTCACATAACAAACCCCAACATTTCATTTGTAAAAACAAAGAATTTATTTTCCTTTGTACCCTCTTCCAGTGAAATAAACTTGCAGTAATTTAGAGGTTAGTGGATGTGGTATGCCATCCTCGTTACACCTTTAGTGCCCATGGGAGCCTTGAATTATGCGTGTTATAATGAAGATAATTAGAATAAGCTCTATTTTAGCTGAAGGCAAAAGGCCTTAAATCAAAAGGAGTTTGTTCTAGTAACCTTGAAATTGGGGTGAGGATTACAGGCTGCCTACTGGCCTAACAAATATCTAAACTCATAGTTTAAAACAGTGAAAGAAGGAAATTCCCATTAGAGTGGGCATTTTATCAGGCCTAGGCTCGCTTTTGGTGGGCAAGATGTGTATTCCTCAAGTCCTGGGTTTGCAAGCAGCATTTCTGGTGATTGCAGAGTGAGCTGGGGTTCATCCCCCGTGCATGATCCTTGAAGTCATAGCTCAGTCACTTCCTTGCTGTACGGGGGATGACACACTGAGGTGACTATGACTCTTTAACTGGACAAATCTACAGCAAAGATTTTTCTCACCAAACCATTGAATTCCAAAGGCTGTTGTTATGCAAAACCCTTTCTGAATGCCTGTTTCTGTTCCAAGAGTTCTAAAAACAAAGTGACTGAAGCAATGAGCTCTAAGCACATCTGACTATGTGTTCGGGAGTGTATCTTGCTTGATCCTTGAGGAAAGTGAGAAGTGTTTTTATGTGCAATTCCTGCCTCAGCCTTTTAACTTGAAGAGCAGTTTTTCTCCTGTGAGATGTTAGGTACTTACTGTCCATTCTTCCCTCTGACATATAATATTTTGGAGTTATGCCTAAAATGTAGTTATCTTCATTTCTGCTCTGTGAGGTGAAGGTCTCATGTTTACTGAGTTCACCCACGTGCTGTGGTCGTGTCCTCACCAGTACGAAGCCTCCAGGCAGAGCTGCTTTCCCTTCACTGCCCAAATCTAGTCATGTAGCAATGGCTTTTGATTATTCTTGAGCTGAGCTGGATGTCGATGGGTGAAATCATTTGTGGCATGTTATCAACCACTTCATTTCTGTTGAGTAATAAAATCCAGCAATAGATTGAACAGACAAGCCAAATCTCTTAAACACGCTCTGGGAGGCTCCACCTATTTTCTTTCTATGCTCATGGTGTTTTTTTTTTTTCTTTTTGTGTGAGCTGCTGCCCATGTCACCATTCCAAATCTACCAGAGGAACTCAAAAATACTGCAGTGTCTGATAAAGAAAATGTGTGAAGCTGATCAAAGTGTTCTTGACTCATTTTTTTCTGAGCTGGGATGGAAATCCCATGGGATTGATGCATAGTGTGCATACAGGGACAAAAAAATTATTTTCCAAAATCTGAAAAATTGTTGTGTTTCTTCTACCTTTCTTTTTTATTTTTTTTTTTTAACCAGAATTTGCATCTCCCCTCTGTCAAAGGTACTGTTTTATTTTGGACACTTTAAAACCTTAGTAGAGGCAAGGTTTATCCCTCACAGATGAAGGAGAAAATTGGCATCACATGGGAAAACATAATCTGTAATGCACCCTGTCACGGCATGAGCTCTTTGGCACAACATATGGCAACAGAATTACCTTTGTACTACCCAACTGTGGCATATAATTTATCCAGTCCAAGGGACTGTAGTGGCAGGCAATAGATTTGATAGTGCACATGTTCAGCATGCTAAAATGCACGACTGTCCCCTCGTCTCTGAAAAGCAGAGCTCTGTGGCACAGCAGAGCAATTCCTATTATTCCTGGCAAATCCTTGTTCTCCCCTTATGATGTCACTTACACGGTGACATCCTGCGATAGTAATAAAAAAGAATGTGGTAATGTAACTGCTGGAGAAAAAGGGAAGAAAAGTGATAAACTGCAACTTTTACAATGTGCACTGTCAGCTAAAGAATGGAACAATTTTAAGCCTGAACATTAAGGACACAGAAAGTGCTTGGAGATTTATGCTACAGCAATCCTTCAGACCATTTTATGGTATCATCATTTCAAATACCTGAAATTAAAACAGTGTAGTACAGTGTTACTTCAATAATTCTGATCATTGGTGGACTGGGAATTTTATTTGGATGGTAAAATACCATCCCTGCAAAAGATAAACAATAGGTTTTTATGGTTGGGCTCCTGTATTTTTAAGATGATTTACTTGCCTTTTCACTTTTTGCCTTCTCTGGAGGTCTAAATATGCAGACCTTCAATATGTCTGTTGAAACTAAAGAAAGAGTTGAAATATTATTTCTTGTCATAGAAACAAAATCCAGAGGTGCAATTTCTTTGAAAGTCATATACTATCCATAAATGTGTCTCAGAAACATTGGGAACAATCTCTGAAATTTCTCAAAGGAAAGGTTTGATGTTACAGCTCTAGTGGAAAATGTCTAATAATAATCAGTCATTTGTCTGCTGAAAAGCAAACCTGCTTCTTACTTTGGCAGTAGTCTTGGGTGTGAGCCTGGGAGATTTAATTGTACTTGATGTTCTTCATTCTGTGTATGGAGTGCTGCAATGCCATAATAACCATGGTTGACTTTTTTAATATACTGTGAATTTGATAGGTTTTATGACATTGGAGAGATGGATATTAGTAAATTTTACTGACATGGGGTCCGTGTTGGGTGTCCTGTTGCTGGTGAGTTGAGTCCCCTCTGCTGGGTAAAGATTTTGGTGTTAATATGGACTGTAATTAATTGATAATAGGACATGTGGTGTGTAGGGGTGGAAAGGAATGGGGATGACAGAGGAGGTCCAGGAGCTGGACTCCATGATCCCTGTGGGTCCCTTCCAACTTGATATACTCTGTGATTCTGTGAATTGGATTAATCCAGATGAAGAGCCCTTTGACACGCTATAATGGAAGACAAGGAATTGGGAATTGATATATGTAATGATTAAAATAATACATGCACAATAAAATACATTTTTTGAAAAGAAAATAATATTTTCAAATACAAACCTGTTTTTATTTTTATAGAAGTCATTATATGGTGCATTTTAAGCACTTTTATCCAGCACATAATATGTGATTTCTTAATTATTGATTTTGAGAAATCTTAACAATATAAAAATATTTTTGCCTTGTCAATCAATACCAAACTTAATTGTCTTGATTATCTGAGGCTCAGTTTCAGCACAGATATAATTTTTTTGGCAGAAGAAAAAGCTGTTAACAGCTGGAAATGGATATTTCCATTTCTTAAGTCAGTAGTGATGCCAGTGCCAAATAGACATTGAAAAATAGAGATTCAGACAGGTTTTAAATTTTTGTATTCTGCAGGGATATGAGCAATAGTAGCTCAATCATGATTCCTTAACCTGATTTTGAAGCATAAGTGATCCTCCATACCCACTCTGGGGTTTTTATTTTCTAATCTCTCTTACTATTAGATCCATTCATTGCGGTGTGGTCACAGTTAACAGTGAATTATGGTGAAGCAATTATCCTAGAGAACAAGTACTTCTGGTTGGTAGGTTATAAGTGGGAATAATGAGGGATGGAGGAGAGCAATTCTGGCAGTGCTCATGGGTGTCAACCTGTTAGCAGAATGTAATGGTTTCAGGACACTTGGGTAACATTTAGGATGCCATATGGTTGCTTCAAATGGGAAAATAAGGAAAAGATCTGTACTTCCCAGCAATTGGTCATTCTGAGTCCGTTTGCACTCAGCCTAATCCACTGGATGGTTAGAATCTGTGTGTTAATAAATCACTTTTCTAAATTAATGCATCCCAGTGTTAAAAGCTTGGCTTCGGGACAGTCTCAACAGTATCTCAGCTCTGACAGTGCTAAGTCACTCAGCATATCTCACACTTAAGTGTTAATAGGATTCATGAAGTAAATGTTCATTATTTCCTCTGAACTGAATTTAAGTGTACATAAAATGTGTCCCCTGGTGTTTCCTGTTACCCTTGCACTTCAGTTGCAACACCTTTGTAATTTGGAAGTTTCACCAAGATAGTTTCACCTTCTTTTAGGCAAAAGATAAAGATGTTTAACATTTCCTTTCCCTGTAGCATAATACCTGCTCCACACCAGACAAGGGTTTCACCCTGATTCCTTCCTCTTGTATAGACAGTTGGCCACTGGACCAAAGAGAATTTGGAAAACTAGTGATGCCACTTAGGCTTCAGAGTTTCCTGATATCCCTTTTGATGACCAAAAGCAGAGGCTGGCCACCTTCTAGAAGGATCTCTGATAGCCACGTGCCCAAAGCGTTTGCCAGGTACAGAAATTGGATTTTTTTAGTGTTTAGTGATTGATGGGTAGAGGTTATCTTGATCTCTAGTCCTGGATCTCTCATTGGTGGTACTTTTTATTCAAGTCTTTCTGTGCTGAACAAGCAGACCTGTGATTCCTGGTCCTAGGTGAATATCTATGTAATCACCTTCTGTCTGACCTCCCTCCTTCTTCTTCCTCCTTTCAGCAAAATGAATAGTTTAAAGGGAGAGATAGAGGAAGGAGTGGTACAACCTTTCTTGTGTTTTCTTCCTGTAGTGCATGTGGAATCTTCTTATCGACATGTTACAGGTCATCGTAATCAGAACGTGCACAATTTCAGAAAACTCCCAGTTGATCTACCTGTGTTCAAAGATTTGGGACTTTCACAGAGTTTGGGTGAAGAGGTTAAAATTCTCATCAGTTTATGCTTCAGACACCTAAATCTGAGGATGTGTATGCATGTTTGTGTGCACACAGATATGTGGTAGGGGAATAGAATATATTCTGTCTTGTCAAAATAAAAATAAAAATCAAAATAAAATATTCCCTTTGCTATCAGGTAGCCATCAGTTCATGTTAGGTTGCATTTAAGGACAACAATATTATTGATTCCTGATTTTCCATCTAAATCCATTATTTAAATAAAATGCTTTATCTCATCTTTGATCAGTGAGGCACGTGTGACGTACAGGTGTTTGTAAAGCAGTATCTAAATTTTATGACTTAGCTGACCTGCCAGAGGCATTTCAGTTCAGTTAGTGCAACACCATGTCCTGGTTAGAATTTTGGGTGCAGCAGCCATGGTTTAGCCATCACCTTGCCCCAGCTGCCTTGCTTATGGTGGGTTTGGACACTGCACACAACAAACTTGCAGGAGCTGGCAATATGCACTACAGAGATACCTTAAAAACCAGCACGATACAAAAAATAAGACAGAGCATAAGAACTGAAAGTGTTTGGTATATTGGGAAACCAGGCCACTCTTGTTTCAATTTCTGTCTGTAGATTGAATTTAGATATTCATATATGAAAATTGAGAAGCATTTTTATCTTCTAAGGCTGCACTGCGAGATGAAAGGTTCTTCTTTAAAGGCCTACTTTTCCCTGTCCTGCTGCTTTTTGAATAAAAGCAACCCTTTTCAATTTATTGTTGTTTTTTTTTTTTCCTTTTCTCTTTGGTCCCCTCTCACAGAAGGTACCTCTTTCACATGGCCTACTTGTATAATACCTGTTTGTGGAGAAAGATAGCTGTCACCAGGGCTGCACATCACTCCTGTCAGACAGAGATGGGATCCTGTCATGGCACACAGCTGTCAGAGTATTCACTCTGTACAGATTAAAATGAAGCCAGCTGCAAAGGGCTGTATGTACATACATAACCCTAGAATTAATATGGGTACCCAGCAATATCAAATCACGCTGCAACCCACCACATCACCACGTGTTATTGCTTTGTGCTGAGGTCTCCTCTCAGTGTTGTTAAATCAGACTAAAACAAAAAATAAGCTTAAAAATTGATCATTGCTGCTCTGGAAACAGTTGTTTAAGTCCTTCAAAGTCTGTTTACATTTGACATTTCTTGAGAAGAGTCCTTTAGAGATAGGTATCTTTTTGTAGACCTTCAAACTGAAACTCAAGGCGAATTCAAAAGACTGCAGCTCTTATCAGGGAACTTTGAAAACTGGATTACTCTGCTTTGGTCTGAAGTTACAGTCCTGCATTTTTTGAATACTTCTAGGTGACTTTATGGTTTTACATCAAGGGTGGCTGAATCTGTGCATGCTTTTTTAAAATTGTACAGGCTTTAATCTATTGCTTCTTACTGCACCACAGAGAGGGCATTGAAATCCATCAGTTCTTTCATAGTTTCAAACTTCTGAAGGAATTCAAGTGTTCCTAGATCGTGCTGTCTGCAGTTAATAACTCTATTTGGAATGAATGTGGTAATGAATTGATTCTGGAGCTGTATTGTGTGGTTGAACCTAAAATGAGCATCATTAGGTTTGTCCAGTTTTAATTTGGGCACCCTGGAATTCAACCCCTTCTTTTTGCTGAACTAGACTGGAAAATATTTATTCTTTTTGAAAACTACTTCTGCCTGGTTTTTCAATAAGGGAGTTAGAGAAAATGCTAAGTAAATACAGACTTAATGGGACTTTCAAGAGCCCTATAAAGAACACAGTGTTTTACTAATTACCAACTTTTCAGGTGCAGCTCAGCCACAAATAACTTGGGAACTACAGTGAAACTCCTTGTTTGTCTTTTATTCTTCTACTAACAACAAAATTATTGGTCGTTTACTTGGGCTGCAATGTTCTTGCAGTCCTTCCACAAAGATGGCACCGGTCCAACTGAATTCATTCTCTTGAATTGTTGTTCCTTTAACGAGCTTGTTCTGTACTGGTGGGGGTCACTGGGAACTACTTCTCTTGGACCAAACTACTATTTCCTTGCTCTAGAAAACACTGTGTCCCCAGTGAAGGAAAATGACCTCACAAACACTGTGCATGGACATCAAGGCACAGGCTGTGAAGAAATGTGGGATCTGAAGCAGAACACAAAGTGAAATTCCTCTGTATAATCAATATTTCCCCCCTTTTATATGATTCTAAAACTTTGGGTATTGATTGTCAATTAAAGGTATGTAAACAGATATAAACGGATGTCAGTGAAAACAAAAGATATTTTTAAAGTGAAAGTAATAAGAAAAAATACAAGAGAGAAATCACTGTTAATATCACAGGTTTACATATTTATCACAAATTTACATTTTATATTTTCTCTCTATCACAGATTTACATTTGCCACCAGGACTTTACTTAATACTGAATCATTCCTACCAGATCAATGGGTTTATTGATTTACACCTCTGGAGCAGTCAGACCATGACTTTCAATTACAGTGTTCCCAATACTGTGAATATTTCTTTGTTTTAATATGGACAAGAGTGTGTGGAAAGCAGTGTTTCCAAACTATACTTTTAATTTTGCTGTGTCCAAGAAAACAAACAACTCTTGGATATACTGTAGATTGTTCCTTAACAGGGTCCTATATATTCCACCTTGAATAGACAAGCTGCTCTTTTAACCTTCTTTGGGTTGATAGTCCTTTAAAGCTTTGGAAGCTCTTTATTAAATTGAAAATATAAATGGGTAATTTTGCTATAAAACTGTGACTTTGGGGGGGTTATGTTGGTCAAAATGTAAGTTATAATATTTTCTTATCAGAGTGTTCAGAAAGCTAATATTCAAAATTGGTGTTTGATACTGCAAGGACAGGGAGGGAAAGGAGACATCAGATAAAAAAAGAATCATAAAAAGGGTACTCAGTAGCTGTTAATTAGAGCAAAAATATTAATTAAGTGTTAAGATAGCATAGTGTAAATTGGAATCTTTTACATATTTCTGTGTAGGGAATTTTGCACATTGAACAGTTTTGTAATAATCAAAATCTCAATAGATTTTTTTAGCTTTTATTAGAACTTGCAATCCATGGTGGCCAAGTGTCTGGCAAAGCTTGATTTTAATGGAATGAGCTCTTGAGTGAGTTTTGTGGCATTGTCTTTTTCATAAAAGATTATAGTAGAAGCATTCTTTTTAGTATTTTTCTGAACCATTGTAAAAAGGAAATAATAAAAAAATCATTACTTTTAAGCAGAAGAAAATGAATGTTTTGCCTACAGCAAGAATCATGAGGGTGCTTGTTAAATTATTTGCAGCCTGTATAGGCAATCAAAACACATTCCATCTTCCCACCCAATGTTTATTCTGGTCATACAATAAAGAAAAAGTACTCCAAGAATAACCTAAAATATAGAATAGGTTTGTCAACATCTTTATGCAAACTTAGGGACACCCAAACTCTACAAGAGCTTTAGGAACTTCTTGGTCTGGGGAAAAAAGTTCCTTAACCCTTGTGTGTTTTCTGCATGTGTGTGTGCTGCTATAACTTTATGCCAGTGCTATTTACCCCTGAAGTTTTGCATATTTAAATTTGACATAAAAAAACCCCCATTGAGATCACGTTTTTTGCTATTTACTGCTAAGAAATCCACTAGAAGTATTTTTGTGCACACACCTTACACAGAGTTATCCCCAAAGCCATGGAAACGTCTGGCCACAGTCTGACTTCAAGCTGCTCTTTTTGGTGAGAAGTACATAACGAGCTGAGTGAGGACAACAGAGAGAAGAGAGCAACCGGAGCGTTCCTGAAAAGCAGTGCTTGTTGTTTGCCCTCGTTTCCCTCCTCCCTCGGCCTGAGCTCTGCCTACAGGCAGGGAACAGTGTCCCTTTGTGGGCAGTTAAAAACTTACCTGATCTTTGTTGCTACACAGCTTCTCCTCGCCTTTGGGACCAGCTTTGCTCCACGCACAGGTGTGGCCAGAGGTGTCACAAGAGTGTGAAACACCTTCACTGGATTTAAAACGGGTATGAAATCCAGCTTTGACAGCCTGCCTTGCTCGAGTGAGAAATTCTGTTTAATTCATTTGTAGTATTGGTAGTAGTAGAAGGGACTATTATTGTTTAAAACTGCTGAAGCACTCCTGAGTTTGGTAGCACTGACACAGTCTTTGAATCTCCTCCTGGGTACCTTCACCCATGACCCCCCAGAGCTGCCAAGGAGGGAGGGAAGGGGAACAGTCTGCCTTCCCTTGTGATGATGCTCTGGAAAAAAGGCACTGGGAGGAGAGCAGCACAGAGGGTCAGGAGGGAGGTGTTTTCCCTCCTGGAGGGAGCTCTGGGGAGGCAGGCACTGCTGTTAAAGGACTTACCTCCTTCCACCGTGCTGCCAAGGGCTTCAGGTGAACTGAGGGGCATCGCCTGGGACTCCGGGTAGCTGAAAGGCTTTGAACAGAGGAGGAAATACTCTGTATATGAAGGTTTTCTAACAGCTTTTCAGTTGTTATCATTTCTGTTAAAGCCTTCTACCCTGGATTTTGCTCATTACTATTTTTTTTTCTCTTTTTTTTTTTTTTTTTTGTTGTTTTTCTTTCCAAAATCCTGCTGCTTTCATCTGCACCGGGACAAGAGGTTGAACTTCAAGCTGAACTGTACTATCTCTGTTTTTTATGGTATAAAACAGCCTTCCTAAAATTGATATAAAACTGCAGGCCTGTCTGTCCCCCTTGAAAAATGTATCTGCTGGGCTATCAGTCGAGTCCTTTCTACAGGATTTTCTCCAGTAGAAAATCATTATTTCTTCAAATGACGTTGAGGGAATGTTGGGTTTGACAGAGCCAAGTACACTGCCTTGCCTCGTTTTTAAAAAGCACCTTGAGAAGAGAAATTGATCAAGAGGAAAGAGAAAAAGTTTTAAAAATATCTTTTTTGTGTTTCTTGTAAGCCTGCCTTCATCTTCCCTTCGTCCGTGCACTGGTTGTTTACTCATTTTAGGATGGCTCTGATCCTTTCCTGCACAATCTGAATAAAAATCTGAATAAAAAATATTGTTCTTGGAAATGACAAATCATCACTTTTGTCTAGACTGAGGGATAGGAAATTGTAATGAACAGCATAAGCTCTAAAATATTAATTCACGAGAAATAAACAGTTCCCCTGTGAGATTAAGAGGTTGCTATCAGGCTGGAAATCTTGCAGGATAACCAAGGCTTGTTTGGGAAGGAAAAGTAATTAGAAGGACTTTCAGACAGTGCATTCTCGTTGCTGTCTCACATCTTCACGTGGCAGATCCTTGGAAGTGCATTTAGCTTTATAGATAAAATGTACTGATTAGTGCAGACCTGCCACTTGAGAAGATGTCACTCAAAAACAGTGCTACAGGCTTTCCCCTTCAGTGGGTTGGTTGGATAACAGGTAAAACATAGAAAAATGCTATAATAATTACAAATGACAGTACTTAACACTAATGAGAACCTTTATTTTAAAAAATGTGTGAATAGAAATCAGCCATTAGCAGCCATTATAATTGGTAAGTAACAAGATCATCTCTGGGCCAGCTCTTCATAATCCTGTTGTTCCTCTGGCTCAAACAAACTGAAGCAGCAAGGCACAGGAAATATCACCTTTTTGTGTTGTGCTTTGTGTCTTAAATTGGATATAGATGAATATTTCTGAGAACCCCAAGCAGATCTGCAAAAAGCAAATTGCTGAATCTGAGACTTTTCCTGAAAATGCAGGGCATATTCAGTAGTTCCAGGTGTTTCTACAAGTTGTCTATGATGTTTAATAAAAGTTTAGGCTATTGAACAGGTAAATAACTAAGTATTTTTTTTTCTGTTTTCTGGCAAGTTATAAAAAAATCTTGACGTTTTCTGCCAAACTAATTTTACTTTTAAAATATTTTCATTATTGGGATTTTTTTTAAAAAACAACAGTCAAGTTGGACATGAAAAGTTGCCTTGGGTAAGTTGCAGTAAAAAATTAATTTGAAAAGATTAAAATTAAACATATTGTCATTTTTATAGAAGAATTCGTGTCAACATTCTGGTGTGTACACTTAAAAAAACTGAGGTGAACTTGCCACAGCTTTTGAGCTAACTTCACTGTCACTCTCTCAAAACAAAATTAACTCCTTCCTTAGAGGGTTACAGACATGAAGGTTTATCCATCATTAAGGCTGAGTTGCACAAAACACTACAAAACCCAACTAAAGTGACGTTTTAGGGTATGAACAGACCTTACAACTGATCAGGTACATTATAGTTTGCTCGAGTTTGTTTTGTTTGGGTTTTTTTCCCCTCTGAAGAATTCTTTGCTGGAAACAGTAAAGTGAATAATATCAGATTAAAGTGAATTAGTTGAAAATGAACCTTGCTTTGATACAGCCTGACTGTGGTAGATCTGAGTTCAGCCTGGCCTCAATTTGTGGTCTAGTGAAGGATTGTGGTGGTTTGGTCCTTAAATTAGCCTTTATTTGATCTTCTGCAGGGTATTTCTGCCCTGAGACAGAAAGTAATGATAATACTGTTAATTTAAAGAAAAAAAACCCCAGGAATAAATGTAGGAATACATGTCCTCTCCTACAAATCTGATAATCAGCTATCTGTATCCACATTCAGCCCTATGGGGTCTAATTTGCAGGCAGCAAATCCAGTCCTGCCACAGCCAGTGTATTTTGGATGTTTTTCTAAAAAGCAATTTAATTTCCTCTAACTCTCCCAAACATGTTGCATTCTCTAAGTATTATCTTTTCTTTACTTTTAAGGAAGCAATTTTGTTGGGCTTGATTCATTGTAACACAGCTTTAGCTTTCCAGTGGTGAAATTCAGCTGAGTTCGGTGAAATTAGGGTGAAGTGAAACAAATACTGCAGTAATCTGCTTTGGTATGTTGATCAAAACTGATATGAGGCAGAGGAGCACAAGGATTTTGGAGAGTAATTATAAACATTACAAAGCAGAAGCCTTGGATGCGGAGGTTTCTCAGTGAACTTCAATACTAACCTCATTCTTTTGACGTGTTTCATCTTTTTTGCTCAGCCTACTGCATCTGAATAATGAAATAGTGACTCTGACACCCAAGCACTGATTTACTCTTCTCAACATTTCACACGTTTTCCTCAATTTTGCATCTGTTTTCTTGCTGGCAGCAACCTCTTCCATCAAAACTGTCAGTGTTTTTTTTTTTTTTTTTTTTTAGAGCCATGAATTTAAGAAAAAAATAGGAGGAAAAAACATCTCCAGACTCTCTGAAGTGAATTTCTTTACTTCAGAAGCACTTCATATGGTAGTTTTCTATCAAGAAGATATATAGCAGAGATAGTTGAAAAAGAAAAATGGCAGTTTAGGAGATCACTGGATAATGACAGTGGCTGCCTGCTCCCAGCAAGGTGTCAGAGTTGCCAGCTGCAAAGCTGTTGGGGAGGAGCCATTAAGCTGTTTATGTTACAAGAGGACAAAAAATGGGGAAGGGTTAGGGTTGAAAAGGGGGCTAAGCTAAATTCCACTTCCAGAACGTACCTATCAGCAGGCTGATGCAGGAAAGTATGAACTAATAGTGCTCTAAAAATGTGCTTAGTTCTCTCCGGGATAAAATAATATATACTGTGCTAAAAGGTTAATGTTGTTTTGATGACTGTAAATTACATATTCTGAGTAGGGTGTTCTAAACACAGGATGTAGCCAAGACAGGTGTTTGTTTCTGAGTTGTAGATCTCACCTGCAACCACACGGAACATCCTGATTAACCACAAAGAGCAAATTGTTACTGCTGAGCTGGGTAAAAACTCCTCCATTTCCTTCATTTTGAAGATTCCCTTAACCTGTGAGTGTGAGCCAGATGGAAATAAGAAACAGGAAGGACATTTGCGAAAGTCATAATAACGATGAAGATCAGGAAAAATTTATGAAATATATATAATTTGAATTTTATAACCTATAAATCCTTAATGATAATATTGTTCTATGCTTCTCAATTTAATAATCTCCTATAAATTTTACAGTTCATTACAATAGAAACTAATTATTCTGTTCCCACATTTGTCTTCAAGCAGAAGATGTGGGGAAATGAAAGTAGGCAGACACTTTAGAGGCATAAATTTAAAATATTTAAGATTTAAAAAGAAACTTCCAGTATATTGGAAGTGGGTGTTATTTTAATTGCAGTATGTTTCTTGCTGTTTCTGTTATAATAAGTTTTAAAATCAAGAAATAGGACTTTGAAAGCAATTTCTAAAGATCTCTATTAAGGAAGTAATAATAGTAATAATTTTCTTGCTTGCTGGCTAATGATAATAAATGGAGATATCAAAGAATTCTTTGGGAAGAGAGAAAAAGGGTGATTAGAGTTAATAGGGAGAAATTGGTAGGGAAACTGGAAATACATTTCTCCAGAGAACCAGGTTCATAAATAGGAATGGCAGGCAAATATTAGGGAACTGGTTCACAACCATTCATTTGCAAACTGTATTACAAAGTTTTGACTTGTGATAAGACATCAGATTCTTCAATCCTAT
The DNA here is from genome assembly GCF_003945725.1 of Corapipo altera. Lineage (NCBI taxonomy): Eukaryota > Metazoa > Chordata > Aves > Passeriformes > Pipridae > Corapipo > Corapipo altera. The sequence goes on along the minus strand of NW_020884891.1, from coordinate 2,183,375 downwards.
AGTATTTCCAGGTCATGGATGATGGCAGCTCTTGCAAAAGAAAATGACTAAGGAAATCACCTGGAAATGTCCCTGTGGTGTCCAGCAGGAAATAGCAGGGTAGGTGAGTGGTATCTTTTGAAATGTCCATTTTCATTAGTAGGTATAAATTTGCTGTTGCTGACACTGGTCCTAATCATACTGTTTCTACTCAAAGTTGGACATAAAAAATTCACAATTCACACATTCTTAAATATGCATTGGTGTGAATATATAATATTTCCTGGGTCTGTGTTTTCAAGTTGTGCTTGTTTAATTTTCACCTTGCAGAGTAGACTTGAAAATTTGTTTTTTTATGACTTCTGAGATTCTAAAGTTATCATTTTTCTCAGGGTAAGGTGAATTGCTAAGTACACCCTGAATGTATATTAATAAATTTGATATAAATTCCTTTCCACTTTCATAATCAAGAAGCAAATTTCCCTTACCATGACAAGCAAGATTTTGATGATCATGTAGAAATTACATCCTTCCTAAAGAAACTAGAGATAATTGGAGATAAAACCATACTTTTCCAAATGTAACGTTATAACTGATAAAATTACTGTCGAGATTCACATTCAAAAAGAAAAGAAAACTCATACTAAAAAGAGCTTCCTAAACAGTATTGAAGCCTCAGATGTAAAAGACTTATTAGGAATTGTATGCACATCAAATCTCCTGCTGTTACTGTGTTTCAAGATGCAGAAAATGGAGAAGAATAAATTAGACTGAAGACTAAGAGGGTTCCTATTTTCTAGTCATTATTCGTTGCTTCAGAGAATAACACTAAGTTTTCTGGAATCAAAAAGAGGGAGATTGTTAATTCTTTCCAGTGTGAATCCACTCAGCTGTTTCAGGCTGGAGTTAGTGGTGTTATCTCAAATCTCATTTTGTGTTTCTCTACATGGAGCATATTCACATGCTCCATTTCGCTGTTTAACTTCTCCCTGGAATGGCCAGGAGGGATCAAATAAGGTGAGTAATAAATTCATGTCCTGAGGCAACATCAGAGACAACACAGAATTTTTCAGAGTAAACCACAATAACGTAAACCTGAACATTGTTATTCTGAGTAACTTCTGTTCTACCGCTAAGAATCTCCAAATTCAGGGTTCAAAATGTATCTGTTAAACCTTTTAGAAATGAAGTCTTTTGGACTGTTTAGACATTATCAGCTTTATTGCCAGCAAATTTGTTCCCCTTGGTGATTTAAATATTCATAAAATTAACATTAATGACTCCATACCCAGTGAATTTCTATTACTGTTTAGATTCATTACATTTTCTCTAACATATTCAGCTCTTTAGTCATTTTCCCAATCTCATTGATATGGTGTAACATTTTTCCAGTAAATTGAATAGCTACCTAATCCCTCTTTGATCATTTTATAGTAAACTGTGAAGTTTATTTCCAGAAAGCAGATTGTTAACTGTGAAAATCTGTAAATTATTTATCTCCTAGAAACTATTTTAATGCTGATTTAGTTGTCAAGTATATTTTTATATAACAGTTTTAATTAAGTTTTTCAAAAGGCTTCCAAGCATATGCCCCTACCTCACACATATTTTGAACTAAAAATATGATGTGTAGATTGTTTCTTGATTTACTTTTTTTCCCAGGAGTATAAGAGATGTTGTATGTATAGGAATAATGCTATTTACTAACGTCTTCTAGTTCCATCTGTGGTTGCAAGGACTTCTTCCTCACCCAATTATGCTTGACCCTGGCAAACAATGGTGAAGGTGGAAAGAAAAAGCAATTTGAGCCAACGTGTACACAGCAATTATTCCTCTGTATGTAGGGCTGAGAAAAGATGAGTGTGCTGTAATGAGAGGTGGATTACAAGGATATGCTGCAGAGGTCCTGTAGGATGTTCAAGTCTGGTTCTTTTTGTTAAGAGACTCCTTGGCTCAGCAAGAGTGAGCTTTGCACTCTTTAAAACTTGTAGTCAGGAATTTAACACTTTGTGTTGGAGTGAGTCCAGAGGAAGCCACTGAGTTGATTAGAGGGATGGAGCACCTCTGCTCTGAACACAGGCTGAGACAACTGGGATTGTTCAGCCTGGAAAGGAGAAGGCTTTGGGGTGACCTAAGTATGGCCTTCCAGTACCTGAAGGAGCTGACAGGGACTCTTACCAGTGCCTGCAGTGACAGGACAGGGGGGAATGGCTTCACACTGATAGAGAGTAGGTTTAGATTGGCTATTAGAAAGAAATTCTTCCCTGTGAGGGTGGTGAGGCCCTGGCACAGGTTGCCCAGAGAAGCTGCGGCTGCCCCATCCCTGGAAGTGTCCAAGGCCAGATTGGACAGGGCTTGGAGCAACCTGGGACAGTGGAAGATGTCCCTGCCCATGGCAGGGCAGTTGGAATTAGATGATTTTTTGAGTCCCTTTCAACTCAGGCCGTTCTATGTTTCTATGATGATCCCAGAGTTTAAAGTTTGGTTTTTTTCTTCCCCTTAAAAAGCAGAAAGTAGTGGAGGATGGAATACTGTGACATTTTTTTAAATTAGTTTGCTTTATCTAGACCTGTCTCTGCTGACCATTTCAATGCATCCAAGGCTGGGTGCAGTTTTTCCAGCTCTCTTGATGTTACCAAATACTGTTCCTCTGTGACAGCCTGACATTTCCTTGCTCCATTAAATCAACTTTTCTGCTTCTTGTTGTAACTATCCAACAGCTCTTCATTCTGGGACAAGTGAGAGTGGGTACATGGTACCTTTGAGTGTGACATGTCTCACTTAGCAAGTCTGTGCATGGTAAAGTACAGTGTGTACATGCACATATAGCATTGTGAATGGGCACTTACTGTGATTGATTACCTCACTCCTGTTGCCCTAATTTATAGACTGATAGGTTCTATCTATACTAATAAAACAGAGGCATGGAACAGATTGTGTCCATAGTATCGAGTTCACTGAGCTTCCAGAACAGATTCAAAAAAAGAATATTCACTGGGAATAGTCTATGGACCAAGCTAAATTCTGATATAGGATTTATTTGTAATTCCTGCAGAACTACTTTAGCAATTTTATGGTATAGCCAATTGATTTTTGGTCCCAGTAATTGTTTATTCCTTTGTGCTGTTAAATTTAATACTATATGTGTATCCTCTGGGTCTGTGTAGTGGAACCTTTTCTGCAGCAGCCATTCCCCAGAGTGCAGTGTTTCTGTATGTGTGTCCAACAGCACAGTGGCTGCACGGATAAAAATGGGATAAAAATGACTGAAAGGCTACAAAAACTTAACCCTTATAGGTCCGGAAAATCTTGTTGTGAGGACTAAGAAAGTTTAAAATACTTTAGTGAATCTTACAATTATAAATTAATAGAATTATGAACATATTTAGAGAATCTCTGAGGAACTGGTTTCTGTTCAGTTACAGCAAGTTTGTTTGCCATGGCAGGAAACTCAGCTTTATTGAGAGTATAGTCTAGTTATTCTCTCAGAAAATTATGTTCTTTGTCTTACTTGATAACTCCTTGTCTCAGAATCTTCAGTCCTCACAGTAAAACACACTGGGCAAGGTTGTACGTAGCAAAGGGAGTTAAAAATAATGTTAAGTGACTGCAAATTTTCTTATGTCTCTATTTGTATTTTAAAAAATCTCAGTAGCAGAAATTGTGATCAAGTGAAAAACGAGATTCTAATATTTGCACTTAAAACTACATAACAAATATTCAGCACCACTTCTGGCAGCAATGAAGATGTCATTCTTCATTACAATAAATCAGGATATGTTTAAGGAACTTTCTGTGGTGATCTGGAAAACTTCAGATGTTGCTGATATTTTCTGTGTTAAAGTGATACTGAAACAATTACCTTTGGCTTTTTATAACAATATATTTCTTACAATCCTCTTCTGGTTTCATCTTGTAATATGCCTGGCAGATAATATGTTCCTTTTTCCTGCTGATGAGTGTGCTCTGCATGTTGTATGTGTATGTATTCACTGAACAGTTAGAATGGAGGCATCTTGGTTATTTATGACTAAAAGCAATTATTTTTACTCTGAATTTGTAACAGCTCCAGCTGTGATTGTTTAGATAATGTATAATGTTTATTCTTCTATTCTACCATCCTGTCCATGAAATACTTTGTGCCTTTGGAGGGAGGAGAATCTTCATTTATATTTGGTAAAACAAGCTGGTAAATGCAGGCTAAGTTGCAAACATTTAGGGCATGGAACCCTTTCTAAGTATGAATAAATCTGAAATGTATTCTCTTGGAACATAGGCCATTACTGACTGCCTCAGTCCCATCTACCAACCTGCGCTTTTAATACTGTTTGTTTGGTGTTCTGTTTACACGTACATTTTTTCTTCCCACATCTGTGGTTGCACTTCATGGTGTTACTTTTGCCAAGTCCTCTTCTAACAGCATCCATCCACATGGTCATGTATGAACTGCCAATGCTAATCTTTCCTGCAGCCTGTTCTGTGGCACACTCCAAATTGGAAGTACTTCTTGCTGTGCATGACCAGGAGTGAGAGATCAAATTTCCTCTCAGCTGTGGATGGTTCTTGACATATTGTACCCTAATGCTTTCCTCTGGCATTTAGTTCTCTGTTGAACTGTTTCAGAGGTCATCTAAAATTTTATTGAGGTTATAGCAAACCCCTTAAGAGGAGAAAGGCTTCATCACCATAAACAGTGGAATAAGTAAGACCTGTCTACTTGTCTACTTACAGCTAATAGCATGATAAGCTTCTGATTTTACTGCTGCTATTGAGTGCTGAATAGTCAAGAAAAAGGTAGAATACTGTGGCCCAGTAATCTGCATTAATTAGCCTGAAGGATGTATCCCAGTAATACCTGTATCAGTATCACTAAGTCTTTGGATCAAGCATATCAAAGACTGAGACTGTGTTGTGAGAGCAGTGAGGGATATGTGCAGGCCTATTTTGTAATACCTAGGCATTAGGATTTTAACTACACTTGTTATTGGTGAATATACTGAGAAGATGATTAATTGCTAGTTTAAAAATAACTCTTTGATCCTAAAATATCTAATGCCTGCTGTCCATGGAGTCTGATATTAGAACAACTAACTTCTGTAAAAGTTCATGAAACACTAGTCTTGTTTTATCTTTACATAGGCCCTTCCATTGGAGCAGAGAGAAATGGGATTGTAATTCAGAGCCTCAGAGGTCATGACAAGTAGCAAAGCAGGGTTATGCTACAGGAAGGCTTCAGTTGTCTGCTTACCTCACCTAAACCCCAGCATAGACACAAAAATGCATTGAAACATTCACCCAGCAGCAAGTGCTGCCTCTACACAGGGAAGACACAAAGCACACTCACTTAAGTACAGCCAGGGATTTTCAGAGGTGTCTACCAAAATTACACTTGTAAGCTCTGGCTTTAATACAATTAGCAGTTACCTCTCATACAGGCAGGAAATGCTGCTCAGCTCCCTGTGTGGGACTGAACTGGGAACAGAGAGACTCTGCTGCTGTGAATGCAGCAGTGATCTGCCAGTGCAGCTCTGGTCAGTCTAGTTCTGGAAAGGTGAATTAACACAGGACCTTAAGGTCTGTGTTTCATTCATCCCTCATGCAAGCTGACAGTCAGAGTAACTTTGTGCTGAAGCACCAGACGGCGCTGAAAGAGAGAAGGTGATGCCACGTGGTCCATTTTCCATCACAGGGATGCAACATCTGGCCAAGGGATACTGAACAGCTGGGGGAGGTACAGCTTTACATTGCCACAGCTGTTTGTCTGGGGAGTAGAGTCAGAGCTGTCAGTCCCCCACCACGCTGCAACCTCAGGACTTCCCTGGAAGCAGACTTGAGATTTCTATTTGACTTTTTCCTGGGCTCCCTGTCACCAAAGAAACTTCACTTCCTTGTCTATCAGAATGGTGTAACTGGAATAAGGGGTTTGTGCTACTCTGCTAAATTCCTGAGATAATATGTTAGATTTTAATGGATTGGGGTGTATGTGTCTGCTAAAACATGTATGTCCTCTTTAATCAGACAGCTTTCATATCTCTTTGTATAAACCTTTGTACTTGGAATGTTTCTGAACATACACAAAAGTCAAAAAAGAAAGGTGAGGCTAGTGAAGCATTTTTTTCAGATTAATAGCAAATTGGAACTGTAGTCCCTTCCTGTAATGACAAGGCATATTTGGCATTTGTGAGTTCATCTGCAGGCATATCACTTGATCAGGCTCCTTCCACTGCAGGAGCTCCTGGTGTATCTGCCTGCTCAGTCACTGACATTTTCGTGAGAACTCTAATACTGCCTCTTAGAGCTCTTCATAGAGAGATCTGGCTGAGATGTGAGAGCTGATCACCGGTGATAGGCAGGAAGGTAAATCAGGTGAGATAACAGTCTTTTCTGACCTTAAAATATTGCAGTAAAAATAACAACAGTTGGTCAAAATACCTCAAATTTTCAAGCCTGAATATTACAAAATACTTAAATTTACTTGACCTGTCACTCGCTGCACTGCTGTTAAGTTTTAAAAGTTTACTATGATAATTTTTAATATGCAAAGGATTGTAGTACAGTCTTAGAGGTTATGAAGGCAACATTTCTGGATTCTAGACTTCAACTGCATGGCTTATCCTACAGTTTTCAAGTTTTGAGTAGTTGGTCACCTTTTTATATAAAGTCTACAAATCAACACTTATAAATAACTTTTACTTAGAATGCAAAATTAACTCCCATGGCTGATTGTTTATGGACACTGATGCTATTTCTTCATCATGGAAGTAATCATCGGAGTGAACACCTACATAATCAGGACATTACTTTTTTATCCTTTTAAATGCGGTGAGAATTGTTAAATGCATTTTTAAATATTAAAACACGTTTGTGAAAACTGGACTTAATGGAAGGAACAACCCTTTCTGGCAGAAACAGAAGCTCTCTGTTAGTACAGTATGAACCCTACCCGTAATCAAGGAGTTATTTTGATTTTTAATAGGATTTTCTGGGCACATATGGTCAGTATCCACAGGCTAAAATTAGAAACAGGACCTGGAAGAAGGTAAAGGACAAACTATGCAGTTGTAGTAGTTCTGCACTGTGTGTAGAAAGGTGTGCAAAATATCTGTGCACAGCCATACAGGTACAGTGTTGTGGAAAATGCAGAAGCACTGTCTCCATCCACATGTTAAGCATTATTTGAGTAGTAGGCAAAAAAAGTAATATTTTAAGACAATCTCTAAATCTCCAATGACTGAGTATCTTAGGATTCGTCTTTCACACCTTGACAGCCTTTACAGTATCAAGGAAGTTTTACAAACAGCCTATAGAATCCTCAGTGTTGTGGTATTATTACACTTCTATAGAGAAAAGCCCCTGAGCAATGTAAGCAACATAATCTGGGACCTGTGGTTCCCCTGTGTTGCTTTATGAGGATTCCTTTCAAATATTGCATTTTATGCTGCTACTTGTTGATATGTGAGGGATTGTTATCTGGGTAAAATCAGCCGATATCCCCCCAAGGGTTAAGGAGAGGGCAAGTGTTTAGTTAAAGAGATCTGCAATCTCAATGCAAGGATGGAAAACAAAACCAGTAGCTGAAAATCAGTTGTACAGTTCAGAACTCAAGGCCTGAGAATAGTAATATAGCATTATTTACAAAAATATTAGAAATAGAGACTAATGCTTTCTGTCACCTTGGCTTAAAATCTAGTGAATGTATGACAAGATGAAGTGACAATTCTCCAGAAACCCATCCTGTGGTGTCCTCATCCTCAAGTCTTTCACACTCATTATCTCCAAGGTCCAGACTGCTCTCAATGTCAGGCAGAGCCAAGCAAAACTACAAAGATTTTCTCAGTTGTGTGCTGAAAATTTCTGTGGCCTCTGCAATGTGTTGTTTGCTCCTTCCCTTCCTCTTACCCTCTCTGTTCAGCAGCGCTCTGCACACACATCCCATCTTCAGCAAGGGAAAAACATGGTAATGAGGAGCAGATGGGATCCCCTTCATGAACTCTAATCTCCTTCACTTTCATTGGTGACAGGTGCTGGAATGAATTCTCTGCTAATGGCAACTCCTGAGCTACTGGGGTAAAATTCAAATGCCCGGGAGAGCAAAATTATCATGTGGTTAAAGTACCAGACTTTGGTTCAGGAGCTCCTCTGAAGACTTTTGTTTGATTTGAGACATGACAGCTAATCTTCTATACTTCATCCATAAAGTGTGGATAATATTGCCTTCTTTTCTTAGTTTGAGGGGGTGATGATTCACACACGCTAGAAAGGGAAAGACATACAAAATTATTGCTTGAATTTTAAAAGGTTCATATTAATGCACTGTGCAGGAGATCTGAAGCACATATTAAATGAATTAGTACTGTTTTCACTTCCTATGAGCCCTAGTTTCTTTTCAGCCCTTGAACATCCCAAGTTTCTGATACAAGGTTTACTCTGAGTAAACACTTTTCCTCTCAGAATTGTTTTTATTTCAGACTGAAGGAGAGGAAGGGGAATAAATGAATAAGGAACTAATAAAGATCAACATGAGAGAGAAGGCAGGAACCATTCTCTTTATCTCAACCATTTAAAATAGATTTTTAGTCCTGTGTTGAAGCAGAGAGCATGGGGCAGCATTATTTGAAGGGATACAAAAACAGAGATTCAGGTGGCCCACTTACACCTCCACAACCCAGGAAACCCAATATTTTAGACAAATCTCCATCTATCTCACCTGCAGTATTGCATTCCTCACTCTCACAAACCAGGAATTATCTGCTGTTTTTTATATAAACTATATTTCTCCCTTGTTAGCCAGATGGGGCAGAGGTCCAGGAAAAAAGGAGGGGATTTAGGGGTGCGGGAGTGTCAGCTGAGGTTGCAGACCCAGATCTAACATCCTCAAAGGGATGTGAGCGCAGGAGAAACACGTATTGCAGGTGACTGCCTTCCTCAGACTTGCAACAGTGTAATTTCACAAACTCCACTGGGAAAGTCCCTCACAAAAAGCAGCTTATTTCTTAGCATAAATAGTATTCTGTCTTCCACCTTCCTCCTTCCCCAGTTTCCCCAAAAATGCCTTATTTCTTAGAATTTCTTCATCCATTCCACCCAAATATTTTTGTCCCATTTCCTCTAGCGTGAAACCTGGTGTCTTACATCTCAATCGTTTAGGATGTTGGAGCTGAATTGTTTGTGTACTCTTGGATATTGAAAGCACTTTTCTTTCTCTTCTGATAACCCTTTCATTATCATTTTCTTTCAAATACTCTCTTAAAAAAGCTTTCACTTAGGTGCTGAGATGACTTGCTAAATGTCATAAAATTATTTGTGAATTTCTGGTGAATGTTCTTGAGAATAAAAGGGTGATAAGGGTCAGAAGAATGCTGATAATACATGACTCAGCTGTGTAAGGCTCATATAACAGAAAACTTGGAATCCAGTCAAAAGTAGATTGAAGATAATACTCTTATTGCAAGAAGTCCAGAGTTAAAAAAGGGGTTAGTGCTCTTGTAATCCAGCTTACTTGTGAAATTTAGGAGTATTATAAACTCTGAACAGTTTGTGACAGCTGTGACATCTAGGTTGCCTTGGTACATTTAGAATAAACTTTTCTGAAAACCACAAAGAAAGTTTTTATTTTGTATCCCTTCCTTTCTGATCCTGGACAGAAACAGGCAGATATTTTTTTTCTCTTTAAAACTTTTGACTTTGATTGTAATTCAAGGACCTTTGAAAAATTACATGTAACAGAAAGACCAGATTAACAAAGAATGTAATTAGGAAAATTGAATGTGGTTTATTATGAAAGTGAGTGTTTTTTCAATTCTGAAGTTTATTTTCTTAGTATGTACTTTCATGCACTTGTTATGCTTAGTGAAAATGAGGGGACCAGGTGAGGCCACCACAAGGTACACAAAGAGCAAGTGGTATTTTCTCTGTTACATCCTTCCTTTCTGTGAATTAGGAATGAAGTGGCATTCTGATATATAGTAATGAAAGGATACGATCTTCTCCTGCTAGATCACAGATTTTAGTCAAGGACTGTGCAGTTCAAATCTGAGATAGCTCTGTGGTATCGCAGGCGGATAAGGAAGGATGCAAAATGGCTTTTGCATGATTGTATGGATAGGAGGGGACAGATGACTCGTTCTCTTATTGTGCATTTGTTTATCTGAGGACTGCATAGTAGCTGTTCCTTTCTCGCCATCTTAACAGAGTCCTTATTTCCTCTATATTGTTATTTTTTTGATAACACAAAGAAGCCTCCTGACCTATCTGCAGTTTAGCTGCCATATAACCTTATTAAAGAGAGAAAATGAATGAGGTCTTCCTTTTAAAAAAACTTTCATAATGTGGTTCTTGTTTCTGCTACTGTAAGTCTATGCAGTGTCACATAATATTTCATTTAATAATTCTTCATCAGCTACAAGCAAACCTTATATCCACAATGAAGGGGATCACTCCTGCATATCCCTTCTCTGAACACCAGAGTATACAAGAGAATAAATACAGACCAAGTATACAAATGTTTTCTTTCTTTAGACAACAAGTTTGCCAGAAAATTGCAGCATTCTGAAGCTCATGAGAATTTTTTCCCCAGTGGTAGATGATGGAAGTGTTTCTTGGGTAAAAGACATTTATGGGGGAGAGAACTTTTTCTTGGAGTGCAGCCTTTCTGGGTTTGTCAGTATCTGCTGACTCAGTGCTGAGGGCATCGCTTCTTCTCATGATCCAAATAGATTGACTGCTGGGAAGTCTTTTTTGTCACAGTGTTAAAATAAAAGGTTGCCTCATATTGAATGGTTTTTGCCTTAATTTTAATTAAAAATTCAGTCAAGACTTTATTTTCTCCTGTTTGTTCGGATTTAGGCATTTGTTTTTTGTAAGAAAGGAAGAACATGAAGGATTTCAGATAACCCCTCTTTTTGGAACAGCCCGTAAATCACCCTGTGAATCATGTAAACTTAGTCATGTTTGATGCTTTCTAATGGCAGCAGTTTCAGTTTTGTAGATAGATTATTTTTGTTTTCCTCCTGTGAATCATGAGACTTTTTCACTTCCTTAAGAATACTAATACTCCTCAGGCTCATAAAGAGCAGGGAGGAGCTTCAGGAAAGAGAGTTATCAGCTGAATTAGGCCAAATACTTGGATCACACATCCTTGTCCCCAGCTTCCTGGCTCAGCCAGTGCTGCAGGTGTGAGCTGGAGGGAGGAATAACAATCTAATTTCAGCTCACCATGTTATTCTCAGCAGACCCACCTTGATCAGCTGTGGAGGTTTAGCTCCAGTGCAGGTTCACACCCTGCCAGCCTGGTCCGGGAGGTTGGGGACATTTGGAGCCACCTTAAAACGTTCCTGATAAATCTGCAGCGTTCTGGTAGATCTGTGGGCAAACCACGAAACAGCATCTCTGAATTACTCTGCGAGACTAATCTATTCTAAGTCTGCTCTTGAATTCATGCTGGTCACACTCAGGAGCCCTGATACACTGTGAGGTCTGTTTCTTGGCACAGCTGCTGTGGAAAGTCTGCCTGGTAGTCAGACAAAAGCTGAAATTGTTATTCCTCGTGAAGAACTTCAAAGGCAGACAGCTGACCTGGCATCCAGAATGGCCATTTTAATTCAATCTAATGAATATTATGCAGGGAGACATTTGAATGTAAAGTAAGAATTGAATGCATTTTATGTCCTTGTGAAGTTTAAATGTTACTTTTGTTTTAAAACTTGGAAAACCTGTTTGTTTAATATGACATTGTCAGTTTGAAAGAAGCAAGCAGATATTTAATGATGGTTTTTAAAACAATAACAAATGTCTTATTTTTCAGGATAATGATAATCAGGAACAGATAAAATAGTACAAGTAAATGTTATTTACCTACTAATTTCATTCACTGGCTTAATCTACTACAACAGGGTATCATTACCTTAGTTATATCTCCCTTTCTATTCATTTCCATTTGATGTTGCAATATTCACTGTGCTAGTTGTGTCATTCCTCAGGGCTGGCAGTATATACTGCATCCCTGTGAAGGACTGTATCTGTGGTGGGATGCCATTGAAAATGAGAGAAAATATTACAAAATATGCTGAGGAGAGCTTATGTATATTTTCTGTACAAGAAAAAAAACAAAACCTCAAACCTCTGCAAAAACCTTATTAGTCCTTCCCTTTGAGTTTATTTAGTAAAACTCTGTTATGCTGAAAGAATTTATTTCTATTAGAAAACAAATAAAATAATTTTACATGGGAGGATTTAGCTTTCATGTGTTTCACTGAGAGTGTTGAAGAATTACACAGGTTTCCAAAAGCATGTAGGTTCTATGTCAGCTTAATTTACTCAGTGTCTCAGAATTTCTGTGTATCAGGTACTGTATTTTACTGGTACTTTCTTTAGGGTAGAACTACATCCTAAAGAAAAGGATCATCCTGAACAAACTGGCAAGTTTGTCATTCAAGAAGCACAAACCTTGTCCCCTGTGCAATTAGGGAACAAGCTCACCAGTGACCCACTAACCCTGCCAGTTCTGCTTCGCTGAGGAGCAACTTGTCAAGTGTCACTTTTTTAGCCTGGAAACCAGAACTCCTGAAAGCTCTTTAAGATGGGGAGCTGCTGCAAGGAGATTTGTTTCTTTCAATAAGAAAACCTGCTGAAAGTCACCACCACAGGGTTACTGGGTCCTAGAAGGCCCTTAGGGCTCCAGTCAGTCCTCATTTAGGGATATTCCTGTCTGCTTGTGGTGGTTGTTCTTTGCTGAGAAATTGTGACAGCATGTTCAGGGATTTTCTTATTGCAATTCATTTATTTCTAAAGAGATTTAGTGTTTTCTCTTTTTGTGAAGAGTCTGGAACACAATAAGCAAACAACATTCCTCCTCCAGCTTTTCTGGAAGGGGAAGACCTGAGGTCTGTGCTGCTGTAGGAGGTGTAGAGCTGCCCTCAGTTCTCTGCTTCAGCCTCCTCCAGCACCTTAGGAATAAAGTAGGAATTACACCTGTTAGCTCCATGATTCTCCCTGACCTTTTTGCCTCAGGTGGTAGCACCAGGCATCCTCTTTCGTGATTTAACTGTACAGAGGTATTCCATTTGAGTGCTTAGTATTAATTTATTTAAATGAGGTCAGTTAACATGTTTGCTTCCAACTCCCATTGAGGAGGACCATTAACACGTCATTCCTAGCAATATATCTACAAAACTCTGTGCATATCAAGCAATATATGGAAAATGCCTCTGTTTACAGGTCAGCCACTGATAGCTGTTGTTACTGTTCCTAAGTTTCAGGAGGCTGAGAGAAGAATGTGCTCCTGCAGAGAAATCTTTCTAGAATTATTGGAGAAGGATTTCACGAAATACGTTACGTTCATATTTTTGTTTGTGATAAACGTGTGTCTGACTGGAGCAGCGTATTTTGCTCCTTAAAGTATGATCCACTCTGAAAACCTGGCTCAAATAGCTGTGATTCTGGGTTTCGAACTAAACTTAATACTCTCAGCAGAAGTTTTGACAGTGAGGATTGAAAAAAGCCAGCTAAGGCATGAACTTGACCTTCAAGGAAACCACAAATACAAGCAGATGAAACTGTAACAAGCAACCATTGAAGGCCAAGCACCATTTTTAAGCAATTCTCCACCAAAGAATGTGGAATAAAAGAAAACTGAAACTATTTCACCAACCCAGAGCCTATGGATAAACTCTTAAGGCAAGAAGTTTGTAGAACAAATTCCTGAAGTTGTGGTGCTTATTGCATTTACTGGTAAGCTTGGAAGATTTCTTAATATGATGGTCAGGAATCAGTCAAACAAAGAAACTATAGCCTGGGAAAAAAAGTGCCCCTTTGTTCTCTTTTATTAGTTTGAATTTTCTCCAAGTGAGCAAGTCAAGCAGAACAGGAAGTCTTGAAAGCATTTGTTCTCTTGTTCATATAAACTTGGCTGCTCTGGAGTGCTGAAAACCCAAATCAGCAGCAGAAGAGGTGAGATTCTAAAACTGTGGATACAGTTTGAATTAAATCCACGTTTCTAAAACTGAATTTCAGTGTTTCTGTGTTAGAAATAAGAGAAGCTTCATGTACCTAGGTTAAAATAGATAGCATCCTCTTGATGATGTTCCTTTCCTCCTAAGCTTTGGATTTAAATTATATTTTCCTTCTTCAAGGATATGGTGCTTTTCAGTTCCCCAGTGTTCTCTAGTATGTTTAGAGCTTTAAAAAGCTGTTTTAGTTCTAACACTCCTCAACTACCTAGAATAAAAAGAAATTGTTTGGATCCTTTTAAGGAGAGAAAGAGAGAGGATGAGGGAACTGTTTGTTCCATGTGTAGGTTCCCAAATATGTGCTGCTGTTTTCTCTCTGGCTTTCCTTAGGAAGTGGAGATGTACTGGTTCAGATTATTCCCTTCAAGTAATTACTTGCTCAGAGATGTTTTTGCATCTTCAAGGGAAGCATAAGAAATATCTCCCTGTTTGGTTGTGTCAGTGTTTGTTCAGGGTAGATTCCTGTTTGTCTTCCAGACATCTTCATCTTTGCTGCTCAAGGAGAAGAAATTCAGAGTCTACTTGGAAACCTTACCTTTGTCTCATCAGAGAACACTGATTTTGTTTTACAAGGTACAGAAGGTAAAACAATAGACACACATTTATGAAATACAAGTATTAATGTTCATGCAGGGTTGAAAAAAAAGAGGGAACACTTACAATGGGAAAAGATCAATGTCAAGAATTCTCTCTGAACATGTTTTAATTTTCAAGGGCCTGTGGTAAGAGTGCAATATCAAACCAGGATGTTTTGCAAAACTAAGTAAACAAAATACTAGGCACATCATAAACATTGCTTGCAAAGTGTAACCTGGAAAAAAATTGTCCCTTATATAATTGATGGAAAGGGAAAAATAAATAATTTTAGTCTGCCCCTGGCATTATACAACTCAAATGTAATTCATAATTAAGGCTCTGCATATTCCTTTTATGCCCACTGTGTGACTTCTACTTGTACTGTAGTATTTTCTTCTAAACTGCATTCATACTTCTGTTTTAACTGCTGTTTGTCTCCTAAATACATAATATTTTGTATTTACAGGGAAATGCTAGTTTGAGTCCTCCATAGTCTCTGTCTTTTCCTTTTAAAGATAAAATAGGAATTGAAGTTAACAGAAATGGAAACAGTTATTTAAAATTGTTACCTACAGTGTTACCAAATGGCAAAGGAAGATTTAAGCTGCAGCATTTTGTCTCTCTCTCATGCTCAGCCATTTTAGATTTGAAGTCTTTTCATTTTCTCTATAGGCGAGAGAAACCATTGGACAGAAAAAAGGAATTGAGGCTCCTGCAGTTCCAATCCAGCTGTTCAGTATCTCCCACTGTAAGTTTTTCATTCAATGTCCATTGGTGGATAAACAATATTGGTCACATCACATTTTATAATATATATGCATATGAATTGAGAACAGTGTCTTTGTGTTTATCTGTCCTTCCATAATCTGCTTTAAGACACAACATTGGTTTCAGGTGCTCTCTCCTGGTGAATCAATTCTGAGAGAAGGCCAAAAGCAGGCTTCCATCTCCATGGTAGGACACTCACCACAACATCACTACGGGCATGAAACAGTTTATTTTAGGAATACTTAGGAAGCATATAATGAATAAACCTCTTTTATCTACAGATATATTTACTTGGACCATCATATAGGAGGTATTCAGGTCTAGAAGAAGAGTTTGTTGAGTTAAAAAATATAAAGGTTTACTGACTTCTCAAGAGTTTTAGAATTAGTAGTTGGTTGGTTTTGGTTTTTTGTTGGTTTTGGGTTGGTTTTTTTTTTCTTCTTCTTCCCCAGAGGCTTAGGAAAAATTAGGAACTGGCTGTACCCTAATACTCAGCGAAAACAGAGTCATTCCCTTCTTCCATTTTACCAAAAGGTGACATGAACTTATAAGGATCTTCCCAGGTTTTGTGATTAGCTGATGCCTCTTGGAGGCAATATTGGAAGGAGCAATTGCACAGCTCAGTGCAGTGCTGCTTCCAGTTTACCTCTCTGGAGCTGTAGGAATGGTAACAGGGAGACAACCTCTTGTTCTCCCTTGTCCTCCTCTTGAGAATGGATGTCTGGGAAAGGTAGGAGCAACCACTGTTGAAACAAAACTCTGCAGTTTGGAATGCACTGAATGTCTGAAGGAGTTTTGTTTATTTTCTCTTCTGTGGTGGCACATAAATGGAAAGGGGTTTGGCAGCACTTATCGCAGCAGAAAGAGCAACACTGTAAAAATTACAAAAGAGGACTTGACAAACATGTAAAGTGGTTTTTAATTTCAGACACCCTGGAGCATGATGCATTTGAAAATTTTTAATTGGGAGCTTGAAGTTTGATAGATTTAATTGCAAAAGATAGTTGAAGTCCTGAGCCCAACGAGTACAAACAAGGATATATAGAGTTGTGAAGCTTTCTTTTAATGTTAGAGAGCCACCATGTGCATAATATGTGCCTTGTTTGTATCATTCATGCCCTGACCCCTCCTTCCACAAGCAACTGAGTTAATTTCCAATTTTCAAAGCCTGTATTTTTGTGTCTCAGCAGCTACAAAATGCACACTTAAAAGAATATGAGTGGGGGAATTCATTAGCCTCAGACCAGCCCTGTAACTGCAGGAACCACGGAGGGCTGTTTGTCTGCTAGGCTGAAAGCAGTCCATGTAAGTACCATGTGTTGTCAGCTGTCAAGTTAAAATCACTCTGCTACATCCTGAACAGGATTAGAGCATATTTCTTCAGAGAAAAAAAGGAGTTTATATCATCTGGGTTTTTTTGGGAGGTGCTGGTAGCTTTTTTGTCCTTTGTTAGGCTTACTTTATAAATACATTTATTTCAGTAATATTTTCAGATTTACTCAGATTTTCCAGCAGAGAAATTACATATATATGTCATCATCTTATTTAAATGCAGGGTTTGGGGTTTTTTTGATTTGTCTGTTTTTGCCACACTGTCACAATATGTTCAAACACCATTCAGCTACACCCCTATTTACTCACTTAGACAGGTCTACAGAATTAATCAGCTCATCTGTGGGTCAGCAAACATTTAAATGTTTATGTTTCATTTAGAAGGGCTTTTTATTAATATTATTAGGCACTGTCAGTGCCTCTGCTGGTTAAAGCTTGGAGAGCTCAGTGCTGGTGATGGTTGTTCCTACAAACACATCTTACAGGAAAGCTTCTCCTTCCTCCTGGACCCTGAAGGTATTGCTGTTTAGAAAAACATTTTTAATTACTCTTTATGATATTGCAAAACTTCCTTTGGGCTTTGTAGAGCCAATTACAGATAGAGAAGGAATATTATCCAGAAGCCAGGAAGAATGATCATCTTGAGAGCTGAGGTGAGAGTTAGAAATCCTGATGATGTGAACAGAGTGAAGGACAGAGAGGTTTCTTACAGTGTCAGAGACTGCTGGGCCAGTTACTGCCGGTGTTACCTGCTGGCTGGAGCTTCCAGAGGGTTTCCATGTGTTGATCTAAGGAAAAAGATGCTCCAATAAAACTGTTAGCATTGTTTCTATGTTTCTTTATTTTGCTGGCTCTTCAATTTTTTACTTTATAATACTTGTTTGATTAAGACCTTAGAGGTTGATTTGGTTTTTGTTTTCCTAAGTTTTACTGTCAAATGTCTCTTCTGTTCCAAATATAGTCAGGGAGATAGTTGCAAAAACTATAACACTTATATAACAGAGAAAGTTAATGATACAGTATACTAAATACAAATCTTCCTCCCATTTTCCCAAATAAAAGCAACTGCTACAGCAAAACTTAAAAGTACTACTTAGCCTTGCTTTAGAGTAATCCAGGAGTGAAACATAGGTACCAATATTGTAGCATCTTCTCAATCACAATGGGATGCTGAACGATGTAATTTTGTATATAAATCATTTTCTAATATGTCTGCACTCTGGGTGGGTGTGAGTTTTCTCAAATGGTTTGAAAATAACAATCATATAATATTAGCATCTTATTTGTCTCTCTGTTGT
The DNA here is from genome assembly GCF_003945725.1 of Corapipo altera. Lineage (NCBI taxonomy): Eukaryota > Metazoa > Chordata > Aves > Passeriformes > Pipridae > Corapipo > Corapipo altera. The sequence goes on along the minus strand of NW_020884891.1, from coordinate 2,165,416 downwards.
GCTTTTCAAAAGATCAGAGCTTTATAATTTGTTGGAAATACCTAAGAATTACACAGATAACTTAATGAAGTTGTTTTGCTCCTCCATTGAGTACAAACATCTTTAGTGTTGAAAGATTATCACTGAAATCCAGGCTTCACTGGGTAACAAGTCTTAGTACAGTTATTTTGGGTAATATTCCTTTCAAAATGCAATTACTGATGGTACTTTTCTCACAAATAGCTTAAATAGGGCTGATCCAAATAAGAAACTTTTTTTTTTTTTGAAGAAATGAGATTGTTTCAGTCTAGAGACTCATTAGTTTATGAGGAGTGGGGTGTAGGTTTCATGCTTCTGTAAAGAATTCAAGCCACTGGTGGGGGAATACATAGGAAGAAACAAGTGGAAAGAAGGGAAACTAAAGTAATTAATTGCTTTATGTTCATGTGTTCTGCTGTGAAACCACTAAACTAGTTTTGAAAAAAAAAAGTTCACTGTGGCATTATATGGTCTTTCTTTCATGACTTTACCATTTTTATTCAAATATGAGTTTTGAAAAATTTTCCCTGTTTAGTTAATTCTCTGTTGCTATACTGTAATTCTTAGTCTGTAAGTTAATTTTCTTTTAGTTGAATAGCCCCTGAATGCAAAGAATCCATGAAAAAGAACTGGGTGGCTGGCAATGGAAGGGAGCAGAATTTGTCTTCCAGTCAATTGAATACCAAAAAATACAGCAGAATTCTCTAAAATTTTACTTTATTTGGTGGAGCAACTGGTCCATTGTTTTTCCTTTTAATTCTGATATTCCATTTAATTTTCTGTAGTTTCACTAGAAGTAATCAACTTCCTATATTAAAGCTGCTGTTGAGAAGTAGGTTAAGGATTTGGTTCAGATTATATATAACCTATTTGATGTATTTTATGTCCATGAGAAAACGAGAGCTCAGGTTTCAGCAGTACTGTCTCAAGAAACTACAGACTTTGAAAGTCCCCACTTTGTAGGACAGGTGTATTCTGGAACTGCTGGGTTCTTTCACTGAGGAGATGAGATCTGAAGACACAATAGAGATGATGTCTTGTAGACCTTTCTTGGTTTTTTTTGTATTTTACCCTTAAAAATTTCCTCTTTTAATTGTAAAAGCTCTTCCTCTCATCTCACTTTACTGCCCTCTCACACTGATGCAGAAAATTATGTCATCTTAATGACAACTTGGGGCCATTTTTTCAAGCTGTAGAGAGTTCTATTTTTGAAGCTGATAAGAGTTCTAGCTTCATACCTTATAAATAGCTATCAAACCCTGGCCTTTAGGCACTTATTATCTACTGGTGACATTTTCTTATATCAGTGGGCTATTTTCAGTGTCATACCTGGTCACTGCATATTATTTCATTATTTTGGCAGTGATGTTGCAGCAGGAAGGATGTTTTCTCGCTCTCTAGTCCATCTCAAAGCAAAGTGGCAGTTGCTCAAGCAGAAAGCTGATGTTTCTGATTTCCCAGCTTCTTATCTTTGATAAACTGGTACTAGAGGTGTTTGGGGACCTTGAACACCAGTGTGTTTCTGACCTTTCCTGTAGATCATTCCCGTAGCAATGGCAGGAGATTAAGACTGAACTTCCTGAGGTATGGTTGAAAAATTCAGAAAAGCTTATCTTGGTTTTTTGTTATGTTTGTCATTACTAGGATTAATCATATCCACTCACACTATTTATATCTTTATGTTCCTTCAAGTAGTCAAGATCAAAGCCATTTCTAATCATTAAACAGCCAACATACGTATATCTCCAAAGCATGCAGAAAGGAATGCAAATCTGAAAGAAAACAAATCCTAAAAGAGCAGTTCTGCAAAACTGTGCTTCCCACACATTCCAGTTTGATTGATTGTCACTTAATATTTTATTAAGTAGAAAAGTCTAATCCCCCTTGTGAGACCTCTTAGTCCCCTCTCCCCCTGCTCCTCCTTCAGAATATATAACATTTAATTTCATCTCTCTCTGGTGAATAAAGCTATTTTTAACCTGTTTTCAGTACTAATCTCACTTAACCTGGTTTTAGTATGCAATGGGCAAAACAATGTAGTTTATGAATTATGAGATTTTTGCAGCTAGAATGGGAAGCCAGTAATTGATTCCTGTACTCCAATTAACTATTACTGGTGAAAATATACATCACATAAAAAGAGTGGTGCAGTGGGTGAAATACAGACTATGCCTTTCTTGCCAAATGTGGCACAAAACTCCAAGGGCACAAATCAAAGCAGTTTACCTGGGTTAATACTAACTGTCTGCTTCACCTTTGGGCAAAGGGTATTGGGGTGTTATCATTATTCCCATGGTCATGGTGAATATTCTATAAATGCCTTTTTTATCCTGTTGGCTGAATGGGAAGAGAGGATCAAATATCTGGGCATTTAGGGCTTTGAGTTTAGAGGATTTATGGAATTTGCTCTATGTAAACTCAGGGTGACTGTGGTACATTGCAAAAAATTTCAAAAATTAAGATAGTTTCAAGAAAAATGTATCGAATGTTATTTTTATTTTGAGACAGAATCTGGTTTATATGAAGAGGTGTTTTCAGCGTGAGAGAATAAACCTTTTCCTTTGAATACTAAAACTGAAAAGAAAGTTACAATGTACAAAGCCTGTGCTGATGCAGTTGTGTTTGTTGTCCCAACAGTTCTTTCTGAACAGGGTCCCTTTTGGTGACAACATGAGAAAATAGAAGAACCAAAAATTACCAAAAGCTTAAATTTAATAATTCGAGGAAAAGGCTGTAGATGGTGGAAGCTTTCAGAAAACCACTCGTTTGAATCCCAGGAAGGTGTTGTCAGTGGTGTTCTGTTTCTGGCATTACTTGAGCAGAACAAAGGAAGCTGCCAAGTGGCACTGTGGCTAGCTGTTCTTTGAAGTGTTTAATGTCTTTTAATTAAAAATATCATGAAGGTAGCTGTCAAGTTGTGAAGTAGCTACACAAAAGCACTGAAATGCTTATAGTGAAACCAACAAAAAGGTGTTATTTCAGAGCTCCAGATTTAATCAGTGCTTTTTGCCCTAAAAATATTCATTTGAACATAAAAGAAAAATTTGATCTGGCTCTTATGATTCTGCATATACTGACTTTCACCACTTAATCCTGGCTTCAGCCTTACTAGGCTGAATTTTGTAACAGGAACATTGAATCTTGAATCGGGACAAGGATGGCCAAGAGAGTTGGTCTGGACAGGCCAGTTTTAAGAGGTTTCCAAACAAAGAACATAAACAGTGGCATGTGCTACTCAGCAGGAGTTCTGAACTCAAAGGGGTTTGGTTGTCCCCTGCCAGCAGCCAAGGATGATACAACCATTCCTTCACCCCCTGTTCCCAGCTGGGCAGCGGAAGAAGAGAAGAGAAAAGCAAGAAAACTCACGTGTCAGGGTAAAGACAGTTTAATAAGGAAAGGGGAATTAAAAAGCAAAATGAAAACACAGGTAACTGCCACCTCCCACAAGCAGGCTGATGTCCAGCCAATCTCTGAGCTGTGGTGATTTTGGAAAGACCCCCAACCACCCCGGTGTGACTGCTGAGCATGACAGTCCATGGCAGGGACTGCCTCTCTGGCCCTCCTGAGTCAGCTGTCCTGGCTGGGCCCCCTCCTGCATCTTGTCCATCTGTCCAAAAACACACGTGTCACGTACAGAATTGTGCAAACTGCACGTGAAAGAAAAAGATACAATCACAAAGATTTATTCTGGAATTTTTTTTTTTTAGCCAGTTTTGAGGAATACATATTTCTTCCTCAAGAGGTAATTGGTCAGTGTTCTGGAACTTTTGAAAGCAGTATTTACCTAAATAAGAAAACCACATTAAGACAAAACATTCAATTGAAATCAAGGTAGTATTTGGCATTCAGCCATTTTACAGCCATACTCTCAGTTACAGATGCTATTGTTCAGTCAGATTGTGGATACTGTTGAATGTGGGTAAGTGGGATTTGTTCTTATTTTAAAACTTGCCAGAAAGTTCACACAAATGAACTGCAGTCAACTGCATCTGAGTCCAATTAAATGGAGTTTATTGTATTAAAAGAACTGGATGGTTTGGATTTTACCAGTCATATCTGTAGACAAAACCTAAGCTTTTGATATTGTTTGCTAAGTTTTCAAAGGCACATTTTCTATCAGATAACAAACATTCTTTGTGATGTCGACCCTATTTTCACTCACTACAATATTTGCACTCTCTCATATTTTCTCTCTTTCAAAGAAAGTCAACTCTATCAAAATCCAAGTCCTCTCTTCAGTTTCTGTTTCCATTTGCTCTTTTTCAAATGAACAATGAAAATTTCTTTTCTTCTCAGTCTTTGAACTATGAGGCAAAGGCGCAGGTAGGAGATTATACATATAATGGTGTTTTGTTTCCTCAAGAGTTGGCTGAAACAGAAGCATTTTGGACATGGTGAGAAATTAGAACTTACAGAAGAAACCACTACAGCAAATAGTATTTTACTTTTGCTTTAAAAACTTTCACATTTCTTGGAATTAATATAAAATAAAATGACTAGGAATATCTTAATTCAGAGATGGAAATGTATATATTGACTGAGTACCAGAAAAATTACATACAGATCCTCTCTGCTTAAGGTCGGTTGAATTAATGCACTTGTAGGGCTTTAGATTTCTAATAGCTTTTTTCAGTCCTCTGAGGAGATTCATTTTTTAAACCAGTGCTTTTGGATGGTTCATATGTGTTAATGTAGAATAATTCAGTGAAATGTGAATCCTACACTTGCACTCAGGTTGAACTTAAGAGTTCCGTGAGGTGAAGGACAAGATAGTCTCTGTTTTTCAGTATAAATGAAACCATTTTAGCACAAACCTCCATCTTTTCATCAGAAAACTTGTTATCATGTGGCTCACAAAGTTTAACAAGTTGCTGTAGTTGCTGACAGGGTAACTTCTGGAAGTGCCAGACCGGGTTTTAACTATGTTCTTTTATTCCAAGGAATTTGTCCCTTACAAATTGTCAGGCTTCCTTTGTACTTTTCCTCCTTTTTCTAGGGAACCGTTTTGCAATTCACTGGTTACTGTGTAACCTAAACTATGTTAAGAGTAAACCTGTCATTTCCCCCATCACCTGAGAGCTCTCATATACACATTTGACATGACACGGATATTTCCCATTATACAAATTAAGATAAGCTTCTCACTTGCTGCGTTTTTTAAAATAAAATTTTGTAGCAATTTCTTGCTGCTACTCTGAGCTACAGTTTCATGTATTGCAATGATATATCATTGGTGTGATCAAGAAGAGTTTTTCCTTAACTTTATTGCAAAGTAATTTGATTTCCGCACTGCTTTTCTTTTCCCTGTAGTCTTTTTGAGAATATTAAAAGATATTAAAAGTTACTTTTTCTTTTTTTTTTTTTTTCCAACTGAGATGTTTTTTTGGCTTACATTTTACATTAAAAAATTGTTCAAAAATTGTTTTTTCTAATTCAAAGTGATGTTTTTTACATTTCAATTTTACTATATGCAGTGGCATTTCATTATTTGGTTATAATTTTAATTTTAAGTTCTAAATTGTTGTGAGACTTTTCACACCACATAGTGAATGCCAGATATCAGCCTCAGGTTAGTAAATATCCCTCTGTGTTTCAGAAGTGAGGAGCTACTTTTCAAACACTTTTGACTTCGCAAAGTGTTCTGTGGAAGCCACGGGAACCATGGATCCTTCTTCTGTCCCTTCCATTTTTCTTTTTCATTTGTGGTATTAGTTTGTTTAATTTGACAAGTTCTAATGACCAAAATGTGATGCTGAAAGGCTGAATAATAGCCCAGCTGATTTTTGTCCTTCTTGGAAGAGAAATGTGCCAGAGACAAGCTGTCCTCTCTGGCAATCTTATTAGAGAGATTGAGAAACGAATGGAGCTATTAGAAAAACCCAGTTAGGATGTATATGTGAGGAATTATGGCTCTGCCCACGGGGGTGAAAAGCAATGACTCCATTTAGATTTTCAGAATTATGGTTTCTAGAAATGTCGTAGAGGAGTAAAGAACTTTCCATCTTCATCGTTCATCACATAATTGGCTGAGCCCCTGTCAGGGTTCACACGACTCCCAGTGTTGGCGTCATTAGTCTCAAACTTCCAAGACAAAGATAAGATTTCTGCTATGACATATAATCAAAAAGATATTACTTTTTAAAGATAAATAGTTCATTCTGTTCTCTGATCTGGATCTAATAAACTAAGATCAAAAGAAAGCCATTTTTTGCTAGTTTATGAAATGCTACTTTTGGAACAGGAGTCAAAGCTTATTCTGTCTCTTCAGTGCTGCAATTCTCCGAACTGGCCCTTTAGCAAAGATTATCAGTTGGTCTTATTTCAAGATTGTGTTTTAGAATTATTGATTTCTGATAAAAGAACTATTCACTTGCTGTCAAAAAATTCAATACAATTTGTTTTTAGAGTGCTCTGACTTCCTGACAAAGCCCTCATGTTTTATATATATATAATGTAAATATTCATTGTAATTGAACAAAATAGACAAATAAATAGATAAAAAGGCTTAGATTCCAGTACCTTTTTGATTGGTCTACATCCTGATAGGGCTGCAGGGGGGAGTTTTTATTGCAATATTTTTTCCCTTTGCTCACCTAATAGTTTTACTGAGCTGCTATTTTTTTATTTCTTATGGGGTTTTTTGTTGGTTTTTTTTTTTAATGTACTGTATTCACTAATCAGTAAATAAAAAATATAAAAGTAACTTAAAATGAATTAGTGTGTTAAATCTTAAAACAGGTATATTCAAAAAGGAAACAACTTGACTCAGTGGTTTTAATAGTTTTGATTGTTTTAGGTTTAATGAATGTGATTTATTTTCATAGTGTTGTTGAAATAGATCTTTTCATAATGGTTAACTGATAAGAAAGATTATCATTCCACCAGGGTAGTGATGACCAGTGTTTAACCAAGATGGTTCCAGTACTTCCACATTTCTGTTTGAGGGCTCAGCTGCAATTTCAACCATGTTTTCAGGCTAATTCCACCTTTCTGACTTTTCTTGTGCATCAGCTGTATCTTTACTGTCAAACACTGATAGAGTTAATACTTGGCCAAAAGATTTGGCTGTGGCTGAAAGATTTATATCATCCAGTTTTAAGCTTTGTCTTGCTCGTTTGTGGGTTTAGCTCCCAGTATTGCATTCAAATAGTTTTCTGGGATCTCTGCCTTGTACTATAAATGAAAGTGAGTCCTGCACCTGCTGCTCTGAGTGTTCTTATGAGCTCTTGTTGCATTATTTGCAAGTTACTGGAATATAAAAGACATGTAGGGCATAAGGCAGGAACCACTGCAAAAGTACATAAGTTTAAGTACTTTTTGAGCCCCCATTCTTTTTGTTCAGAAAGAAACAATCTCAGTTAATACTGCATTACTTGTTTATGTTTTGTACCTTATGTAAAAGACCTCTTTTAGCTTCTGTTTCACCATTTGATGCTGATTCCACTTTTTTCTTCTGCTCTGATTGTTTCCAGTGTTACTTACAAGGCATGTTATTACAGATAAACACCATAATTAGTGGGTAAATGATAAGGTTTAATTTTATTCTGAGCCCACAGGGCCTGAATTAGAGAATATTTGAAGAATGCTGACAAATTTCCTATTTTTCAAATGTCATTTTGTTGAATAATGAAAAGAAACATTAGGGAGGCCAACAATAGAAATTATTATAGTTCATTATATAGTTTGTAATAATCTTTGTAGTTAGTCTGCAACACTAGATTTTGAAGTTCGTTGAGTGCTCTTCTTCTGATTACTTTATGTTTTATGTCTAACTTAACTCTTGTTGGTAGCCTAACTGGAGTTTCTTTTGAAGAAGGTAGGGACACTTATAGTATCAGAAAAATATATTGCAATATTTAATATATTTTAAGTTTAAAATTGCTATTTTAATTTATTTACTTTCATACATTGAGTTTCAATTCTGGTTTTTATTTAGTTTTGGGTTTAGTAAGAAGATAACTGTCCCAAGACAAACATTCTCATGGATACATTAGAGTATTTTAAATGGTATATTACTACAGTAAGGAATGGAAGGACAATTTCAGTTTGACTCTGGTGGGTAAGTATTCTTCAGCTTGTTTTCAGATGTTGAAAAGGTTTTAGTAGCAAAATTTATGGAATTCATACAACTGCTGTTGAATATATTGGTTTAGAAGGACAGGATGGCAATTAAACTTAGATGATTGTTGATTATAGTAGAGTTAAGTTGTTATAGCAACTGGAGCTCTCATCTTTCCACTGTGCACAGAAAAGCACATACTAAAGAAAATAAAGGGAAGAAGACCTATCTTTTCCTTTCTCCCAATAGTCTGCAACATAATTAACATAATTGATATTCAGAATTTTTCCTTTTGCAGTTTCTAGTACTTAAACATTACTATGCAAATACAATTAATTCTGCAATCATCAGACTTAATTCACTGAAATAATTCCATTTTTTTAGTTAATACTGGATTTAAGCTCTCTACAATCTTAACCATTTAATTAAAAATATGTAATAATTTCAATCCTTTTACAATTTATAGGAACATTAGGTTTGTTATTTTTCATTTCTTTTCAAGAGTTAAGGAGGTGTAGTGCTGTACTCAGTCATACTGTTTTTAAAACTGGGTATCTTCTGCTGATTAGAAACCATAGCACTGCAATGAGTCAATGGCAGTTATTGGGAAAATTCGAGGCAGGAATATTTTTTGTGTGTTCAATATATTGGATTAGATTAAAAGGTGTTAAAATGCAAGTCCAAGGCTTCTGTTCCAATTTATGCCAGCTGATTCTTCTGAGAGCTTTGCTGCTTTTCATGAATCTATGGGTGTTTAGAGAAAAGTTTCATAATCAGCTGGCAACACTTTGAATGCTCTATGTGCGTGTGAAACAATTGAAAATTAGGAAATCTTAAATTTATTTCCTGTTCTGCCCCGATCTGAGGTGGTAGCTAAGTTAGAGATGAGGAAAAGCCTTGAATCACTATCCATGGAAACCTTAGATACTGCAACATGTGTGTCCCCTTTTTTTGGCTTTTTTTTTTTAGTTTTTTTATCCCTGCAGACAACAGAATCCTGCTGCTGGATTGTCCCTGATTTACTGCCAACCCTCTTGACCTGTCCAAAATTAAAAGAACACAGCTGCATGTGGAATAACAACAATTTTTTAATAACATTTTCATAGAGATGTTTCTAAACAACTCCTTTCCTTGAATGAATGACACGATGGAATAGTACCAGTTTCCTTCTCAGTTGGTCATCAGAAAATGTGAATGCTGGAGTCTGTTAGGCACAGGAAATTGTGTTTGGACTTCTGCCTTCATTAGGTTAAAAGAACAGGAACTTTTATTCTTCATTTTATATCAACTGCAAAAAAAAAAAAAAAGTGTTGTTTTAAATTTAGAGGTCAAGAGAAATTAGTTTGATGTACATGAATTGAAAAGCACTCAGGGTTTTGATTTTCTTAATAACTCCCAATTATTTGTTTTGAATATGTTTGCCATTTCTAAAGAGAACACTTTTAGGTTAGATAGAGCTGTTGAGAACTGAAATGTCAACTAATAGTTTTAATTACTTGCTCAGGATCCTTTCAAAGGTAGTTTGAAAGAAAATGAACACACACTCTCCATTAAAACAGTTGAGGTTTAAATGTCTCCAAATAATGTCTAATTTCAAGTTGCAGAGTTTATGTAAAAAAATGAATAGCCCTTTTTGTGGAACTAGCTCTGGCAAAGGTAGGCTGTGCCATTTGCAATACCTGGCAGCAGAAGAGTAGTTAAGTCTGACCATTAGAAGCCCTTATCATTAGAGTTTGCTGTTTAGCTATAAAAATTTGCTCAGGGCTAAAAATTAGGCTCAGCAATTCTAAACATATGAGGTTTTAAATTACTATTAAAATGTACACAAAAAGCAAGTTTGATTACAAATCCATTACATTGATAGTTCTCTTCTAGTTCAATATTTTATGTGCTATGAGTTGAGTATTCTGAAAGTAGGTAGGCAATGTTTCTGGTCACTAGGTTAGAGCCTATTTTTTTATCTTCTCCTAGTTTTTTTCAGATCTTTTATGGAGTTTTAAATTACATCTGTGCAAAGTTAAAGTGTTTTATTTCCTCAGATTTAACCTTATGGTTTTCATTTTTTAATAACTTTCATTTTCTTGAAGTATGATATCCTCATCCAAGGCCATCTGCTTCTTTTCCTGCTCTTTTTGAAAGAACTTCTCTGTTTTGGGCAGCTTGCCTTCTGCTGACCAGAGGGTGAAATGATAGAGTTGTCCTGGTTTGACTGGATCCCCAATCCAAATCCCTTTGTAGTGCAGGTGTGTCTCTTTAGCAGGTGCAGCTTTGTTCAGCTTCACTTTGTAGCCACAGCACTATTTTGTAGAGAATCTTTCCAAAATACAATATTTTCTAATCTCAGAGATGGGAATGAAGTGAAATGCAAGGAAAGATTTAGAGCTGTAACATTACGTAGGAAAACAGTTTCTGTGTTTCCAAGGATTTTGGTGTTTCACAGTGAGAGTGATTGGTTGGAACCCAAACTGCAGAAATTCCCTGGGCAAGAATTTCTCCACTGGCTGTTGGAGGACTGCAGGCCTGGGAAATGCAGGATCTTGTCAGGCTGCCAGTTTGGCAGCTAAAATGAGCCAAGCTTGTAACCTCACAGGGATCCATGTAGGTCTCAATAACTTCTGAGCCAGCAGAGTCCCACAGTCCTTGAGCCTGCATCCCTCTCCCACTCATGACAGGTTCTGCTGCTAAATTCCTGCTGCTCCTCAGTGCTAAACATTTTATGTATTATTTAAATTTAGTACAGTGAGAGGGAGAGTTTCAAAATAAAGGACACCTACCTCTCCTTTGAAGTGCAGATTTGGCAGGACACATTGTGATGGCCATCTGTAGAAGTAGGATTTCACCTCTGCTTTTTCTTTTTGGAAACTGGAATAGTCACCTGTACAAACTGTCTGAAATAAATCAGGTCCCACACAGCACAAAATCTTCCTGCTTGCCATCTTTCTAGTACTGAGATTTAAATGTCTGGATGTTGCAGATTTATATATTTCTCAATGTTGCAAATAATTATTTTAATTAATCTCATTTAATTAAACATCTGACAACACTATAGCTGTCAACATACATGAAAGACGTTATAGTACAGGCAGTATCCACATTTAATCCCTCAGTATTTCCCTTTGGAATTCTGGGTCTGCATCCACTTGACTCTTATCTCAGTCCTATCTGCACCAGCTTCTATGGCTCTACTTTTGTACCTCAGCAAGTATTAGAGGTAGATTAAAAAAAGCACTTCAAATTTTTAAATAAAAATAAATACAATAATAAATAATTTAAAAAACACTTCAAATTTTATTTGCAGTCTTTGTCCGTGAATATGAAAATGCAAACATTTATCATCAATATTGTAATATGCCTTCAATCTTCCAGACAATACTTGGGATTTCATATGGCCAGAGTTTTTCTGTTGAATGGGCAGAAACTTCTTCAGTGCAGGTGTCACCCTGTGTCACTGTGTCAGCACAGTTTGGGTGGGTTCACAGGGATGTACAATTCTCATCTGGTTCTGATGTGAGAGTTCACATCCTTTCAGGGCCATTTTCAGTGAGGCATTGCAACAACTGCATTTGATATTTCACTTGACTGCTTTATTAACACTTTATCAGCCTTATCAACATCAAGAAAATACATGGAAAAGTCCTTAGTTCTCTCACTGTGATCAGAAAAAATAAGGAGCATTCTGCTTTACAAAGGAGACAACAATTAGCTGGGTGTGTAGGCTGGAAATGGTGAGCTCCTTTCTTTCTCCTGCTTTGATGAACCAAAAGAAAACATATTGTATTGCTGGTTTAAAGTCATTTCAATTCAGAGAGAATTCTCAGTAGTTCTCACAATTATCCAAGTTATCTGAGGCTACAGTTATTCCCTAAAACTAGGAAGGTGTCTGGGGCAGTGTTTTTCACAAATGCAGACCCTGAAGAGTTCATTTATCTCCAGCTTTTTGATTTGCAAAAGTAGCTTTGAGAGTTGTATCCCAGTTTATGAGCTGCAGAAATGCTGCACTGCGTACTGCATGGTTTCTTAGATGACTTGAAATAATGGTTGGTTATTTTTTTGGGGTTGAGATGAATAGGAGACAAACCCATCCATTTTCATGTCTTTTTCAGATGATTAAATCCAATCCTGAGATGTAGATTTCCTCGGTATTTGAAGGGATAATCCACCCTTGCCCTCGTCCCAGGTGGTTTTGGGCATAGTTGAACAAGTTAGTGAAGGCAGAGGTCACAATTTTCTATTGACATTCCTTTTTCATTTCCAGGTAATGTTAAGAAAACAATCTCTGGTGAAATTGCTCTTTTTTGTCATCTCAAATAAGTTACTTCTTTTCTTTAAAGGTTTTGGTTAAATTTAGTGCAGATGCCCATTGAAGTGTAGAAAACAGACCATGTATTCTAATTGGGAATTTTGTACAGAGCTGCAAAAGTTCAGATAAAGGGAAGAGAGAGAGAGAGCAATTAACCTCAGCTTGTTCTGTAGAAGACACTGAGACCAAAGGAATGGAATTGGTTTTGTATTTTTAGACTGATTTGATATTTTCAAAATTGTAAGCAGGCTAACTAAAAATCTGATGGACATTTAACAGAGTTTCATTAATGTCTTATTTTGGAGTAGTGCTAATTGAGTACACAATTTTTTCTACTACAGGCCTTAATTGATTTTATTCTGGAATGCTGTAAAATCTGAAGAGACCCGATGTATTTCATGTTTTTGACTATTTGAGAATGAGACATGCTTGTTGACTATGTTCTCTGTGGGGTAGCAAACCAGAAATAATTAGCCTCCAGAAGATGAATTCTGGGAAATATATTTTTTTTAAAATACTTTTCAAAGTAGAGTTTACAGTCTAGTTGTTATATCTTTCCAATTCTAACATAATACTCCATAGTAATTTATGTATAACTTTTTAGATTCAGTCTTCTTTCTGATCAACCAGAAAAATTGGTGCAGGTCCACCAAATTAATTACCTACCTTCACATCAGCCAAGCCTCCTTTCATATCATCCCTGAGGAGCTGCACCAGCCTCATCTTGATCTCCCTTAACTGAGCAGGAGACTCAGATTTGGGGTTTAAATCCCTACCTTGATTTCTGTCACCTCTATACACTCGTCTTACACAAAGGACAATCTGCTTTAAATTTTCCATATGTCCCATTGCAGGAAATGCAAATCCTTATGGAAATTCAACAAAAAGAACCAGTGCAAAGGAAGGAAAGAGTAGCTGGCTTTTACCTTTTCCTGGGATATATTTCACTGTAGAGTTGGTTGAATGTGACCATTATTTACTTCTGTGCAGACTTTCATTTTCTTTTTCTTCTGTATATTCATGAATTTATCTTCTCTTCCCACCTTGATATAATACATTGTTCTTCTTAACAATTGAGGCCTTTCAAATACTGTCTATTTTCTTTTCCCCACAGGGAATTAAAAATCCTATGGATTCATAACTAACCAGAGTAGATACATAAAAGTCTATTTGATTTTCATGTATTTTAATAATTCCAAATATCTCAAGCATATTATGGAAGAAGAAAAAAAGTAATTTGCAGGATTTTTCAAAAGGCAAAGAGAGTAATATTGTCACTGAAGTAGGTAGAGGCCTGATAGATTTAATAATGTTGAATGTGAGGCAGTTATGCTTTATTTTTTTATATATTTCTACTGTAATCTGTGTTAAAAGATGATGTTTCCAGCATGCAGGGGAAAAAAACCAAACAAAATAACAAACTTTCCCCATTAAATGCTTCACTACATTATTTAAAACTCATTATTTGTAAATAAACTTTAGAGAATGTCCTTGACAGGATATAATTTATGTTGTTTTCAATTTTATTCTCTGAAAACAACATAAATTCTCAACTAATTATCAAACAGGCTAGTTTATGGCACTTTTTTTTCTTCAGTACCAATAAGTTTAAGTATTGTTTTAAAACTATTTGTCATACTAAGATTCTGATTCTGCATAGGATTAAACACAGAAGTTCATACAATCAGTTTTGAAATCTGATGCTTGGAAGAGATGTAAAGATGACCACGACTTCATTACTAGGCTGAGTGCTTCAGTCCCAGTCAACCTGCTTGTAACAGGCTTTAGCTTCTCTGTCCTGAGGTGTTTCCAAAAATGTTGCAGTTGGAATCATGAATAGTTGGCTTTTGTTCTGATAATATAATGGGCAAAAATCAGTTTTTAGGTGTATAAGATCGGCATCGTTAAGAGGAGTAGTTAGCTGAGTGTCAGAGTTGTACTCTAATCAAAGGTACTGGGATATTTAAGACAGAGTCTCCTAAAGGATTCTTTTCTAATATTTATTGTTTTATCTACTCTATGTTAAAGATCCCTCCTTGTGGTGATAACAACCATGAACTTCTCGTTAACCACAATTAATCCAACAGCACATTATACCTGCAATGACTTCTCAGCAGTTAATGAAATAGTCATTGGCAAAGTCCAGCACAGGAGCTGTAGATCCTGAGTTCATAATTTCATCTTGACTGCTTGATTGTGCACCCCTCAGTCAGCCAGGATCCTTTAAGATCTGGTTAAGGAGTTATTTGCTTTATGAAGTCCTTAAGCATGTGTGTAACCACTCACTGAGTAGATGAGCTTTTCTGTCTTGGTCTCTCTGACCTTGGTACTCTGTCACAGAAATGTAATAAAAAAAGCTTGCAGCGAAAGTGGAATAGTTCAAGTAATACAAAAGAAGAATCTGAAGCCTCATCTTGCTATATTGGTCCTGCTTTGCCATCTCGCTGTAATGTTCATAAACAACAATATCATCCCACAGATTACCAAAAGTCAGTTAAAAATGGTATTTTATTAAGGAGTTAGGAATAAAGCAGAACATTAAAATTTAAAAATCCAGTATTAGAGTATAACACTTTTATTCAGTCAAGCTTGGCTTATTTTATACACCAAGTAAATGATTGCAAGTTAGATACCAAGACAGTTTTCTTTATCCCATTTAATTATGGTTTGATTAATATTTGATGCAGGGCTTGCAGAAAAAGATATTTTTTTTCTTAAGGCAGTAAAAACAAATTTTGGATAATGTAGGTGTTTAATCTCTTATCAATCAAAAAAATATAATCTTCCTTGTTAGTGGATTATTCTGCCCTTTATTGTATCAGTGACAGTCTTTATACTAATATATCTAATATCTACATTGACCAGAGCAGAAATTACTGCATGCACCCTGCAATTTATAATCCACTCTACCCAACTCCTCATCAATTATTTTTGCTGCAAAATGTAGTGCCAGTGATAGGTATTTTATCTTAGTGCTGCATTCCCACTGCCTGCGGACTGCTGCTTTGAAGACTCTTAAAAGCCTCTCTATTTAATAGCAGTAGCCAGTGCATCTGCTCTCAAATTTGTTCCCACTTGCTCACATTCTGTTTTTCACAATAAACTTTCATACAGACATAGCAAACACAGCTTGTTTAGTATCAATTTATTTCATAGTCAACCGTTCTCAAATTCTTAGTGAGACTGTGTCAAAATGCGGATTTCACAAAAAAAAAATTGTGCACAATGTGAAAAACTAATATTTTTCCTTTAAATGAATGTAACGGAATTTTCTGTAATTAAATGTAAAGTAAATGCTATGTGCTTCTAGAGGATATGGTGACTATTTTTCATATCAGTGACTTTGTCACAGAATGGTTTCTTTCTGAAATCTTTATTCTGTGTGAACTTTCCACAAAAGAAATGAAAACACACAAGTGGACAATTATGGACCATATTATAAACATTTAATCACCCCATTTTCACCGGAAAAGCTCCCCTAACAGACCACAATAAATTATTTGTGTACAGGGTGACTTATAAGTATGTTAAAGCCAATGTACATTTGGGAAAAAAGAATCTGTTTTGAGACTAATTAAAAACATTTGTGAGACATTACTTAAATCTCTGCAATTTCTTCATGAAGTTGTTTGAGAGACTTGACTGTATTTTTCTTTTTCTATCTGTTAAATTATCTGTAACTGTCTGTACTCATGAATCTCTTGTATGATTTTGAATGGGAGGAATTTTCAGGGATTGTGCTGAGTTGTATCGTCTGTCTCATATTTGTGCAGGTTAATCCAGAATCCTCTTTTCAGGGCTGGATCTCCACCCATGGGCTGGATGAGGGAAATGGAACAGGTTTTGGCTGGTCCCTTGCTTTTCTTATTTTACAGAGAGTAGCAAATCAAAGAACATTACAAACTCTCTCTTGCCACCAATATATTGCCCTTGGCCACAACTAATCCAACATCTAGTTTGATGTACTATAGAAACCAACCAAACAAACCTCTTTTATATTAAAGTCTTTGTGTCTCTCCTTTTTTGATGGAAACTACAAATTCTGAGGTTTGCTTTCTGACAAGTCTGATTCCTTTAATTCAGGAAAATGTTTCTTAGTGTTTTTCATATCTCTCTGTGTCCATGCTTCTATTTGGAGTGTGGATTTCTTAAAACTCACGTCTCATACATGTTTTCTTAAAAATAAACTTTGAGCATGGACAGTAAGTGAACTCTTTTAGAGTTTATAGACTCTGGAGGTTTGTGTTTGTTCTGGAAGATTTAATATTTGACTGTTAAGTAGTGGTAAGAGTGCAGTGGCCGTGTGGTACCATCTAATCCAGGTCTGTGTTTCTCTCCCAGTGGCTGCATTACAGACTCTACATTCTGCATAAATCCCACCTTCTTATGTCATCGTTCTTTTGGTAAGTGAAACCTTAAGCAGCCTTTGCATCTAAAGACCTTGTTGGCTTTCTTTTTTTTTCCTTCTTTTCCATATGCTTGCCAGAGCTTTTTGTGTTCCAGCATCTGCCTTCTGATCACACATTGTTTGTGCTTCAAATAGGGAGCTGACCTTATTCAAGGTTGCAGACAATACCTGGCATATGGTAGCTACATCATGGTTTGTTACCACCCTCAGCTCTGCTAAAGCACCCAGAAATCATTTGGGTATTGACCAACACAGGTGAAGTGGTGTCAGGAAGATTACTTTTCTGTCTAGGGATGTGTCAGCTGTTAGATTTGCTTGACCACTCTGTTTTCTGACTTACATGAATGTGGTAATGGCACAAATTAAAAGGAAAGAAATCTTTAGGAGAGATGAGTTTTGAAGACTGTATAGCTCTTCTCTTGATTATGTAGGTTGGTCCTTTTGTAGACGCAGTATGAGATGTAGCTTCAGTAAAAATGTAGCTTCTTTTATCCCTAAACAGCACATGATAAAACCGTGACATCCCACCTTTTTTCTTTTTATGGACTTGAAGCATTTGCAGGGTTTCAAATCTGCACTGAGGATATTTTATCTATTTTATCTTTCAGATGTTGTTATCTCATCAGATATATGATGTAATGCAAAGCTGGCTTTGACTAGGTTTTCTTGAGGTTAGGGTTTTTTGACGAGGTTTTCTTGATAGGAACTAAATCTGGGTTCAGCAAAAAGTTTGTTGGATTTTCAATATCAATATCATTAGAAGAAGTTAGGTCAGAATAATGTATAGGAGTAGGGACAGGAAGTATAAGAAAAAGAATGCAAAGATGGAAGAGTGTAGTTTGGAAGCCAAAGCACGAAACAATGTGTGAAGGAGAAATTTTATTTTATCTTTTATAAGAGGAAATTAATAATGTGGTGGTGTTATAGGAAAGAAATAATCTTTATATAAAAATCCTGATATGAAAGGTGCTGGAAGAAGCCACTTGTAGCAGATTGCAGATTTTTATTGGTCTAAATAGCCCAGAGGTTGTACTATTTCCTGCAAACTTGAGCTTTTGTGACTTCGTTAATTATCAGTGAAAGAGGTGTGGGGGATCCCTGAGTGAACATGCAACAAATAACAATTTGTACTGAGTATCAAGTTCTCTGTTGGTTGAAACCATGTTTATTCTTAGTCTGAGTTGTCTGTGCAACCCTCTTCACACTTTCTGTTTCTACTGTATAGAGTAGGAGCTATTGCAACAGCAGAACTAAGTGGGACAGGAAAAATCCAGTTTTGGATTTAATTATTTGTTTTTAATGCCAACTTTTGGTTGCTGTATTTCTTTCTGTGAATTACATGAGTTAGTTTTATGTGTGCTCACTTTTTGGGAGGATGAAACCCAAGTTATAGGTGTGGGCAAATAATTTTAAGCACCTTAAAATTTTCACCATGGAAAAATTAAACCACTCTAGTGATTATTAGGGACTACAAGCACACCAATTCTATATTAATACACCAATATAATTACTTTGTCCTGCTCCTTTCTTTGTGAGTAACTAGTAGGTGGTAAGTAATCTCTTTTTAAGCTATTTCCCCCTCAATATGTCAGAGGAATTATTTGAAATAATTATGAAAGAGACATAGAATATAAATGCCAGAATAGATGTAGATGGGAAAATATTACTACAGAGGGGTTTTGTAATATGTTGGAAATGTCATTTATGGTTCTGTTTTAATGAATGGGTAATTAGTTGGCTGAACATCGGTTCACTTCTTAATGAAATCTTAGTGGATTAACTCTATGCTTCATTCATATTATCCTACAGAATTTTTCTGCCTTTTTTATAATGAATAATCTTTTTGTGGTATGCCAGTATGAAAAAGAAGAATGTAGAAATTTTCTACTTTTGTGCTGTTAAGTGCATTTGGAGTCTTTTTTAAAAATGCTTAAAATACGTATGGTGGTGCTGTTACTATACTTCTTTCTGCAGAAACAACCTATTTGGATATTAATTCTTACACCTGCATTTTCTGCATGGTTTTGGTTTTGTTTAATTATATTTTTATATTCATTATCATATCATTGGGTTTTATTCTCCCTTTATTTGCCTACTGACATCATTTAAGAGTTTTCACCTTTAGATATCCAGATTCTTTTGTTGAAGGATCTCTCCTGTCCCACACAGCAGGAGATCTCTCCCTGGATCCAAGCAGGACAAGAACAGGACATTCTGCTTCTTGCATTTCTCAGCCCCATGGGTTGAATCCAGAAAACTGTGATTTTGCTATTGCACACAGTTTGGACAAAACTGTTGGTTTATGGTTGTCAAACCTCTTAAACCTGTCTCCTATCTGTGCTATCAACTGGACAATCCTGACAAATTGCATTCCTGAGCTTTCAGGTTCAGTTAGGAGGCTGAATTTGGAGTTTATGGTTGATATAGTACAATTATACATTAAATTTTTCCAGGTTCAGAGTAGGAAGTGTGTAAAGTTTCATAAAATCAAATACTTATAACACTTCAGATTGTCTCTAAATTCAAACTTTGATTTCAAATTCTTTGTATTTTGAATCCTATGAAACTTTAAAAATCTCAAATACAGATGTTGAATGTTGAGCCTCCCTAAAAGTACACAAAGAAAAATCAATTCAGCTCTTTGCTTTTCCTTATATATGAACCTGTTCCTGTATGAAATATGTTTATTTTCACAAGAGCTTTTAAAAGGTAAACTCTCCTTTTTGCCTTTGTTAGTGTGCATGACATTTTTCTTATATACATACACTTTACACTTAAGTGTTTTCCAAAATGTTTTTCTGGTTGTCTAGAAGTTTACCAAGACTTAAAAAAACCCCAACAAACTACCCCTATTTAATATTCAATTAAAAATATAAACATATATCTGCTGATTTTACTTTAAAAAATACTTTTAATTTACCAGATACTGCTGCTGGTTACATTATAACTTTCTGTAGCTTTACGTGCTTACAAAAAACAAGGTTTCAGCTAAGATAACTTGGATTTGTAATTTGTTTTCATTTTCTTTTATTTACTGTCTAGCAAAGTGCTATTTGCACTGAAATTTGACATCTCAGCTGAACCATTATATTCAGCTGTAATTAGAATAAACTATCTGCATGAATTACTGTACATTGGGTTTAGAGATTTGTTTGGAGACAACCATTTCTTACCAAAGCACAGACAGCAATTTGCTGTCTAACTTTGTACATTTGCAAAATACATTTAGTGTAAAATTAATTAGGTCATTAGAAACCTATTATCTTGTCTCAAAGAAACTGATTTTAAAAGTAAGCATGTTTTCTGTGAAAGGTGACAACTTTGAATTCAAATCCAGTTGTGATTCATTCTTCAGGCTTTGTTCTTGCTTTTCTTCATCAAAACAGAGAGGCATAAAAGCAGGTTAGAAGTAGCTCTCAGTATTGTGGTAACACTGAAAAAAAAAAATAATTCTTTAAAGGCCAACTTTAGTGTTTGATGACATTAATTGAGTAGTGTCCAATCCCGGAAAAATAGCATTTTCCCTCCATTTTAAGAGTTGTCCAAATACACAGAGGAATTTTAGATAGTTCTGCAGTGTTCAGAACAAGTGCAGAAGTCAGGATAATAGGGAAAGGTGTGTCTGTGAACTACACAAAGAAGGTTTTTTTTTAAAATTAAGTTGAATACTCCTGGTGACACGTGAATTGCAGCTCTAACCTAAAGCTTTTCTTGTCTCTACAGTCGTGTCTCCATTCTGAAGAGATCGACCCTTGGTGAATGTCATAGATTAAATTAGTTTATGATTTCCAGTACAAGTTTGAGCATTATCTTTAGTACCTGATCTGTAATGAAATTTTCAAGAAGAGAAAGAAAATCTGGGGAGTTCCAGCGGCCTGCTCTCAGCTGTATTTTGTCTTACATACTCTGTTTGTACTCCTTCCATACTGCTGAATTGCCTAGAGACAAATTGGCCAGTTTATGCCTTACACCAAGATTGACATTTTTATGGTGCCCAGAAGACAGAGTTTTAAAATTCTACTGTTTGAAAAATTGTCCTGATATTGGAGGGGAACAATCCATGGTTCTGTGAAAGGGAAGGCCATAGTATGCTACTGAGGAAGAAATAGTTTACCTGTTCAAAAAGTGGTTGAACTGAGGTCTTCTGAGTTGCTTAAGAAATTTCGGCTCCTTGGTTCCATCTGATAGAAAAAATGCTCTCACAAAGGGATAAGCATTAAAGCTTGGACTAACTGTAAGTCTCTAAGTGTATGATGAGTTTAATACACAAACTGTTTCAGAATACAATCCTTTTTTTTTTTTTTTTTGAGTAATCGTAAAGGATAGCTGTTTGTTTTACTTCTGTAGCTATCTCTTAGCTTTCCTCACTCTTCCTACCTCCAAATTATGACTTGACTTTTAAAAATTTATATTAATTCCAATCTTGAGCATTTTGAAGCTCCTGCTGACCAGTAATGATGAAGCAGAAATAACTCCTGTCTTGTGGGTAAACTCTCTGATGGAAGCATCTTACAGCTCTGTCAACCCAGAGAAGGCAGGGGACTATTTCCTAATCCTTGCTTTCAGGTCCAGGTGATGCTTCTGTCCCCATGATACCTTCTGTCCCCTGCAGCTTGTTCTTGTAGTCACCGCTAAATCTTTTGCTGACTGATTCCTTCAAACAGATCCCTTCACCCTGTCTCAGTGGTTTCTTTAGTATCTCCCTCATTCTGTCCATTTCCAAAACAGATTATCTATAAAGAAATTGTCCATAATGAACCAGTCCTCCATGCAGGTTTTTTCTTTTCATGTTCTGCAATGCTTTCTCTCCACCCCTCAAAGCAGGGAACTCAGTGTAGACCCTTTTCCTCCCCAAACATGCTGTAGGCAATTTAACCAATTTCACTTCTCAACCAGATTTTTTTTTTTCAGTACATTTCTCTGTGCTTTCTTTAAAGCCACCTGCCTAGTTTTCCCTCTCTTTTGGAGACTTCCCTGCTGGGAGTCTGAATGCTGCTGATCATACAGGCAGGATTCAATTCAGAAAAACACAGCAAGCACAATTTACCTTTCAGCTTCCATTCCCTGTGTTGTGTCAGGGTTTTGTTTTTGCTTTCAGTGAATGCACAACCTTACCACAAATATTGTTTTGGCTGTCTTTAAAACATGGAAAAATTTCTTTTCATATTTTATATTCTAAATGTTTAGCACAAAACCCTAATAGACAAGTCCAGGAGCACTCTCAGTGTGGCAAAGAAGTATTTTACAATCAGACTACAGTAAGTCAAGAGATTGTATAGCATAAAGGAGAAAAATAGTCATATCTCATCTACTACCTCTGTTCTGAGTCAACAAACTAGAGGAAGAAGCAAAAACTATCAGGCTTTAGTAAGAACTGTCCTGAAGGAGCTGCTTCAAGCCCCCGTCCATTGAATGTGGCATTCCATGGAGTTACAAGCACAAGGCAACTTTCTTTTCAAGTAAAGGAAGGTTTTTTAGAGTAATTTGGAGAGAGTTGAATTAACACATCTTAGTCCTTAGATATTTATTAAAGGTATCTTAATAGGCACCTGTATTTTAATACTCTTTGTCTGAGACACTGTGTATTCAAATACTGAAACACTGAACTCCAGTACAAGTACAAACGTTTCATAGTGAGAAAGTGCATAATATTGATATAATCAAAACTTGGGCCCCTTTCTCAGGGTAAGACACAGCAGACTGACAGTGACTTCACAATTTTGCAGTGTAAGTTTATTTGACATAATATTCATCTGATATGTTACAAGCTAAAATATCATTTCTGCAGAATAGTCAGAATACAGTTAATTAGCAAAGCGCTGACCAGGCATAAACCCAGATCCCTCTAAAATGGGAAGATGACAGTAAGCTGATCCTGCAAGTTTCCTATGTTTTTAATTGTCTGCTTGTGGCAAGCTTGCCCAATATTGATGTGTTTGCATGGTGCAGGCACCAGTAGGTATCCTAAAAACTTCCCCCGAGAAACCTGAGGTAAACCTGACTTCAGTTGTGCAGATAAAATGCTGTACATCCTGCATGAGCCACGTTGTTGGGATTTTTCTTGGGTTTTGTGCTTGTTTGTGGGGTTTTTTTGGTTTTTTTTGTTTTTTTTTTTTAAGGCATCCTCGGTAAAAGGTCTTAAATACCTGAATTCATTCACCTAATCTCAGGGAGGCAGAAGATCACTGCAATTTTGCTTTGTCCTTTCAAAAAGCCCACAGATTTTGCTGACAGGCTTCTGCTTCCAGCTTGCAGTAATTGGTGGCAAACACAAAGCTAATTCCTTATTACACAGTATTTTCAGGGGGTTAATGGCTAAGCTGTTGAATGCAAAATAGTAAGCCAATGAAGTGGCTCCTAAGAGAACAAAGATCAGTAATTCACATTCTCCAATGCTACATTTCTGGTTTGTGTTTCTTATCTCTGTTCTCCTTTTTGTAGATTCACTTTATGTAAAGTAATGCATAACTAAAAGCTGTCAATAGTAAGTTGACATAGAACACAGTGAAGATTTGGTTATTGATATCCAAATTCTGTATGTTCATTTGTGTCTGTAGCTGTTAGGAACTCATAGTGTGAAAGAATTTTTAAAAGGGGAGACCTGAGAAAAATGAGTTATTTGCAGCAGTAGAATGGACATTTCACTTAGAGGAGGAGAATGAGAGAAAATTTAACACTTTTATCAAAGTTGTCTAGCTGCAATAAAAGAAAGTCATGATATTT
Organism: Corapipo altera; assembly: GCF_003945725.1. Lineage (NCBI taxonomy): Eukaryota > Metazoa > Chordata > Aves > Passeriformes > Pipridae > Corapipo > Corapipo altera. Next base: position 2,141,908 of record NW_020884891.1, on the reverse strand, counting down.
TTAAAATCAGAAATAACCCCTTTTAATTTTACGGTAGATCTGAAGCTGGGGATGTGGAATGGAGAGAGCTGCACATCCAACAGCTGAACCAGCACCTTTAGCCACTGCACTGCCATCTGTTTATTGTTTTGTTTGTGGGGGTCGATGCAGCTGTGTGAGAGAGGTTGGGTTATTTATGAATAGCAATGCTAACAAATTAATGACATAACAAGCCTGCTGCAAAGGCACTGACCTTTTGAAAGCAAGAGCAGTAGCACAAAAAGGTTGACTTTATTAGAATCTATTAGATGTTTTCACAGCCAGTCCCAAGGGTGGAATTTCAGATAAGCGAGAACTGCAAAGCACCTGATGAGTCATTAGGAAGGTAAACCCCATTTCATGAGAAAAATTGTATATCTGATAGCAAGATCACATGCATGAACAGTATCTTCACTGTTCTAAATGCTTTCTGTTAATTTGAGCAAAATGTTGGAGGTTTTGTTTTGTTGGGGTTTTTTTTGTACAATAAATATTTCCAAATACTGGATAAAATTAGGGTGAGTTGCCATTTTTAAATCAGTGTACTGTCCCAGAATGATTTTGGAGAGCTTCCCAACTGACTTCTCTACAGGTTGTTGTTGTCAGCTGCCAGACCTCGGGCTACTTTTGTCACTTTTATCCTTATGTATTTTTTTTAACCAGTATAATCCACAGATTTAATGTGGTGGGTTGGGGTTTTCTTGGTTGTTGGGTTTTTTTGATTGTTTGTTGGGAGGGTTTTGAGTTTTTGTTTGTTTGGTTTGATTGTTTTTATGAGCACTGTCCTTTAGTTGCTGAGCAGAAAAGGGATGAAGGTACATGAGAACTCTTGAGGATATTTAATATGACCCTTAAATATTTGGTTTTGAAGTTTCTGATGATTTGTACTTTGTCAATTTGACTTAAAATTACTGCTCATACTATTTTCTGTTGGAAAATACCATATTCTACGTCAATAGAAAGTTCACTGTGATGTACATTTTTCCTGACATTCTACTGAATTGTTTGCCATGTATCCTGTTATGGATGTGTGATTAGTGCTTGTAAGAACAGTTTTGTGTGTCCTTTTCTCCCTCAGTCCTATTTCTGATGAAGTCTGTGAGAATACAGACTTGGATTTTGAACTTCACTACCGTCATTATCTTGTATTTCCATATGGAAATTGCTTTTCAGAACTCCAGCTGAGCCTTTGGGATGCCCCTTCTAGTTCTGTGTGCATTTTCAAGTGAGGTGAAAGCCTGCTTTTTGTTTCAACAATTATTTTTGGGTTGCTGAAATGGAGAAAAGACGATATAGATATATCTATCTCTATATATTTTATAAAAATAAACTTGACAATGAAAGAAGTGAAAGAATACGATTTGTGGCTCGTCCAAAAAGATGATTTAACCCTTAAAAGTGTCATGGCTATTGAGCAAGTAAATGTCTGATTTTTTTCTCACTGAATCAGTTAATGGAAACAATTAGGATGCCTATTTTGTGTGATGATCATGGATGAGAAGATTCTCAATATTGGACCCAAAAAAGAAAAAGCCTGCATTTTGTTTACCTTCCTGAGATGATCAGTGCTTTCAGAATGCAAGGTTCACTTTCAAAGCTCTTGTGAATATTAACGGACTTGAAATGTCTTAGAAATATTTAGGGCAAGTAAAATTCCACAAGGATCAGTTTATTCATTATTTCCCGACTCCATAGGATAATTATGTTGACTGATTCTTTACTAAACAATAAGTCTGTGCTTAAATTCAGTCAAATTAAGTTAGTTGAAAAGTTTATCTGCTTAAATGTGTAATTCTTTCATGGAAGTTTAAGGCAATTTCAGAGGGATGGCTTGTTAAGTCATAGTGGAGTAGAACACACTTCGTGGGAATTGTATTGTTGGTTATTCATTTAATTTTTAAAAATATCACAAATGCTTTTCCTTAAAATCTGACACATCTAAAGCTTAACAGTGTTTGCTAAATATTTTACAATCTGGGTAAGGAAACTTTACAGGATGGTGAGCAAAACCACTAACACTCCTCACATATGCAATCAGCAAGACTTGCAAGATGAAGGGGTAAAAAAAAAGCATGAGAGACCCTTGAGCTTAGTTTTCATGAGGAAGTCCACGAATCTACCTGAGCCATGTGGGGGTAAATGAGGCAGAGCTGCTTTGCTTTTTGATTTTTATTTCAGAGATGGGGCTTGTAGTAAAAGACTACTTGTATTCAGGGGTTTTTAAGTCATTTGAGGATAAAAAGTAAAAAAAATTGTGTAAGAAGAGTTCCCGGTGAAATGTGAGAAAGGGTGAAATCTCACAGAAATTGTGAAAATAAACCTGTGAGAGGTGAAAGACTGAAATGAGCCTGGAATAGTTTTTTTCTTTATTAATCCTGGTGTTCTCCTCCAAAAGAATGAAAAGACTGACTCTAAAGTCACAGCAAATGTGACTGATCTGATGTTGTATCAACAGCACAGTGGTGCATAATCCACGGATTGGGTGGTTCAGGATAACCAGACAAAACACACGTTAACTGTCACAGGAGAAACCTTTGGGTTTAAAAAAATGGTAAATATTGTTTCAAGTGAAACACAGGCAAAGATCAGGGTTATAAACCCCCATTTGAGGAATGTTGCTCTTATTGTGTATTATTGTCAAGAAAAGAATGACTTCAACAGAGACAAGACAGCTTGATTTAACTTCATATAAACTTCTTAGTGTATTGTATTCATTAATCTTGGATGTTATCTCTAAAAATAGCACTTGAAAGTGCCTATCAATTAGATTTTATGACATGAAAATGTCATTTCTGAAAGAATTGGATATTATACGAGATATGACAGTGCCCAGAGCCAAATTGGGAGCAAAACATTTCTATCTTTCCCTTAGGCATGGGTTGAACTCTTACTTTGGATATAGGTTAAGTTATATAGACTTAATAGCTGGTTCATTGTGTTTGGTTTGGTGTTGTTTGGTTTTTCTTTTGACTGATTTCAAGGTCATTAAAGTACCATTCAAAAGGTGTATCCAATTTCAATTGCCTGTTTTCGTACAACAGATTAAATTCAGGAATGAGAGAGATTGTAAATCAAGCAGAATTATCATAAATGTGTGTAATTTATAATGTAGTAGAAAAGATAGGAAAGATGTTCTGAAAAGTGGTTTCTTGTGGGCATATTAAAAAAAACCCTAAGCACATGTTTTTGTTAAAATTTATAAAGGATGGTTAAGTCATAATAAAAAGATATCATTGTAATAATATTGCAACTGTAATAAGGATATCAAGTGCTGTACACTCAGTGAAAGCAAAATGTGGTGAAAGTCATCTAGATTGGATCCTTTATACAGTACAAATATTTTCAATCATTAATGGCTTCCTGTTATTGTATTGAGTCCCAGATCAGTGTACATGGAACTGAGGGTCATTGAAGGTACATAGAACTGAAGCCAAAAACTTCTATCCTTGAATCAAAACCCCCTTTTACTGGGGTTTTGATTTAACTGCAAAAGAGTTCTAGGGTTGCTGATATTACCTGAGATCTGTGAATTTGCTTCTGTTCACTTACACTCTTGCATTTGGTGTTCAAGTGTATTTTATGCTGGAATTCAGCACAGAGAAGACCATAACTGTGAGCAGTCCAGCAGGTTGGAGCTGGCTCTGCTGAGAGATTAATGCAAATAAATGCTCTAGTTCTCCCTGGTCAAGCTTTTTACACTTCATCTGTTTGCACTGAATACAATGGCTAAAAAAATAGTAAGTGAAAATTACTTTATAATGTTGAAGTTAAAGTTGTTTTTTTTTTTTCAGCTAAATCTTAGCATGAAAAAGGATGATTGATATCTTTTTCTTGTCTATGCTACAAATTTTACCATACTGGGTCATCTCAGCTGTTCTCAACTTCCTCTTAAACTGAGGGATTTTATTTTTCTTTTTCTTAATGATAACTAAATAAAACTAGAAATCCATTCATTGAAGTTTTGGAATGAAATACTTTTCATTCTGTGTTCTCTTCTTACACATATGCTGGAGGAGGAGGATTCTTTTGGCAAGTGAGGGAAAAAAAGAACTGAATTTGCAGGAGTCTCTCGGTGCTCCCAGTGCATCAGATGATGAGCTACTTGCAAAGTCTTGCTGAAAGTGAACCTGCAGGTGCATCTCCTCACTCAGACTCTGATTTTGTGATTTTGTTGGAGTCCAACAGCACTTGGGAAATGGCATTGCCATTGCAATACAACAGGGTGTTGTGCTGTTCAGGGCAGGATTTGGTTCAGTATTTCCTGTGATCAGATTTAAAGCTGCAAAAGCTTGAAGAAAAGCTGCCTGGCCAGCAGTTGCTCACTGAGGATTTTTCTTTCAAAGCTTTTGTATCTACTGAGAGTTAAATGGGGGTCAGTGGAGAATTTAAAGTTGAGAATTAATTAGAGTAGGGTGAAGCAGTAAAACACTTGGTGGAGGAAATCATTGAGGACATCATTGAAGGGCAGAGAAGTCAAATATTAAAAAGAGGTAAGTTATTGTAGAAAATATACTAAGACAATGCGGTGAGAGTCCCACCTAGTCATTCTTAGCATGAAATAATGTGTTAGAATTATATGTGTCAAGTACATAAGATTATAGTCACTCACTACTTGAAAATAGTGGTAGAAATATCTGTGTGATCTGGTAATACACATTTAATAACTGAATTGGAGAGAATTTATTTTGCTAATAAGTCAACACTTTCTTTAGAAACTAAAGGGAAAGAGAAAGCCTTTAAAAATTTTACTTGAATATTCTACAGAATAACACAGCTAATACTGTGCCTTACTATTAATTAATAACCCCAGATTTGGTTATCAGGTGGAATCTTGGCACCACTGAGATCGGTGCTAAAAATTCTGTTGTCATATTGAGAAAATAATGTTATTGGGAGAATAATTTCATCCTTTTAATCAGTTTTTGCCAGATATGTGGTGCCTTTACCAGTGCCTTTGCACATTCTTTTTTTTTTTATCCTGAATTAATCTATCACACTAGAACATGTTGTGAATGTCAAAGGATACTGTATATCAGCATACATAGTGATACAGAATTAGCATATTCTCATGAAAGATAATAATGTAGTGTTAGGAAATGAGTCCTAGACATGTCAATGATGAGTGACAGGAACTCACATTGCACTGGATAGGCAGATGTTATGAATAATAGTTTGCTTAGTGAGTGTAGACATTTCTGTGTCTCAGCTGGGCCTGCAGGTTTCAAAGGAAGGTCTCAAATGCTTATTTTTCTTTCTATTGCATCTTGATTAGCTTGATGCAAACTGAAGATTGGAGGGAGATGATATGGACTGTGCTAAAGGAACTGAAGATAATCAGTAAATGTAGTCTTTCAGCCATTCCTCTCCCCAGTCATCCTTTAAGCCAATATAGCTGTAGCTGGATTTGTGGAATGTTTTAAAGCCCATCTGCACTCACACCTGAGCCCAAGCTGAATGTACTTGCTTAATCTCATGTAGACTTGATTTATATGGTGGTAGGTGACGAAAGAGTGAACTGGGAAAGAATTTAATTCTAGATCTTGGTATGTTGCCATTAGTAAAAAAAAAAAACAAAACCAAAAAAACTCAAAATGTGGTGTTCTGTTGTGACTCTTTATTTCCCTTCACCATAGGACAGCTTTCTGGATTCCTCTTCCTTCTTTCTTGTGAAATGGAAGACAATCACAAGACAACCTCTAATGGAGTCTCTGCTGAATCCTGCCATCAAGAGGACACTGATTTCTGACTTCCAAAGCTCCCTCTTGAAGACTTTCTTACATTAAATAATATTTCGAGGAAAACTAGCTTTTGAATGTCACAGTGTTGCTTATTAGTGGTTGGTAGGTGTCAATGTGCTAATAGACACAAAGACTTCATAAAAAAAAATAAAATCAATAAATCTCAGTAGCAAAGAGAAAGTTTTGCTGTTTGCATTATTCTGGCTGCAGCACAGTGGATCTGAGGAACCCAGGTGTGGGAGAGAGAAATGGTGCTTTCAACAAGGAATACTGGTGGGAGAAAAGGGAGGGACAGGAATAGTGTCTGCAAAGAAAATATAACAAGAAGAGAGCTTTTAGCTCAGCCAGGATCACACAGAACACGGAGAGGATGCAAAGGCAGACCACAGAACTGATTAAAGAAAGAATTCTTTCAGTTCTTCTAAGTGAAGTGTAAAAGATGTTTTAGAACCAGAAAGCCATTGAAAAGTCATTTCATTGACATCCCAAAGGAGAAGACCCATCTTGAACAGGTGTGGTAAGCACTTAACCGATTTTATTTTTGTATTTTTTTCTATCATATGCTTCGTTTTCTTTCACTGACAGCGGTCATTGTTCTCACACCTGCTCTGATGTGACAACAACATGTACAATAAAACCTTACCAGGGAGTTTATAAAACTTTTTTTGTAAACTTGTATGCTTGATGTTAGCAAAAAGTGAAAGTAGTACCACTATTTCTTTATTACTTCAATCAAGTAAAATATCAATTAATATTTTGAATATGATAAATAATGGTGCTTGTTCTTTCTTCCGCCCTCAAAATTAAAGATGCATTGCATCAGTGATAATCTTGATAAAAAAATAATCTCTTTTTATGAAAGTCTTTTGCTGTTTAAGCAGAGGAATGGATTCAGAGTGAATAAAAACTTTAAATCTGATTTAAATGTTTTTGCTTTTTTACAACCCAGCGTTACAAAGCCAGTAGACAAAGCAATAAACTCTGTGTGTTTCAAGTATTCTACACTCTCTTCTGATTATCCAAGTGTAGCTTTATTTTCCTATTCACTTGTTGTGAAGGAATTCAGAGTCATTAACAACTGATGTCTGAAGGTGCCATCAACCCAGTGACTTGATGGTGTCAATAAAATTTGTACAAGGCTCCAATCTCAGAAACTACTGTATTGACTCAGTCTAAATAATGTAATATTTCCTGAGACAGTAAACCAAGAACATTTAGGGAATCTTGTTAAAGAACAAGAAAAATGCTAAGAAATTTTATTTTCTAGAGGGAGATAAAAGTCTGGAGATGAACAAAGATTGTGTCTGACCTCTGAGATTTCATGGCAGAGCATTTTTATTGACCAGTTCTTTTTAACTGTGGTGGCAGAACTGGGGATATGGTGTTTGTCAAGGCCTTGCCAACTCATGCTGTGTTGTGTTTCTTTGCCTGCAGCTAAGTTTATTGCTCACTCAAAGCCTAAAATAAATAATAAAATAGAGCGAATGTAATCTTGGAAAAAAACACAACCCCTCCAAGAAATTGGACTACACAGTCTACTAAGGCTTTCTGAATAAACATGAATCTAAACACTTGAATTTAAACAAAATACTATTCCTATTTCTGTAAATGATCCATCTTTCTCACACAAAGAATTAAAAAGTGTTAAACTCTCTTATTAAAGAGCTCATACTGCGGGATTCTAATGATCTCTCAATATTTTGTGACCTCAGAAACCGTTTCCTCTTCTTTTCTAAAGAAAGCTGTTGAAACTTAAAACAAGCTCCCTCATGCACATCTGCAAACAAGTCAAAATAAACCTTTGCTTAGATGACTTTTGGTCTAGGACTATCAAAATTTTCCATTTTAGGTTAAAATCTTTAGTTCTTTAGATGAAATAACTTTGGTTCTTTAGATGAAACTGGATGAGCAAGAAAAAGCCAACATCCATGACAGCAACAGTCAGGTTTTCTCATATGAAGGAGAAGCTTCTTATCAGTTCCTTGTTTCCATTTGGCTTCAGATTTAGCAGAACAGTATTGTTAAAATATGCTGTTCATCTCTGCTTCTAGAAGATCAGTAGATAAGACTAAGTATAATAAAAATAAAAGATATTTCTGGGATAGGGGATGAAACCACTAAGTGTAACCACTCAGGGCATGTGACCTGAGCTTTGCCTTTGAATTCCATTGTCATAAAACCAAACTCAGAAAAAGAAAAAAATCCAGCCTTTTGAGGTATGATTACTTAAGCATTTTGCCAAAAGAAAAGTATAAATATTATAAAACTGAAAATGCAAATTTTGAAGAAATAGAACATCTGGTGCCAATTGCTTATAATTATTTTGCAAATGATGTTTTTCCCAGTGGCATTATATTGTTCTAATTGATTTCCCAATATTTGACAAACATATAAACACACAATGCATGCCAATCATTAAAATTACTCTAATAATAAAAAACACCTCAGCATTCGCACTGTTAAGCAGTGAAATTATTTGGCAGGTTAGTTATCAAAGAAATGTCTTGCTGAAGCTCATGCAGACATTTCTGGGCTATTCTTGTTGGAACAGATATGCAAGTGAGCAACCTGTGTTTATATTTGTTGTGCCAGTGACACAAGGAAAAGTAGAAGAGGTTCTGGAGTCAAAATGTAAACACCCAGTTAGGAAGTTGGTGCTTTGAAAGGTTTCCAGATAGGAAGGTGGAAATGCAGCATTTGAAGATGTAGCTGAGGAAATAAATATGCTCTGTGGAAAATGAATGAGCTTCATTAGAAAATGGAGGAATTCTTTAAATAAAGGACTAGGTAGAGGAGGAATAATAAACATTAAATTGAATTGTTGGACTTAAATACAGAGAGAAAAGCAAGGAAATCTGTATTAGGTGAAGATGCCTTTAGCTTCTGTGACTTAGACCTGTGTGGCCATACCAAGTTTTAAAACTTTATGGTTTTGTTTTACAGCTGCAAAGCAGATTATACTAACACAGGAAAAGAGTTTTAGTAATTTATATACATTATCCTACAGCCAGATTATAAGCATTTGAATGTGCTGACCACAAAGCAAACCCATCAAATATTTAAAGGAAGATGCCAGCAAGAAATGTGATTTATAGCGGACCTTGAATGTGAATAAGTTTCCTGGTAAGAGTTTTGATCAGAGTAATGATTTTTACTGTTTAAATAGTTACACTGATGCAATCTCCATGATGAATATTTAGACTGCAATAAAATAAAAGTATGTTTATGTAAGTAAGTTAACTCTCCTATGGATATGTAAATATCTTCATATCTCTATAATGTTCCATTTGGTCGTTCGGTAATTAAGATAATTATGGACAAGGTCACAGGAACAGAGTTCTCTCTAATGGATTGGCTTTTACACTCTTGAGAAGTTCAGCACCCAGGAATTCATGGATAAAATAAAGTGTACACCCTTGGAAAAATATTTTCTCCTACATAATGAATAAGGAGTGATGAATTTAGAGTCTGGTCAGCAGAACAATCCTGCTAAATGTTTCCCCCAGTAGGTTCTTTTGCTGTTCTGTTGGTTTGTACATTCTCCACTGAATGTTCAGCCTGAGCTGGGTGTATTTGTACAAACCACCTTGCTGATTAAAGGTCAAGTTTTATAGGGCCTGAAAGGAACATCAGGGTTTTTTTTTTTACTTTTTTACAATTTCACTGTTGCATTTCTCATTACTGCTGTCGTCACAGTGTTTACAGAAGTGGTCTTGATATTTTTGCAGTAGAACTTAATACTACAGTGAATGTTGGTTTGCAAGATAGATAAGGTTCCAGTGAATCCATTCTTATGGCATTGTGAGACTCCAGATAACACCAACAAAAATAGGTTTGGGAAAATTTAACAATAACATGCAATTTATGTGATGCTGGTGTAACTGAAGGTTATTTCTGCTAAGGATAGTAATAGCAACAGAAACTTACTGTATTGACAAAAAGTACAGTAAATTTCCATCCTATGTAAATGAGTTGTCTCTGTAAATGAGATATGTGAGTAAATATCAAGTCTGCACAAAGAACCCTGTGTACGTGTGATGTGTGTGTTTATGTATGTCCACCAAGGACAAGCAGAAATAGAAACTGGATTTTGAGTTTAGGAATGGTTCATACTTTCCTCAATTTTCTCTAATACTCTGATGACAAAGTGCCACCTCTGCATGTTCAACAGTAATAGAAGCAAAAATCAATGGATTTCTTGTGAGTTTGCAAATCTTCATAGTGCCATGTCAATGTTTGAATTCGCTGAAAGACAAAGAAGGGTCTTTTACTTTTTGAAATATTTTGGTGCATGTCCAAACTGTTTGGTGTTAATGTCTTGCTGAATCTATTCTTGTATTTGCTGAAAATTGGAATGTACATACTGTATAAAAAGAGTATTGCCCTGTCTGCTGCACCACTGTTCAGGTGGGTGGCAGTTTTTAAAGAGACCAAAACTTTATATTGCACATATATTATATATATACTGCATATATACAGCACTTTATATTTATATTACACATTGTTTGGAAAATGACAGTGGCACATTTAAAATTGAATACATGTGCCAGCCTTTATCAAATTCTCATTAATATTGCAGCCCTGACTTCTGCACTCAGTAAGAAACATTAGCTTGGGAAGGACAAAAATCATTGACATAAAATTCAATGAATTCACAGAAAAAGGTCTCTGTTGCCAAAAAGTTAAATTTTAAAAAAAAAAAAATATTCTGAGGTTTTTGGCTTTTAAAACTTTTTTTTAATATAGGCATTTTAATATTTTAAAATAGACTTATGAGTTTTCATAACTGTGACTTAACTTCCCTTGCGGGTCATTTCAAAGGTGTTGATACAAAGGTTGTTTTCCAGTTGTAGCTTGTCCTGTTACACTCAATTTTAACAACCTGACATGTACCCAAGACCCCTCTTGTCTTCAGGGTATGTATCCACTCTTACTTTATTGTTGGTAGTTGCATATTTGCTTCTAATAAGTTCAGGAATAATTTTCCACTCCAATTTGTTTCTCTTTTGGAATTTTAGGGATTTAATTCTACAGTTTAGTTTAGTACAAATTCAAATATGGTATCAAAAAGCTGAGATACAAGAACTTAAACTGTTAGACTGGCCAGCTTGTTGCCTTTTTTAAGTGAGAAGTGAAGAAATTCTGGTTCCACTGAAGAGGAAAATATATTTCAGCTGTAAGACTAAGCAGACTGTGCCCAATGCCTTGCATAATCACAATACTTGGTGTGAATTTTGTTGTTTGTGTTTCCTTAAAACTTTCCCTGATTCCCCTGATGTCAATACACTTAATGAGTTGTAAATCAGTGCAAAATTTAGCTTCTACCTGAAGCACTAAACCAACAAAAGCAAAGCAATTCTGAATTCACTAAATCTTAATGTTGTTTTAAAATAGTTTTTAATGGGGTTAATTTCTTTAGGTTTTTCTTTCTCTCAGGGTACTATAACTTGATTAATATAGTTTCCTTTCATTTTGACATTGTAACAGGGTCTCATTAGGCCTGCAATGAAATTGAATTGCCGTCATAATATCACATCATAAAGGCATATTAACAAAATCTCTATAGACTTCTATTGGAATCATTTTTCCATCATAACCTTAATGTCATTGAAGAAGGCTCTTCCTGAGTGTAGGGAGAAAGCAGGGGAAGAAACAAACTGGCTCTGGGACTCTCATTTACAAGACCCAGATTTGTCTTGTATTTCTTCCCAGTTACAGCAAGCTAACTAGTTTAAATTTTACAAATAAGTTCTGTGTAGTATGTCAGTTATAAATCCAATCAATTCTATTGCTTATTCTTTTGAGAATTTATGTTTTCAACCCTTAAAAGTCTTATAAGCCCGTTATGTTTTGCTATTTTGTAGAATGCTCTTCATAACTCCTGTTCTTCTTACTTAGACAAGCAAAATCAGTGTTACCCATTTATAAAATGACAAGATATCACTGACATCTTTTGGTGGCAGGCAGGAGTTGACAAACTTTCTGCTACCTTTTGATCCTTCCTTGTCTTGTCCATAAGACAGATTTTAAACTTCTTCACTAATTTCCTGGCTTTAGGTCTGATTGCTTGGCTGCATTCTAAAAAGCTGAACTAAAACTCTTTTTGCCAACTGATTACAGGGCAGAATTTAAAACTCAGGGAACATTTTCTGAAGGTTTTTGGAGACTATTGCAAAAGTTTATTTTCTGGACTGAGTTACTGTCTTTCATTACCCTTAATTGTTTTCACAGTGTCTGGGTGCGTTAATCAAGGCATAAACTCAGACAGTGGGTGGTCCATAAAGTTAGACATATATATTAAATCTTATTAATAGGAGTAACATATTTTAATGGAAATGAAAATATCTGCTTCAGTAGAGAACAGATAATTTATAAAAAATCTAAATGGCTAATTAATTTCATGAAACTATGGTGTTTCTTCTACCATACTCTGTCCTTTTGCAAATGGTCTAATACATGAGAGCTTTAAAGAAGTTTAGCTGTAATATCAAAATATATGCTCTAGATGGAATCTTTTCCAGTCATTCCAGAGACAGGAAAGAGGACATGGTAGGAAAGGTTCAGATTCTGGTCAAATCTTTCTAGTTTTCACCAAAAGGTGAAATCCATGATTCCTCTCACTCATCTTAAAATTTTCAATCACACTGAAAAGAAGGTGGAAAGAAATGATTCCTATGAGGAGTAAATGAGTCTCATCACTGGTGGAAGTGCCAGTCTCCAAAACAGAGTGAATGAACAAGGGCCATTTAGGAACACCACCAATCTCCTCATTTGTAAAAAAGTCTAATTCCACAAAGCACATGTGTAAGCTTGAAGGTTTGCATAAGCAATGGAACTCTTCTAAATTCCTTACTCCCTCCCAGCTGGAGCCACTGGGTCTGTACCTTCTATAGTGGTGTAAAGTGCCTGGTAAATTTAATATTCCTCTTACTAAAACTTTTTTAATTGTATTACTTTTTTGTCTTAGCATTTTGCTTGTTATTAAGTTTTTGTGCTGCTTGGTCACTGAACAATTGCAGTTCACAGCACAGAATACAGATGCTTTGGAAGATTGTAGGCTACAAAACACAGCCTTGCAAATTGAAATATCTGAAGACATTTGCATGATTAACTCCCTGACTATCCTGGGATGATTAGATCTGCCAAAGTCGCATGTTTAAAGCATTCAGCCAATTTAATCAGTCTGAAAAGGCTTAATTTATTTCCAAGTGTTTAGTGTGATTATTGGTTTAAATCATAAACAAAAGTTAACCACAACAAAAAAAAAGCTGTGGGTGGTGCATCACTTACAACTTTATGTAGCGAGGCATGCTGATATTTCATGGCATATTCTGACACCGAAGGAGAAGTATATGCATATTTTTTTCATATTGGCAACTGTGTATTATGTTAAAATAAAATATGTAGCAAAAGCAACACCTCCCTCCTTAACTCAGCCCCCACTCCCCTTGCAGCCTGTATGATCACAGCCTGAGTCTTCACAGCTCCTGAACCATTGAAGGGAGTTTTCAGTACAGAACTACAGAGCTCTGAGAAATGATGTGACAAGCAGTTCTCCTTCTCCCTCACTTTCTTTCTCTCTTGAGTATTCTTCCCAGTGCTTTTAAACAAGAAAGAAAATTAATTTAGGTGCTACTCAGCACTGTTTATAAGGAGCATTGAAATCCAGGAAAATGTCTAATTATAATGGGTTTTGTTGCTGTTTGACATACAACACAAAAGCAGTCTGAATTTTTCAGAGGGCATCCTTTATGAAGACACTATTAATCCAAGGAACAATGGCATCATTTATTAACTTAGGCTGGTTATCATTCTAGGCTTTTGTGTTTTGAGGGTATCACTGAAACATTAACTGACTGGTACATGCAGTATGCCTATAAGGTAGGTAAATAACATTAGAATTGATGAAATGTGTATCCCCAAATAATTGTTTGATGGAAAATTGTCTGGTATTATTCAGAACATTTACTGAGACGACTTGGGAGATGTTTCTCAGGTTTACATTGAGCAACTAAGAGTGCTGAAGATGAGGAGTTTGCCTGCTGTCAGAGAAAGCCAGTGAGAGAAGTGAGCTACAAATCACGGTCTTTATTGCTGCACTGTGTCTTTAAGTATACCACAATTCCTTCTGCAAGGGCACCATGGGAAAATCTAAACAGGCCTTTTGTACAACCCCATAGGGTGGTTGGGTTTTACCTGTTGTGTGGTGCACATCCCTTTTTAGTAAATGAACCTTGTGGGTTCCTCTGTGCTGAAAACTGTTAATTTGTTTTGTTTCAGCACACTAGAAAGAAGGACTTTCCTCAACCTGAATTCCTCAATCATGCAGGTTGATGTTTTACTTGCACACAAGGTGTCACTACTGATTTGCATGTGCTCCCCTGAGATGCAGGTGGTGCTCATGGTGCTGCTCCTGGGTCCTACCCTACCCTGGAACAACTGGAGTGCTTAGGGGCACCCAGCTTGTGTGTTGTCACAGATATTAATGGATACACCTTGACTTCCTGCTGATTTCTTCATTTCTGCATATTCAGTTTCACAAACACAACAAGGTAAGTTTTTTAATCTCTCACCTCAAGTGACCTCTTGGGCAGTTCAGAGTGAACGTGGTGCTTATGAAGTGTAACAGGCTGGGTTGTGGAACGATGGATGCTGCTGAGACTGTGCCACTCCAGTTCCTAAGAGTGGAAGCGTCAATGGTAAGATAAATCAAGTGGAAAAATAACCTTCAACAATGGCTCACTTAGAACATTTCAGAAAAACACTTCAATTTTTACAGTGCTGGGTAAGTAGAGAATCAATATGATCCTTACCTAATCTGCACAGCACTCTTGTGTGGGCAAGCATGTGTAGTATTTTGGACATCACAAAGTACCAGTGTAAATTTAGAAGGCACTCTCTTTTGTTCTTGTTGTCTATTGCAGTTATTTCTTTCATTTGGAAATTAAACAGATAATTTTGGGGTTTCTCCCACAGACTGATATTGTACTTTTAGGACTCTAACAGAGGATAAAAGCGGAAAATGAGCTTCAGAATTTACAGAGGTTGTTTGGAAAAGACTAAGATGCAGCTCAGAGGGAATAGTTAAAAGGATTCTTTGTGGGTAGTGCCACAGGTGAAATAGCCTTTGACCTGGGGAATTTTTAGTGAATTTAATTTTTTGGCAGTTAATACCAGCTTCTTGGCAGTAATCTGGATATTAGAGGGAAAAAAAAAATAATCCTAAATGTTTAAATAAGCAACTTTCTTCCTCCTTTCTCAGTCTCTCTGTTTAACCCAACCGCCCATCCTTTCTCTTCCTAAACCCACCCTTCTGTCCCACCTGGTGTGGGCTGCCCATGGTTTTGGCTTCTCAGCAGCTCCCTGTTTCAGCTTAATCCTAAATTCCACCAATTCCAGTTGGGCAGCAAACTTTAAACTACTGGAGAAACTTGAGAGGTGAGGGCAGAGCTGGCAGGAGGCTCAGCCATCCTGCCTGACAAAGTTTTAATTGTTCGGTCTGAGCGAGGAGCAGGGGAGTGTAATGGAACTCCAAGTGTCTCCAAATTGCTTCAAAGAGAAAGGGAATAATTTGTTTTCCTTTGCTGCTGGGGACAGGATAAAGAATAATGGAATTGAATGGCAGCAACGCAGATTAAGGCCTGCCATCAGGAAAAAAATCCCAGTTGTAAAAATAGTTGTGCTGTAGAATATATTGCTTGGTGAAATCCTAGAGTCTCTGTCACTGCAGCTCTTAAAGGCAGACTAAACAAGCATTTTCCAGAGATAATTTAAGCAGAGGAGGCCCTTCATTCTGAAGATGAATTAATTCAGTTCTCCAGGTCTACCTTTCTGTGTTGTGTGGAAGCTGATTCCAATCATGAAATAGATGGGATTTTGCTTTTGACTCAGTTGCTTTAGGACAACAGTCAAGTGATATCTCTCTCCTGTCCACTACAAGGATGAAGACAGAACAGAGACAGGTTAATCTTGTTTTATTTCTGGGAGTTGTTCTCTGTCTAAGAAAGGTTTTTCATTGCAGAAAGAAATGTTGCTTTTGCTATCTAGTTCCCGGCTGCAGACTACGAATTACAGCACTTTATTATCTTTGGTTGTTTTTTCTTCTGTTTTAATCACAAGTGAAATAAATTTGTTGAAGATGTTGAACTACAAGGTTGACACTGTGTGCCTGTGCATGCACATAAATGCCCTGATAAACCAAGGAGAATAAACCTTCACACTTAATGTATTGAGTTCATCAGAATAAATGGCTAATGCATTAAAAAGGAGACTTTACAATACATTAAAAATGAAACTTTACAATCTGGAGTTACTTAATTTATAAAATATAATGTCACAAGGTGGATTTTTTTTTTTAATTATTTGATGCTAGCTCAAGGTAGCAATCATGCATTCTCTAATATATGCCAGTGCAGCATGTAAAAAGAATGCCCCTTTAAAAATAGCAGACCATACTGAGCCTTCAAAATGTCACTACTTTTTACCACTATCACTTGCTTATGGCAATCTTTTGACAAATTTGTTGGAACAGATAGTTCATTCTGACAATGTTTTAAGAGAGAAATTGCATGTAATATTTGTTAATTAAGGAGGAGCCTCTCCGAAGGAGAAATCATGGCAGATGGAGTAACTTTTAGTTTAGAACATGATCATTCCATTTGTACTCTGGCATTTTGCATCACTGTCACTATCTCAAAGGTGTTGCTGTGTGCATCAGCTTGTCTGAATTCAACTTGATTTTTACCTTGATTGCTCAGTCACCACATATTTGATATTTCAACCCAGAAAACATTCAGGGCTGAAAGTATGGCATCTTTTTTCCAAATGTTTTCAGGCAGTAGAGTTAATAGAACTAAGGGTATTTTTTGAGGACAGAACTAGTTTTAAATGGTTGGAAGGGAAAAAAATTCACCGCCTCAAAATGTTCACTCTTATTGGTGTTTGGGCTTATCTGTGATTTCTGGACTTTATTGGTGGCATAAATAGAAAAAAAATATTTAACATAATGCTCTCTGCTATTTGGTTTTAGTTCTTATGAATATTTGGGCATTTTCACAAAAATACTCTCTCCTAATATCTAGCTGAACTCAGCTATATACCATGCCAGTAATATCAGTTGTCTGGGCTTGCTGTTTAGAATTTTGCATCACTCATTAAAATTTGTACTGGAATTTGTGTTTGGATGTAATAGATCTGCTTGTAGCAGGACAGGATATGGGAATTACACCAGGAAACAGCTGGGAAGCATCACAAATGACAAGTGGTACTGTATGAATTTTCTAAAAAATATTATTAAAGTCTTCTTAGACTTGCTTTATCTACGATGTTTTCTTTTAAGGCCACCTGATGATTAAAAATGATGACAAATTTTATTTTCAGTGCTGTGCATGAAAACATTTTTTTATTCACTGTAGATTTCTGTTATTGCGTCCATACACAAATAAACCCCCATTTTTTAGCTGCACAAGCCTGCCAGTTTCAAACAAGAAAATCCTCATCTCCACCTCAACATGATTGTATTAGGTAGAGGATTATGTATATAATGCATGCACAAAATTGTTCTCGTTTTACTTTCATGCTCTCTGTGCCAAATTCAATTTGGGTTTATTAACTACAGTCTGATTTGATAGTGGTCTCCGGACCAGGAAAATATTTTTGGTGAAATTTTAACAGTCACATCACATTATGTAACAAATGTCTTGTGTCATGTACTATTATTTCAATTTCAGGATGTTTGACATGATGTAATGTGATCTGAGATATAGTGAGTGATGTAGAATAATGCTTGGTGCAGTGTGCCAGAAACATGTTTAATGTTCCTGAATGTTCTTTAGCTCTGTGTCCACGTTACTGATCTGGAGGGGTGAGCAGGTAAAAGTGCAGGTATGGAAAACACAGGAAAAATATCACGGGGAAAGTCCTGTGCAGGAATCTCTGTAATAAGTGGCTTCATTACCTTTGGATCAGACCTTCAATCTTTGCATTTCTCTGGCATGTGACCTGCCTGAGAGCAGGCAGCTGCTTTACCAGGAAAGCTGAACGTGTTCCCTGCAAGGATTGCTTGAGATACACCAAACTTTGGATTTATGCTGTCTCCTGCAGATAGCTCAGCCCTTCCTTGAAATTCAGAGCAAGCTCTGTCATGCTGTTCATTTTATGTGCAAATGTTTCTTGCTAGGTGAAAACTGGAATTTCACATCCCAAACTCTGACTGCCAGGAAGTATTAGGTCAATGCATCTGAGCAGATGTCTGACACTGTCAAAATCTCAAAAACAGTCAAGGCATAAGTTTAAAATCTCAGTTTGTTGTGTTCCACTCACTTCTCCAAGTGTCTTTAAACAAATGATTTTACAAACATTATCTTTCCCCAGTTGCTTTGTCAGCCATGTAACATCCCAGATTCTTGATGTCTCTTCCAGAGACTTTAATTGTTTCAGACTGCCTGTTCACTGACGGCCGTTCTATCTTACCTACTTGTTTTCAGAGGAGAAATTAAAATGTTAAACAATATCTATTTGCAAAATCTTCCCTTAATAGCTGGGTTCACTGGTGACAGCCAGGAAGCTGTCACTCTTTCTTCTTGTCTTAGAATGCAGATCTAGGGAGAGTAACCAGGGGAACAAGGAATTTTCTGTACTTGTAAGCTCCACAAATGCATGCTGGAGGCATTGCAGGCTCCCTGTTATCAGTATATCACTTGAGCTCTGTGCAAACAGAATATAAAAATAATGCATTTAAAAAGGAAAAAGAAGGCAGGGTATGCATTATGTAAATGCACTAAAGAGCCCTCAGACTGATTTGCATGAAGTAATGTGGAAACTGAGAGTCTAATAGTTAAGGAGACCTTTCCCTGGCTTTTTTGGTGGTTGTTTGTGCTTAGTAAAGCAATGTACATATCAAATAGATGTGAAACTGCTTGCAGTGGTCAGAAATTTCCTGCTGTGTGCAAAGGTTCAGTTCACAGCTGTGTGGGGTAGGCACAAAGCTGGTGTTGAAAAGTGAAGAAAACTTGTGATTTGTGTAACATGCTCTGAAAATAGGCAAAGTCATGCTAGGCAGTGCTGGGTTTGTGAAGAGATTCTACTTGAGCATTATTGCACAGGAAAAAGAGAGTGAAGCCAGTGCTTTGTGGTTCTTGGTTGTCAATCCATACTTAGTGCAAAAAGAAAGAAAGAAAGAAAGCCTTTGGATTTCTGCTTTCAGTTATATAATAGCTTGGGAAAGCTTTTTCATATGTATTTCTATATCTTCTTCCTGGGTCTCCCTGAGTTATTGAAGTCAGGCAAATTTACATTTACCTTGTCTTTTAATACTTTATGCACAATGTCACCAGCTTGTAATGAGATACTGGGAAACCCTGAGAAACTCAAGGTAATAAATGGCAGTCCTGTTATTGCAGCTGACACTCCTGCCCAGTGAACTGAAGTTTTAGTATCTCCGTACAGTGGAATATTTCCCAAATAATAACTAATGAAATAGGGAAACAGATGAGGAGGCAAGTTGTGGGACTCCCTGTGGGGAAACCCCCTGTGACAGAGCTGTGGTTTTGCCAAATGTGGGACTGTGAGATGGAGAACTTCACTAGAAGCAGATAATCTTCAGCCTTCCAAGAGCTGTAGTTGTTCAGTTTGTAAATTTGCACATGGGGAGGAAAAATTTAATTTCTGAAATGTCACAATGCTATGTGTCTTGTATTATTATTTGGATTATGAGGAATATCTACTTTTTCTGATATTTGCAGCAAATATGATAACTTCCTTCAGTTTTGCTTTTTTGGTTTTTTTTGTATTCAAATTTATAGGGAAATTTTAATAAAATAGCATGTTTAGTTCTGTAAAAGCCACTAGTTGCTGGAAGGTTTAGTTAAATAATAACTTACACCTTAATATGATGATTGCTGCAGTGATATCACCTCTGCATGGAACTGGAAAAAATGGTTTTGCAAAACTAAGGTCATTGGTTGTGTTTGCTTAGAGGCAAGGAAGAGGTCAGGTTGCATTTCTCCTGGTTTTGTACTCAAATTAATCTCTTTTCCTTTCCTTTTAAATATTATTTTACTCTGGAAAAAGTCTAGAATATTTTTATTTTCTGATGGATAGGCTCTGACAAGATGGATGTGAATATGAAGGAGAAGCACCAAGTGGAACAATGCACAGCTGGGTTGGAACAATTTGGCAATGATTTGGTGCTTGATAAGGCCCACTCAGTTCCCAATCTGACAAAGTCTTTTCTGTCCAAGTCTCCTGTGTGGAGATGATGGATGAGGGGAAAAAAACACCTTTATTGAAGGAAAATGGTTAAAAATGGGAGTTCAGTACCTTTCTAAGGGTATTCTTACAGTATCCTATTTACTTACTGCAAACTGCCATGATTGTTGCAGTAGCTTCAACATATCTGGATGGCTTTAAATAAATATGCTCTGATGGTAGGATTTTGAAGAGTGTCACAAGAATAGGGATCAAATTTTTCAAACAAGCCAGATTCATTAAACGCTGAAGGGTTTTTTCCCCTCTTTTCACTTAATAACAGCAATAGCAGGAGATGGAGTTATAGGAAAAATTAAAAAAGGAAACATTTGTTGTCTTACAAATGGTGTACTGTGTAGCATTAAATGCTTTGAGTGGAGTAGTCCTCAAGAACAAATCCAGTAGGGATGTTTATGTAAGACTTCAGCAAAAATAATGTTTTACATTCATATATATTCAGCTTTCAAACTGACAGAAGCACATGTGGAATCCAACAGAGTCTGAAAAGACTGAGGTACTTCCAGAGGTATCCTGGGGACTCCTCTAGAGTAATTCACACTGACCTTGATTGAGTTCAAGGACTGTACAATGCAGTTCTAATGAACTTTAAACTGGTTTTGTATGGAAATTTTGGCCAAGCACGGACCAGGTGTTCTTGCTGAATTTTCCACACTATCACTGATGTACAATATTGCTCCTGCTGGCTCAGCACAGTGGTCACTCTTGAAGACATTGTCTTTTTTCCATATCAGTATTCTGAATGTCAGAAGCTGGTTATAAACCATTCTAACTGGTGGCTGGAAACACCAGGTCATTTCTGAGGGTGCAAAAGGCAGCCTTTGGTGTCAGCTTCTGTATTCATTACAACTGTTTTTCAAAGAGCTTTATGCTTTCTTTCTGTCTGTATTCTCGATCATATATTTCCATAGAAGTTAACAAGAAAAATCAGTCTCTGTTAATTTGTCATCCAGTAGTAAGTTAGCCTTTTAGTTCTTGGGCTCTTCCAAAATAATTGCTGTATGAACCCACGGAGTAGAATGATTTTCCTATTGTATTAAATATAATTAACAAGTAGGCAGTGATTGATCTTTAAAGAACTTTGCATACAATTATTTCAATGCCAAAGCACACAAAGGCCAAAAACTGTAAGAGAAGGTTTGAACATGGTTCTCTAGGGTTTTAATACCTTTTCTGTTACCCTTTTTTCCCTTCAAGTGAACTTGACACAAATTACTTTTTGGAATTCACTAGAACTGATGTTCTCTGTTCTCCTTTTGAACTCTGTTAACATTTAACCAAACTCGTCCTGACAGTTTACCAGATCTCTCTGGATTTACTGAAATCAACATGACTCTCAGTCACTTGACAGGGATTGGTTTAATTTGCAAGTGTGAAATGGTTGTTGCCAGCTATAAGTACATAATATATCCACAAAAACACGTTTTATTTTCAGGCCAATGGTAAAGATACTTTGCACTACACACAGCACATGCTTAGTAAGTTGGAAATAAAACAGAAGCCTATCAATCTCTAAACTTGGCTAAGTACTTTGAGGATCACTCTCCTCAGGGTACTAACTCATTGATTAAACACATGGACCATTTACCAAGTACTCTTGACAGTTAATCAATAATCCTTTGCTCTATTCACCACCATTAACAATATTTAACATTCAAAATAAAACTCGTCTAATTTTGTCTGTGCTATAATACTTCCATAATTAAAAAAGAATTAACAATCTGTCCCAAATAAGTTTACAGACTGTGATGTTTTAACAACTCAAGCTGTGGACGTTAAGATTTAACTTTCTAAGAGCTTTGAAGTAGGAATAATATCTCAGTATCACACTCCAGTTTGGTGGTGGATGCATGTCAGAAATATGTAAGGAAGCAATTCATAGCTGTACTCCATATTTAATGAAAAAACACTTCTGAGAAATTGGTAAGATTCAATTCAGTCTTACTGGGTTTGTAGGAATTTAAGTGCATGTGCAAACTTAGAGGAATTCGGTGTAATCTCTTGTGTTTTCAAAAGAACTTACACTTTTCAGCTTATATGAGCTGTTGAAATTCTTCATAAGCAATTCCTTTATGATAGAAAAATGGTTGTTAAACTTGAGCTTACACTTAGATGTCATTTGGTATGGCTGAGACTTCAGGAGACTGCTCTCTACATCCTTACCCACATATTTCTAAGGATATGAAATACGTCCGTTTGGGTGTTGTTTTGTTTGTTTTCTGTTTGTTTTGGTTGGTTGGTTTGTGGGGTTTTTTTGTTTTGTTTTGGTTTTTGTTTTTTTCTTTTAATAGCCTCAGGTTGCTGAAGCAAGTGACTTTTCAAGTTCTTAAGTTTATATTCTCTCCAGGAGAATATTAGCGTGTCATTACATCAAATCTAGAGTTTGTGAGTACCATAGTATCTTGATAGAGAATTTTGATCAGGAAATAAAAAGTGCAAGTGTATAACAGTGTAAATAGTATTTAAATAGTTCAAATGGAACTGGAGCTTAGGGAAGCAGTAAGAGTAGGGAACAACATAAGCATGATCTAATTTTTTTTCTCAACTAGTTTTATCCTAATATCAGAGCTGGTAACATCCTCCAAATGTGTTTTGGGTTTGCATCAATTTTTCACTTCAAAGGAAAAAGCAAAGCCACTTCCAAAATACACATAAAGTCATTTTAAAGAAAAAATATTAATAAAAACAGTGATAAAGCTCAATCCTGCTACCAGCAATGACAGAAATGGTGTTGACTTCAGTGGGGTCAGGGCTTCCCTCTCATGACTGCAGACAATTCAGAGAGAAAAGGCAGCTGAAAGCTATTTCTGCATTTCACAGTCCTTGGGATGCTTTATATCCCTTTTTAACACCAAGTTGCTTGAAAGAGGATCATGTTAAGTGCCAAGAACTACCCCAGTGTCTGCCTGGAAACAATTTCTGATCTCTGAATAAATGATTGGTTGCAAATAGTGCACTGGTATCTGTAGTCTTTATCACCCCTTGTTTCCATCATGTGCAGGATTTTCTGTTTCTTTTCTGCAGAGAAGGAGCTCAACTGACAGCTTTATATATGATTTGTGCCAGATAAAAATTTATTAGAATTCGCAGTGCGGTTATTATCATTTGGGATATTATGTGCCTGCATAAGTCATTGTATAAAGGATTAAAAGCCTAAAAAATGTTAATAATAAAGCCCCCAGATCTAATAACTTTAGAGATTAAAATTAATTGAATTAGTCTTTGATCTTAGGTGTTAAGTTTTAAAAGAAAAGTTCAGTAGGCATTTACCATTCTGTTTTCAAAGAACATTTCTAAGTCTGGGTTGGAATGCATCTGTACAAAAATCTGTGTGGCAAAAAGGGACACTAAAAGCAAGGCTGAAGAGAATTTTTCCGTCCAGCTTTGTGCCAAGGCAATCAGAACTGAAGTGATTTTTGTTCAGTATTTATAGGTAATTTAGCTTTTAATTTTAATTTGAGGAATGTTTGCTCTAAGATCTTTAATCACTGATGATGTGGTGTTAGTTAAAATGGTGAAACTTTTGTGTATAGGTGTCTGAATATGATTATTACAAGGATTAAAGTGACACCTAAATTATTCAATACCCATTATTAATATATATATTTATATATTATATTATTATATTAGGAGATGCACACTTACTCATATTGCTCTGTTGTATAAGCTTCAGGCAGGTAGTGAGATCAGAACCATTTATTTGAGATTATTATTTTTATGTCGCATCTGTAAAGCTATTTTATTTCACATTACTCCATCTTCACATTTGTGTCTAATGTAAATACCCTCAATGTTCTTTTTCAATTACACAGGAAGGTGTAATGCTACTAGAAAAATCCATGTGTGACAGTCAAAGAAAGCTCTATCTCCTGTTACTTTTCTGACTGTATCAGAAGCAGTAAACATATATCTCCTCAGCTGCCAACTCTGCTACAAGTCATGCTTTTGCAGATAACTTCATCTTTATATTTGTGTTGCTTTTTATTATTCAGAAAAGCTTTAAAGACTCGTTCACTGCTGTGTGGATATAGTGAATCCTGAACACAAACATTTCTTCCTGTCAGACGGTGATGTTTTATCTAAAGAGGTTTGCAATTAACAGGAAGTTTGAAAAAGAAGTGGAGGAAATGCAAAAGAAAGGAAAGGCAAAATGAAAGCAAAGCTACAGGAAATGAATATTTAGAACATAGTCTTCAATGTTTGTGACTGTCCAAGATGTGTTATGCTACCTGACGGTATCTTAGCAACTTTGAAAACCTACTAAAGCATCTTTAATTATCTCTCTTCCCATTCCCTTTGGCCTGCAGTGCGTCTCCAGGCATGTCTTTGCATTTGTATGTGACAGTGAAAGTTACCAAATTCCTGCATTGTGTTTGCTGTCATAATTAGTAAAGCACAGTGAATATTTCAGAATGAATAATTTATCCCATTAATTTATCCTCTTAAGTAATTTACAAACAGGATTCAACTTTTTTTTTTTCTCACCATTTTAAATTATGGATCGTTTGCAAACACCTCTGTGAAACGTGGATTCCTCAGTCTTGTGAGTTGTGATGACTATTTCCATCTCTTCAGATGAATTTTTTCATAGCAATGTTTACTTCATTGTCTTTAATGCCTACCTATTTATTAGTTAAATATTTTGCTAAATATAGGCAGGTTTGAGATATTCCTCAGTACGTGGCTGAAATGAAGCTTTCCAGTAACTAAGAACAATGTCCTTGCATCAGGAAAGAACTTATTCAAATCTTTAGGGGATATAATTCCCTCTCTCCTCTTTTATTTCCCAGTTTTCTCTGTTCCCTAAATGGAGAAATACCACCTTCATGCAACTATATTTCCCTGAAACAAAGTTAGATACCCTCATACATGCACTTTATCCTAGTAAAGTCTGGGAAAGGAAAAGACAAAAGGGCCTGATTTACCCTGGCATTAACAGGTAACATTCTCTTTGGCTTCAGAGAGATTTAGATCTGCCTGCTGACACACAGCTTAGACTCCACGACTCATTGTGCTGGTGAACAATTATGATGTGGGAAATTAGGAAAAGGTACAAACACTCAGGAAATTTGAGCTTTCCTGGTGCATGAATATCCCACAATTGGCTGTTGCTGCTGCTCTACCTTCTCTCCTGCTCTAAGAAACTCCTTTTGGTCTCATACTTGGAGTATGAATTCGTCCTGTGACTATCAGTCACTGAAACATGGTCTTTTGATATCTTCCTGGGAGAGGAAGAAGGAAAAAATATCCTCTAAAATTGGAGGTCCTGACCCCCTTTGATCATAGCTGATGGAGGTAAAGCACTTGGGTCTGACAGAAGTCCTTTAACTGATTGGCAAATATAATAGGAGTGCTGTTAGTAGAATAGTCTGCAAAAATTGAGGTCAACCATTGATGTTAATCCCTTCAAAATCTAATAGGAAAACATATATTTTTGCCCTGAAGGAAAAATGTGGTTACTGTCAATCTAATCTATGTTAAAATCATGAAAGAACTGAAAAAATGGTGCACTAATGGAACTGTTCAGTGTGGCTGTCAAAACTTTACATTCAAGAACAAGAGACCCTCCAAAAATATAATGCATGTGCAGCTCCTTTTACATTTTAGTCATTCAAGAAAAATAAACTCTTCTTTTAGTGGGGGTTATGTCTATGGATTTTAAAGTCTTCTTTCAAAAAAATTTCTCAGTATATAGAACTCTGTATATGCCCATAGATACATGTGACTGCATATTAATAAAAGTGAGAAGACAACTAGCATATTTTGTATCTTGAAGCACATTAAACAATAAAAAGTCTACATGAAAACAGATAATGAAAAATTAAATGTTTAAATTAGTGAGACAAGGAGGCCTGTCACTTAAGTTAGCTAAAAACCCTCAGGCTGGGAGGCAGTTCACTAGAACCAGAGAATCTCAATTTTCCACATGACAGGCTACCATCTCATTTATAATGATATTTTAATCATAAGACATCCTTGCTTTAAAAAGGAAAAAAAAAAATCCAAGTTCTAATGAACAAGACTTTTATTGAACAATTCTGTCATGTCTCTCCTCAGCTGACAGATATTGCTGTTGGATTGCAAGGTTTCATTTAAGAGAAAGTTTCATGATAAATGTTTCCAGTGTGAACTAGTGAGCAGTGATTATCCTTCAGCTCATTACAGTCATGCCTCTAACTTACATTGCTGACATCCTATATTTGAACTTGATTGAATTGTTCCCTTTTGATCTGAAAGGCAATGTCAAACTGGAACCTTGAGGAGATCCTACCAAAATAGGTTGCAGAAAGTTTGTTTAACTTCAGGTTGAGAAAATATAATTAGAAATTAAGGAAACAAACCCCAATGATACTCCATGTCAACCTTATTATTTGAAATGAGACTTAAGTCTATACATATATCCTATATATATATATGGATAGATAGATAGATATGTTATAAACTTTCTTCTCAAAGCTGGGTTTTGGAAAGCATCCACTGTGCCTGAGGATGTGAAAGCAGTAAATTATATATAAAGTATTGTATTATTTTGGGGTTTAAATAGCTTAAATGTTTTAATTTGCTGTAATAAAGCATGTAGGTCTGAAATCTTGAAAAATAATGTTGGAGTACTAATAAGGAAAATAGGCTGTGTACTGTTGATGCATTGAGTGTATCAGTCAATTAGTTGGTAAAAGATGTAGATTTTTTAAAACTCTTTAATAATGGTGATATACATGTGTATGATTTTTGCAGAAACTGGTTACCTAATTATAAAAATAGGCTTTAGCATCACTGGAGCTACTACATGGCTCTTTAAAAACTTCTGAAGTGCCTGGGAGTTCAACCTGCAATCCTCTAATCTTTTGGGAAAATTGTTTGAACTTAACATTTTATAATGTTTTTGTAAAAAAAAAACCAGTAAGATTGTACTGCCTGACTGCCTCCTTATGTTTACATGTGGCACTCATTTTACACATACATATTGTGTTAACAAGTGTAAATATTTTGTTTTGAACCTGAAAGCCTGAGTGCTTGGGTAGCAGAGGCCAAGCTGCAGCAGTGTCCTGGTATCTGGAAGGGGTTTGTATAGCCCTAAATGTACTTTGTGTAATAAATTATGAGTAAAAAGATCACAGTTTTTTCTCAATATTTGTTTCAAAATGCCCATCACAGGAGAGGCATGAGTGAATATATCAACACTCATACCTCTCCTGTGATGGGCATTTTGAAACAAATATTAATACTTTCAATTTTGTGTGCTTGATCAAATAAGTCACATGGTATTGCATCTATCCACAGGTGGATGAGTGTGGGCAAAGCTGAAGAATTGTTGTGCATGGAAAGAGAGTAGTTTTTAAAGGTGCAAATCATTCATGCAATTGTATGGACATTCATGATAAAAACAAACTTTAAAGGTCCAATCAGTTGCTTGTAGAAAAACTCATTATGATTCTACAAGAGTCTACTTAAGTTTTTTTTTTTGCTTCAGGTTGAACCATAATCACTTTGGGGAATACATGAGCAAACAGACTCACTGATGTTAAGGGAAATATTGTTGCTCTAAATATAAAAATCCCCTTCCAGAGCCCTCAGTTGAGAGAGAGCCCATATACTACCCTCTAAATTTACTTCATTTTTGCTCGTGCACCTGAGCTGATACACTTTGGAAGAGTTATGGTTATTGTAAACTGCACTTGAGTTAACTCAGGAGCTGAAACTGCTGATTTGACCATGAATTGCAGGCTGTAATTTAGATTTGTTCTAATGTTATTAAAACTTGAGGCAGAGTCTGTAGCTGTTTCAACAGTGTCAAGGCTGGAGGAACATGAATGAGGTTCTCTTCTTCTTTCTCTCATCTTTGATAAGTAATCAAAGTTGACCCCGGATAGTAGGAAGCAAAACATAAAAATACACGAAGGCCTCAACTCTGTGAGTACTAATTCTTATGCAAATTCCTTTCATCTCTAAAATTATCTAAGTATTTAGATATCTAATTTCAAAAACAAAGTAAGTAAATAAATGATGTAGGTAATAAGCAAATGTTTAGCCAAATTGTTTGACATACTGTGTACAATTCACTGACACACAGACTGGGTGCTGGGTACATCTCAAAACATGGTCTTTTTTGTAAAGTCTGGACAAAAAGAATATTGCAACAAATAGATTAAAATGGCTTGAAAAGAAAGTAACGTCTTGAAACAGATATTAGTCATTTTCATTTAACTGGGTTATCTCTTCAATAACCATCACCTCTCAAGTAGCTCTTTAAACTGTTTTTTTTCTTTTCAGCATTCTTGTCCCTTTCATTGATAGGGCAGATTGACTGAGAAAAATTCTGTTTTCTCTGTTTCTCTAACAGGAATTTGGGGTTTCCTCTAATTGTTTTAAAGCAAAGAAAAAAAATCTGATACTTATCTTTGATTTCACATCTTTTTTTCCTCGGAATTTGAAATGTTTTTTAAGCTAAAATCTTGGGGAAATGTATTTTACCTAAGGATTGCCAGGGAGTTACCAGTATTATGAGAGAGGATAGTATAAAAAAAAATGATGCTGTAGGAAACTTGTTCAGATTAACTGCCAAAGTGATTTTTCATTCTAAAAGGCTGTGCAAATATTCCAAATTCAGTTTCTCTTCAATAAAATAAAATTTGAAAGTGTTTCCATTAAAATTAATTAGAAAATGATGCTTTGTCTTCCTACAGCTGGCCTCAGGGTGTTTTTAAGATTTTAAATTAAGTTCTAAATATAACTGAATTCTGTAACTTTTAATCAATGTCAGTTTAATACAACCTCATAGAGCTTTGCTGAAAAAAAAGTGTTATGCAAGCACAGACACAATAACACTCCATCCCACTAGATCTGTTTACAAGGTATTTATTCGTGGTCATGCAAATCACTATTTCATAACTCATGACTCAGCTGCATCCAGTGGCAGAGATACCCTTGGAATATGTGAGATAATCAGTAAACCAAAGGTGCACTCTGTTCTCAGGCAAAAATCCTGCAAAATGAGCAGAGCTGTTCCAACAGTTACAGCTGTTCCAGGCTCCCTGTGGTTTGCAGGCAGGATCAGTTATTGATGCTCTGTATCTTATGATCCCAAAACTTTTCATTGAGGTGTTTTGAGAAACCTGGTGTGGTTCTCTTTTTTTTTTTTTAATTTATTTAATAGAGGGTGAAATGTTAGTCATAGAAAGCCTAATGTGCCTGTTGTCATAAAGGGCTTAAGGGAAAATCAGGAGTAGGTCCTGGAAGAGAGATTGTTTTATCCCTCTGAGAGGGCTGTCTCTGGACTAATTATACCAGTGATGCTAACTAATTTTATTTGCACATGGTAACCTTACTGGCTTCTCGTTGCATGCCACAAGGAGATATCTGAAGCTCTGATAAACGTGTAAATATAAAAATACATCTTAAAAATACTAGTTTAGACATGCTACTCAGTGTCTGTATGGGGTTCTTCATGCAGAGTTTTGAATGTCATGGGGAACATGTCTTAAGGAGTCTACCCAGCATGACTGGGATTTTTAATCCTTCCAAAGCTGAATAAAATATAACTGAAGGAGCTCAGATCCTATCAGAAAGGAAGGAGCAGTTTCTAATGGCTTTGGTGATAGCCATGGGATTCTGGTGGTTTTGGTTCAGTCTCCTGCTCTTCACAGGTTGCAGTCTTAGGAAGGAATGCTTGACTCAGGTTCTTTCATTTCACTTCAGCACTTATGTGAGGCAGCACAGAAGTTGATGAACTCACAAGACTGAGAAGCCACTCCAGAAGGTGTGTCAGATATCAGGTGTATGGACACTGTATATGAACATCTCTTCTGATGGAGGAGCATCGAGCTCTCTTGTTTCTGCCCCTCAGTGCACTGGGCAGGACCTGAGGGCATCCTCCTTCTTGGAGTTTAGCTGGCTAAGTCAGAGTTTAGCAGGTGGAGTCCAAGGGCATCCCCTTTGCTGACAGGAGCTGTGCAGAAGGTCGGTCTGTGCCTGGTCTCATCCTGCCCCTGCCCCTGCCCCCAACCTGCTGGCTCGGTTTCCCTGTTTGCCCTCACCCTGCCCTGCTGCTGTGGACTTTCTGGGTAATCACTGGATTGTGTACAGTCCTGACCATTGCCTCTAGCCCTGATCCCGACCTGGACCTGCAGCTCTGCATCCTGGCTACATGTTGGTAACTTCTCTGCCTTATTCCTGTGCTCTGCTCCAGACTCAGCTCCCTTCATGGAGCAGCTGCACCTTGCTGCTCCCTGACATGCCTGATGTTGGATGGGATCAATCTGGCTTCATTTCCCTGCCATTAGTTGGCCAGACAGAGGACATTAGGCAACGGTGGAGAAGATGGAGGTACTCATGTTCCATATCTCTGTCCTACACTCGTTGTTAAACAGCTCTGCAATAACACTACATAACAAAGCCTCGTCACTGCACAGCACTGTAAGAGCACTGTGTTAGTATACACAACATAAATAGATACTGTAGCATTAAAAGTTCGTGTTCAACATTTTTTCAAAGGATTTAGAGGCAACATTCAGTGGAAGTAGGTGTGGAACTTAGAGTTCTTATTTTCTTGCAGCTCTCTTTAAAAATAACATACAAGTGTAAGGGAACCTGAATTTCCTATTTGCACTTGAAAATCTGTGAGGTTTACAATACATTTGTATCTATGCCCAGTATAAACCTGGTGCTTTAAACTGTTTTTTTAGCCGAGTGATTTGCTCAAGGTCACATACTAATTGCCGGCAGAGCTAAATAAAGAATCCAGGAGTATCTGCTCTAACCAATACATCATACTCATTACTGGTTATTTTATTTTTTCCTGCTGACTGGCTCATGACTCTGGGACACCGTGTCTAGCTGACTGAGTTATTACTTTTAGGTTTGCAGAAATTCATAAATGTTGAATGCTTCAACAAATAGCTACTAGTATAGAGAAGTGAATAGCAAAGTATCCTTAACGTGCTCTTTCTTTATATAGAATCTCAGATTTATTGCCAATTTCATGATGATCTCGGTCAAGCTTAATTTTTTAGTAGATAAAACTCCTAGTGATAGATTCTGAGACCCTAGGAGTTGGCTGGTGCAACACACTGCTTCTAGTGCTGAACCTTTGGTTTTCTTTTGTTTTATAAATAGAGTTTGGAGTAATTACCTGGGATTTATTGGCATACATGATAAAAAAATATTTAGCTCTTTCTTTAAGGTAACATGCCATGTAGAATGTGAAACTGTAGGTAGTTGATCTGACTTGGACATGATGGTTTTATTAGAAAACTGCTGGTGTTAGTGATTTTTTTATTATTTTTTTTCTAGCTCTTTGAATGAGCTGTTGTGACAATCTTTTTAATCTTATGTGAATATAAGGGGAATAATATTTTTGTAATGTTTATCTGTTAATGGAAATAAAGTTGTCTTTTCTACAGCTAATCTGGATGTAAAATATAACAACAAATTAATTTTGATCCTAATATAGTTAGGCAGACAAAACTCCTGGGACTGAACCAAGCTTTGAAGCAGACTTGATGCAGATTATTTCTATGCTAATGTCTCTGTTAAATGAGAAGCAGCACCTATGGAAACAAGGAACAGTTCAGAGGCAATGAAGAGAAAGAGATGGTCTTCTTTATGCTTCCTTCCCTGTGTTTCTAATTACTAAATTCAGTTTCAGTAGAAATTGTGATTAATATTCAAGTGCTTATAGAAACTAGCAACTAAATTACATGACATTAATGCTGTTCAGCTCCAGGTTTTTGTGTCACAGGATTGTCTCTTTCTATAGTTTTTCCCATTGAATTCCTCTGTCTGGAATATTCTTGTCTAGCTCAACAGGACTTTGAGAAACACAGTTAAGAAAATTAAGAGACTATTTTCCCTAAAATGGGATAGATTAATGAAAACTGTAGATTATACTTTTAGTAGCAGAGAAGGGAAAAACTCTACCTTTGTCCTGAAAACATGCTTTATGAGCTGAAAATAAGCTTTCCTACTGGCTATCCACCATTAATGGAATTGAAAAGGAATGTTCTCCTTTCACTGGAAATTCAGTAAGGGCTGAAATGGGCAGAGCAGAATAAGGCAAAGAGATTTGCTTCCCTTGCTGTCTTGCTGGGTATGGCTGTCACAGTGTGATTATCTTGTGTTTCTTTGTGGCTGCAAGTAAGACAAAGTGACCTCCCAGCTGTTAACAGGAGACTGACATTGAAGTAGATCTTTTACAGTCAATCAGTTTGTAGCAACAGCAAAGAGAATGAAAATAAGAAATAGCAACAAAATGGGGAGGAAAACCTGCAATTTCTGTCCATCACCAGAGGCATCTTGACTGCATGTTTGCAAGCACTGGAAAGCTTTAGGAGATTGATTTTGCACAGCATTAATAGGATTAGGTGCAGTCTGTCTTTGTTCTGACATGTTTCTCTTTTGGACATTTGTAACAGGAAAGAAGTTTCTCAGGCTTTGGTCTCAACGATTCAGAGGCAGGCACAGAAAGCACCTCAGGAACTCAGAAAGGTTCATGTTTTTAGTATGAAAACACATAATCCATGAGCAGATTGCTTACTTGGGTTACACTTTGGGTCTGAATAAAGTATGTAAGCAAGGACTTTACACTCCAGTAAAGGTATCAGTTATCACAGAATCACTGAATGTTGGAAGGGACCCACAATGATCATCGAGTCATCTGATACCCTGCAATAAACCAGCTGGGCCTGATAATCATTCCCAACTGGGCAATATCTTGCTGTTGGAATATTACATTCAAATTTGGGCCCCTTAGATCGTGAAGATATTTAAAACTGAAGAGGCCACAAATATGGAGTCCAGAGCACAGGGCCTGTGAGGGGAGGCTGAGGGCCTGGGGCTTGTTTGGTCTGGCAAAGATGAGACTTACAGGGGATGGGGCAGAGAGTAAAATAAGGACCAGGAGCTACAGGATCAGAGATTCACAGTGCACGTTGGAGACACCTCCCTCAGTAGGAGAGAAGGAGAGCATCGTAGTGGGTCCCTTGAAGAGTCCAGAGGTTTTAAAAGCTGAGCCTTACAAGGCTGATCTGGTTTAGTACTGCTTCACCTGGAGGTTCCTTCCAACCAGTGTTTCTACAGTTCCATAATTATAACTCATATCATTAAAATTCAAAAATGAGAGGAAAAAGATAAAGCTAGAACACATTATTAATATTCACTGCATTATCTCGATTGTTTAATTTTTACACAAGAGAAGTTGTGGTAGACAAAGACTCCTCTTAGTGGTTGTGTAAGACAGAAAAAATATCAGAAAGTAAAAATGTTACAAACGGAATGATACCATGTGTGTAGGTTTACTTCCTTCCTTCCATTCTCATCTCTATTTTCATCTTGGATGGGAAAAGAACGTGGTAAGATATTTCCTAAGTTGTCGAGGTTGTAATTTCTTTGTTTATACAGAACGTCATATGGTGTTACTATAAACTTGAAGAAGGTACTGCTTATTATGAATTTTCATTCTCTATTATTAGTTGAAAAATTAATTCATACAGATGTTAACCATTGCTGAAAGCCTTCTTTAGAAACTACCTGTAGAGTAGTGAAAAAGTGAGCATAAATTATAACCTGAATTTATCACAGAGCATTGCAGAACTTGAAGAAGTGTATGTTGAACTGGAGACAAAACCCCATCATTCTGTTCTTGACTGTATGTACTGAAAATATCTAAAGTCCTGCAACTGAGAAGTTTGTCAGATATTGATATCAATGGAAATTAATTTTCGTCCACATCAGAGACCTACATTTAGCAGTGAGAAGATGTACAGTGTTTTTTTAACATCTGAATCCAACGTTACAATGCTAATCTGTAATTCATTAATCACCTTTTTAATTCATGATCACAGTTACTGGCTTGCCCACTGTGTAACTTAGATGCTACTGGTTAAACAAGATTAAAAGGCCCCTATGTTTTTAACAAATTGCCTTATTTCACCAGTTTAAGCCTCTCCTAAACCAACCTGCACATTCGTCAAAGGGGAATCTTCTTAATGCGACTTCCACAGTGAATGAATTTTTAATCATTAGAATATTATTCAATAAATATAATAATATAATGTGGCCCCATTTTCTAGATGTAATCTAGATATATTTGAATTAATTTCTTCATTCTTTTTTGCAAGTGAAACAGAATTATGATACGATAAAAGTCCTTCTGTGGGGACAAATCCAATGTCAAATTCCCCCCCTCCACCTGCCTCTGCTCTCTGTTCAGGTAACACACTCAGCACTCGCATCTGAATTACAGGGGCATTGGTTAAATGATCCAAGCTAACTGAAAATCTACCCTCTCCCATGTGTGAAGAGAAAATGGAAGCATGTCATCTGTGGTAGGCTGATTATAAATTTGGTTTTTCGTTTGGATTGCTGTAGGTTTGACAGACGGCCTTGTTTTCTCATTTATTTAAATAGTCTCATCGTGGCTAAAAATTTTGAATATACATCTGTGATTTTTAAAGAAATGCTCTCATTTTTGTTCTCAATTTTATAGCCTTCAGATCTCCATTTAACAGCACTTAGCAATGCAAAAAATTAATATATTATTATAGAAATTATATGAGCTTTGGGTTGCAAGAAGTCATAGCTCTAACTAGAACATTATTTACCGGGTCACAAGCGTAAAAATTAATTTACCAGAACTTCTATCTTTCTCTTTCTCTGGATGAATTGTGACAGTAATGAACCTTAACTGATTTCTATTCATGTGGCTGTTAACTGCTGAGATTTGCAAAGAGAATTAAAAATAAGACCCTTTATGTTGTCATCTTTTCTCCTTTCATTTTAGTTAATAATTTGATTCACACATTTCTGTTTAACCAGATATTCAGGACATGAACAATAATTTCAATAACCTCCAGAGTGGCATCATGCTGAAGTGCAGCTCGAAGAAAGGGAAAGAAAATGAACTACTAGGTTGCATGGTGTGTTAAGAATAGCAGGATTCTGACCTTTTGGTAGAGTGGATATGAGTTTAGCAGTTCAGTACAATTGCCTTAAGAAGAAAACCAAAAAATAAGTAGTAATTTGAGTGAGTAGCTTAAATCTGACTGCTGATTACTCCGTCTCTGACGTGTATTTGCAGCTGCATGAAAAGCCAGTTGAGTTACTGAAGCCAGGTTTGGCTGGCACTGATGTACATAAGATGTAGGAGTTTTGGAGGGTGTGCCCCAAGGTTATATGTTCCTCAGCGGGTTATGCCACTGGTGCTTTCCAGGCAACTGAGGGAGAATTTTTGTGTCCACTCCAAATATAAGAAAGTAGTGTAGGACAGCACTTGAGGCCTGTCAGTGCTTGGACATTGTCACCTCTGCCTTCACAGGCTACTAAAGTCCCCCGTGTAAACATCTTTCAATTTTAGCTTCTGAGTCAGCTCAAGTGAAAAGAAACACTAAAGTGAGGTAACAGGACAGTGGTAAGAGCAGCTACATCTTGGGAATGTTGCCAGAGTGTTTGCACTGAATTCCATGTAAATCCAATTAAATCGCATTACAGGTCATTTTTTCTACACAGATGTGTTAAAGCCCTTGGAAGCGACACTGAAAGCTGGTCCTTGCTTTAGTCTGTCTTGCTTCCAGAAGTTCCAGGTAGCTGTTGCACAAGGAAAGTTCTCTTCCATACTATTCCTTGTCAAACTTCTGTGTGCTCCTGTAGTTGAAGTGATATAGCAGGACAAAAATCTTAATACAGATTTGAGAAAGATTTATCCTGAATCCTCTCAAATAAAATATCATAAATCCTTAGGCCGAGATCCTTTCATTTTTTTTCCCTCTCTCAAGCAAATAAGAGAGGCTGAAAATCAAAAAATTATTTTGAACAGTCAGCATTCTTATTTTTGAGCCAGTTCCTGGCCACAAATAGCTTTTTTTTATATGAAATGTATTCAATAATTTAATGTCAGATTTCCGTTTTGATTGGTGTTCTTGTGACTGATTCGTATTGATATAATTCTTCTCAGATATCTTGCTTGGGTGGGTTTTCCATTTCTTTGTGTCCAGTACTTATTCTAGCTTATCTTACCATGATATTGACCTTTTAAAAATTCTTCACCACTCTATGGAAATTCACTTTTTTTATATGAACAGTAGTAAAGTCAAATGAGCAGTATTTAATCTGGAATAAATGAAATGACTAATGCCTGAGGGTACTAAATAATTGAGACATTCATGTGCTAGAACTATTATTTTCTACAGTTCCTGATGCATGTAGACTTTCTCCAAGCACTTCAGTCTATCATTCTGATGATCCAAATAATGTGAACTAAGTAGAATTACAGAGGTAAATCCAGTGCTGTCTTTGCAATCATCTGTGTCAGCCCTCCATTTATACTTCCTTCCCCAAACCTGGGCCCTGAGCTGGCTTGGCCCAGAGCCCTGGGCCCTGAGTTCTTCCATGTCCCTGAAGATTAGCAAATTTAGATCATTTCAGAGTGGATGACTGTGGAACACGGCTTCTGAATTTCCTGGTTATTATCCTGGCATCCAGGTTATGGGTATTACTTACTACTGCACTTACTGACAGCGTATGAAGTCACTGAGAATATTTCTTCTCTTGATAATATATCTGGGTTTCTTCTGACTTCTTTTTTTCCTAGCACTGATATTGTTTGCATTATTTATGCCATTTTCAAGTGCTGCCTTTTCAGAAATGCTTTAGTCCTGAACTATTGTGTTACAACATTGCCTTTTTTGTTTGAAGAAAAGAAAAGAGAACTGATGGGCAATACAGGATTCAATTCCCAGCCAAATCTAAGATTCTCTGGTTCATAATCCCTTCTCCTGCTCTCTTCTCTAACAGAGCCAAAGGTTCAGTTTTCAAGGAGTATTTACAGGAGACAATTGTTTGAACAAAATACAGATGTTAATAGCTAATTACCAATTGGCATGTTTAACTATCCTGAGAAAAGGTATTATCATGGGCATTCCAGTGATTTGCAAAATTGTGTCACAGTGACAGAAATAAAGTAAGACAGAGGCTGATGAATTTATCTCATCAAATATGACAAGCAGAATATAATATTATTTAGTGCTTTTATGTCACTCACCAATTAAACAGAATTCCTGGGGACTTTAAAGAGATGTTTGGTCTGTACATTGAGGAAATAAACACTGAGATTTTAAGAAGGAAAATGGACATAGGTCAGTCACCATTAGTAGATTCACTCAAAGTCTGTGAATTATTATCCGTAAAAACAACTCATCCCTCTAAAGTAACTTCAAGTCTGTGCTTAAAACCTGAGCAGATGCCCGTGTTTGTTATTGGAATGTTAAGTCTCATCTCACCAGAGCAGATTTTGAACTGACTGCTGAGACACAAAAACACTCACAGATGTGGTGATCACTGTCAATAGAAAAAAATATTTTTCCTATAGAAGCACAAGATTGCATTTCAAAGGATTTTATCCTTTCCTTATAGCAGGAGGGGTGAAAAAATAGACAACACTGGAACAATTCCTGGAGGCAAATTGACATGTGTGAAAGCAGAGGTTTACCTCTGTGATCAAATAGACTGCTAAGGGAACAAGGAATGAGGAAAGGAGGTTTTCATTTAAGTTCTCACATCGCAGATTTGACCTGTAAAACATTCGTATCATTCATCCTCTCTTTTCGGTCACTGTTGAACAATATTCATGGCTGAGCAGGACTGCTGAACATGCATTTTCAATCCACTTGAAACATGCTTATATTTTTTCATCAGGATGGTAGAACCAATGTCTCTGTAGGATTTGAAATCACACTGATGACAGGGAATAAAAGTCTACCTGTAAATTCAGGTGGCTGTGGAACAGCTCTTGCTATTTCCCTTTGTTTTGCTGAGTTCAGAGCAGGCCTTTTTCACAGGTCTCCCAGTGAAAGAACATTCAGTGACATTAACCTTGAGTACCTGAGAGCAGCTGCCACAGGGAGAGCTCCTAGAAACTTTTGTAAATGCTGATGCCTAAAATGCATCCAGAATCGTGGTACTCTATTAAGGAAAAATATCATTCATAAGCAGTATCAGAAATATGCCTGAACTGGGTGAATGGATAGTAAAAACAATATATAAAATTATCAGGATGACATCACCATCATATTTTTAAAAGAAATATTCCTTAGCATTCATTTTGTGTTTGGTTATCTCCTTATATTTACTATACTTGCATATTATCTCTGTAACTTCACACAGAGGCACATTAATATTTTCTATTGTACAGGGAGTGTAAAGTAAACATTGAATTGACACTTCAAATTATGTCTGTTTAGTCCATCTTGTTCCTTTCTTATTCAGTATTGTCTGCATGGTATAAAACCCTGGGAAATATACATTATAATTCATTATTTTTACCATTGGATCTTGATTTGTGGTGGAAGTTAAACACTGCAAATATAGGGGGAGATATGGGCACTGCAATTAGCAGCTTCTCTTAGCAACAATGGCAACATTCCTGCTAAATGATTTGTTATGTCTTTAATTACTGGATTATATCTGAAATCAAGTATTCGACTTTGCATATTTCTAATTTGTTCAAATTATAGTCACATCATTATGTTCAAATCACAGCACCCAAAATGCGGTTTTGCTACAGGATAATTAACCAATGACTTTGAATTATGCAGGCAGGGAGTCTCATTTAGGGAGACAGCACAAGAAGTGAGGGGAGTTGGTGATGCATTCCATTGCATTCTTATCTTTTGAAAACAAAGCTTCAATTTGCTTTGTTCTTTCTTGCATTATTCCATGACAGATTTTGTGATCTGTAGTTATCTTACATTGCTGCAACATTGAAACCCTTCACCCTTTAACATGTGCTCCTGAACTAATTGCTTTGAAGTTCTCCAAAGAATTACTCCACTGAAAAATAAATAGAACTGGGAAGACAAGTTCAGTGATATGAGTAGTAAGAATAATGAGTTGTGTATGCTGTGATTCTCGCAGTATTCCAGCCAAATTATTACATATTGGAATGTTTATCTTCAGAAGGGGTCATGTTGTATCTTTATTTTTCCTTAACAGTTGAATTTGTGCACAAAGATAGGGTAAAATATGGTTTTCAATGAATTAACAAGTGATATTATAACAATTGTGCAGCAGTCTTGATAAAAGTGCTAGAGTTAAAAGGATGCTTTTCCTGCTTTCATTTTCTGATCCATCCATCTGATCTACTTCTGTGAGTGTCCATCTTTTCCACATCAGTAACATTTCTAACCCTGCTCTTCTAAAAAAAAATTATATACTGTGTGACAATTTGAAGTAGATATATTCTTTTTTGTGAATGCTTTAATTATAGTAAATGTTTTGCTTAATTTTTAAAATGCATTTTGAACATGTGAATTTAAAGCTAAGACATATAGTCAGGCTACACTGTAGCATGTTAGGAAATATAACAATAACAATAATAGGAACAAAGATTTCAGTAAAATATATGACACCCTTAGCTGTTATATATTAATCTCTCATCCTTCTAAATACCTTTTCTATTTGATAAAGCCAAAATCTTTTTTCTGTTCATTTAGAGATAAATGACAAGTGTCCTGGCCTTCAGTTGCCATATATGCTGGCCACTATGGATATTAATTGCCCTAATGATAGAATGAAATTTGACAATAAAAAATGACCAGGCAGCAACATTACTTTGAAATCACTGCAGCATCTCTTTTCTGACAGTGTGAAGGTTTATAGATCAGATTCAAATGAGTTCTCTTAACATTTCTGTGCATCTCTTTCCCTTCCTGCTCACTGAGTTACTTTTCCTACATCTTGTGTAACTTCCCAGCAGTTCCCCAGACATTTCCTCTGGATGCCTGACAGTGCTTCCCTGAAACAGCCATGTGGCAAGAGGGAGGTTTACCCCCTACAGCGAACTCAGGGATGAGCAAGTTGTTCCTGATTTGGGACAACGAGTTTGCAGGACTCTCCTGGAAGGTATTTGAGCTGTCGTACAGATGGATGCATTTTAGGCAATGTTTGAATGGAAGACTGTATATATGAATATAAGTTCATGAGCCCTCTGTGATAATACTGGTCTGTCCAACAGGGTAATTTATTGGAGTTTCTAGATTCGATTACTGAATTTCTATGGGGAATTTCTCCTGTTCTGTTCCCTGTTTTGCTTTTTAATCCTTACTCATCTTGGAATAGTCATTTTTCTATAGGAATTCCCTTTGTAAAACTGTTCTTCTTTTAGATCACCCTCTCCTAAGTAAATGTAAGGATGCAAAATAGAACCATGATGATCATTAAGAACATTTGAACATATTTTCTTATTCCTAATATGAACTCTGATTTGGGGTATGGTCACATAAATCTGCAAAGGGAAGCTTATAATTTAATAAATCTATTCTTAATAATTATTAGATTAATTTTGAAACAGGGGTTAGCAAGAGAATGTCAAAAATCTGTAAATGTCTACCTGCTCTTTAAAGACTTAATGCCTGTGCAAAGGTTCACAGGAGGATTTCTGGCATGATACAAATATTACAACAGTATATATTGCGGTGGATGGGTATAGATAACAGTGTTAGGTGTGAATTGACTTTCTATCTGAATTTTGTTATGTATAATATATACTTAGCAGATAAGGCTGTGCTTGAACATGTTTGAAGGGTGCAGAGAATGTATTACTTTTCTAATCTAGAAATCATTTCTTTTTATTTTGGTGCAAATGTAGTTGCACAAATGATAAGGAAAGTGTTCTATTAAACCCAACAGAGAGCTCAGGCACAGTCTTCATTAAAGTGGTACAAAGACCACACCATCTGCTACAAGCAGTCCCAGCTCTCCCTGGGTTTGTTTGCTCAGTAGTTCCTGCTGGCTGGAGCCACCTGTTCACTTAATTAGAAACACGTTCTTAAAGCATGGCCTGCTCCAAGCTCTGTGTCTCTCCAGAGATGGGGTTCTCAGGCAAAGAAACAAGACGCGAGTAAGGCAAAACTTTCTTTATATCTTGTTTTGGAAACTGAATAAATGAAAAGAGGTAACTTTCAGAAGATACTGTACCAAATTTTGTTTTGCTGTAGAAGAAGACGCCTTTACTACTCCCTCTTTTTCAGTACTTGTTTTATTCAGCCCTACTGAAGAAAGTTAAGATAGTTTTGCATTTCACTTGCGTGAAGAAGAGAAACCTGTGACCTTGCAAACAACATTAAAGGCAAAATAAGAGCAAGCAAAGCTCTTAGTTTTTTACTGTCATCAGAAATCAAGGTATAAAATGAAAGAAACAGTCGTATTTGAAACCAGAACGCAGCAAAATGCAAGTGAAAGTTCTCAGATCTGATCTGAAGCATTTGTTCTTGCCAATCAAAAGATGAGCAGCGTTTTCAGGCAGACTATACTCTGGCTCATTAGAATAATCACAGTTTAGTGTTATGGAAAAAAATCTCCATGAACTCTGAACTTCAGATACATTTCAGTTTTCCCAGGAAGATAAAAGTTCTACTTAATTTTATTTTCCACTGGCCAACTGCCTAAATGAAAATAAAATCAATAATGTATCCAGCTATTTTACTGGGTAAAGGTGACCCATCTGGGTCCCCTTTCAAAAGGAAAGTGAATTTAAGAACACAGGAGAATATTGACATGAAATGTTAGGCACTGAAGACCAGTTTCAGTTCCAGCTGGGACGTGTGGATACTCTGCTACTCATTTTCTGACTTTACTTCTCACTCAACATCTCTCAATAACCATGTAATTGCTCTGGATTTTTATCTGTGTAGTTGGAGGATTTGGTCTACTGAGTTCAAAATGTTGATTGGGATTTCTGGAACTGTGTATAATAAACAGATCTGTGTTCATCTCTGCTTTGTCTTATGAAATTTTTGGGTTTAGCACTTTTTCTTAGGTTTTGCAAGGTAGACTTTTATCTCAAACAAGCACATACATATTCCTGTGCAGTCTTTCCCAGCTGATATTGTACAACCAGCAGAAAGTTCTGAAAAGATAAGAACTCAAAAAAAAGTGTTGTTCAGTTTTGTTTTGCATAACTCTAGGACTAGATCATTTCTATAGTAAGAAATAAATGTTAATATTTTTTACTGTTAAAAAAGATTATTAAATGTTGGACCTGCAGGGTGTGTCTCTGTGTAACTTGCTTGCTTTTACACAAGCAATCTTAATGCATGGGCTAATTACTTAATGGAACTTGAAGATAATAAACCTTCATTGAGAGTTTAATATTAATTATGACTATTATCATTATTATTACTCATTTACTGCAGGAGGGACTAGAGTATGGCTGCTGGTACAGAAGATATTGAAGAATTCACAGAATCTCTTAATTGTGTCCTCTGTTTAACTTCAGGGCGGTTTCTGGCTGTGAAGAGGGAGAAAGAGTTGAATCACATAAGTGAATTATTCCCTGTTGGAAACTCGACAGTGTATACAATACTTCATGACCATTCTGATTTCTTTCTCCCTCTAATCTCTCCTGGTACTGTACTCTCCTATGTTGCAGTCTTGAATTATTTCTTGCCTTGTGTAATTACAGATCCTATTATATCCAGTTTCCTTTCCAGTTGTGCTGTAGTTATTATTCTCTTTAACCCCCTACACTCCCTTTGGGGTCTGCCTTAATTTTGGTAGTTTTAGAGCTGTGTATTCTGATTTCATTGGTAAATCAGCTATCAATGACATTCAGTGGAACAGGTCGAGCAGAGGTAATTCACCAATTGCCCTTGGTGTTTCTGAGCAGTGGGTTTATATTCCTGTGAACTATTCATGTGTAGTTCTGCTCTTTGCTTTGCCCATGATCTATAAATCCAAACATAGCATGTGAATTAACAAGTCAGGCTATTCCATGGATGCAGATGAGGAACAATGTGGGTCTGGTCTCTTCAGTGAACCAAAGATGTGGTTCAGTCTTGTACCATCCTCTGAATGTACAACAGTTTAACCAATCAGTTGTTTGACCTCTTTTGTTCCATGGATCCTAGGACAAAGATCAAGAGGTATTTTCTGTATTCAGTTCCCTGCAACTCTGCTGTTAGCAGTATATTGCTCTTGTCAAGTTGTGTTCACATGTGGACTGGGTTTTTCCAGAGGTTTGGAACTGAGTAGGATTCTTTTTTGAGGGATGTTAGAATACAGAATCACAGAATCACAGAACAGTTTGGGTTGGAAGGGACCTCAAAGATCATCCAGTTCCACGCCCTGCAGGGACACCTTCCACTAGCCCAGGTTGCTCCAAGCCCCGTCCAACCTGGCCTTGGACACTTCAGGGATGGGGCAGCCACAACTTC
The DNA here is from genome assembly GCF_003945725.1 of Corapipo altera. Classification (NCBI taxonomy): domain Eukaryota; kingdom Metazoa; phylum Chordata; class Aves; order Passeriformes; family Pipridae; genus Corapipo; species Corapipo altera. The sequence goes on along the minus strand of NW_020884891.1, from coordinate 2,098,686 downwards.
TCTGGGCAACCTGTGCCAGGGCCTCACCACCCTCACAGGGAAGAATTTTTTCCTAATATCCAATTTAAACCTACTGTCTGTCAGTGAGAGCCTATTCCTCCTTGTCCTGTCACTCCAGGGCCTTGTAAACAGTTTCTCTCCATCTTTCCTGTGGGCTCCCTTCAGGTACTGGAAGGCTGCAATTAGGTCACCCCAAAAGCCTTCCCTTGTCCAGGGCTAACAATCCCAATTTTCTCAGCCTTTCCTCATAGGAGAGGTGCTCCATCCCTCTAATCAACTGATTATGGAGTCTGAAGTGTAAAAAAAGATGGTAGAAAAAGATAATTAGAGAAATTGTATTTTTACTGAGATATATATGTTCTCCTTTTTTAAAACTACATCAGGGTATAAATTCAAAAAGTAGCTGTTGATGGAATACCCACAGGTCAAGTAATATTCAAAGGTTACCATGATTCCCCCCCAGCTGATTTAATTGGCTGTTTGACACCTTTAGTCATATGCATTATGCTAGAAAACAGTCAAGTACCTTTTATACACAAAATAAGTTGAAACATATATTGAGAATTTGTTGTTATTTCTCTTTAAGTACCATAAAATATGGATGAATTCTAGCAAAGAGGTAAATGCATCTGAATAGAATTACTTCTGTGTATGTCAAGTTGATCTAGCAGTTACCATGGAAAACAAACATTGTACATAAATACTGAAATAAATAGTTATATATTTAGAAGGGTAATAAGCTGTTAACCAAGATTTAGACAATGATAAACAAACCCTGTAGAGAATCCTGGAGCTTTCAACTGTCTATATATATCTATTCATTTAGTGAACTTACAATTCAATAAATTGTTCCAGCCTTTAATTGGAGGCTGGAGAAGCAGAAGAAGGAGGAAAAATAACAGTAAACATCATAGAAAGTTTTAAGAGAAATAAGAAGTATTCTGAATTCACACAGCTTGCCCTCACAACATTAGGGTGCTCCCGAGAGATGGGCATTAAAAGGAAACATGAAATTCAGTAGGAGTCACAAGTCCAAGTGTTTTGATGATGAGTTAAATCCCGTATTTCAACACAAATCATTATAGTCTTTTCAAGAAAACCAGACCTTAAATGTTTTTATTTCCAAAAGAGGATTAAGTGTTTAGATTACGGGGGAGGACAGCATTCCAGCTAAAGACAGAAGGTGAGATCAGTGACTGAAAACAGAAAGGATTTGGGGCAAAAAATAAGCAAACAAAATGAATTATTTTGATGCTACTTCACAACATTTTAAAAGAGTAGATTTTGAAATAGTTCATAAACATTAGTGTTCTTGTATCCTATGTTTTAATATAACATTTTCTTGTGTTCCAGTGCCAGTCTGGGACTGCAAGTATTTTGTGTGTACCTTTTGATTTTAACTGTGTTTAGCTGCTCAAAGATTCTCTCCCTCTTGCCTTTAACTCCTTTCTCCCCAGGCCTATCCTAAGGCAGGTAGGTGTTGTACCTCACTGCTTCTCTCATTTGACTATGGAATGATTCATACTAAGAGCTTGTTAAAATCACTTCCCACTGTCACTATCAGCAGCCCTGCTGTCAGACCAGTAGCCCCAACTAAATACTTACACACTTTCCCTCCAAGAACTTACCAGTGGTTTACTGTGGGGGTGATAATATGGCCTGCATGTCCTTATGCTCTGTTCAGGGTTTAAAGGAACACCAGGACGGTACCCCATGTGCTTCTAATGAATTAATTTCATAATTAATGATCATCCATGCTGTATTACCATCATCAGTGCAGTTGCAGTTTTTTCTGCTTCTCATAGAAACCCTTCTTGAACCTTGTACTTTCTACAGAAGTAGGTTTCTGTAACAAAAAGAATGGTTGGTTTAAGATTAATGTCTGTCTGATGATATATCCTGACTCACCTGCACTAGTGCTGTTTGGGAATGATCTAGTCACAAGCCAGGGAAGAATCTTCTCACTGTTGGACAAAAATTTTCCACTTTAATGGATTTTCCACTTCAGGGCATCCCCCAGCTATCAGACACTCCCAGTCATCAGACCTGTGAGGCAGGGACAGGGCTGGAAAGAGGATCAGGAGCATGGTGACCATGACCAGAGTTAAACAGCCCCATCCCTACCAGCCAAATCCATAGGGGTGAGACAGGGCTGGGATCAGGCTGAGACACAAGCCCCTTGGTTGGGATATGAATTAATGGGGTCCATGGCTGTGCCAAGGGCAAGAACCTGATCTGAGAGCACTTCCCACGGGCAGGGACTCAGTCCTGGGTCCTGCAGCACTGCCTGGGAGCTCCTCTCCCCAGGGGAAGGAGGCAGCCCTGCAGCCACACAACCTGCTGTTCTTGCCATCTAAAGGCATTCTCATAGTTTTTCATTTTTAAGTCACATTAATTGCTATAAAATATTTCAAAATTGCTAAACCTGGGTTCTGAGGACAGCAGGACAGTGACCATGATCTCCAAACTGTGTGATGTGTTGTACTTCTGTTTGCTGCTGGACTTGCTTCAAGACAGTTAATGTGGTGCAGGTGAATCCAGTTTTTAATTATCATCTCTTCCAAATAACTGCAATTGTAGCACTCCTTTCTCACGTGTTTATCATTAATTATGATTTATTTTACTTCAGGGAGAAGCAAACAGAAGAAAATGGTGCCATGCATTCAGCAATCTCATACTGAGGCATTATTGCAGTATTTTCATAGTGCGACAAAAAACACATACAGATGATTTATTCAATCATGATATTCTTTGTAATATTTTTGTGCATTTTGAATGTGTAATATTTAGCCATCCCTAGAAGTGATATTTTTAGTAAACTGATCACCATTTGTCTGCCCATTGCCCAGTTCATACAGGAAAGATATTTCTGAGAATTGAGTAATTTGTGAGTATAAACTGATATAGCCACCTAGGTTCAACTTATTAGTCAGACACTTACCCTAGATAAGAGTTCACAAGTATAAAATTGGTAATACTTTCTGTTGTAGATTAAACGTATCTTGGGTTTTGACCCACTACCAGTTTCCATGCTGAGTATCTTTTCTGGAAAATTAATAGGAATAATTATGTGTTTTGTAACTTTACAAATGAGAGCTTACAAATCATTGGTCAGATCAGCTGGTTGACAATTTGAGTTAAGGACAAAGAACTGCATTATTCTAAAATGTGATGCAAGTATCAGGAGTTTGTGTAACATGTTGCCATGCACTCCCCATGTATAACCTTCCCTATAACCTGTGTCAGTTTTTGTGCACTTGATCCTAAACTTTCTGAAATTATATGACATCCATTGCCATTTTCCTGAATCATTGTCCTAAGAATCTGAAAAAGGTAAATGACTCCTTTCTTTCTGTCTTTGCATGTAGAGATCAGAGCTCAGTTTCATTTGCCTTCACACCATCACTAAGGATTTTGGTTTTTAGCTTCCTGGGGAATGGATTACATTTTTTGACTGTCTCACAAACCTAAATAATGTTGTGCAAGTTAAACAGCTTAGGAATTCTGTCTCAGGGTTTGGGGCTTTTTTTTTGCTTTGTTTTGTTTTCTTTCCTTTTTGTTCTGTTTTGCTTTGGATTTTAACACAGAATAGAGAATGATCAACTTGAACCTGTTCAACATGTGAAGCATTTTCACTCCTCTTAATTGTTCCCAATTCAGGACAGAATTAGATATCTCACTTTAAACGCAATTGAGGTTCCCTAGAATAGTTCATAAGGAATTTTGCCAGAAACTTGCTAACCATAAATGCCACAGAAAGCTACCTGCCATTATTCATTTGGTGTATCCAATGAATGGCTCGGGGAAATAAATAAATAAATTGTAGCTAAATAACAATAAACCAATTAATTACTGTTTGTGTTCTCTTGCTAGGACATAAGAAACTCATTTAGAGTTGCCATTACTTGTTGGGTAAATATATTCTGAGAATAATAAACGTATGAGATTATTCACTGTTCAGAGTAAATACATGATTAGTAGTTGTCAAAATGAGGATTCTCGACAACAATGGGGCCCAACAGCTGCTTTGCTGCTCTGTGCCAAGCCTTGCTCAGGAATCCTCGGTTCATGGACCAGTGAAGCAACAGACAATAACAATTCCCTTGCTGCCATTAAATTTTGCAGAGTCACAGTGGGTGCCAGGTGTCACGGACATGTGAAACACTAATAGTCCTCTGGCAGACTCCTGAAAAATCACTGCAAATGCAACAAACACGATAATTGCGTGCTGAGAGGGATGTTCCAGGCTGATTGCAGGGAAATGAATGTGTAAAATGGGTTATTAATGTGAAAGCTGGTTTCTCTGAGAGGACAGAGAGAGTTTTTTATCGGGTTTTTTAATATGTTGCTCCGAGCTCTTCAATATCTGTCTTTGTTCTGCAAACCTCGAGTAGCTCAATGTATATCAACTGATACAAAAATTCATCGTTCCATGGGAAGCAGTTAATAAGAAGAAAGGAACACAAGTATGACGTGTAAGAAATGGGAAGAGGCTTTACTGAACTGTGCATCTCAGTTCTAGGAACAGGCACATTTCAAACAGAAGTGTCAACAGCTATTGAAAGATTCCCCCAACTTTAATTTCTCTAAGGAATTTCTCATAAGAATTAAGGTTGTATGTTACATGAAACACACCCCTTTCAGAAAAACTACATGCACATTGGAGAAACTGGTGTCATTAATTACACCTTTATTGAGAGAAATTATTTATTGAACATGCAAAGATTAACCTGCCTTTTATTTTCTTGACATTTAATATTGTCCACACAAATAGTAGTGTGAAAATGGCTTGAAATGCTTCAAAAGTCTTAAAATTCTGTCAAAGAATTTAGTATTTCCTTTGACAAAAGGGGTAAATGGGAAAGAAAAAGAGCTGCTTCAGTTGAGTCTTTCACTTATGGGATGTATTTGAGTTTTTTGACCTAATAGTGTGGTTTGTTTTGTAGATCTGCAGTTCTACTGTTTGTCTTGTCTTTTGGTAGTTTACCAACTATTACCAACCAAAAATTATGACTATTCTGTGTATTCTGTACTTCAGGTTGAGTAGCTAAGCTGGTGTAGAATGGTATAATCGCTCTGTTAACTCATGGCATACTTTTAACATGTTGAAAAATGTTAAAAAAAATGTTAGAAAATCTCAATTGCAGAGGCCATGGCATCACTTTAATACTTAACCCATGTCAATAACTTAATTTCTTTGTAGTAATTCTAATTATCTGAACTTATTATATATAAGACATGCATAAGTGATATGTCAGAGTATTACTGGTTCTTTTCTCAGTTCTAATATTTTAATACATAATGATTTATAATTTCTCTTCCTTTTGTTAATTCCTCTTACATTAGATGTGAATGTCATGATTCCTAAAATATTGAGTGCCTTAAAAAGTTCCCTGAGCATAAACCACAAAGCTGCAGCTCCTGATAACTCATCACCTTACTCAAAAAAGTTAACATCATCTGGCAAAATGAGCTCCTGTAACCTCTTGGGCAATCTATAGGAGTTTTTATAGACAAAATATGTTCCAATGTTAATTAGAGTTCCATCCCAAAGGAGATCAAGGTGACTCATATACCATAATGCATTATCTATCTATCTATCTATCTATCTATCAGATCTAATTCACTCTTTTCGGTTTGCTGAGAGTTCAGTTACTAAAGGAATTAATTATATTTTAAGTATGAGCTGACAAAACCACTGCAGCTAATAAGTGCTTTAAATTGTGTCAGTACTCTCAGGTCAGAAAATAACAATATAATAATAGGAAATTGAGTGTACCCACTTAATTCCTATTGAGTCTCAATACTTTAAAGCGTTGAGTATCAGAGTATCAAACTCGAAAGCTCTACTGTAAGCCCAAGAAAATTCACTTTGATTAGTTAGGACAGTCTAGTTATGGTGGAAGCATATCTAGAAGGGGTAGAGAAAAGGAAATTCTTTTCAAGGTTAGATTGCAGGAAAACATTTTTGGATGCTATTACTCATATTGAGAAATTTGGAAAAAAAATCTTAAGAACTAACAAAGAGAAGTGTAAGCATTATTACACAAAACATACACAGAGGAAATAAAAGTGAAATGGAGATGTGGTGTCTATTTCTCTAAATCAAATTATATGTTATAACTCCCAATTTAGCCACTGTTAGATGTCTGTGATTTTCCTGGTGAGCTGTTCTTTGTGCACAAACTCCCAGGCACAGGAATATTAATTAGAGGGCAAGAAAGAGAAAATATTTTTTTGTATTTTATTGTGGCACAGCAGAGGCAAGGAGCAGGTAAAACTGGGGCTGGTTCTTTGGTTTTCCTGTGATAAATGTCATGCAGTGCAACGAGGAGATAATCAAGTTAGTGCAGACAGCAGAATTAACAAAGACATCTTCACCAAAAGACTGCTGAAAATCTGACTGCTTTCCCAAGAACAGAAAAAAATACTCAATCTGTGTGTGATGCTGTTGTTCCAGAAAGGAGAAGTACCTTGTATTGAGAAGGTATTCAAAAATTACCATTCTTTTTTGGCAGCGTAATCTTGCAAATAGCAGGAGAGAAAAATATTACAGTCTCGGAAAATTTTGTTTACTGTAGCGATCTGGGACAAATAGTGTTTGCATATTGCATTACCATCTAAGAGTAATGGCATATTTACTACACTGATACTAAAAGCAAACACTTTAATATTTGTAGTTATGGTTTCCATTTTTGCCTTTCCCTTTCCTGAGGCACCTTAGAGAAAAGAGATGAGAATTAAGAAAAGTATTGCTTTATGAAAAATCGCAAGTGTTGTAAATTACAAGTGTTGCTGGAGTTCTTTGAATAATTCAGTGTTTTTTAAGGTTTTATGCTCTGTGTACAACAGTGTCTATGTTTATTTGATCTATTATTTTTATATAGTTGTGATGACACTTCTTTATGAAAAAGAATAAAAGATGTGAAGCTTATCCACAATGTCAAATTTTTATCATGTCCAAACATTTTCTGGTTCTGCATGTTTCAGATCAAAGAATGGTAGGTTATCTTTTACTTGTTTGATTTAATCTTACCAGGAGTAGCAGCATTTTAGAGCACATTTTGCATGTACAAATGTTTAGCAAATAAAGTGAGAAGTTTAATTGTTAATTTTTAGCACAATATTTATTCTCTAAAAAATATTTTGTGGAGGATGGCTTTGTTTCAGGACTTGATTTTCTGTTGAATGAAGAATTAGCAGTAAAACACTCATAGGAGATCTTGTTTTGCTCATGCAGTCACAAGGCAACCAGGAGCTTGTTCTAGGGAGGAGCAGTAGTAAGGGGTGTTAACTTGATTTTTTCAACAACATGGACTGATAATCTATATTTTTTACCTAGTTACAGCAGTTATAATATTACTTTTGATTCCAGCTGGTGATGTCTTTTTTATTTTGCTCACTGTATTTTACCACATTATGGTTGTGCAGTTTAGTCTTTCATTTATACAAACTGAGGTTCTAGTGGTGTAATTTTGTCTTTTTTACTCAAAAAACTTATGATGAAGCAGCAGCAACTTGAATAGCTTTTCCTGTATCAGGTTTTGAAACATTTACAGAAAATTGGCATTATCTTCAGATTTGGAATCAGTACCTATTGCACTCAGTATATTCCAGAAACTGGATTCAGGGAATACAGTATCTATTGTAATAAATTACATAAAATTAGATCATATATGGAATTGGTTAGAAAGTCAGTATATTTTCTAACAGTGGACAGGAAGACATTTCTGTTTTCATTGGTGTTTACTCTTTTGGATTATTTCTGGAAATGTCTCACCTCTGCTGTAACTTTTACAAGCCTTCACACATCTTGCTCCTTCCTGTAACAACATACACAAAGCTTTTCATTTGATATGAAAATATACAGGTCCCAAGTGCTTCCTCAAGGAAAATTCCTGGAGACAATAGTTCTTGGCTTGCCACAGGTTAGATAGCCTTTTCCAGTTTATCACATACAGAAACATTTCCAGAATAACTTATTTATAAAGAAAGTACCCGAGACTGTTCAGGTAGGGGGAAATATGTCACTTGCTTTTAGAGTCAATAAAGGTGGATTCTTTTGGGATTGCAAGAGAGGAAATGGCAAATAGATTGACTATATGCACCTGCAAGAAAAACTGTCAGGAATAAAAGTGTTACACAGTGCTCTGCTGTCCCTTGTGAGAGACAAAGAGCTGAGCTGGGGAAATATTGAATCAACATTGTTACTGGCAGACCTGATGTGTGACAGTTTTCCAGTTTCTGTTCTAGCCCTGAAAAATATTTTTTTTGGCTATTGGTAAAGCAGGAATGGAGTTTTACATCACATACAAGTTGTTCAGTAAGGAAATATCTGTTTTTCACATTTCTAGTGGCCATTTACAGACAGTTTTTAGTAATTCAAGCTTTGTAGAGAGTTTATGTATATGGAACATTTCTCTCTTGATCCTCCCATTGTAAAGACCATTAGTGCTGCAGTTGTGTTACTTCTGTTGGCTCTTTTTGTCAGGTGAACTTAAATGTCTAAAGGAAATTGAGATTTCTTTTTACATCCTGTCTGCAGGATTTTTTGAGATCTATATGTGCTGAATTGCCTATGATCTCACTCCGGATTTTTAGAAAATCATAGATATTGACCCAAATCTATTTTACTAGAAACAGAGATCACGTGATTTGGCTCTTTTGCTTGTTTAGGGTTAGAAAATCTGCAGCAAATAACATCCTTATATGAGTTAGAATACATGAAATGAATCAAATTTTGATCAGTCAAGAGAATGATCATCTTAGCCTAAAACCTCTCTATGTGACTGCCAATTCACATATTCTGCAATGATTCTTAAAAATAAAACAGTTTTATTTTATTAAAAAATTATGACTTCGACGCCATTTGTCTAAGTATTCCTTTGTTTGTCTACTCTTCAAAAATGTTATAATGGAAAATTTATAGGAATTTAAAAGATTACTGATTTATGGATTCAGTTTCTTTAGACACATTAATTTAAACAACATTTTTTTGCATCATTTCCAGTTGATAGATGGGCAGTATTTGTATAATTTACTTTCTTTACCATTTGCAATGGACGTATTAGTATGTGATAGTGAAAGTCTTTATGTGCTTTCATGAACTTGTAGTGAAAAGAAGTTTTATTTTGATAAGACATATGCTGCAAATGAGTTTAAGGAATGTGTTTTAGAAGCTGTCTAACTGTAAGCAATGGTGCAATGGCTGAACTATCCACATTCAGAACATCAGAGATATTTCCAAATCTTTTAGGATTAATAAAATTATGGCCCAAATCTAAATTTAATGCTCCCTAAGGAACATCTTCAAAAGAATATGTATTTCCATTCTTTATTGAAAAGTAAGGAAAGCCTATTGGCTGTATTTTCATTCACCTACAAAAGAGCAAATGCATTCCACATTTAGAGCCTGAATCCACTGTTTTGTTGGGACTCCTTAAAAATAGGGAAATATGTCTGGATATTCCGGACTGTCATTCATATCAGGATGGTGTGGGATACTTCAGACAAAACAGAGATAAAACAGCTTCCCAAACTAGTGTCTGGTTATTTTATGTGTTGAACAATTGCAGGACAGGCTTAACTTGTAAAACCAGCAGATGCCACATCTAAACTTGCATTCAAGTGGATACTTCCTTTTTGTCTGAGCTAAAGTTTTTTGGGAGTTCTCATTGAAGTGGGAGCTGTCAAAGTTTCTGTCTTGTCTTTTCTTTCTGCTAAAACTTTGTTGAGAGATGCAGTTGTCACCTTTGGGAGTTGGTCCAGCCTAACTGACTGAGACATATCAAATATATCAGCCATTCTCTGGCTCTTGCTGCTCTATCTTTGCCTATTTTCAGGGAGAGAGTGGATGGAAATTGCTTCTATCTCACATACAGACGGGTAGAGAGCACTGCCTGCCTTACACAATCCAGCTCAGAATCTGGCCTTCCTGAATGCTATATGAAATAAGACTAGAAAAGTCTTTGTTGTACATTTATTTTTGAAAGAGACTTAACCCTCTGTGTTGCCTTTGGTGTGGATTGAACCCTTTTTGTTTTTACTACAATACTGATTTTGAACTGGAACCATCAAAAAATAAACTGTCATTTTGTATAGAAATTAAGGGCAATCACAAGTAAAAATCAGTCCCCCAGCTAATGAATAACCAATTAATTCAGCAATTAGCTCAGATTGGTGTTTAGGGCAGTGCCTGGCTTTGTGTGTTTTCCTCTTCCTTTGAAATTAATGGGAGTTAGTTATAGAACCTTAACAAATGTTTCTGAAAATTTCAGTCATGCTCGTCTTCCTGGAGATTCCATCTCTTTCTCTAGGTTATATCGCTGAGTTCCTGCCATGATTTGCTCTGAATCCAAATTCATACTTATTATCTTTCTGTTTCTTTGACTAGCAGCAATCCCTGTTAGGTAATGCAGGTGAGTTTAATCTAACTGTAAATGAAATGTATAATCACTACACAGAGATGCAGAGAGAGATTATTGCTTGTGCTTTCCCTCTTCTTTCTTACAAATTCTCTAGAACTGTTGGTTCTTGTGACAGCAAGAGCAGGCTCAATATAGAGTGGATATTTCTGGAAGTAATACAGCAGTAATTTTAGATTTGCTAGGAAATGAGTTTTGTGAAGAATGTCTGAAAACAGCTCTTGCTGTGAGAGTGGAAAGGGCAACAAATACATCAATAAAGGCCACAGGACAAGAATTCCTGACCCAAGTTGTATCAGTGCTGGATTCAGAGCAAGTTTTCCCTGGTCTAAAGAGATTTCTGTAGGGCTTCAAACTCAAGAATATATCAAATTCAAGAATATACCTGAAGAGCAGGTACAGGAACGTAAGCTATGTAATACTGAACACCTACTGTGACAAAATTATCTGGATTAAGTTCATACCGAGCACTATCAAAATGTTTTTTGATATATTGAATATATCTCTGTGGATCCTTTTCAGCACAGTGCACTTGTGTCCTCTCTGTTAGATGCCAGGCAGTAGCTGCTTTTGTGGGTTGACTTGGAAGCCTGTTGTTCCATTGCTTTTCAGAAATCAGAAAAGAAATATTTTACATAACTACTGTAATTAATAATAAGCAAAGGCTTTTTATTTATTAGCACATCAAATGCATTTCCTGTCAGGGTCAGCTGCTCCTTGAGTGTGTCATTGCTGACAATCAAAAAAATTTAGGGCTTCCAGTAAACATTCTGGTTTTTAAAGGATATGGCACCATCTTTCCTGGAATGGAGTTATCTCATTAAAATGCCCAGGGCATGGTAAAACAATTCATTTGGATAATGTACTGCAGTGGGACTCTTATACTAAATTTTTGATTTTTTTCAATTCCTGTTATGGGCTTCAACAGGTACCTTAAATTATTAAGAGATTATAAAGTGGATTAAATCCAGGTCCTTTTCCAACGTTTAAATTGTATAGAAATGAAAGAAATTACTTGATTTTAAATGTGTAGACTACTGTATTTCTTACAGCCAAAGTAGAAGACTTCAATTAATACGGACTGTAAAAAGTGATGTACAGGAAAGCATAGTAATCCAGTGTACCTTAATTTCATTGTTGTCTAAGATGCTCACTCACAGATTTCTTGTGGCTCTTGGTTTTTGAGTAGATATAATCTCAGTTTTAAAGTTGCAGTGTAGTTCATGTTGTTCATGTCTAGTCATAATTATTCAATTACATTTGAAGGGTAGGGGTTTTTTTGTATTACCCTATGAGTCTGGAACATGCCTTTCCCATAAAACCTCAGCCAAGCAATCCTGCATCTTCCATTTCACATTTCTTCATGACTCATTTCCTCACTCAATTGAGAAGTACCAGCATGAGAAGGAAACCAGCCTGCTTCACACAGGAAAAGAATTAGAAAACTCTACTTTCTTACAGTAAAGGAGGGGAGTTTTTGTTCCATGTTAGAACACATCCTACTGAGGTCTTTCCTACATTGCCAATGAAGGTGTTATGGTAAATACCATGGTTACATGAAGCTCTGCAAACCAACCATCTCTATCCCTCCTACTTCAGGGAGAACCTGGAGAGTTTTGCCAGAGTCAGTGTCAGCTTTGTGCAAAGTGCTGTGAGGGTCAGTTCTAGTCTCAGCAGAGGGGAAAACAGAGAACTCAGCTTGGTAAGTTCTGTTTGTGGTGAAAAAAGTTTCACAGGCTGGGAAATTTCTTTGCCTTCTGACACATATTGTCATTTTGGATGTATAGTATAATGTAAACCTGAGTAATATACCTCAAAAACATCTTAATTTATTTTTGCACAGAAGAGCAAAACAATTCCATTTAAACTCCAGCACTAAGAAATTGATAGATTAAGGATAGAATAATTTTCATTTTTCCTTATTCTGACAAAATAAGTAACAGTTAATATTGGCAGAATGAGGGTTGAACATTTATGTTAACTGCTGCATGCAATACAAAATGCATTACAGAATAATTCAACATCTTCCCTGTAGAATATCTAAATATATATCCATACTGAATCTCCTGTTGCTGATCTCTTTGTGTCTCTGCTGTATACATTACCACCATGGGCCCATAACATTAGGCATATGGATAATGTCCTTAAAAGAAATGCTAAATCTTTATGACTAACCTCCAAAATAGAATTCCCACTGTTCAGTACACCTTCACACCCTCTGAATGCAGTTAGCTGAACTTATTATTAGCACACTTCACTGTTGAGCCATAGTACTTGTACTTAGTCAGTATTTAATAAATTAAGGTACCTTCTAGATCTCCAAAGTGTCATGCCTATAATTTGTCTAAGACACACTTCCATAATCCATCAAGATTTGATGGCAGCTTTTAAAATTAGAGCCATTAGAATATCTTGAAAGTTTCCCTTCATACATACCTTTTCCTGTTGCCTCATTCATTCATTTTTATGTCTTGGAAAATAAATGTTCAACTGATTTGTCATAGTCTAATCATTCAATACAAAAATAGGGCTTATAAAAAGAGAGGGAGAAAGATTTTTTGCCAATGCCTGTAGTGACAGTTCAAGGGGCCACAGTTTTAAAGTGAAAAAGGTAAATTTAAATTTGATATTAGAAAGAAATTCTCCCCTGTGAGGGTGGAGAGGCCCTGGCACAGGTTGCCCAGAAAAGCTGTGGCTGCCCCATGCCTGGAAGTGTCCAAGCCCCGGTTGGATGGGGCTTGGAGCAACCTGGGATAGTGGAAAATGTCCCTGCCCATGGCAGGGGGTGGAACTGGATGAGCTTTAAGGTCCCTTTCAACCCAAATATTTCTGTGATTCTAAATATGATCCCCTTTTACAAAATTAATTTGATGTTATCTTTTTATCCCTGTTGAATCTGAAATTATCCCTCTATGTTAATACTAAAAGAGTGTTTTAATACTGTGGACAAGAAAGAACAGGTATAGCTGTAAATCCTCAGCTCAAAGGCATTCAGCACTGCCTCTGTCTTTACAAAGATGGATTAATTGCTGTGAGTGACCTAAAAATATCTTGCAGAAATATTGCAGAAATGAAAAGTTCAGTAAAATTTTCCAGAATCTGATGCGCTGGTTGTGTTGTTGAACTAGAAATATTCTTGTTTTGAAGAGAGTTTCATGTTTTGAGAGCATTAGTGAATTGGTTCTTTTGAGTACTGATGTCTTATTAAATGTTTGTCTGATACAGTTTGGTACTTTGTCTTGTAATATTTTCTTTGTGGCACTGACAGGTGATAGACTTCATCTGAAAACATATTTTTGGTTTGATACTCACTGCACCATAAGTTTCAAAAACAACCCATAAATTCCTGCTCTGTTTTCATATGCAATTGTCTGTGATGACGTTGGCTTCCTTTTCATAGTGGACTTCCAGCCCAGATGGGATTCAATATTTGAACAGGTCTGAAATTCAAATTTTTTTGATGATAATTACTGTTTTTGATCATAGGAGAGGGAGGCATAATTCTGGCATTTTCATAAGAAGCTGAATTCTGCACAAATGAATGAAAATAATTGCAATGATTAGTGCCACTGTGAAAATAAGTTCTGATTAATTTCATTGTGAAAATAAAGGGAAGCTCATAATTTTGATAATTCTAGGATTCTTCTGATCCTGAATTTAATTTAGAGCAATGTAATTTCACCTGGATGAGGAATGAAGAATGTTTTCTCACAAGCCTTATTGAGTGAAAATGCTTTTATTATGCAACCTCTTTCACAGCATCTTTACCTTAGATAAACATAACTTACCTGTAATTTTGTTCCTTCAAGACAAGATGTATATTGAAGCTGTGACAAGATATGTTTTCTTAGGAAACTCACATCTGAGTAGGTATTTCATAGTTGCTTGTGTTCATATAAGGAATAGAAACCTAATTATTAACCTATTACAAAGAAGTATTCTTTCTAGTACTACTTTGTATGATAATTTGTATGAAAGGAGAAAAGAGGAAAAAAGTTATGTGTTTGAAAATGAAGTCCATAATCAGATATCTGAACATATAATGAAAAAAAAATAATTCGTTTACTTCTGTAATAGTTTACTCATCAGTATCTGTTGTTTACTCTGCCTAGTTTGTAGTTACAATATGTAACACCTGCAATTTCTATAATTTCTCATTATTATGTGATAGGAACTAAGATATTCAAGCCATATTTGGAGGAACTGTACCAATGTGATCAGAGAACATCCTTCACTTACGTTTCTTGGCTGGGAAATTCCATTCCTAAGCACAAAATGAAAACTTTTCAGAATAGTTCCATAGTAGGAATTAACAATGCAGCCATTTGTATGTAAATTTTATGCATTTAGAACAATCTCATGAAGTAAAACAAATGTGTCTGATAAGAAAACTACACTAGAAAAGATTGGTGTATCTCTTGTCTCTTGTTGATTGCTAATAGAACACTTTCATGTTCTGAATTCACATCACTGAGCTATTATTTTGACAGGTCCTAGATGAAATACACTCCAGATATTTTTTTTCTTTAAGAAAGTAACTTACAAGAAACAGATTTATTCTTTGCCTTGCTCATAAGTTTCAGGCCTATCAAAAATCTCCTTTTATCTGACTTCAGATTGTGTTGGTTGTCAGTCTCTTTACAGTGGCTCAGACAGCATTCCGGCTTGTCAACTTACTCAAAGAGTAATCTGAAATAGCATAAAGGAATTTCAAACATTTCAAGAACTATACAATGGTGAAATATGTCTATGAGGAAACTTGAGAAAAATTCATATTTACTGGTATGCAAAATAAGGTCATTCTATAACCTGAATCTCAGCAACCATTTCAAGATGACTCACAAAAGACTCTCAGTTTGCTCAGGGTATCTGCAGGGAGTTCAACTGTATAAGGACAATTCTTGCTGTGTATGTGAGACTGGGAATGGGTTTCAACTAGGCCATGTCCTGGCAAATGGTTGTACTTAATTTTAAAGGCTGGATGGCCTACTTTAAAGAAAACATTCTATAAGACTTAAGAAAATGTAAGAAATATGACTGTTTATTAAAAAGAGTTATTGAAAACAAATCACTGAAACTATTGAAAATCATCACTTTGCATCTTGGTAACACTAAGGCAATGCAATAACATTAGATAATAAAAGCTTTCATCTATATAAAACACATTTTTAGGTGTATTGCTTATTTGATAAGCGTGAGAGAAAGCAAGGCTGCCAATTTTCTGGACACTGCCTTGATGCCTGGGCCTGCCAGTGTTCTGCCAGTGGGAGGAAAGGAAGGTACACTAAAGAAACCAGGGCACACTTTTCCCCTTCAGCCTCTGCTGTGAGTTGTAAGAGTAACGTGGAATATACTGGTGCTTCCTTTCTCTTCAACTCTCCACTGAGCATCACATGCAGAGGAGCTTTCCCGGTGTTCCCAAATGGAAGCACTCCTGCCTTTTAGAACCTTCTTCTCTAACCTGGCAAATCATCATGTGTGGTGGATCTCCAAGGTTTTCTTAGTTTTGTTCTCTTCATTTGCATATGAGCACACATAGTGCAAGAGGATGACTTTTTGCCCTTGGTCTGCCAAGGGAAAGGGTGAAGATTGTGGCAGTAGCACACACACCTTCCCCATCTCACTGACACCACAACTCCCCACCCCACTGGCAGGACGGAGAAGGGTTGGACCCCTTAGCCAATGGACAGTGCCCCCAGACTATGAGAGTCCTCCTCCCAGAGAAGTTTCAGGACCATCACCAGGTGTGTCCATGAACCCTGACCCAATTTAAATGAGGCTCCACCCAAACCCCTCAGGTGTGGGTTCCTTCCACTCAGAGTGTCTGTGGTCAGAGCTGCAGCTGGGGAGTGTGAGGAAAACCTTGTAGGGTGCTCGGGACTGAGTGACCCTACACCTTTGGTGAGTGACTGTTTCCCTTCTGGAGTCCCCTGAGTGGCCCTTTGGGTGGAGGAACTGAGCCCCTGGGAGCTCCTGAGTGGGAGCCCTCCTGGTGTGTGTGAGGGTGGGCAGTGATGGGTTATTGCCCTGTCCTGTGGTGACGACATCCCAGACGGGTGTGCCCAGCCTGGAACCTGTTCCATACCATCAAATCATTCTCGTGGTTCCCCCCCCCCCCCCATTGTTTGTTAGTTTTGGCCCTTTGTTTTAGTTGCAAATTAAGGTTTGTCTGACTTTGTTCTCTGGGGGAAGTTGGTTTTGTGTATCTCAGTGACAAAGATCTTCAAAAGGAACAACATTCTGCACTTATATGCTGTAAGATGTCAGAGAGGAGACCATGTTCATGAGAGAATCTAATATACAGTGGTTAATGTTGCAGGAGAATATAAATCCCTGAAACAGTATCAGTGGAATATGTGCTCCTGAGGTATAGGCTTGAACTTATCCTGTGGCAGGTATTGCTTTGGTGTATAGGTCTGAAGAATATACTGTTCTTTCCTACCTCTTGCAAAAATGTGGCATCATGGAGGAGTTTTTTCTTTTTTCAGGTGATGATCTGGTGTTTGTTTGTTTGGTAATCTGCCCAGTTTGCCAGGCTCTACTAGAAAGAAGTAATTTTACATGGTATAAAAAAGCTAGAAACCTACCTTAACACAAGGCTTGAGGCAGGGGGAAGGAGATTTTGCCATCATTCCTTCTAGAGATTGATTATCTCTGAAAGCGTGGTTTAATGACTGTGGAATAGTTTTCTCCTTAGACTCTTTTCAAAATGGTAACTCATTCCTCTTTATCAGACTCTGGAAGAAAGGGGTAGTTTGACATTATTGTTGTTAGAGGAATGTAGACAAATGAGTTAAGGAACTTCTCCAGTGAAGTTGATGTAAAACCTGACACAAGAATCCATAAATAAACTAGTTGATCTACTGGAGGCAATAGTTTTAATCCACATGCTCAAACTACTGGACCATTCTGCCTTGGTATTGTTTTGTCTGTGGGTAATTCATGAACACAGAGATAAGTGCCAACATCCATCCAGCTAAAACTGAACAAAAATATGTAATATTTTTTTTTTGTCCTCATGCATTCATATTCTGAAGAAATAATATTAAATGTATGATTTTTCTGAAGAGCAAGTAATACATTTGATTTTCTTCCTAACATGATAGTATATTTGTGTAAAGAATATTCATTTAGATCACTGTCTTTGCTTTCCAGACACCCAGATAGGTCTCAGCTACAAGTGGTATTTTCAGAGGAGTCTGAGGACTCTGAGTGCTTCTGCTTTTGGAGAGTTTAACCTCTGGACCATGGCTTATGGAAATTATACATTCAAATAAATCATCTTTTTCTACTAACTTGATGACAGATTTATTTGTACTGAGTTTGAGAACAGTTTTGGTGGGATGCACAAATAGTAGCGATGTGACCCTGTGATTATTTGTGGAAATTTATTACTGCTGTGGAGTTTGTTTCTGCTCTTCATGCCCTGTTTATTGCCAGAGAGTTGAAATATGCATTATGATTTCAGAATTTATCCTGAAGATGTCACAAAAGGACTTTACTCCATGTCCATCAACTTTTTCAAGAGTAATAGAGTTTTCATCATTTCTTTAGGAGGAAAGACTTATTAAAGTGTCTAACAATACAGCCATTTTTATAGTACTATTACAGACAAGTCAAAATTATGTGAGTTTAAATAATAGTGGGAGAGAAAAAGTTGAGCAGTTCCACTGTAGTAGCACAAGAAGGTAGTACTACACAGCTTATTTTAATGTCTAAGAAAGTTACTCACAATAGTGATATGACCTTCTCTTAATTTTTAATTCCAATACAAAAACTGCAGTCAAAATAAATGTATAAAAGCCACCTTCCCCATGAAGCTGATCTCCTCGCATTGTAAGCAGTGCTTATTTTTTAATTGGGGCAAATATCATTTTACAGCAGTGAGTTGGAATTTAAGGAAATTTCCATTTTGAGCTGTGAAATACACAACCAGAGATTTAAACAAAGAGAACTTGATGTGTTTGTGAAATATGGATAATTCACTGCATGCAGAAGCAAGACATGCTTCCTGTCATGTAAGTGAACCAGGACTGTGGTATTAACATTTTACAAGGGAATTTGATTGTACAAAAAAGCTCAGGGGACCAGTGAGCATAATTTCATATTGGATGCTCCCTTGAAGATATCACAGACTTTCAAAAGCAGAGGGAGATGAATTTGTTGTGCTCTATCATTATTTCTATATTTATTTTTACACCTAAAATTCCTTTTAGGCATTTGAAATCTTTATTAAAATAATAATTTCTAACTAGAAACAAATGTTGTCACAATGCAGACATATTCAAGGGGAGAAGTAGATCTAATTCATTAGTTTAAAGAACAGCTTAGATGTACTGGAAATTAAAATCAATCTTTTAAACCACTCCAACTGTGGAAACTTTAAGCAAATCCACTGAATGAAATGGTACACATTAATGAAATGATACTTCTTTAGGGCCAAACCTATTCAAAGTAAGTGAAGATAAAAATATATCAATTTCTTTTTTGAATGTATTTGGAAGTCTTGGAGTGGCTTTTTCTTTAGGCAAAGAACAGTGGACAGATAGAACTGATTATATTTTAATTATTTATATGGATGTTTTGTTGCTGTTTGGTTTACACTGTTGGAATTTTGATTTCCATTGGGCTAAGACTGGACTAGACTCATGTTTTAAAACAGGCACATACATACATTTTTCAAGCATAAAATATGTAAATAAAAAGATGGACATATTACAAAAATAGAACCTACCATAGTAAAGGAAAAAAAAAACCAAAACAAAATTAAGAGCATTTAGTAGTTCTCTTGAACACAACTCTAAAACTTAAACTAATGATCACATCCACAGTGATAAAATTAAATTTCCCAAATTTTATTCCCTTGGTTTTGCCATTTGGAAATGTCACTGCAGTTGGGAATGGCTCTTTGTCAGAGCACAGCTGGTTCCAAGGTTGCTGTGGGGCGCAGGTCCCTTCCATGGCTTGTCAGCACCTGGGCTCAGGTGTTTTGAGAAGGGCTTCTGACCCAGCCTCTCTGAATTAGAGGTGGAGAAGTAGAGAGAAGCTCCAGCTTTGGAGCTGAAAATAAACAGAGGTGTTCTAGAATCTTCCTTTCCCTGCTCTGTTTTGGATTAGCTAATTTCTTGCAGAAATAAATGATCACTGTGCGAAACATTATTCCTTAAAAAGTGGTCAGAATACTCAACTCTGTTGCTTTGTACCGTGGGCACACAGTGAAGTACAGAACATTTACGGTTCCATCTGGAAAGAATCCGCAGTAATGAACTTGCGTTGTTGTTTTGCCAATTTAACACTTCATGAAATACTGAAGTGCCTCTTGCATGCTCAGAAAGGATTTCTGCTAGTGATTCTGGGAGAAGCAATTCAGACTGAATACAGTAATTTTAAACTGTTTGTTTAATAATATGAAGAGCAGTAATAGCAACCATAAAATCATCTGCACATATATATTAACATGTAAAGAATCAGAATCCATGTGAGAAAGAGTGAGTGCCTTCATCCCTTGGTGTGTGACCACCAGCTCCAGCAGAGCCACCAAACTGATTTACACCTCTGAGTGATCAGACTCTTTAGATCTCCACAAATTCAGGCTATTCATATCAACTGTTCATTTTGTGTTTACTGTTTTCCAGAGCTGAAGAAATAACATTTAAAAAAAAAATAAAAAAGAGCTACTGAATATTCAGTAGAATTCTAAATTGAATTACATCAGTCAGGCTAGTGGCCTTTCATTTGACTTCAAATCTGCTCTGGAAAGTAACTTTTACTTGCATGAATGCAGATAGAAAGTGAATGCTAAAGTGCCTTGAGTATTTGCCAAAAAGTAGACTTGTTTTCACCCTAAGTGGAGCTGATGTGGATCAGGGTAGCACTGCAAGAATCAATAGAACTAAAAGGTGAGAAGAGAATCAAACTAAATGGCTTTTAATATATCACAAAGACTTAGCACATTTTTTGAGATGATGTGCTCTGTGGCACTCTAGGAACAAAATTTCCCCAAATTAATAAGTAATCTCTGCTGTGTGTCTCGGATCTAAATGTATATGCCTTGCAGTATGACTGTACAAATACAGATCCTTCCAGGAGTGTTTACCAGCATTTTATTAAATTAGGGAAAAGTAAGTTTAGAACTGACTTTTTTTTTTTTTTTTTTTTTAAAGAGAAACATTGCTTGGCACTTCCCAATTTCTATTTGCCTCCAAACAAAGATTAAATCATCAAACTCATTGTGGCATTTAAAGGATTTTTTTTTTTGGTTGTTATTTTGTTTGGTAAGTTGGAGGGTTTTTGGTTGGTTGGTTGGTTTGATTTTTTTGATGCATAGGTATGTTTTAGGTTACTAGTTAATTAGTTTGTGAGGTGATATAGGAAAAAACCCACAGGCTCTGTGGGTGGTTAGTTTGCTTATTCTATTTAGACTTAAATAAGAACATAGCATATGTTCTTTCAGGTATGAACTGTCTTTTTGTACCTGAGATTTCAGGTAGGTTATTGCTAATCACAGCAATTCTGAAAAGTTACTGAATAATAAATAGTGGTGGTGTTAGTGATGCAAATAATGAGGCTAAAATGTTTTAAAATAAAATCTAAAGATGTTCAGACATTGGTGTGTTTATGGGGTCTGTTAGGACACCTTTTGGACAATGTTTTCCATGGGGATGACATGGCTTTACTGTGTTGCCCAACAAACTGAACAGAAAATGATAAAGAAGTAGGAATAAAGTTATAAATGCAGCAGATAAGCCTGGCATGCATTTGACAGCACTGGAACTGTGTTTTCAATCCCAGATTGGCACCATCTGGATTGCACCACTCGTAATGGGATCATATGTGTACATGCAATTAGTTTATGTCAGTAGCTGTGGGGATTAGATGAAATTATGGAGCAGTAAATGCTGCTTTGAAACCAGCTTGATTTTGTAAACTCAACTTGAAAGCCACTATAACTCTGGCAATTACCCCAGCACTGCTGGGCTTAGAGGCAAAAATAGGACTTTTATACTCATAATACATCGTTGCTTCCCCTGGAACTGAAGAGCTTCTTGAGTGCAAGGTGATTTGGGGGAGGTGTTTTTGTTTGAAAATGGAGGATATGAAGTGGAAAATCAGAAGCTGAAGACAGATTGATATAAGGAAGGAGTGGTAAGAATGATGACCAGTGAGGCTTAACGTGACAAAAGAGAGGAGGCAAAGACTAGAAAGATGGGAGGGAAAAGAAATTCTTTAGAACTGATTTCTTTATTAGTGTGAGAATTCCTGACAGAGTTGTGTAGCCAGAGGAATTTTTAGCTAATGTCTGCTTGCTTGTCTTTAGTGAATTAGCCTGAAATCTACCCTGTGGATTAATGATTTTTTTTTTTTTTAATTATATTGACAATTACTCAATGACTGTTTTCATGTTAACAAAAATCAGTCTGGACTAAACTTAGAGGCTGAGTCACTCTTCCCAGGGGATAACAGGTGAAATTCTGAGCTGATGTCAGTACTGAATCAACTGATGTTGACATTAAATCTTTCTCAGTGTAGAAATGACTCACAATGCACATCCAAATTGAAATCTCCTATGAATTTGTTCTGCTTACCTCTGGGGCTCAAAGGACTGGTTTCTGTGTTCTTTCCAATCTGTCAGAAACTCTGCATCTTTATTATACATGTTCAACTTTGTTTTAAATGGAAAATGTAAGGAAAAAAGCATTGCGCTTTCATGCAGTTGAGATTCCCTTGGTGAATAAGCTCCCAGTCATTCCACTTCTGGTCCCTCAGAGAAACAGAGTATCTGCACGTAAAAATAGTCTGAAAATATTTAATTCAGGGATCCAGGAAATTAACACAAACGCACACGCACACATATATATACGCACACAAACATACAAAGTAGTTTTCAAAGAACTATTGGTAACAAAATTGTCATGAAAACCTGATTCTGGGTATCGAGGAAAAGAAAACAGCTAAAACATGTCTGTGTGTTGGCCCACTATGGGACTGAGAATACAAATAGAACCTTCCACAGTTCTTTCAACTGGGCTCAAACACTGACTGGTCACTACAGTCCTGCCTTCTGCTTAACATCACGTAATATCTCTCTTTATCTTAATTTCTGTCCCCCTGTGTCTTTTCACTCTTATATGGTTGACTTCTTTTTTTCCCTTCTAGTAGCCTAATTTCCTCCTAGCTCAACTCACAAGTTCAAGTGAATCAAGTCACTTGTACAAACCCAGTGTTCACTCTGCTGTGGCTCCTGCTCTGTTTCCCTTCACAGCATCAGTCCCTTCTCTTTAGACTGCAAATACTCCAGTTATAAATTATCCATATGATCACAGTGGCTATTTCAGCACCACCATAACAAATGTGTTGAATAATAATCCAATAAAACAGTTTAATCATACCCTACGGTCAGGCCAAATATATTTTTTGTGTAAGTTACATTAGAAAAAACAAATAAGTAGGTATAAATGAGTCTCTGTATGATTGTGGTCATGTATTCACATTTCTGTGCTAAAATATGTTTCTGTAATGTACATACATCTGTGTACAGATTGATATAGGCACCATATTCCCATTACATGTTAGTTTTCTTTTGAAAGAAAAGCCAATTATATTGTGATTCACCATCAAAGCACAGAGCTCTCAAAATAATTTCAGGTTAGACTTATCCCTGGTAGGTTCACTGTTTACAACTGTGTACTTAAATAAGATAATAAGGGAAAGAGGGAAAAAAGAGGTAAGGAATGGATATGCAGTGCATATATATGTGTGTATATATATGTACACATTTATGGACTAAATATCTATATTGATGGATATCACTTAAAATAGAGTTTTTTGTAACTAGATCTGGGAACCCAAATTTTTTTTCTGGGAATAAAAAAGCATATGCAGAAATCATATAAGCCATAAACTTTAGGTTTCTGGATGTAGCAAAATACTCCCTTTCCCATGTTATTTTTGAAGTAGATATTCAAGTATATCAGAGAGGTTTGTGTTGGTTAGTCTTTGTTAAGAATATTTCATTGTGGGTCTGTAGCCTGAGAATGAAGAGTCACCCTGTGCATACTCACCCTGTAACCTCTTGAAAGAAAAATTTGTGCCTTTTACTGTTTTTGCTGAGAGGCTTTAACTCCTCCTGACTTTAAATATTCAATATTGTCATCATAAAATTTTAGCCATTTACTTAAAATCAAACACAGAACTTTGGGTTCACAAAGTGTGCAATAAAATAAAAAAAATATACAAACATTACCAAAATCCTGTTATTTCCAAAATTATTTTCCTATGATTTTGCTATAATGATCTCATTCATTTTTACAAGATATGCAGAGCTCAGAGCACATATACCACTCTATTTTTTACTGCTGTCATAATGAAGAATTGTATTTACTGGGAGAAGTGACATTTTTTGCCTTTTGACAAATTCATGGAAATCTGTTTTTTACTTGCAAATATTTGCAAAGTAAGAACTGATACC
Source organism: Corapipo altera (assembly GCF_003945725.1). Classification (NCBI taxonomy): domain Eukaryota; kingdom Metazoa; phylum Chordata; class Aves; order Passeriformes; family Pipridae; genus Corapipo; species Corapipo altera. Next base: position 2,074,794 of record NW_020884891.1, on the reverse strand, counting down.
TTTGCACAGATCTGCCTGGTGAGGTGCTATGACACTTTGAAGTCCTTTGATCATTTTATATAGTTTGTCACACTCCAGGCTGTTTAAATATACTTGGGTATGTTGATAGACTTATAAAACTGGCTAGCAGGGCTGCCTGTGGAGCAGAATTCATTATTCTGGGATTGGATGTAATAGTTAGAACAAAAGATTGGAAGTTAATAACAAGTATTTGCAAGTTTTACAACAAAATTTGAAACCAGGTGACACTCCAGTCAAACCTGAATGCACAGCTGTCTTTAATGTCATTAAACAAATTGTAATGTAAATGATCTGTAACCTGAAGTTGGAGGGTGTTTCACACACAGTGCCACACTATTCCTTGCATAATGTACGTAAAAGTCTTGGTGCTGATGAAAAGGTTTCTGCAGTGACTTCTGTGGAACTCTCTCAGGAAAGCACAAGGTCAGGACAGAATAAAGCAGTAACAGTGAATCTCTCGTCATCACCACTTCCTAGAGTATGGCTAGAGCCTTTTTAGAACATTTCTGTGGTGGGTGAGACTTGAAGACAGACAGCCTTTGGCAACAGGGACCTGCTGGCATCCACTCTGGAATATGAACACAACACCTCTGCATCACTGACAGGTGGAACTGTTTTCTGTTGCAGCCCATATGAGTAAAACATCTGTGCATTGACCTTCATAAACCCCAAGTCTCCAGATGTGGGAATGTGTAATTTTTAAATGTTTTCAGGTAGTAGTAATTGTATTTTCTCCACGGAGAAAATATAGTGCTGTAACTAATATACTACAGTGTTCTGTAGTAATTTGTCGTTTCTGTCAGATTGGGTCTATAAATACATAAATATGGAAAGTATTTGCTTAAAAAGATGCCTGCAGTGCTTTCTTAAACTTATATTTATCAGTGTTTAAGAGAGGAATAATTAAGCAGACAGATTACTTAGCTGTAGTTACATACTTCACTGGAGAGCTCCAGGTCTTCAGCTCACAACTGTAAAATTAACTACCAGGCAGTTAAAAATATGTACCTAGTGCAGTATTTCATATTTAATGGAAATTCATCAGGAATCCATCAGTCAAAACAGACTTACAGAAGGAGAAGTATTATTCTGTCACCTTCTAGTTCTTTCTCAGGCTCAGCAGCAGCAACTGCACATCTGAAATAGCTGCTGTGGCTCTGGCATTGGGTGTAACTGAGCTGGTTTGTGCCCTTGGAGAATCTGGGCCATACTCATTAGTGGAATTGGTTTTGCTCTGTTTTACCTCTGGTTATACTCTGATATATAGAACTTGAACAATTAGCCCAGGAGAAGTGTTAGGCTGTGTGAAACGTCTCTTCACTCGGAGCAAATGGGTTTTTGTTGCCACCATAAATTTAGTTCACATTTTATTTTCCTTTTGGCATGTTCAAAAGGCACCTTTCTCCTTTTCTATACCAGAGATTGCTTTCTATTGTAGAAAATGTCTGACTTTGAGTGCGTCCTGCAAAGCTGAAAGATCCCTTCTGCAGGGAAAATGTCTCATCTGAAAATGATGGCTGGGTCTAATTTATAAAAATGTGTCAACATGACTAATTGTCAGATGAGTGCTGAAGCTTATTATGTGCAGCACAGTGCTGAATATCTTCACTGAGTACAGCAACATATTTCAGCTGTGGCAGTAACATCTCAAACCCTTTCTCACAACAGGTCAGGAAAATAAATGTGATGCTGCTTCAGAATAAATGGCATAAATGGTTCCAAACCACATGACAACTGGCAAATTGATGTTTACTCTGTTTAAGAACTGAGTCAAATTTGAAATATGTATTTCACAGTGGTCATACCTGTTGTTAGGAATCTTTTCCATCTGCATGCAATTTTGCTAGAACCTTTCTGTAATGCTTCTTACTTGTATTTTCACTGTATTTTCTTAGCCTCCTAGGACAAAAGACAACACAATTCTTGAGGGAGAACTGAAATGCAGCTGTTTTTACTGTGCTGGTACTGCAGTTAAACTACTAAATGAATACATATTCCCCAAGAGATGTATTTCCCAGGGAAACTTTCCTATTTTGGCATGTGTTAAGAAGAAAGGGAAAATGAGAAAAGAAAATTTCCCCCATGCAAAAAAAAAAAAAAAAAGTTTCACTTTTCTATTATTTAGGGATAAATCTAAACAGAAATAATTACATGATACATCAGTAGGAAGGCTGTCATGAGACCTGAAAGAACAGACTCCAGACTTGCTCCACTCTGCCTTTAACCCTCTCAGTTTTATAAAGTACCTCAGTGCCTTCAGCACTCATTGACTTCAGCAGAATTGGAAGTCTTGACAAAATTTTTAAAAATCAATGTCCTTTTGGGTTTTTTGCATGGTTTTTCCACAGATGGTAACTTAAGAATCTGATGATAAACGCATGACAAGTAATTTTCCCAATTTTTTTTGTTTGTTTCTATAATACTTTTTTTTTCTTGTAATCATATCTAAAATATTTTCTGTTGCTTTAACATTCAGAAGCTTTTCCTTATGCATGGTTTTCCCTAATCCTTTCCTTTTCTTTATAGCCTTCCAAATGAGACCTGTCACTCACTTCTCCCTTGTTGTACAAAAAAGATCCTCCTGCATGCACAGAGATTGATGCTCTTGGCACAGCCAATTTTATTGCAGGCTTAGGAGTCTCTAAACCTGTGTGACCTTACCAGTAGCTGTGAGGATAAGAGTTCAAACAAGTCCAAACCACTGTTCCTGTGGTCTGTCCAGTTCTAAAGGTGTGGGAGGGCAAAAACAAATGAGAGTAGTTGGGGTAGGTCAAGGGAAACGGTTGAGTGTTGACAACTATTGGATGTGGAAGTTCAGGGAAAGATTTTTTTGACAGCACCATTTTGATCAAATCCTGTTTTCTCTAAAGATGAAACGCCTTAGAATCCAAAATATTTCGCACTAATGCCTTTACTTTCCAGGTAAAAGGGTCCTCAACATCTTTATTTTCTCTCCATCATCTAAGACACTCCAGGAACTTTATCAAAGCTATAATCTTATAAATTATTTTCACTTCTGGAATGGAGCAAGTATGGTATTTACACATCAGGGTTGTTAACAGCTCATGTTAACTTTCTGAATGTGTTAAACCCAATCCTCCTCTCCATGGAGTTTTCAAAAGCTCTCACCAATGTACTCTAAAGAAATTCAGCTTCTTGAAAAGTTCTATTTCTCCTAGCAAGCTATGGATAAAAAACAGTGTACAAATTAATTGCATGCTGTAATATTTCATCTGTAGGGACTATCAGGGAACACAATCTCAGGAATTCCTCAGCATCTTGCTGAATTAAGCTCTAACACTTTGCTTTGCCACCTGGATGGCTTGATAAGGTCCCAGGTTGCCATTTCCTTGCCTCATCAGCTTTCCATCTGCTTCTTTCTCTCATCTGAAAACCATCTCTTCATTCCATAGCCAAGTTTTCTCCTTGTACTAGTGATTGCTCTTTGTTTTAACCTTTTAAATTCTATTTTATTCAGCTATGTAAAGAAAGTATTTGGCTAAAATGACAAAAAATGTAATACCTAGTCTTTTTTACTGCAGAGCACAACATGATCCATTCAGAAATTCTTGCCAGACAGAATAGTTTATTACAGAGCAAAAGTATTGTATAAAACCCAAAACCTTTGGTGTGGATAAACATTCAAAATTCTATGCTTAGATGAAAAACATTAGGTTAGAAATCAGGCTGGTGATCTCTGAACAAGAGTTTCTCCTTAGTTTTTCAATATATATTGGTTGATTTGGGGCAGATTAAGATACCAGAAAACCAAAATATGTGTTGAACTCCAGATTATAAAGAATGAAATGAATCCTGAGATACCTTCATATAAGTAGAAAAGCATTGATATCCTATAGTAAACTAAAATCTCAGCCTGCCTCTATGAATTATTTCTTTGTTATAAAACCCCACCCTTTTAATAAGGAACTCTGTGTCTGTTAGGAATATATAACTCTGAACAAGAAAATATTCCTTTATGTTACTTTACAAGAAATAATAGGTATTCATGCTGGACATCATCTTATAATCACAGCAAGACTAAAAGGTTTAAATTAGTCCTGTCATTCCTGGTCCTTTAGGACCCAAAGACCGTGCTGTAATATTGAAAGAAAGATGTTCTTTAGCAGGTGCATGATTTTCCTTAGTCAGTGGACCATTGACTTTCCCTCCATAAGTTCAATTTTTCTTCAGAGATCTCTAAAGCCCTGAACACATTAAAGGTCTCAGTAGAGAACACCCCAATGTCTATTAAATTTAACAATAACAAGTCCCCAGATGAAAGCAATTAAGCTGCAAGGATTTGCAGACAGTTCATGTGGATGCCTTTTCCTTGTTTCAGAGAGAAAGCACTGGGGCAGCAAAGTAAAAATGAAAGGGAAATAAAACAGAGAAGGTTTGCTCTGAACATCCCACATCCTATAAAAGCCTGTGGAACAGCTACTGAGTCTGTAGCCAGCAGAAGCATTTTAAATCTGCATGGGAGACTCCAATGCCCTGAGCTCTCACCTGACAAAATATTTGCCAGCTGAGAGTTCGCTGATGCATTTCTTGCTTACTCAGATCTTTTGGAAGTTGTGCTCATGTGTGCACTGAGATGTAGAAATTTATAGATCATCCACACTTGCATGTTTGTTGAAGTCTGAAGGCACAGAAGAGAGGAAGAAAGCAGAGATACTGCTCAAAATGTGCTTTCAGGCTGAGATTTTCAAAACCCCGCTATTTTTCAAAGTTTTTGGGGAGATAACTAGCTTGCTGTGCAGAGTATTTTTGCAGTTTGGTTCTTTTTGCTTGCTCAAGATTATTTTAAAAATAAAAATCCACTTCATCAAAAAATAATTTTCCTAATTATTATTTTATATGAGCTAACATAGTTTTATGGTTATGCATATGTAATGGAAAGTGGTTATTCTTGACTCCTGTTAGAGAGCTAGAATTAACTTCCCCACTCTCACAGTTTCTATAGTAACTGCACTGGAAATTGCCTATTTGGATATTTTTATTCTGAAATAACCAGAATTTTCAAAGTAATTTCAATTTCTTCCAGAGTGATGTATGTTAGAAGAAGGACTATGCATCAGAGAACAGCATCTCAGCTGAGTTGTATATTGATATACCAACAGCATTTTCCAGTCATATCCTACCTTTGGATATTTTACTGAGGTAGTCAAAGTTCTGTAGGTACAGCCTGAAGTGGAGCTGCAGAGAGGACATAAAAGGACAAGTCACTTAGACCTTCTCTTCACTTTGAAAAACAAATCTCAGATTTGGATTTAGTTTAAGGTGGGACTCCAAGAAAGACAACAGTGTCAAGGACCCTTGTCTTTCTATCATAATGCTGATTTGTATGAAAATCATACACAATACGGAATATTTAGAATTTAAATTCAAGGTAGAACAAGTTAAGACAAAAACATGTTTTTGACCTATTCCTCGTTTATTCAGAGGTAATAAATTGTTGTCTTTTTTGATTTTTTTTTTTAATATATCATCGTGCAAATCGTGCGGGATTTCCCTCACCAGACCTGTTTCATAGTCATCTAGTTTTTTGTTTGTAAAGAGAGGAGAAGGAACTTGCAGAGCTCTAGTTTTCATGTGAAGGTAGATGTTTGAGAGAGTGTGAGTTCTGTAAACCTTGGAAACCAACTTAGCTTAAATGACAGTTTACAAATGATATAAAACTGCCCTTGGTGTGCATAAAAAAAATCAGAATTAAGTCATAGCTGTTGTGGAGAAGGTTTAAGGGAAGAGGCATCTCTTCCCACTTCTCAAGCACCGTGTTTTGCCTGTGTTAGACTTGAGAAGCTAAAAAATGTGTGTTTCAGTGTTATCTACATAATTATTCACTGTTTTCTGGAAAGAGTCCTAATATTAGGGAGGCAACTTGTGTCTCTTAATCTGTTGAAGGCATCATTCCTTCATTGGACTGTAATGTGAAATAATTGCACTTCCTAGGTTTTGATTTAACTCCTTTATCTAGTTAGATGAAGAACTTTTTATTACCTATTCCATTCATTTATCAATTTAATTATACATTCTGGGTTCGAATTTACAGATATAGACAACTTTCCTAACATAATATCAAGCAACTTCCTGATGTCATGTTTTGTTAAGTCAGTGTTTGGAAATCTGGATTGTATTTTTCTCAAATGTCAGTGAATAAGTCTTTTCTGACTGAGTTCATTAGATGGTATAGTTGAAATGCTATTTAAGCTTCAAAAATCCCAGAGATAAAATGATGATGTTTTTAGTAATAAGGAGAATGGAAAGGAATTCAAAAAGGCAGCTGTTCTCATACATTACAAAGAATCAATATTTAAATCAAAGCAGATGATCTGAGTTGATTCAATTCACAACCACATGTTAGCAGGAGTTATTTTGGGGATCAATGCTGCAAAGTAAAAATGCTGCTTGAAATCAAAAAAGGAAAATAAATCCACAGGTGCTCTTCATGGCTTTCATCTTATTCAGGATTTCTGATTGTGTAGTTCTAGTAGTTTAAATTATTGTTAAAGATCATTTCCTTTAAAACTTCTGTCTTTAATACTATTTGGAAAGGAAGTTTAATTCTGTCACTTCAGATGGTTTTAAAAACTGTGTAGTAAGAAAGAGAAAAGTCTTTGCAGTACGTGGAGTCTGGTTTTGGCCTCATGCACACATTAAAAAACATTTTAGCTCCTCCCCACTTCCTTTATTGTCTTCAAGAAACACTTTGCTCTTGCTCCTGTTGTATTGATATCAAATAGCAATTCCCTGTGAAACAGGAATTTAGAGATTGACCTCTTGCTGATACTGTGGCCAGGCAGACTGAAACTCCAAAAGCAAAATGATCCCCTTCTGTTTTAAAATTAAAGTTGTTAATTTATTTCACGTGGTCCTTCTGTTTTTCTCATGTGATTCTGGTTTGCTGTTTTTTTCCCTTTTTTATTTTTTGAGGTAAAGGTATATTTTGAGAAGCTAGACATCGTCTTACATATGTTTTCTTATCAAGAACTGTATTTTTTTGTATCTGCATCCAGAAATTGGAAGAAAAATTGTGTCAACTGAAATTATTTTCTTCAGTTTGTTTTTGATTTCTAAATAATGTCTTTTAATACTTTTTTTTTAAACTAAGAAATGATTGCTGAGGCAAATTCTCACAGATAACTGTGTGCATGGGTTGGACTCAATGATTTTAGGGGCCTTTTCCAGTCTATTCTGTGATCAAGTCCCCTCCCTCCCAAAATAGAGTCCCTTCATTGTGAATGGCCTCTGGGGAATCTCCACTGGAAAACCCCAGCTCCCAGCTTGGGAATTATTTGGGAGAATGCAAATTGGCCTAGGCCAGAAACATTCCCTGGATTATTTTAACAGATTTTATTGCCTGGAAATGGCATCATTAAATAGTAGAGATAGATGTAGCCACAAGTACAATGTGGAAGAAATTTCCCTGCCAAAGCACTGCACAAACATAACAGCCACTACTAATGAACAATTAGGTTTGTGGTTTTGATGGCTGATGACAGTAGACATTGTAAAGTGCTTTGAAATCTAATGATAATAAGCTGTGTAGAGCTGTGTGATGTTAATTGAGGAAGTAAAAATATATTAGAGATCTGCATCGCCGTGCCCTCGTTGCAAATGACACAAGTTCTTCTTTAGATGGTTTCTTTGTTAACTGCTTTTGCTCACATCCCTCAGGATACTTTATCATTCAGCTTACCAACATTGTTCCAAATGTTCTTTCTCCTAATGAATGGAATAGCTTGGAAATGAAAGCTTTGAGCTGACAGTCGAATCTTCACATCACTGAGAACCTCATTATTAGTTTGCAGGAGCTGGTGTGAAATTGCATCTTGATTGCACCAGTTGCAAATGTACATTTCAAACCCTGTAAATATGGAGCTAATTCTAAATATCGACCTCAGATTTTAGAAGAATCGTGGGACAAATAAGGTTTCAGAAGCAAGTTTTTCAGCTTTTGAGGCTTCACACATGGTGATACTAAAATTAAAATGGAAATAATTGAGCTGGAATAAACGGAAGGATTTATCAATGCTTGTTGAGCTATTCTTGCCCAGCATCTGTATAATTATAGAACATATATATAAAGAAAGGGTGGGGAAAAGGCACTAACTATATATTGCTACTACCTCCTCTAGCCCTGCAGCCTTAATTAGAACATATTTGCTCTCACATCAGAATTGTGTCTGTCCGCCAAAGTCATTGGTGTGGCAATTAGAGTAAAAGATCTCTGAACTCCTCTGATTAAGGAAACATTTTCCTGTGAGCAAATATGGAGTTTCTGACTCAGAGTTGTGCATTTATGCATAATAATACATAGTGATACATAGTACATAATCCCTGACCATTCAGATCCCACTGCCTTTGATCTGACCACAGAGAACTCAGCTGATGGTTCACTATACAAATGGCCAGTCTCCTTGAAGCTGCTAATTAAACAGTTCCTTTTTGTAGCCAGGCTGTGCTTTGATGTGTGTTTTAGCAGTTGAACCCATGTGTCATATCTCTGTTATGTATCCCTTTCCCTTTGTTACAGAGCTGGCTTTTGAGTCCACTTTGAATATCAAAAGCCAGCTGGCTGTTCATCTCTGCTTGTTCATCCTTAGCCATTATTTGTCATTTATAGAGGTTCACATATTTCTAAAGGGAGTGACTGTTGAGAAATTAAAAACTGTTATTTTTGTACCATCTTCAAAGGTATGTTAGAGCCATTCATGGTGCTCTGGTTGGAAATAAAGCAGTTCATCGTGCTGAGCCAGGTTTGATAAAGGAGAGAACACACAGCTTAGGTTCTCTTCTGTTTTCATGCACCCCTTCCACTTCTGCATGGTCTGCTTTGGTGTGCATAATTCCCCAGGAATAAGGGACAGGATTTATTTATCTGAGTAAAATGAACTGGTAACATGCACACTAAATAATAAGCTAATTTCCTCCCAGTTTAGATAAATAGAACTTCTTTCAAATCCCTTTGGTTCCTTGTGTTAAATGTGTCAGGCATTGCAGTTCTCGTAAACAGGCTTTTTGGGGTTTAGTCTTGCATTGAGGGAAAGATTGAGATCAAATAATAAATGGCAAAAGACAGCAGCAGAAAAGATATTTGACAAGACTTCTACATATGCAAGGCCCTTCTCTTTAAAATCTCTTATGGGGTTGAAGCCCATAATATTCATCTTGTGGTCATTTAAAGAGACTCCGTTTAAGTGATAAGGGGTTTTCTGATGATCCTTTGGAAAACTAAAAATAACAGATCTAATATATAAAATTTTATTAATACTTTTCAATTACCTTTCAGTTTCCTTTCATTAATCATGCATCTCCATGAACAAGATGATAAATTATAAGTGAATACTCAAATATCATAATTTTAAAAGTGAATTTTCATAAGAACTAGTGGCTGACATGAAATGCCCTGCAGGAAAATATAAAGAGCAGTTTTGATAATTCTTCAGGTTTGTTTTCTCTAAAGTCTCATTGATTTGCATCAGTGACACGAGAGTCTGATTTTTTTGTGTCTGATTATGTTCTTCCCTGTTTACAAGGGAATTTATACTACATTTTCTGGAGGAATTACAGCTGATGTACAGATAATGTATACTTTCTGCATAACTATTTATTTATAGTTAGGCTTGGTGAGTGGATCAATATTTGAAATAGGAGATACCAGCTCCCTATGTTCCCCTCCTATTTAAAACATTCATCAGAGAATTAATTACCCCTCTTTATTGCTGGGTTTGGTAGACAATAAATGATTTAGCCAACAGACTCTGGACTTATGGCAATAGCATGAATTAAAGTAATATAAAGGAAAATACTTAGTACTAATATAATATAAAGTAATATAACAGAAAAACTTCATACCACAAATCACAGTAGATTTTTCTAGTCCATTCTGATCTTGATTTCTTTTTCATATCTGTCCTCTGGCATACACATACAGTTTTACTGACTGAGAATCTGCCAGATTTAGCTAAATTTGGTTGTATGGCATAATAAACAAATCCTGAGTAGAAGAACAAACAGGAATTCAAACTGGAATTTAAAAGTGCAGCTTGAGAGATCTAGGAAGGGAACCTTTCTGAGCTTAATCAGTGAGGATTTTTACAATATTCCTTAAAAAGAATATTGGGGAAGATTCTATGGAATTAAAAACAATGCATATACATAATATGCAGATGCCAAGAGTCGTGGAAAATAAATATTTGGGGTGAGCAGAAAGGCATGTGGTTCAGTTTTGGTTTTTTGGGGAAGATGTATCAATTTCAAGTAATTGTCAAGTTGTACTGATGGGCAACAAATGTCCAGGAATATTTAAACACAGTGTATATCTTCATTAAACACACGATTTAAATCTTAACTGCCAGTACCACAATGCCTTTTTCAGGTTGTATCAATCTCTGTGACAGTGAACACAATGCCCTCAGCATGGATCTAAATGCCAGGTGCCTTTCTCCTACTTAACTTTTGGGTAGAGCCATGCAAAGGACCGGGATTCTGTCTGGGGAAGGACTGAGTTACCAACTAATGTCTTCATACCAGGTAGGACAAACTCAACAATTTAAAAATTCTCTGACTAAAAACCTGAAGTTTCAGGTGACTATGCAAAAATCTTTGATTAAAAGACGAGAGCAATAATAACTTAGATAATGCTTTTATCTGATTGTACCATATAATCTCATAAATTCAACTGAAACAAGCTTATAATAAAATAGAGTAGGACTTTTTCATTCTGCAGCAGTCAGAAGGAGTTTCTTGACCTTTTCTACTACTGGTACTTTTCCCTTTAATTTATGCCTTAACTAATTTTGATACCCGTATCGTTAAATGGTTCAAGCTTAGCAGTTACCAAACCCTTCTAGAAAGGTGATTCAAATGAAGATTCACACTTCATCAAGGCCCTAAGCTTCAGAGCTCTGTAAGTTTTCTAATTTTTTTTTTTTTTTAAAATAGAAATAGGAATTACAAAATTAGTCCTTATTAGAGAGTAGGAATTAAAACTAATTTCCATCCCTAAACAAGATCACTCTTTACTTCTTACCCCATTACCCTGGGTGCATGGGTACTACATCAGGAAATAGATGGTTGATGAAATTAGTTTTAATCAAACGTTGCTAAGACTTTTCAAATGCAGGTATGTGTGGATGACTCAGAAGGAATGGTCATGTGCTTTTATAATGCTCATTTAAGGAAAAAACTCCATTCCTCTGGACAGTTTTTTGCATGTTTGAGACAAAAAAGAATTTGTGCAGGGCTTTTAGAAAAACCACATGGCTGAACATTCCCTGTGCTGGTGTTAAGAAGGTTTATAGTAGCTGCTCAGTGTCTTTATTTAATCACTCTGAGTAGTTAGGAAAGATAAAAGTAGTGACAAGAAGTGTTTTAATTACTCTCTAAGAAGCCTTATAAAATAAGACTTCCAACTGTTCTTGAACCAAATAGAAAGCCCTTTAATAAAAAATGCACAAAACAGTTTGATGTGCTATTTTTTTTAGACTACATTGTTCTGTTCATTTCCATAAAAGACTAAACAAATACAATCAAAAATCTTGAAGTAGTTTAAGTAAACAGGCTTTCTTCTTTCTTCTTCAGTTCGATTAAGTTTGCTACGAGAGAAGATGTCCTTTCCTTTAGATAAGATCCACAGTGTAAATGCAGAATGCTAAATTCTGAAGGTCAGCTTTGAATCACATGAACTTTAGCTTAAAAAGGCAGTTCCAGTTCTAAGATAGAGATTAGTATTAAATTCTCCATTTTAAAATGTATGAATCCCATGTGTTAGAAGCAGAAGATCAAACAGGGACTGCTTTTGTTTTCCATGGCTGTATCCTTCAATTTTTATGGTGTCTAGACCAATAGGTCAGTCTCCTTGGAACAAAGGATGAGAGGGAAGGCACAAAGTGTCATTTCATGGAGTGTTTTCTTGATTCTCTCATTTTATTTCTGTTTCTCAACATGAAATGTTTTCTTGTCTGAAAATGAGTGTGTGTATAGGGTTGTACAAGTATGTAGGTTATATTCATATGCATAAGCATATCCATATAAATGTATATACTATATAATATCTAGAAGACATTTCAGTGAGTTGTGCTTTGGCCGGTGGGTGGGAATTTTCTGCCTAGGTATTGTACCTTTGGAATATTCCTGCCCTCATTGTGTTCTCACTGTATAGAATGGGGGGGGAAATGCTGTCATGGGTGAATGTGCTTTTATTTTTGCTTTTCTACAGTTTTCTTTACAGCTCACTCACCACAAAAACATTTCACTTGTGCAATGGTTACACTGTAAAGACAGGCTTAGAAAATAAATATGTGGTGAGGGATTGATGTTGTGTTGGAAGAACAGAAGAATGGTGGCTTGACTCTGACTCAGATCCTCAGAAACACTCTGGACTGTGGCCAGAGCTGCCAAAGACTGTGAACTATGAAAGCATTTCCACAAATATTTAAGAACTACCATTTCTTTTTCATATCTCCCAGATTTTCCATGCCTGTATTATCTCAGCATCTTCCAGCAATCAGTGCAGGACCTTTAATCTGAGTTTGCTTCACAAATTTCCCCTTTGAGTAGTCTTTTGGTTACAAAATGAATATTTTTCCTTAAAATATATATTTCAATTTTCTTTCCTTTTATCACTGTCTGTAAACCCTGGCATGAGCCTCTCCTGGTGACATGCTAAGAGTTCATGAATTTTGTTTTACATCAGGTCCTCAAAATGATGATCTCTGTCAGCCCAAAGATGAGGTGGGACTGTAGTTTGTAGTTGCTGGCTAGCTCTTAAGGAAGGCCTGGATCTCCTGGGAGAGATTCCTTCTCCTTTGGGAGCAGAACAGTCCAGAACACATAAGACATGTGGTACCAGCTGCAGCTTCTTTTAAAGCAGCTGCACAGAACTCCAAATGTTGTTTTGGACTGGAGAAATCTAGGGATATTTAGGTTCTAAACCATGAAGGACTTATATATAATAAAATAGTCAGGACTTGGGAAAATCTGTTTGTAACAAGACAGACATATTTGAGTGTCTGTTCCTGTGTGGATGGATATATACACACAGTAGTCCAGGCTCCATGGAAAACATCAGCAATGAGAAATCCTGATTTTTTTTCATGGTAGTTTGGTGGTTTACAAACAGATGTTCCCCACTGAAGGAAGCACACGGTGCTGTCAGGTGCTTCTTTCTGACTACTAACATTACCCATGTCTTGCTTAGATTCACCAGCAAGATACTGGACTGGCTGGTGGTACTTCATATGGTGTGAAAGATAAATAGAACTGACTGCTCCCTCCATATGGTTGGGATTTGACTTCAAGAAATCCCTCAAGAGCAAATAAAATTTCTGTAGGACAGAGAAGCAGCATAAATTTGAAAAAGTACCTCTATAAAATAGAATACTTTGTCCTCTGAAATCTTTGCTGTGATTAAATGACTTTTAGACAGGTGGTTGTGTTCAGGTGCCTCTTATAGTGTGTGTAAGTTGTGTGACCTCTGGCTGATGTTGATTCATAAATACCTTTATCTGCTCCTATTCAGGGCTAATCTGTGACTGGAAGAGATGTAGGAGGTTGGCAGAAGGGTACATTCTTCTATGTGACTCTTACCTTTGCCACTGGAAGGAGATTTAATTTTGCTTAATAACTTTCAAGTCCAGATACATCAAAAAACTCTTTCTTAACACCTATGTTCTAGTGTATAACTGCTTTATTAATAGTACAAGATTGAAGTATTTCCCATAATATTTTCTGTTGCATAGTGGTTTTTTGTGCTACTTAATATTGCATTAAATGCAATATACTTGAATGTCCAGTTGGTGCAGAAGAACTGGAGTTAATTAAGCACTATAAAAACAAAATATGAAAAAAATTATATTGATATTTCAGCATGCAGTTTAATTGTACTAAAGCACTTACTAAATCAAAGACTGGCGAGTGAATTGATTAGGTCACTAAAAGTTCACTATTATAGGGAAATGCCACTTGAAAAGAAAAATGGTGAAGTTCAAACATAAAACCAGCTTTGGCGTCAGTAAGCCACACCTGAAGTGTCCACCAACAAAGGGAATTTGAAACCTTTTTTTACAATTTGTGAATGTACTACTTTGTTTTAGTAATGATTCAAAAGCTATAGAGTACTGGGGAAATGAAAATTTCCTTCTATTTTTTTTTTTTCAAAACAGGCTTCTTCAGACTTGTCATAGTGATTTCTCTTCTTATTTTTATTTATTTTTTATTCTAACGTAGCTTTGGAAATGTATATATGAACTGTAGAACCGAAAAATTTTGCATCAGACATTGTCACCAGCTTTCATATGTGTTAATTTTATTCTCTGATCTTTTACTTTTTTAGATAAAGTAAATGCTTTTCCCCAGTTTTTTTCTTTTTATTTCTTCTAGAGGGGAGGGATCGTAGGTTATTAATGAAGCTAAAGAGGAACAGACCCTCTAAACCTTTGTTTAGTGTTTGATCTTCTAACATATATAGCAACACTTTTCAATCACCCCCTCATTGTAATTCTTCTGAAAGTTTCAATGTAACCCAAAAATCAATATTAACAGATGTTGTTTGCTTAAGTCTGAAAATGTTCCAGAAAAACGCTCGTCAAATGCATCCCATCTATGGTTTCATAAAGTTTCAGATTCTCAGAATCAATATCAGCAGATGTTCCCTACTTTTATTTTATTTTTTTCCCAAGGCATTGCAGAAGTGCTTCTTCCAGCATATTTTTGAAAGCAAATCGAACCCACTGGGTGTGTGACAGCTTTCAGTGCTGCCACAGAGCAAGAGCCTGTCAGCTCCTTCAGAAACACGTTGTCTGCCTCTAATGTCATTAGAGAGCAATAATTAAACAGAAAAACATGGTTTTAATTAGCGTACAATGAATGATCGTGCAAATCAATCCACAGTGTGTTGTCTGTCTATGTTAAATTCCATATTAGGGTTAGATTAGCATTTCTTTATCTAGTGAGAATGTTAATCCAGAAATATTACAGAGATAGGTAGGAGTAAGATAAAAAGAAGATCCTTTGCATGGGTTTTGGACATTGTATGGTTTAATGTTTGCTTTACAGGACTGATATGAAATCTATAATTTCTGCATAAACCTCTGTTTAAAGAACGTGTTAAGAGATTCCTGGCTGCATGAAACGAAGTTTAAAAAAAAAAAAAAAAAGGAAACAAACCCCCAAACCATTTTATTGGGCAGTTTGGAGGAAAGAATAAGCTGGTTTATGCCTCTTCTAGTATGTGAAAAATGCAGTGGGTGAAACTTTGACGCTGATCTGTGTAGTGAAGGAAGTGTCATCTAGTGCAGTCTGGGATTTCCTGAGTGGGGCTGTTTTCTGGTTAAAATAAAGTTATATAAATGAGTCTGTGCTTCTCTGTGAATATGTATAATAATTTCTGATGGCAATGAGGCAACTTCCTAGAAACAGCAAAATGCATCTACTGCAAGTTCTGGAAAAGTGATCAGCACTTGTTATAAAATATATGTGAGATTAATGAATATTTCTGCTGTCTATAATGTTAAAATATTATTCTCAGTACTACATTAAAATGGAATTATACAAGTAACTTCTCTGAGCTGATTCCAGGTTTGAGTATATCATGGTTATAAAAACGTGGAGGGGTTTTTTGTGTGTGAATTTAAACCACTGGTATGTTTATACCCCACATCTGGGATTGTTCTGTGTGAGCTCTGAGCTAAAAGAAAACTGTGCAACTGTGTTAGCACAGCAGCAAGTCTGCACAAATAAAGCTGCCTCTCAGCGGGGTTTATTAATGTAAGCATCACATCATGCCACTGCAGTTATAGTTCTTTCTTTTCAGGCTCAGAGTGTGCTTGCATCTGCCTGCAATGCATAGCATAAATATATGCCAGGAGACTTTGCCCTGAGTTGGATTTATTTGAACAAAATTGTGACAGTTGTGATGCCTGTTCATTATATTCAGATTTAGCATTCATCAAGAAGTAGCCAAAATTCATAAATTGGGCTTGGTTTTTTTCTGTTTGTTTGGTTTCTTTGTTTGGGTTTTTTGTTTTTGTTTTTTTTAATGGAATGTGTTAACAAACTGTACAGTTTTACAGCAGTAACATTTTCTTTGGCCTTTTATATATATATATATGTGGCAGCTCCAGTTTGATTGCAGGTTCTAGTATATGATGTATTTTATTTTCACTGCTTCTTGTAGGATAGAATAAAAAGAAAATATACACCCCCCTTTTATATTTCCACATATATATATATATATATGGATAGAGGTCTGTGAAGTAAAAGCATATTCAGTTTAAAAACATGTGCATGAAAGTGCTATTATCATACCTTAACTTAGTAGTAGATTATTGACTATAAAGCTTCAGTATTTCTAGGGCACTAGTCAGTAATTTATTTTTTTTCCTCATAGATATAGTTCATTTCCATGATTAAAAGTGTAATTTTTAGTATGCACATGCTCGTAAAGAGTAAGAACAGTAGAGTCAGATGTGGAGAAGCATAAGTCTTGCTACTTTTTGGAAACATTTTGTTCTTCTATTTAAAAAGAAAAACAAACTTTTTGATCAATTCCTTCCCATAAAATAGGCTTTTCTGAAGCAAAATGGAGTCATGAAACCTTGTCCAGTTGTTCTGAGTTTAATTGCTGCTGCTTTGGAGAATAATAACTTATATCTCCAGAACTTTTCTCTCCATCCTTTCACTGAATATGGGGAAAACTCTCCAACCACAAAAGCAAACATTCATACCCTTTTTCTTTCATAACTGTCTATCATGTTAGCAAAAGAAATGAATTTGGAATCTCCGATACTTCCATGAACTTTTTTCAGTTGCATCTGTGGCAAAACGCGAGAACTTTCATTATGTCCTTCCTCAAATATTAAAATAGTAATTTTTTTAAACATTGAAATATGTAAAAGCAAATGATTTTACAAGATTTTGAGCAGTCAGTCCATATTAAACATTTAGGAAACAAGGAATGTTCTATATCTACTATTAAAATAAATGTCAGCACACAAGAGAACTTTTAACAGGCTGGCAATCCACAGTGGAGACAATCCCATCCTGTTTGCTGCCAGGAACCTAAAAACTGACATTCAACAGTCTCAACTCATGGGTGACTCCACTGCTTGTGACCATAAGAGGGTGGAAGATTATTGGGAAGACTCTATAGAGTGCAGACTTAGCTGTTAAAAAGTTGTAACGTTAGGATTAGCCATGTATAGGGAGAACTTATAAACTGATTTTATTTTTCTAAGCTTAGAAAAATACATTTATTATGAGTCTACTGAGTAACAATTGATTAATTGGCCAGAAATTCAAGCACTCATTGTACTTCTCTCACAGTCACCTCTGTCATCTCTGTCTGGTTTTCAGCCAGTCTTAAATTTCGCAGTGCTGGCTCATTTCTAGGATAAATAGGTATAATTCATATTGCCAGCTGCCAGGGACTACTGTATTTGCCAATAAATGGGTATCAGGAATAGCTGAATGAAGACATGTTTGAATTGAGAAGAAAAAGTTTAAAATTAGCAAATATGATGAATGCTGTCATATCTAAAGTAATTTCTCTCCAGATTCATCAAGGGCACAGCTGCTGGAGTGTATAACATGAGAGAGAAAGTCAAGGAATGTTTACTTGGTAGAATGAAATATAGCAGGAATTTGCAGATTACATTAACTGAAATAATGTTGCATGAATACTTTTTAGGGATTGTGAAATAATCAGAAAGAAGTGGAATAAATATTTCACAGATAAACTCTCTCTGTGACAAGTAGTGAAAAGATGATGTTCTCTTAAAAAGGTGCTGCAGAGAAGACAAGTTTTGTTTAAGACCAGTTTTGTTTAGAAAATTGATATATTAGGCCTTTAAATCCAGATAACACATAAACCCAAATTTATTCTTTCAAAGAATTTCTTTAACAATTATTTTTCCTGCTTTCCCAACCAGCTGAAATAATCAGGCAGGATTTGCAGATGGCAGAAAATTTTATACCTGTGACACTTCAGATTTGCCTCCAAAGTATTAAAACTAACTGTCAGATTTGAATTTCAAAGATTTTTGGTAGTTTCTTTTAGACTAAGAAATTACTTGGGGGGACAGGGAGAAGATGTTTTATGATGACAGTCTTCAGTTTAAAGAACTAGTATATTTTAGAGGACAAAGAAGAAAGTCCACGAGGCTTTGTAATATAATATAGTCATAGAGCCTCTCAAATCAATGGGCATCTTCCTGGTGGTGTTATTGGCAACACATCTTCTGGCTTAGGAGGATAATTTTCAGCCATGGAAGAAAGGTAATAAAGAGTTTTGTGACTGGCAGACTTGGCCTCCATTCAGTGCTGAGCTACAGAAGTCTGACTTTACAGAAGAATTTTACTTTTCATGTGGATCTGGCAATATGTTGAATTAATTCAACTTTAAAACTGTGAACGATTCCATGCTCTTTCTAAGGACCCTGTCCTTGAAATGGAAGAGGTTGAAAGAAAAATATGTTTAGGATTAAACAGTCTAAAATGGGTTGTGCAAAAAGCATGATGGGTCCTTAGATGAAATTATTAGTTCTAGAACTTGAGTAGTGTAGAAATGAAGCACCCAAAGGCAGTGTGGGAATCCAGGGCTGTGCTGACTTGAGAGCTTGTACAAATTTTGCAGAATTCTCTATTAGGTCCAATTTCTCTTGACTGCCACTTGGAAAATTATGAAAATTATTTGTTTTGAATAGTGGACCTTTTGATGGAGCTATATCAGGAAGTCCTATGGGATTCCTACTAGGCAGGAATTAATCATGAGAACAGACAAGGCAAAGTGTTGCATGTCAGGAAATTATAGAGGTACAGCATATATATGGTATAACCTTGCTGTATCCCATGAGGAAGATCCTGCATTGTGAAGGAAGATAATCTTGTCAAGACGGGCTGATAGGCCCTGCATTTAAAAAGTCAAGGAAGTAAAGCAATTTTGAAGTGTTTTGGAAGGGAGAAAAGGAATATTTCTGAATGGCAGGAGAGAATAATGAAATTACTAAGAGTCTGAGGAATTCAGGCTGCTGCTTTTGTTATTTTTCAATTAATTATATGACATATTAGAGAAAAGGGTATATATTTGAGAAGTCATGAAACAAATAAAAATAAGCTGCTATCTCATTTTCTTTTTATTTTGTTACTTCTGAATAGCTCAAACCACAGACCAGCTGCTGGGCAAAACCCAAAGTCCTTTTTTCAGAAACCTTTTCCAAAAGGGAACTGATAGAAAACTATTGATCCAGAACTTTCCATTGATCTTCCAGATGCTCATTTGAAACCATGTAACTCTTCCTTGTCTACATTTAGTATTTGTTTGACTTATTCAGGCAGCAAAGTTGTGCTTATTCAAATTGTGTCCTTAGAATGGGGAAGCAGAAGTTCAAAACAGCTTTGTGAAATCAGCAGCTACTCAATGTTTGACTCTATTTTTGCTTTGTTAGAGGAGTATTCTTGATTTTCTGTACCAAAGAGACTTTTCAGATGCCCTGTCAGAATTTAGTGTTCTTTTCCTGGCTTACCCCCCCAGGACACCATTAGTTTGAGGTTTGTACATGTGCTCAGATGGGGTGATATTTTCAGCCTGATGCCACAGCTGTGTTGCTTACAGTTGCTCTGAACCACAGTTTGCTGAGGTTGTCAGCTTCAAATCATTCACTTCAACTATCTATTCATCTCTGCCACAGGTCTCAAAATGAGCTGTATAGAGATTTTTAAATTTTTTGGCTGTCTAATAAGAATGATAAAAATATGCACATGGTAGAGAGTGACCATATATTTGAAGTGGGATTCATTTCAGACTCTTGTCCAAAAAGACTTCTCACTTGAACCAGCATCTTCTTTACTCTCAGCTGCTGCAGGTGAAACTGCATGGCTGGGGGATGTAAATTCAAGGCAAGCTTCTTATTTAGCATTTTTGCCTTGCCAAGTGAATCATAGACAGGAAATCACTCAGCTTGCCAAAATTTATCATACTGTGTTTCCAAAAGTGAAAACAGGTTTTTCATATAGCAAAGCAAATGCTGTGTTTTGCCACAGATAACATTTTGAAAGTTGGTACAAGGTATCTTTGTAGCACAGATATATTTTTTTTCCCAAACTGATTGCATACTTCAAAGTCCCAAGCTTTTTGAGATCCTCTTAAAACTAATTAATCAACTTTGCAAACTGCGTATCTTTCTTTCAAGTAGAACCCACAATCCCTCTACCTTGGGGAATAATTTTCTTGTTTTCCCAGCATTTTCCAAATCTAATTATTGTACCTTTAAATAGGAGATTTGTTATTACACAACGTGATTAATTAGATACGTTATTTCTTTATCAGGTGAGAAATCACCACAGGATTGATGATAAGCTTATGAAATCAGCTAAGACTGTATAAGGCAAAATGCAATTACTTCTCAATTAAAAATCCATTTGACATATTTGAGAGATTAATAAACAAATTGGATTTGTTTCGAACAAAAATGATTGGATTTTTAAAAAGATGAATTATACTTGATACACCTCATGTTAATCTAAAGCATAAACCAAATCAAAACTATAAACTCAGTTATAGGTAGGAGACTTAATTTTTCAAATACGAACTCTAAAATGGCTGAATCATAATATGTAACCTGGACACTGCTGCATTCATTAGCTTGCCACTTAATCACTTTTAAACTCTGTATTAGGGCATTGCATTCTTATTCATATAACCTCAAAAAATGCCTGAAATGCAAGCAGTCTTTACTACTTTCCCTACTTCTGGAACCTCTCTATGTGTATGGATAGAGGTCTGTGAAATACAAGACGGTGTATTCAGTTCAAAAACGTGAGCATGAAAGTATTATCTAGTAGATCATGTTCCTTCTGGAAATGAGGAGTTCCTAAGACATGGGAAATAGCTGTTTGCCCTCCTAAGCAGCTGTAAGACAATCTTAGCAATGCCCAGTGTTACAAAAAAAGTACTTAAGCAGCTGACAGGTAGAACATTAGATCTCTTCAAAAATATACAGACAGTAACAGATATGATCTTACCAGCAACATAACCAGTAATGCCAAGATCCTCTCAGCTTCACCAAACATCCTCCTCCTGTCTCCCTGAGCTCCTGCACACAGCCTGGTTACCAGGGATCCTGGGTGTTTGCAGCCTCCCCACCTTCTCTTGTGCTCTCCTGACACTAAAGTGTCAGAGTAGGGGCAGACTGTGCCTGTTTTCAGTTACAAAAGCAAATGATCCATTTGATATGTCATTTAGGAATCAAGGGAATTTTAAATTGGATGGATATTTGCCCATTTTGCAAACAACTGCAGGAAACAAGCACCTTCCTATAGAACTGGTGCTTAAATCTGAACATATTTCCATCAGATTTTAGCAGAGTTGAACCTTTCTCGATTCCATCCTGTGGCTCTTCCAGGGAGAGTTTATTACAGCAAGGTGAATTTCTTGACTTTTGAAGAACCTGGAGAACTCTGATGAATGTTATGATAATAGTTGACCATCCCCTGGCCAAATGAGAGTGTGTTTTCCACAGAACACGTGTTTTGTTCTGATTTCAGTGTTATTAATGCGAGTTCCAGGGTCTGAGGGAAGTGTCTGAAGCAGCCGGTTTTCAATCAAAGAAACCTTTCATCATATTCAGGCATTATCTGGAGAGCCATATGGATGCTTCCCTGGCAATCTGCCATTTATCAGGCATCTGATCTATCAGTTCCTATGTCTCCTTTTGAAAGCCTTATAGCAAAGGCCCCCTGATTTTTCTTTTCAATCCTTAGTGATCAAGTAGGCTTTAAAACAAGAAAAGACATGATTTCATTATTTTGGATTCATAAACTCGGAGTTAGTGAGTAGCTTCTCCCCGACTTTAGCTTTAGAGAATGGCAAAAGGCTTTAATCATAATATAGAAATTGTAGTACGTGGGCAGAAAAAATAATATAAGGTAGGAATTCATCCCAAATTTTAGTCCTAATTAATCTTACAAATACTGTACAACAGCAATGCAGTGATATTTATTTCCAGTGATTTCTCAAGGGTGTGTAGCATCTGGAATTTTTGAATTTCTTTAATTGAATATTTTATTAGATTAAAAATGAAGATACGAGTAGACCAAAACTATTTAAAAGTTTCCATCAACTTTTTTAACTCTTCTAGATGAAAAGGGGTTTTGCCGTTGTGAGAATCTAAACAGTCTGATGCTTTCAAGCAAATAGAATTTGAAAAGGGTTAAAAAATAAAATAAGGAAAGGAAAAAATTTGTCTTAGGGCAAGTATTTACTACTCTGTTACATATTTCCTAATAAGTAAGTGCAACTTCAGTGATTTGACTCATGCACAGACTGATTGATGTGGGAATGTGTATAAGTTTTTATGTGCCAGTTAGCAGGCTGGAATTTTAATAATCTTCCTTTTATTTTCTGTCTTTGGGCTGTATAAATATTTTATCTAATGAGTTTCAAGTACAGGTGAGCAGTGGAACCAACCCTAATTAAAAGCTGAAATGTGGTGCTTTTCAAAGTTTTAACTCCTAATGCAAGTATAGGAATCCTGACTGAATAGCATGTGTTCTTCATTCCTAATTCCTAAATTTATCTTCAAATGGAGAAAATTTGCATGTCTCTACATATTTCTTTCTTCAAGTTTCTTCAGGATTTCCCACTGGGACCTGGTTGTGGTTTGCATCTGTTCTTAAATTCTTCCATTTCTTCCATCCAAGATGACAAGAAGCCTATAGGAGTAAAGTAGAAATACTCTGTGCACTCACATGGAGGAAAAATATCTTCACCAAGTAGAAAAAGGAGATTTAATCTTTTAGGTAAATGGGAATTTTGTCTAAAAATTCTTTAAAATGTATTAGCTGACCTTGAGATTAAAAGAATCATAGTTCAGTCGTGGAGCTGCCAGCATCTGACATCAGAAGGTATTTTGGTTCATTCCAGGGTTTTATGTAGGATAAGGGCTATGTATTTTCCCTGTGAAAATAGTTAATATTCCTATTGCTCATAGCATGCCTGGTGCTATGGCATATTTCTTTCCTTTATTGTACAATGAGTGTCTGAATTCCATCCTGCATTCCACTTGAAACTTATTTCTCTGGAAATGATAGAAAGCCTGTGACTCCGAATGTTGCTGCACTCTTAGTTGGCTGTTTGATAAATGGCAACGTGTGTGAGTGCTCTGGGATTTTGTTTCATTTCAGTTTACTAAAGGCCTAATACAAAACCCAGGGAGGCAACAGAAAAGCTTTTGTCTTTGGATTGGGCCCTAAAGAATTGCCAATATCTCTTGAAAAACCATGTTGTACGTCTCAAATGAGAAGATCACTCATGATTCCTAACAGACTGCAGTAACACCTGGATTAAAATAAAATAACTTGGTATTTTCTATTATTAAAAATGAGATTTTTTTTTCCCTTTGAAAATACAGGAAATACAGACTAAAAACCTTTCTGCATTTTTTTTTTTTTTTTTTTTGGTATTCTTAATGGTCTGCAGTTCTGGATCTTTTCTCCTCCAGTTTCAGCAAATGAATAATACCTGGAGGGATAGAAATTTCATATACTTTTTTTCCCTTAAGGTTATCTATTCTGCTGACTGCCTGGCTGTCTCTCTAAACCATCCTATCAATTGCTCAAGTGTGAATGCTATGTAATATGTTTTATATCTGGAAGGTTGAAGCTTTCTTCTCCTACTGGGAGTTTCATATTTTGATTAGACAGTCTGACTTTCTTTCTTTTTTTTGCCTCCTAGGAATTCCTAAAAAATTATCTTGTTGTACAAATAGTTTGGCAACTGCAACTTTATAGTCACTTGTGTAGAACTTACTTTCCTCAGTAAAATAGCAGAACTACCTGTCAATTTGAATTACCTTCCATATCAGTAATGGCAGGCTACAAGTTTTTTGTTGTAGTAAATATCTACTCAAATAGGTATTTTAAAATATTATCTCCTCTAAAGGCTCTGGTCTCATAAATATGTTAGCTTATTTATATTACATGTACACTGTTACACTGTTTAAACCTCCTCTTGGTCAGCAGCAATCCAAGACTAGAGAAAATTGTCTGTAATTTAGAGGTCCTTCATTATAGTTGCACAAAAGCAGATCTGGGAAATCTGGTTGTTCTGATTTCTACATACCAGAAGAGAGGACTCTTGGCCTGCCTGGGGACACAGTTATTTAGGTGTAATGTAAAGAATAACGAGTATGTGAAGAAAGATGGCATCAGACTTAGTGTTTACCCAAGCAGCAGGAGCTGTGTAACAGCTCTGGTTGCTCAGGCAGTGAGTAGAGTTCAGTAATGATTTACTCAAACTTATGTGCTTTACATCCCTGTGCTCTCAGAAGCTCCAAAATCTGTAATTCCTGTTTCCTGCCTGTGTTTGTCATGGTTCAGAAGAGACCAGAAAGTTCATGCCAAGGAAGTCCTGGGAGAGTCATTAAGAGATGATGTGGAACTGGGCAGGTTTCTGAGCTGAAGATGGTTGGAGTCTGAGAGTTCATGAAGGGGAAGGACTGTGTGTGCTTGGGCTGGCCTTACACTCAGCACAGGACGCTCCTTTGTGGCTCTTTGTGGGGAAAGGACAAGGAGCTCAGTGAACCTTTTTGCTTTTGTTTATCTATGTGATAATGAAAAGTAGAAGATAGGAATGGTTCTAATGTTTCATTCATGGGACTTCTTTGTCTCTTGGATTTTTAGTGAACCCCAAGGTCTTATCCGTGGGCATTAATTAAGGAAGAACTCTCCCAGAGTGCTGAATGCCTTCTCAGAAAGATGAGAATAATAGCAAGGAGGTCCCAGTTCTGGAGTCAAACCAGCCTTGCCCAGGGTCCTCCTGTGTTGCTGATTGGGAGATGTCCCAGTGGAGGAGAGGCCATGTCACAGCACTGACAATGTTTGGGTTTTTTAGCCAGAGCAATGTACAGGGTGGTTATTGCAAAGGGAAAGCTTTGTGCATGGACTGCTGACCTTGGGTAAGTCTGACTTAATAGAGGGTTCATTAATGAGACTGGGCAAACCCCTCTCCTAAACTCCTCCTTTCCACTCCAGCTGTCAAAAATGGGTCAGACTGAAATGTGTGTGGGGTTAAGATTGAAAATACTGTGTTTCACTTATTGACCAAAGGAAAGTTGAGATTTTATGTAGGGGCTGAAAAACATGAAATCCATGACACTGTGATCTGTCCCATATTTATTCTCCCATCTCTCCCCTTATTGCATTCTTTCTGCTTTCCATGTGTTTGAGTGGGTTTTTTTTTGGTATTACTTGTGCTTTTTAAATGCTGTATAATTTAGACTTAGATGTGAGACATAAGGAAGATGCTTTCCACGAAACAGCCAAATGTGTCTTTTCACTGATGTGATTGAGAGCAGGAAGACATAATTCCTGAAACACAAATAAGCTTTTTAGTTTGCTTTCATGAGGAAAACAGATGTCAATTTTAGCAAAAAGAACTATCAGCCTCATATTTAGTACTGGAGATAATATTGTGGGTTTTAAGGACTGTACCACTAGTAAAGAAAGAATATTTGAATTCTGAAGAGAATAAATCACTGACTTGTAATTTCTGCCACATTAAAGGAACTGAGTATAAATTGATTAGATTAAGCAAATATAATGCAACATTCTTTTCAAATATCTGTTATGTATATATAAATTAAAATGATTTTATACATTTACATGTGTTTTTAAAAGATATATTTGATTTAAGTACTTTTGCATTCCAAACGCTGCACATTCTATAGAGAATATCTTGAGGGGAAAAAAAACCTGGATGCTTAGACTGGGTAAATATATATTTTAACATAAAGTGAGAAGTGTATGGGTTCTTAAGTGTGATCTGTGTCTGCAGAAAGGGAAAACTGTTAATCACAGAAATATTAGTCCCAAACATACCTTACTCAAGATTATTTGACCTCATCAATTCTTGAGACTGGTTCTTGAAACTATTCCTTTGCCTCTTTCAAATGCCAGTATATCCAGCAAAGGTCTTATCTGGGCTCCAGATGCCTCAGTCAGGCAGCTCTCCAGTCACAGTTTACTCTGAGAGCTTCTGCTGACACGTCTGAGGCACTGAAATGCATATTTTGAATGGTATCAAAGGGCTCTCAGGTACAGGGATTTGAGAGCAGAATGTTTGGCCATGAAATAAGTGGGATGGAGATGCTTAGCCCTAGCTTTTTAGAAAGTTAGCAGGTTAGATTCAGTTCTTTGGGAAGAGGTGGAGAACTTGGGAGCAAACTTAATTTTCTGTGGCATGTGAAGGGGATGGCAGCACTGAGAAAGAACACACTGGTGTGAAGGTGCTGATCTTTCTGATGCATGGAGAACATAAGGTTTTTAGAGAGTGTTTGGTGGCCAGGAAAAGAAAACCAAAGAAATGCATCAGAAAGCCCCCAGATAAACAAAATTATGTTGCTGCTGTTTCTGCAGTATCTGACATAGGGGTGATGCATTTGATTTTACTTTTCTTCCCCTAGGCCCATGATATTTTACCAGGCTACTGAGAACTTGTGCAGTAGTAAACCATCTGCAAGGTGCTTCCTTGTGAAGCCCAGGTTGCGCAGTATGAGAATTATCATGTTGCTCCAGGGTCCTCAGAAGTCTCAATCCCTGAGCTTCTTTAGGGCAAAGCTCCTTAATGAAATCATAATATTTGGATGGCACAGTCCCCAGGATATGTAAACATGCTGTCTAAACAGCTGTTAAATAATTGTCAATGTTTATTCAGACTCTCAATCAGGGAGAGGTTGATTTTAACACACTTTATGGTGGGATCTCCATAGAGAACAAAGTTAATCCGCCTGGTATGGAAGCATTTCAGAGCTGCAGTACTCCTTTTTTGATATCATTCATTTACTGGGACAGTGATTTCTATCCATCTGAACACTACTGGGCTCAGAACTTTTGTACTTTTGTTGAATTTAGATGATTATTGGGTACATTCAGAGAATTCCATCTCTAAACTTTGAACAGACGGTGTGATCCAACCTGAAGTCTCAGCACAGTGATCTCTAAACAAGGTGTGTTTGAACCAGTTTGTGTCCAAAATCCCATGCAAGAGTTTGCACTTGTTCTAACGCCACGACACAGCGTGTAATAGGAATATTTGCTGTAATACATCTGTACAGTTGTGTGCTGCTAGATGCCTAAGGTTAGACTTGATGCTCCACACAGAGCATAATTTATTTTCAGACAGAAAGATGTTCCAAGTGGCAGAGCATGAAGTTTGGAACAATGTGGGAATCCACTAAAAGAAAAACAGGGGTTAGATATGTATTGTGTGTTTATATCCTTTCAGTTTTTCACTTTATGTTCAGCTTTGTAAAGTGAAAATAAGGAGGAAAAAACCCTAAAGCACTCCTGGACCTTGTGATGAATTAATTTATAAGTGGAAGATCTAATTTTCACATTAATACCACTTATTTGATATCTGCTTACAACAAAGTTTTACATTGCTATAAAAATTAAAGGTTTAGTTTTACTTTATGCTTTGATGCTCATGTGAAATTTTTACTAAGAATTAAATGAATACAGTAAGATCAGACATGCTTTCATGTCTTAAAAGTCAAGATCCAAAGGGGTAAATATAATATGAAAACTGTTACTGTATATATGATCTAAATATATGCAGTGTGATTGCTCTTTTCTAAATATTAGCTGTCTGACTTAGTACTTTGCACTGTGGCACCGTGACAGCACGAGACCTGATGTGATATAAATGATGCCAATCTATGCACTGTTGGCATGAGCATCTGTCTCCTTGGCAGACTCCAAAAGCAGCTCCTGGCAGCTTTGGAGTTGCCTCTAGGTCTATCATATGGTTAAGCTTCTGACTTTTCCTCTTTAGCTCAAGTCCACTCCATCTGGAACCTATTTAATTCTCTTTCACCTTTGATTCTGGAGAAATGCTTATGGTAACATTCTGAACTAAGGACTCTGGAATTATTTAAGTGTTTATGGATGTTATACCTCTGCTGAGATCTGAAACAAACTGGGTGTTGCAGACTAGAACTGAAATCTGAAAAAGGATGGAACTAAAAGCACTGTTTCATATAAAACTAATGAAGAAATTACAGTGTAATTTCTTTTTTTTGTTTGTTTGAAGCTTTTATTGGGGGTTTCTATCGTCAGTTCAGTACTGCTGCAGTGATGTCCTACCTCTCTAGGCTGCTAGACAAAATCTGGCATGCATAGCCAACATCAGGGAGTGGGAGGAGGATGAAAACCAGCACAGTAGGTCTGAGAGAGTTGTGGATCTGCCTTAGTGGTTCTCACAGATCAAGGTATACTACAGCCCCAAGAGTTATCCAACTTATCCAATGGTTTGATTCAACCATGGACATTCAAACTTCAAATTTCTAGTGTAGATCAGGGCCATATTGTACTATATGCCACAAAATTAAAATAATCTTGTTTCTCAGAATACCTCCTTTGGTCTAAAGACCGAGTATGAATTGTTTCCTATAACAGCTACAGTGGGATCTGGCTTTCTTGGAGAGATAAACCAAAGAGATTGAAAAACTGTCCAAATAAAGTAGTCATTCATTTTTTATTAAGTCCTCTTCTTTCTTTCATACTTCTGTATTGCCACCTAAACCATCTTATTCCTTCACAATCTCCTGCTGACATCAATGTCTAGCACATGAAAAGGGGAAGGGTCATCAAAAGTGGGATGTATCCTACTCATAGTTACTAAAATACACCACCTTTGGTGAGAAGTACAAAACCAGCAACAAGAACAAAGTCATGTGCATTGGAAAGAAACCAAAGAGAGTGGAGGATGGGAAGAAACAGCTTCTGTATGGCAAAAGCAGACAGCTTGTTCACTCATCCTCTGGATCCCAGCACACTTCTTAGGGGCTTTGTGACATCTGGCTCTCTTGCTTCGGCTTCTCTTCCCTCTTTCTCTCCCACCAGGAGAAGGCTGTACATGCTGCTCCATCCTGCCATGCCAATTACAGCACAGGGATAATGACACTGACTCCATTCCAGCACTGTCTAGGCTTACAGCCCATTAGACAGATGGGCAAAACATGGGAGAGACTTGACTGTAACTTTGAGAACTGGGATCTGAAAAGCCAGAAACTTATATTTCCTTCTTGCCTAGGTGTAACTTGGATTTTCACATTGGTTTTCTTAACCAAAATGCCAGTTATTGGCTCTTTTTCTGACTTGTTTAATGTGTCCCATTTTCTCTCTCTGTGAGGACAACCTATGTAAACAAAGGAAAAATTCTCTTGGCAGGTACTGTATTGATAAACCTTATCTAAAAAGTTCTTCATTATGTCTTCCCAGACACAAACAGTGCATCTGAATGCTTAGACAATAATTTTCTCAACGCAACTTGAGCCTCATAAGATTCTGGTGACCTCTGAGGATCATTCACATTGGTCCAAGCAACCTGTGAACCTGACATCAATTTGTCTGCAAGAGTCACCAGTTCAATAAATAATGGTATTAACCAGGTAAAGGTTATGTCCCTTTAATATTCATATCACACTTCACTATGCATTTTTTACATCTTGTTTGAGCAGTCACTTGTAAAGACAGCAAGCTTGAAAAGCTTCTTTTGAAGAGAGCAGTGCTGGGTGCCAGGTTGTCACGCAATGTGCTGTTTCCCCTCCTCTGCTGCATATCAGGGAGGTGAACTTCTGAGATAGAGATGACTGAGGGAAGACACTAATTTGGAGGTTGACATCTGACAGAAAAAAATAGATGCAAAATGAAGAATGCTGTTACAGTTATAAAAATAAACAAGAGATCAAATTGATCAGAAACAGAGAGAAGGTGACTGGTGAAATAAAGGAATCCATCAGGGATGGCTTGCTTTTGAGCCTTCATTTACTTCGGGCCTTTCAAACCATTGCTGATTCCTCCCCTGAATCAGTTCTGATGATCCTGATACTTGGTAGTGAAAACCTTTTCCTTATTCTGCATTGGGTTTAGCATCTTATTTACTTGTTAAAGTAGCTGCCAGGTTATATAACTGCAAGATCATGCAACTCCTACATAAATTCCCAAGAGAAACAGGATTAGCTGAGGAGGTAAGTATCACCAGTAAGTATCTTTGCAGACCACAAATAACGAAGGTACAACAGAAAACTTAATTCATAGCCTTCAGTCTCTGTATTACTGTCTTGTTGCTGGGTTTCAAACTGGAAAAGAGTTGGTTTAGGTCAGATATTAGGAAAAAGTTCTTTACTGTGAGGGTGTTAAGGCACTGGCACAGGCTGCCCAGAGAAGCTGTGGCTGCCCCATCCCTGGAAGTGTGAAAAGCCAGGTTGGATGGAGTTCTGATAAACCTGTTCCAGTAAAGTGTCCCTGTCCATGGCAGGAGAGTGGGAACCAGATGCTCTTTAAGCTCCCATCAAACCCAGACCATTCAATGATTCTATGCCTGTAAGAAGGAGTTAGAAAATAAGAATATCTGGAAAGTTATCATATAAATTATCTGCCACTTGGTAGATAATTATGAGATCAGAAGACTTGTGATTACAAAGAAATGCAGCAGTACCCAGGAAAATACAAAGTTTACTTGTTTATGAAAAAAAAAAAGATATTTAAGGAGAGAAAAATATTTCAATAAACCTCACAAATATTGTTAGAATGCTGATGACTTTCTGATACTCTCAACCTGGGAATCCCTTCGTGTAGATCTGTCACCTTTTTCTTGATAGATGTATTTTGTTTAAGGCATCTTCTGGTAATAGATGCTGTAAGTGCAGCCTGCTGTACAACACCAAGGGCCATCTCAGAATAATAGAAAGTTCAGAGTCTGAATCCATCCATCACAAGAAAAGACTACCTAAGATGTGTGAATCAAAAAAATGTCTGTATACAACTCTAGAACTGACAGCAACTTCATTTCTATGGTGCTTAAAGGAGATCAGGATAACCTTCACTCTAACTTCACCAAAATAACCTCAGCCTTTAAACTTCATGTCACCAAAGTCAGGGATAAATGAAAATGGGACATTTTTTTGCACTTCATTGATTTATTTATGATTGTTTTAAGTTTCTTATTTTTTGGGAAAAAAAAACCAAACAACAAAACCCACAAACAAAAACCCAAAACACCCAAACAAACTAAATAAACAAAAAACACAAACCAACAGCATGAAATATGCAAGCAGGTTGTTTTATTCTACAAGAAATATATCTTTTATGTACTAAGAGAATAAGACAATTTGTTCTAAATAGGGAAGAACAGGAAATGTGCCTAAAGATGTAAAGGTTTATTATTCTACAATATGTGCCCCTGATCATTTTTATCAAACAACTAAGAAATGTTATTGGGGCATGTTCTCTGTCTTCTCTGGTTTATATTTGTTTGTCAGTATTCATCTTTTGTCATTTTGCTGGTGTTCTGCTCTAACAAATTTAGAATGTCCAAACCCCTGCAGTTGTCATGGCCCAGTTCAGGGATGGTGTGGTGTAGTCTGGGACTTAACTCCAGGAAAACACTGTCACATCCTAGAAGTCAATGGAGAATGTCTCTGGTCTGAGTTGAGGACATGAAGAAGATTATTCTGTGATCTTCCCTGTTCTTGCTCTTTTTTCTTTTATTTTTGGGAAGGAGGGGAGTGGAATGATAGAGAAAAAATGCTCTCTTTTTATGTTGGTTGAGAATAAGAGAGTAAAACATGTTTTCTTGGGGAATAAAATCTTGAAGCTTAACGTAGGTTTTCCTTTGTCAAACTTGCTAATGATCTGTTTTGAACACATTTAGAAAAAGTAGCTTCCCAGTAGGAGACATTTATATTAGAAGACAGAGAGTTTCAATTTTTTGAAGTGTTGGATGAGGGAGAACAGCATATATGAGAAAAGGAATAAAATCTGAGTGTTGCCTTTTTCTTTTAAATGCTTATATAAACAGCACAGATCCTGCTAAGCCCATGTTTCTTTCCAGGTGGATATAATACACAGTTTTGCTTTCATGTTTCAAAGGGGTTATGTGCTTGTATAGGACCAGTCTGCCAGACACAGAAACAGAATTCCTAATTTTCTATCCCACAGCACTCACAAGTCACTGTAGAACAGGGTTGTACAACAGGGCCAATAATGAGCTCTGTGCTCAAAATACAATAAATCACTTGGGGTATGTCTTCTTTTGAAATTATTTTGATTTCCCTTGAATTAACAATCCTTTTCCATAGTAATTTCTTTAATCATTGCTCTATGGGTTTTTTTAGAAGCTATTTCAAAGATGAAAGAACCATAGGAATAAAACCCTTATGTGTCTTTGGAACTTTTATTTCTTTAGATTTAAGGTAAGTGAATATCCATGTGCCTAGATAGGCGTGTGCTCTAAAAATTAGAGTAGAAATTAGGAGTGATAAAGAAATAATTGAAAGAAAGTGTGGAATTTGAAGTGAGAGAGAGTGTATAGTGGCATATGGGAAGAATTATATGTGGAATGTATGGCAATGAACTTTCTGCTAAGAATAAGAGGAAAACTTGACAAGTTCTGCAAGGGGGATGTTAGGGTTTACTGAATAAATTTTCTCCATGAAAAAGCTGTCTAAGATTTCAAACAATAAATGCTTAATCAACCAGATAGTCTGTACAGGGACTAAATGCCCTGCAGACTCCCTGTCCACCAAACTTTGGCTGAGACCCAGTCTCTACTCTCTGTCCACCTCACATGTCACTTTGTGTCACCTTAAACAGTACGTGCAGTACCAACCCTGCAGGAGGAAAAGGAAGGGCAAATTGGGAAAGGTCCACAGGAAATGGTGACCTCTCTCTGGCCCATTTATCTCCATTAAAATAAGACGTTAAATATACTTTTCAAACTGGTGGTGCTTCAAAATTACCAGACTTGCCTTAAGAATAACATCCTGCAATACCAGTTAATATCTCTAACACTAAGCTGATTTCCTCCATTATAAAAAGAATACTGATTGATAGTAATTTTTGCTGTCACATGTCACTGAATTATGAATTCCTTATTAATCTGTTCAAAGATAATAGTTACAATACAGGGATCAAAAAAGGAACATGAGAAACCCCTGCACGGGTTCAAACCATCTATATGGGCAAAATTTAGCTTATCTTTGCAGAGGAGAGAAGTCTGCTCAGGTCCCACACTATCCTAACAAGTGTCTCTTGCCTAAAATAGTAATGTCAATGTAATGGATTAGGACAGCCATGTCAAATTCTATTACTCATTTAGCTTAGATTCAGTTTCCTTGATGGCTGTGGGATTATTAGGGAGCAGAAACTTGATATGATAATGAAAATAAGTTTTGATATAGGGAATAAACTGATAAATCACCAAAAGATTGTTTTGTGGCTAGATGACACAGTGAGCTCTGAGTAGCTTAGGGGACAACTTGACACTTTTGTAGTTACTAAACATATTTGGAGACTAGAAAAAAATCTTACAGGTGAGATGTTCCTCCAGCTCTAGAATTACTTCCATAACAGACATTTGAGGTTATAAACAAAGAAACAGTGATGTTATTATAGGAAAGCATTGTGAAAAATCATCTCTTACTTCCAGTGTACCAGGAAGAACACTAAAGGGCAATGACCAGGTAGAACAGGGATAGAGATGTTGTGTCACCTTTTTGTGCTCTGAAGGGAACCAATTAAATATGGAAAGTACCAAGAAGGTTTCCCAAACTTTGCACTTTAACCTGCGATCTCTTATCAGAGTTTGATTTAGTAGTTTTTTGTTGCTGCAAATTTATTACTTCACTTCTTTGATTCTAAGGATCAATGTAAGTGCTTGTTGTCTGCACAGTAGTCTTGCAGCCAGTTAGGATCTCAGAAATGAAGCTTATTGGGGAAAATGAGCAAATCTCTACCTGAACTATTTTGATGTTACTGATATATTGCTGGTTTTCACTGTCTGAAGTACTTAGGCTGGAACTAGCAATCAAAAAAAGCTATAACCAGTGTGACTTAGTTCTTGACTTTGAGAAGGTAAATTGTCTTTGTGGTTGTTTGTGAAATATGTACATTTCTGGGAACTGAATTGTGCTGTTTGGCCTTCCTTTGGCTGTTTCCAGGAACTCTGGAGTTCTGAATGCTTTGAGCTTATCCCTGAGACACTTGTTCCATCTTTTTTTTTAGTCATTAAAGATCAACCGTCTTACATAATGTGGTGCCAAACTGATCAAACCTTGGTCATATTCTCATTTAACCGAAAGGATAAGACACTTTTTTGGGTTCAAATCCTATTAGCATTTGTGTGTCCTGGCATTGAATAGCACAGAAGGTAGAGATTAAGTGACCTGAGAAAGGATGTTGAGAAAACAAGACAAGAGATGACAAGATAATGTAGAGTCAAGGTCAAGGAGATATCATTGTGTGAATCAGAGATGTTCTGAAGCATGAAAAGAATACAAGGAGGAAGAGTGGAAGGAGGAGGAGGTGGAAAAAGCTGATAGATGATGTCATTTTGTCTTTCAGGAATTACTGGGCTCTTGAGCAGTGAAAAAGAAGGTGTTACAGAGAAAAAGCCATTATGCTTCCCTGAACAAAGAGTTAATTGCTTTGTGAGAAATGCAATCTGGAAGTGAATACTCTTTATAGTGAGGGCATATAATTTGCTTTAGTAGTCATTTGCAAACAAAAGGAAGTTTCAAGGGACTCAAAAGAATCTGTGAGTTCAAATCTGTTCAAGACATGGTTTCAGATAAAAATGGAGGAAGAAGGAAATGGAAAGAATACTGCAGAAGAACTGTGCTTTTAGGTTGGTGTTGCTGCTTCATTTCAAAAAGTTTTGCAATTAACTTTAACCTGAAAAATTGTATTTTTGTTTCAAAGGTTAACAAAAGGAACAAAAGCTTATACTGTATTTTTTTGGTTTAGATCAAAAGAAAAAATAGTGTTGGCCCTAAAATTTCATTGTATGAGATTTTGCTTAGTTTCTCTTAAACAAAATGGGTGAAAAATACTTCACTTTGATGGCAGAATTGTTTTTCTTGGACACAGCTCTCATTAAAACTTCAGCACAGAGTTGCTTACAGGTACCATATGTACCCGTCACAGTAAGAGATTCAGGAAAAATGCCTTTTTCTTGGAAATGCTCTGAAAATAAAAGGAGGATCAGGCTGCTGAGTTGTACACAGAATGCTAAATGCTCATATGTATTATTCTAAGTGCAGTAATGGTTATCAAGTATTGTTCTCAATCTTTTGCAGCACAATAACATACTTAAAAGAGAAGGAAGAGAGGTCATATTTCTGTTAGGAGAGAGAGATAAGAGAGAGTTAGGAGAGAGTTAGAAAGTACTAGGGAATACTTTAATCCTGTCCTAGTACTGAACTTTTAAACTTCTTAAAAAAATTAATCTTCTTTAAGTGAGTGCAGTCTCTTCATACAATATTGCAACTTCAATCTGGTTTCTGTTCTCTCAGTTATTCTACCTCGAGATGCCAATTGCAAATTGGTGGGAATAAAGACAGTGTTTTCTATCGTGATTTGCAGTTTATTCTCCATAATCTCACATAATTGTTTAAGTCATGTATGATGAATCATTGCTATTGAATGGAATTGGGGGGGGAGGGATTTTTTCAAATAAATTATTTGGGTTTATAAGCATTTTGCTAGTATTCATAGTGAGCTTCTTCCCAGGGTCTGAACACCTGACAGACACCACATGATAGAATTCTAAATGGTATTTTGATTATTACTTCTGGTGCTGAAGGCTCTGTTTTACTTGTCAGGTTTGACAACTACCGGAGCACTGACCTTCTCATAACCAATGCTTTTGGGGGTTTCCTTCTGGAAGGAACAGAATTTACCTGAGAACTCACATGTCTAAGCTTGATCTCTCTCCTGTGTTTAGCTTAGGTATTTTAACTCTTCTAAATAAGGAATTCACTGTCCAGAATATTTGAAATTAATGTCTTGTTAAACTCTTGTATTTTTCTGTTTGATTTCTAGTTAGTAGCAACAAGTAGAATGGAGAAAATTAAAACCTTTGTTTCTTTCCATTACTTTTTTGGCTCTTCCAGCTTAAGATTTTCCTTTACAGTAAAAACAAGAGAACAAATGGAGATACCACTAAAGTTATAGGTGCTATTCTATTAACTGAGAACAAATAAAAAACTGACTGATAAACCTATCAATTCTACTATAATAGACAAAACTAAGATATGCTGATAAGCAATTTAACAACTATCTTAACCAGTATAGTTTCATGGCAAAAAAGGAGCAAATAAAATATATATATATTTTTATAAGAATACATAAAACCAAAACTGCTAAAGCATTGAGACTATTGTATTGAAGTCTGCAATTTAATAGCATCTCTTTCTTTGGCTAAGGGAAGCTTTTGTATGGACTAAATACAAAACACTCCTTGATTCTCTTCCTTTGTCCATTTTGACAGTAGTGATGGTGGTAGAATTGCCTCTTCCAATGAAGAAATAAGAGAAAGGCTGGAATTTCTTTGTTTAATTTGAAACCTTTTACTGCCAAGCTAAAGGTACATGAGGCAAGAGGGTGAAGAACAAAGCAGAGGAGAATAGTTTCAGATTTTGAACCTACTTCCCACTCCACTGCAGTGGTCAGAAGGATGGAACACACTGTCTTTTCGGGCTCACAGCACAGTCTTGTTTCAAGTAATGATCTGTATTGCCTTTCTGATAAGGAATTCACAGAGGTCTTGTGAGAGCTGGCTTGCTAAGCCATTCAAATTAAACTGAGAAGAGGGAGGAGTAGAAAACCATGAAAGAAAAATATGGTATGAAGAGAAGAGATTTGAGATAGAAGGTGTAAAAAGAGGCATAAGGCTTATTTCAGCTGTTGTTCAGAAAGACTGTAGCAGAGCAGCAGCAATGCTGCTTGTGTGGTATCTCTTTAATTCTGTGAGAATATTTCTAAAATCATATGAGAAATAGAGCAGTAAATCAGTCACAAAATGATCATATCCCTTACTCTGTTAGCTCATTACTTCTTTTCTTCCTGGATGGAAAGAACAGTGAGGAGGGCAGAAGAATATCCTTATGTAGCATGTGTTTGTGACTTACACATTTGGGGTCACTGAAATCCAGCTCCTCATTCCTTATTTTTACAAGTTGCAATTTTAAGTCCTCTGATGCCCATAGCAGATGGATTTGGATATGTTATCTAGGACAAAATATCTAGGACAATTTAAAATACAGACTTGCACTAAAAAAAGCGGAGTGTTTCACTGGAAGCAGATGTCATTAGTGTTTTACCAAGTCAACTAAATTTTCTCTAAAATGATCACAGTGTATCAATAAATCTGGCCTACGGAAATCTAGATTTCTGATTGTATTTCTGTATTCCAAATACTGTAACACAGGTGTGTGTGTGTGTCCATTAAACTTTAGTTTTAGCACTAAAAATGTATTAAATAAAGGAAAACAAGATTTCATCTATGTGTGTATCATATATACAAATTTATAGCAAAGTTGAAGAGCCCAGTGGAGATATATTGGCTGGATGAAGTAGTGTTTTTAACAAAATCATTTACAAATATGATAGGAAAGTTCAAGTATCTAATTTTTAAATGCTGTCACGACACAAAATGGTAAGAACCATCAAGGAGGATGACATTCATCTCTTTATCAGGTTTCTGTAAACAGATAAGAAATTTACACTTGGAAAAAAGGAAAGTAAAGATGGGTCCCAACTTGGAAATTCAAACTCCTGCTGTTAACAATGGAGAATGTGCTGTAAGAACCTTAACTCTACCACACACTGGAAGGGGCAGCTCCCTCAAAATCCTGCAGAATCTCTGCAGTGCTGTGGAAACAGCAGCAGGGCATGGGGCAGAATGTATATGATAAAAACTACTTTGTTTAAAATTCTGGGATCGTGAAGAAGGAACGGAATTTGGACTGGAAATGCAAAGAGTCCAATAATTTGTATCATCTTTGCAATATGGATGGTGCAGCTTCTAACGTGTCTAATGGGCCACAGATGGTCTGGTTGGGCAGAAGGGCTGCCAAAAGTGAATGTATCAAATTAATCTCTTTTTCACCATATCCCACCATCTGTTGCCAGTTCATTGCGTCTGTTAATAATAACAAATAATTAATAATAATTTAAGTAATTTAATTAATAAGTTCCTGATTGATTTGAAACCATTTTTATTGGGGTTTTCTGTTCTAGTCTCATTTTTTCGTATGGGCAGGTCACATAAAAATGATTTAGCACTTTTTGTAAGTGATCAAACTTATAAGTTAACTGTGTGATAACTCTTAATGTTGATATATAAGCTCTAACTGTCTTATCTAGAAAGTCACTTGTCACTGAGGCTGAAGAACAGATTTTAGAGTTTTGCTGGATTTTGATTATAATGAGTGCACTTGTTATGTTAATATGAAGTCCCTGGAAGGTGATGATCTCCAACTATTGTTATATTGTTCTTTTATAGTAAAAATTATAATCAACTTGGAAAATATAAAATTCTCCATTTTATTGTCTTTCCCTTAATACACATTTCTCATTTGTTTTTATTGTATACATTATGCCCTTTACAAAGTTTTTTGATTATTACTACATAACTCTTCACCTTCTGTTTGTGAATCATTGCTCAAAAATTTCTGATACCATAATTTTGTCTTAGTGCTACAGTCTTTTGGGCATCTACAGTAATTTATTATGGGCAATAACTACAGATTTTGCATCTTTCCTTTTAAGTGTGTTTTCAAACTTAATAAGGCATAACCATATTTATAACAGGATGAAAGGTTCCAAAAATAAGCACAAACACTGTTCATCATGATTTGACTTCTTTATATATGTATGTTAATTCAATAATTTTCCCCAGGCATATTTAGTTTCTTATTTTATTTCCTTTTACATTAGATTTTTATATTTCCTGTATGATGCTTTATGTCTATTTGCTCTTTCTAATATCAAAGCATTAACAGTTTTGTCAAACAGTCAAACTCACAAGCTGGGGTAGAGGCAAAAATAAGAGTAATCCCCCTGTTTCCTCCCTGGGTGTGCAGCAGCCACCACTGAACTCATACAAGGGAGTACATCAATAACTTCTGACATTTTATTCCTTTATGAGGTCATGTAGGAAAAGCCAGAACTGAACCTTTCCCTCATACTTTATCATCTTTTACATATTCACAAAATATTACCATGGTATCAGTTTGTAATGTATGAGCATTGTTTACTTTTGACATATATTAAAAAGTAGTTTGATTGATGTCATGTGAAACAGCCAAATTATTCTTCTTTGATAGCAGCATCTGCTCCTTTTTTTTGACAGATATTTACATCCAGGCACCATAATCCCATAAACACCTTTTTTTTTTTTTTTTGGAAAACAGATATTATTAATTTCATAGTATATTTGGTGCATTTTACTTTATCATTATCAAACTCATCTGTTTCAGCTGCTGATGTATCTGAAGAGAAAATTTCCCTTCCTCTGTCCTCCCCCACACCTGAATTTAGCTCATAATTTGGGAAATGGCATGCAGGTTTACACCTGGGTGGAAGTTCTTGCATCAGAATGTTCAGTAGGAGTTTTGGGTTTTGAATTTAAAAGTCCCCAAAGAAAGTTTTCCTGGAATTGTTCTTTTTAACCTTCAGTGTTATATCTGCCCTCAGAGTAAATGCTTGCTTTGAAAAATCCACTTAACGTGTGGTATAGAACTATGGATCCCAGGTGTTAATTATGCATGAATCAACAAAAAAAAGTTTGTGTGTGTTTTAGGTGGGTTTTGAATCTTTTTTTTTGCCTTTTCCTACAGTATTATATTAAGTTTTGATGAGGTTTCCTAAGAATGATGCTTCAGAAAATTAAGATGGGAAAAGGGCATTGGCCAAAAAGCTCAACAATTCTTGTTTTTCCTTTTGAAACAATGTATTTTCATGAAATTTTATGACTACTTTGCAACAATAGTCATTCTAATCTGCTGTCTTCTCAACATGTTTTTTCTACAAATATCAGATGATGTTTTGCAGTATATTGGCAGTGAGCAGCTTCAAACCATGGAAGACTTTGGTTTAAGGTTCAAAATGCTTTAAGTTATTGTGACAAATTAAATTATTAATCTCTTTCTCTTTGGAAGTTTTTGTCTTTGAGAAGGAGTTTCCATAATACAAGTCTCAGTTTAATAAATATCATATGTTTGTGTGCTTCCACATAGAGCAGCTTCTAAACCTTGAACCTCTCTACTTTATAAAATACATTATGTCAAGAAATTGTTCACTGATCACAGTGTGTGAACTCTATGCATGTATCAAAAATATTCTTCAGATAATTACTGGTGAGTAAAATATTGTATGTGAAATTCTCCATACCTAAACAAAATCTCTCTCTTACATGACACTTAAAAATCAACTATTTATTTATGCCTCCTGTACTATAATTCTGATCATGATTGTTGATAATTTACCATTTCTGAAAAATTAAGCATGAATTTTATTTTGCCAACAAAAAAACAGCAAATAAAAATGTTTTTGTAGTATTAGGATACAAATAGAAATAACAATAGAAATAATGGTGACAGAATGGTTTGTATCAATGTGGATTTTCATATGTATTTTGGTCACCTCTGGATACTTTCCATTTGTGCACCCATGCTGAGGGCTCCAGGACATTATGGATGTCTCACTACAAGGGAATACAAAGAAGAAATTATTGTAATTATTATTTTTTTTTACTCAGTAAGTGTTTTTACATCCCAAAAAGCAGAGCATACAGGAAAAATCTCTTTTCTAGCCCTTTGTTTTTGGAAGGCTTAAATGTAGGTGCACTGCAGTAATCTGATTCAGAATAATATAAGCACTATATTAAAAATGAAATATGATATTAAAGAACCATATTGAAGTCTTGGAAATAAGTTTCTTGTCTCACCATTTTCTTAGCTTTTAGTAATACTGGTCACATATAATTCTTATTTTGTCTTCCAAGCCAACTGAATTTTTATCTGTATGTGTTCACAAGAACTGTGTAGAGGGGCATATCAGAATTGAGGAGCAACATAAATTGGATGTCATTTTCTGTGCCACTTGTGTAATCTGTAATAACAGAGGCATCTAATAACCTCCATTTCTTCCTGACAGCTCACTGAGCGGGGAGAGCAGGTTCCTGCTGTTAGCCAGGAGCTGCTTTATTGACTGAACTCCGGAGAAGTTGTCTCAGATTTAAGGGTGTGCTGAATTATAGCCAGTCGAGCTAAGTAGCAGTCCTCAAAATCTGTTTTAATTATGGGGTTTACCAATACAGGAGTGCAGAGAGAAAGTCCCACTCTTTCCATTTTCTCACAGGAAGGAAATATAAACAGCATTAAAGCACAGCTGATTCTTACAGTTCTGGGTTCTTACAAGGCAGTGAGATAATTGTTCCACAAGTGCATTTCTGTTCTGAAGGATTGTACCACTGTGCCAGCACAGGAAAACGTGCCTCATGTACTCTGTCATACTGTTTTAGTGGTTTCAGCTGTATTTTCTCATTTGGACCTTAATAGAAGAAAGTTGGAATTGAATTCCAAAGCTTCATGTCAAGACCAGACAGAGCAGTCATGGACTGAAGTCTTGTCTTCTTACACCAGACTGTGTCTGTGTTTGGGAGGCTGATATTGAATCCAGTTGAGGGGAATAAATGGGAATTTATTTAATAAGATTTTTTTTTAAACTTCGAGATTGGAACAGAATATAATTCATAGATACGTTTTATTGACATAACAGTTTTAATCGGGGAAAAAATATCAAACAATAGTCTGTGACCTGTAAATATAAATACAACTTAATGGAGCCACCAGCAGACCTGCAACATGGCAGTCTTCTGGTGTTTTGAGCTTTTGTGGAGACATCTGAAAAAAAGGTTATATTCTCAGAAATTTTGTATGATGCGTTGAACTTATGATTTGATTCAGGCCAGAGGTGCCTTTG
Organism: Corapipo altera; assembly: GCF_003945725.1. Classification (NCBI taxonomy): domain Eukaryota; kingdom Metazoa; phylum Chordata; class Aves; order Passeriformes; family Pipridae; genus Corapipo; species Corapipo altera. The sequence goes on along the minus strand of NW_020884891.1, from coordinate 2,032,944 downwards.
AAACTCATCATTTGTGTCTGTTCCAGTGACATGCATGAACAGTTTGCTGCATTCCAAGGGCTCTGCTGGCTTTCCAAGGCAAAGTGCTGCCTGTCCTCTCTCTGCCCCTTGCTGTGGACCAGACCCTCAGCATCCCCGTGCCTGGCTGACAGAACTCTCATGTATGCTCAGGGTTCAGGTGAAGAGGAAATGAGAGTTATGAGTGTACCATAATCACTTGCTCTCCCCGCAATTATTTTTTTTTTTTTTTTTTTTTTTTTTTTTTTCCCACACGGCTGTGCTTGTTGTTTAATAACTGTTTCTTTCCTATTTGTTTTTCTTCTCCAGAAAAAAAAAGGATAGCTGATTATTAGCGTGCTCTTCATTTTTAACTGTACTATGTTTTGACTTATTTTATTTTTGAATCCAACCCTTGGCTTCCTAAAGTATGAGGCTATGTCCTGCATAAAAGTATTCTGCTAACATTACAACTAGCAGGATAACAGTAGAGTTATACAAGTATTAGTAACACATATTCTAAAATTTGTTACTTAATAGGAAATAGATTTACAACAAATACTAAAATAACTGATTTGTCATTGTATAATAATAAAGCTGCTGAGTATTAAAATGATTTTTAAATCAAAAATAGGAGTTAATCTTGGTGTTTAATCAAAAGACACATGTTAATCTTGGAATGCTATTAGGAATAGCAGCTTTGGCTTTCATTTCAGCTGGATGTTCTTCACTCATCTCAAGGTTAGGTGCCTACCTGAGTTAGTCATCTGGGCTCTCTCATGGCACAGCATGAGCTGTACCTGCCTCCTGTGGGTGTTCATTTTACCTCAGATATTATTTCCAGGTGCTTTTTTCTCTTCACACATCACGACTAACTCAGAACAGATACTTCTAGAGAACTACAGTTAGAAGTCAGGATTTGCAGCCACTGTTCCCAATGGTAATTTAGATATATATATGCATTTTATGCTTATGTACGTGTGAATGTATGTATGGAGAGCTTTGTAAAATGGGGACTCCTTGTCATCCTGCTCCCTGGGACACTGGGGTGATTCATGAGGTTCACAGTCTGCCACTCTTTGAAGGATTCTTCTTCTCTTCCAAAGTAGGGCAACTCAGCATGAAAGTGTGGTCAGTTCTCAAGAGAAAAGAGCTCCATTTTTGAGATATGAAAGAGTAAACAGAAGAAATTAATTCATATTTCAGAAGTTTTCAATCAGAATAGATGTGCTGACGAATTGGAATGGATATAGCCTTCCAATATTTCCTGGGAGCTCTAGCATTGCTCGTGGCTATTTTTTGTGTTCCTGTCTATGTGCTTACGTTCATTACCATTGAAATGTTCTTGAAATGTTTGCAGAAAAGTCAATATTAACTCAGGCAGAATGTAGAAAAGGTTTAGTGCTTTCCCAGCTTCCTATACCTGTTTTATGAGGAAATAATCGTCCTGTTATTAATTCATAACTCGGTTCTTTATACAACCCAGGAAAATGATAGATAAATATTACCCATAAATCAAATATCTTTGTGCCTAGTAGAGGTTTTTCCTGCAGTTTCATTGCTCTTATTTCAGATGTTGTTTCTTTTGTATCACTTTTATCCTATTAAAATTTGCTGTCCTAAAATACATTTTTAAAAGGATTTGACAACAAAAGCAATACCAGATCCACTGTGTTTAAATCCGTGGTGAGGATATGTGAGCTCTTGTGTTAATGCAGGATTTAATTTCACATGCTTTACTCCATGCCAAATCAGAGAAAATAACTATCTTGTTCCATTATAATCTATCCTAGACTTTTTGTTTCTAATGTACCAAAATTACTTATTATAATAAAAAAAAAAAAGAGAAGGAGGTGAAGGGGGAAACAGGTAAAGAGGGAAGATTTGATCCAAACAACACAAGCAACTTCCAAAAGAAAGACATAGATATAATTGAAAAAAAAAATAAAAGGAAAATCTACATTTGAGAGAGAGAAAAAAATGTCTGTAAATAGGCAATTCTTGCTGGACTTTGTATGTCAGAAAACTGACTGGGAAATGTCAGTGAGAAGTACAGCCCAAATCTTGCTCTTCTGTACTTCATCTTTCTCATAACACGAAAATGAACAAATTATTTTGCAGTTGTTGATTTAAAAGTTCTTTTGCATCATTTGCTTTACTTTGATCCTGGTTTAGATGCTATTTGAGTAGCTAATTACTAAATACAACAGTTAATTGTTAATTATTTACCTTAATTATTTAACTATTATCCACAAATAACTTCTTAAATAGAAGGAAAACATAAAATTTTTTGAATGAGGACCTTTATGAAAAATATAAGACAGCCTACTAAATTTATCTATAAATTAATTTGCAGAGTGATTGCTGCCTGTTTGGTAAGATAAATAGAACTGTGGATCAGGAAACCCAAATCCTACAATTCTGGTCATTATTTGTTTTCAGTTAAAAATGGCTATTCTTGACACATTGACAGCATGAAGCTAAAACCATTAATATAAAAATAAATGCTTTAATGGGTAAGTTTTCTCCAAATCATTTCACACTTAAAAACTTTCTTTTTATATTTTTTGACTGGATTGAAATATTACAAAAGAGGCAGTTCTAGTTTGCTCTGTTTTCATTTCCATATAATCCTTCATTACTTACAAGCTGCAAAATTAATGAGAAACTGTTTTTTTCCAAGTTGGAATTAAAATTATAGCAAAATAATAAATCAGGAAGACATGAGGAAATATTTTTTCTCTTTCAGGTGACTTTCAGAATTAAATTAGTAGCCATAATCTGTTCTGCAGGATTATTTCTCACAAAAAACTCTTTAAACTGTAACCCACTGGAAAATATTATTTAAATATGATTTAAAATATAATTAATAAATATACTATTGTTAGCTATTACTGATAATTTTAATAATTTTGGACCCCCTGTGCAATGCCATTTTTCACAGTGGGAAAGTATTTGTTTTGAATTCTTTATGTTGTATGCATTATAAAAAGTGACAGGTTTCATAGGTTCGTTTTCAATATTAAGGAAAAAAAAACACAAACAAACAAGGAAATAAAATGACTTTGAATGTGCAAAGTAAGTTTGTTTTGACATGTAATATTGAAGCTCTTTCTTATTACTCTGAATGACAATGGTAATTTCATCCTTTACTGAGGAAATTATAATTTTTAGATTTTGCAGAAAATATCTCACATATTTTACAAAACCCATAATATTGTTTTCTGAGCATTTGTTGTATCTCCTCGAAATTGCACTTTTGAAATGAGTTATTGTCTTGTTTTGATGAAAGTGGAACATTTGGTTTCCTTGTTCTTGAGGCATTCTTTGAATGCTCTGCCAGTTTTGCATAGTTACATTGAAATATTGTTGATATATTTAATGTTTGCTTCTGACATTTCAGAAAACACTCTAAATATTGTCATTGTGGAAGGTTTTGAATGCCTGTTGGAGCATTTGCACCAACACCAAATTAAAATATCTGAGAGTTTTTACAGACCCTATTGTTTCTCCTTCTACACGAGGAAGCTTTGCCTTCAAGAGCATCTCTCCTTCCTGGAGACATCTGGGTGGATAATTTACATATACAACCTCAAACTGATTAATATTTAGACATAAAATACGGTTTATAACTTCTCCTTTGCATGAAGAAATAGTTTGTTTGCTGTTTCATGATATAATACAGTTTCTACGGTCAGATAAAATTCCCTCAGTGTGTTGCAGATATATCTGAAGAGGCCAAGGCTGACTTGTGTCTGTGTGATGTTGAATGCAACTTTATCTCTTCACTTTGGTGAAGAGGCCTAAGTGATCTACATGACTGAGGTTAATGTTTGCAGATGCAGAATTTCTACGTGAGGCATGAGTAAATTAGAGCTAAAAATGGCCCTAAAGATGCATTTTGAATAACCACTAGGAAACAAAAGCTTTTATTTCTCTGAGAGTTGTAACACAACCACTCATGTCTTTTATTTTGAGACACACTTTAATGGCGTGAACAATGTGTGTTGGGTGGAAGGTGATGGAGATCTACATTCTTTTTATTCCATGGAGAGTTATGAACAATACCATGATTTTCACCTGTTCTTAGAGCTACAGAGGACTTTCTGTTCTATGTCACAGTGAATTGAAAATAATAATGATGATGATAATTTTATCCCTTTAACTTCTGCTTACCTGTATCTCTCCTTTTTCATCTACCCTTTGCTTGCTGTAAACATAGGAACTGTTCCTGTAACAAGAGGCACCTGAATAATCATTAAACTTATGCATTTGCTGATTCTCCTTCCTCTTTCATTTCAATCCATTCTGTAAGTTTTTATTTTAATTCTTTTCAACTTTATGAAACATTTATCTTGTAAAGGCAGGAATAGATAAAAACACCAGAAGGAAAAAGGGGATGTGTTATAGTTGTTTGTAAAACATGTTTTAATCATCTAAGTCTGCAATCTGTAGAAGTATTAATTTTAACTTCCCATTTGAGAAAAAAAAATCAGGTAAAGTTTAGGAGTCATATTTTCATGATTATTCCAAGACTTTATCTGTTTTCTACTTGATTGTTGTGGCATCTGGATTTAACTATAACATTTATTAGAAATCTAAACAATCAAAGTATTTTCAATTTAAATAAGCCACCACTTGAAAAACTGACAAGATCAATGAAATCCACATCAGCTCTTAGTTTTGTTGCTTGTGGTGATGGAATGGCCTCTCTTTGGTTATGTGCTAATTGTATTTGGAGACAATGTTAATATTCTCTACTGAAATTTAAAAATCCATTTTGGTCCTGAAAGGGTTTCCAATGTCTTTTTAGTGCAAATATTCCTGTTAGCAAATACTAATATAGAGTCAGCTAAGGAGTATTCATAAAGGATGAATATGGCTTCCATACAGAAGGGAATTATCAATATTAGGATTAAGAGAACCCAGTGCAAGCAAATACATATAAGAAAACCTGTTCTTTTGTTAATTCCAACAAAGCAATCTCTTGGTGAATAGAGTATGAAGATTTAGAGCTGAAGAGTTCACTTACCTTACTTCAAGCACTTATAAATATGCATTATGTGACAAAGACTGGAACTGTAGCGAGGGGGTGATAAAATGTATTTTGTACAGTTTTGTCCTCATGTTATTGCACCTTGCTCAGCAGATTATTTATTATGTTAGCTCTTAATAAATAATTGATGGAGAACTGATAACACAAAAATTTACTGAATATGTAGAGTGTTTTATTATAACATTAATATGCTAGAGATGTGTTTTATTGGTCAATTAAGACATGCCTCGAGGTGTGGGGTGATCTATGAGGCTGCTGGTTGTGTGAGGTTTGGATGAGCAGGCTGGTAAAACACATCCTGGAGGGTCTTAATGGTGTTGGATAGTGAGGAAAGATGCCTGATATAGAAATTGCACTGTGGTTTGGATGTGCAGGCTAACTTTAAACAAGGCAGCACGAGCTCTGGAAGTGGGCTAACAATAGCAATGTGGATCCTTTATGTAAGTTGATTTACTCTGCTATTTGGGAGAGCCTATCTTAGGGCTACAGTGGTTTCCATTAATTTCTCAACTTTCCCAGGAAAGCTGTAAAAGTTGGTTCATCTCCCTCATGCTTTATTTACAAGACCATGTAAAACACAAGCCTACTTGTTATCTCTGAGTGCTGCTCTTAATCAAGTAATGGTGTGAATATAGCCCAGAGTTAAGCTTCTTTTAAAATTTTTCTCTCATTAATATTTCATTATACCAAATAGATAAGTGTTTTGGGGGGTGGGTTGGGTGGTTTGGGGTTGGTTCTTTGTTGGTTGGGTTTTTTGTAGTTTTATTTTTCATGGTTTCAGGTCTTTATTTTTGTATTTCTGTGATACTTGTTGCTTTTTCTACACCTTTTGGAAAGGCTTGCACAGCATCCCTTGACTATCATTAGGCTTTTCCTTTCTTGTCTGATTTTCATTCCACACACAACAGAAGACAAGTAGCTTCAGGCTCAGTTTTTGAGTAGAATGGCTGTGAGAGAAAATGGAAAAGTACACTACTCAATGTCTGAGTATTTCTGGGTGAAAGTGCCTTAACTACATGCAAAGGGCACAGAGCTCCAAGAGCAAAAGGATGTCTGCAATAGATCAGCCCAAAAGTCCAGCTGACCCTGGAGAAACCAAAAAAGACAACAGGCAAATGCCTGAGGAAGAAGTGTTAAAGCAGAACAAACACACAGATATTTCTCTAGGTATGGCTCTTCATATTTTTGTCTGCACTATTCTTAACCAGAATATTGCATTCAGGCCATTTTGCTTAATGGCTCTTGAGGGAGTTCTCATCCATTTGTCTAAGAGGTTTTTAATCTTTTTGCATATTAACATCCAACCTGTCCTTTTGGAAGGTGTTCCATCATTTTAATTCTGAATTTTGGTGGAAAAGTTGGATTTGCATCTGTGCTCTTTATTTTAAAACTGCTGCCACCTGCTTTCATCACACACCCTATGGGCCTTGTGCTACAAGGTGTGGTGAATTATCAATCTATATTCATACATCCTGTGTTCCCTCAACTATGTTCTTACCCATGTTGAAGAAACCTCAGCTGTTTTCACCTTATTCTTCATTCTTTTCAAGTAGCTTATGAATATATTAAATACCAGGGGCTCCAGCAAGAACTCCCATGGAATATTACTGAGTTTCTCCCACAATTTTCAATCCCCTTGTTTGTCCTATCTTCTTCCAGTTTATCACCCCACACGGGAAACTTTGCTTTTACCTCACACTAAACTGGTCATTATTCTCCAGTAAAAAGTAGTTATTTTAGGAATCCAGATGTTATCATGTGTATGAACTTAAAGAAACCACTGACTTCTTTAAAGAATGGGTTTAGGTTTTAAAAACACTGTGACTGTCTGCAGAAGTCAGGCTGACTTTTTGCCTGCTATGTTTAGCAACATCAGATTTTTTTTCACATATGCAACCACTTTGGCCGCTATGGAGTCAGGTTTACTCATTAGTATTTTTACATCTTCTGACTAGAAACTTGTCAAACAACTGGTGCCATCTTTGCCATGTTCAGGTGATATCAATTTGCCATGTCCAACTGCAGATGAGAACGGGCTGCACAGACTCACCAAATGTTCTTAGTCTGCATTGGACATTGCTGCTTGTTGGGGCAAAACAGTGGAAACATCAAGAAAAGCAGTTTTTATAATCTTTTACTCAAGGTCTAGTCCCAAAAAATGTCTCTCTGCTCTATAACAGAATAGGTAGCAGGGGAGGAAGGTTTATTTCGAAATCTCTTATCTCAACTCCCATTCTAACAAGCTGAACATCAAAGTACAAGCACTGCATTTGCACCTCAGCCTACTTGCTCAAAGTTTTCTTTCTGTGCTGAAAAGGCAGATGGACTACTTAAAAACATTATTTTTACTTCAGCAGGTGATTGCCCAATTAAATGCTATACCTGATTAAATGCTATAAAAAGTATTTAAGATCATTAGTGGTAACAAGACCAGTGGAAGGGAGGTAGCATGTAGGATAAAAAGAGCCTCCTGCCCTCCCTCCCAGCAATTCTGTGAAGAGACAGGTTGAAAATTAAGATTGTGAAGGAAACTGGACCAATATCAAAAGCAGTATGACTTGCAGAATTTAAACCAGTGGCATAAGCCAACAAACAAAATAACTGTTAATTGAAACTGATTTTCCCTTTGTTGAGGGGTCCAGGACATAAATGTTATTGCTGTGACTGAAGTGTTCACTTGATGTATACAACCGGACTCTCTACATTTTTCTTGTTTGTTTATTCCTCCTTTGCCCTGGGCTTGCTGAAATCAATGGAATTGTTTAGCAAAAAGGTTATGAGTAGGAACCAGGGGACCAGGTCCTGGAGTTTGGAAGGGAATACTACCTAGCAGTTTCAGTGCATGTAAGGTCGAGTCCTTCTGAAAAATAAGGTAATTTGAGAGAAAACAAGTGCCTCAAGGTTTGATTGAACGAGGTTGGTTGTGGGTTCCAAGCCTGTGCTCACGTACTGAGCACACTTGCAGCTGCTGCACTTCCCCAACCAGCTTCTGCCACTCTCAGTTTGACCCCAGGCATAAAGACAGTTTCTTTTATTTATTCATGCATGCATTTATTTGGTTTTATCTATTACTTGGTCTTTTCTGGGAGATAGTTTTGTTTGCATCTCTTCTGTTAATGATCTGAGGTGTATGTCTGTGACACCAATGGGGGGACCTGACCTCCTAAAACTGTCTGTGATTTACCCTCACTGTCCAAGGTTTTCTGATTATTGTGTGGCTGAAATTAGCAGTCTCATAGGTCACCTGATAGACTTAGTTCTTCAAGACCAAAGCTTTATTCAAATAAAAAAATTGTGTTGACATGACTATTTGAGACTTGGTATTTTAATTGGGGTAAGGATTTGCTAAAACAAGGTGCTGTGTAAGGAAATAATTCGGGGGGGGGGAAAGAGTTTTCTGCTAAACACTCATACAAACCATGTTGTAACTGACTGATTTTTTAAATGGAAAATATTTTTGATAATTTAATGGGCAGGCAAGACTCTTTCCTAGCCCTGTCTGAAAGGTGAAAGGGCTTGATGGGAATGTGGCTTAGGAAGGGAATGTGATATGTAGACAAGATATACCAGGACTGCTCTTGACTATAGATGAGCCAAAGTTGTTTATGGCAGATACCTCTGAGCAAAAAGTTCTGTGAGGAAGGCTGGTATTTTAGCTGTCAGATCTGCTTCGGGTCTAGTGATTATCAACATCTTAGCTGCTCCAATTCCCTGATGAACTGCCTCGAAAACATGAGTTTTATAAATCCTCTCACAACACTGTACTACAAAGCCCTGGTGATCAGCAATGCAGCAACCACATTTATGGGAAGAAAAGACATCATTTCTGGGAATAATATGAGAATGTATCAACTCCACATATCTTGATTGCAGACTCTGCAGGTAGCCACGGTTTCTGTGGCTCACTCCTTGACCTTCACCTTCGCTTTCACAGACTGCAAACTTCTCAGACACAAGCATGGTGTGAACTGCATCTTAATAGCCAGGCTACCTGATGGAGAGATTTCCTTCCATTCTTAATTGGGAGAGAGCTTTACCTCTGTCATCCAGGTTCATAAAGATTTGCTGCTTCCTACTTGCTGCTACGTAGCATCTCTGGGGAAAATATGACAATTTATAACAATGGAAGTTGACTTGAGAATGCGTATTTACATTAGAATCTATAAATATTCCAACACTTTTGACAGATGTTAAGTTTTGGTATTGTTCCTTCACTTTCTATTTTATCCCATGTCTCTCTACTCTCTTAAACCTGCAATAATTTTTGTTACCTATTAATAAATGACAAGTGGTAAGTTCAGTCCAGGTTTTTCCCATGGTGTGATTTCCTAAGGAGAGGGCATGGATTGGGTGGTAAATCTAGTAGGCCTTCAGTAGACAAATATCTTCACCAGGAACAGTAGCTACATCCTTAGTAAAATGCTGTGAAATCTATTGATAAAACCCATGTATTCACGGTAAATATTATTGTTCAGTTCACAAATGTGTTCCTCAGCAGGCATGAAACTCTGAGACGACTTCAATATTATTGTTTGCACTCTTATGCAATTTGTCTTCTACTGTTTTTCCTATTATTTCTGTGAAGTAACATGAAAGAATGCATAATTTTGGAGGTGCCTTGCTTAGTATGGAAAATTCCATGCTGCAGATGAAAATGCTGCTGGGCTTTCTGTCTAAATTTAAAGGAAAAAAAAAATACGGTTTAAATTCTTGTGCCATGTGTTACTGACCTGTGGTATCTCCATGAGTGCCAGATTTCAACATGCTGTTGTAAATGTCTGTTGTCAAGGCACCGGATATCAAGGGATGTTACATAACAATGTCTGTCAGTTCAGGAAACCCAAAGACTAACAATGCTGATGAAAAACCTGGGTGAATTAATGTGTCCTTTAAATTTTGTTTGGTTTTTTTTTTTTTTTATATCTATTAACACAGCTGATTCTTCTCCTGAAAGCAAGAACATAAAACTGTAACAAAGCTTTCAACTCTGCAGGAGTACACTGAACATATTAGAAAAAGATCTGTTTTCAAAAGAAAACTGGAATATCTCACCTCCTTCAGATTTTTGTATTATTTTTGGAATCTTTGACTTTCTTGATAGGTCGGGTTACAGTTTTTTGGGTGGTTTATTTGTACACAATGAGCAGTTAATCAGATATTTTGGCTTAATGCTTCTACCCTCTCCTATGGCTCATCCTACCTCAAAGGTACAGCTCCATATGTTAACCAGACATCAGGCTAATGGACTTTGGCAATCTGCAAATTACATCTCTAAATCTGCTTTAAACTTAACCAAAATATGTGAAACCTACTTTCTTTTTAAAAAACTCTATTAAAAGCCAAATAACCTACTAAAATGACAGCAGGGTATCTCAAATGTTTGTTATGTTTGTGGTATTTTCTTCATGTTTTTTTTTTTTCTTTTTGTTTAGATAAGCTACAGGCAACTCATTCATACCAAAAAGAGAGTCAATCATCATTAGATGTTAGAACAGTGATTTCTCTCATGTTCCCATGGAATTTGTTCCCATGATGAAAACTAAAGACCAAATTAGACAAGCTCCTGAAGTAATCCTAAGTAATAGAATCTTCAGAACTTAATGTTTCTTCATTTTCTCTTTTTTAACCTGAAATACATTTTCCTTCTTTTCTATTAAGATGGGAAAATGGTAATTTTTGCTGTGTAATATTAAGGTACATTCGTGTTTTGTTATAGAATACCATCAGAATTGTTTCCCAGGCTACTTCAAAAGAGAAATGAGCAGACCTGCCACAGAACAAATCACTTCATCTAAGAGGCTGGTTTTCCTGTGTTTCTAATCAGTGTTTCCAGCTTGACCAGGAAACCTATATTTGTTCCTAATCTGAGGAACACTTGCAGCTCTGAGGGGAGTCTCTGAGCGCAGTTTCTCTTTCCCCCATGGCACATGGAAATGGGATAACCAGCAGTAAGTTTTCAGGCCTTGTGCAGGTTGCTGGCTGGAAACTTTGGATGTATGATCTGAAATGATCAACTCCTTGCCATTTGTGAGGGCCATGGCACATGACAGGAGTCACCAGCAGCAAACAGTGGCAGAGCCATGGTGAATTACTGAAGATATGAGGAAACTGCAGAAAAGATATTTGTAGCTTTATCAAAAACACTTGTTTTGGAAGTGATCTTTGACTCTCAGAAGGTTCTGCTCCAAACCAAAGGACACTGCAGTGCCCTGACATCAAACACAGCACTTCCCCCTCCATACAGACCTCTGTCAGGTATTATCAGAGTACATCTTCCTTAGTCACATTTTCCTGTTGAAAATGTTGTGTACCTCTACTGGCACCTGCTGTGATCAGAGAAAATGGGATTACATGTAATCCTAACTTCTGTGGCACAGACAATGAGATTACACATCTCTTGGAGTGATGCTTTCTTGCACCACAAATTACAAAAGAGCCCAGGGGCTAATCAGTTATGAAACTCCTATAAAAACTAAGGAGAGAGGAAAGAGAAAATAACAAAAAGATTTGTGCTGGTGTCTGAGTGATAAGCATTAGTAGAATAATAGCTAAATTCTTCCCCTAATAAAATAGACAGAGGAATAGCTTTATCTGTGATTTTTTTCCTGCCTAGAGCAACTGCAGCATTCCCATTAAAAGAAAAATCCGGAGCATTTCAGTGGAAAAATTTCAACTGCTTTTCTTTTCCTGGGCAAAATTTGATTTCTGGTGTTTACTCCTTGTGTTTAATTTAGAGTTCTGGAAAATTATCTATCAACCTCTGTATCAGCTAATCAGCTACCTTAGTTTAATTATATGTATCAATCACATTCTTGGGTGATCTATAGCAGCACAGTAAAAGAACACATACACACATCAAGCTGAAAAAAGATTTAGGGATTGAAAAGCTAGATTGAGAGAAACTTAATGTTGAAGACTGCAGGAAAGAGGAGGCTGATGAGAAGTCTGTCCTTTTGAGATGCTGAGTTCTCTTACAATGTGTTTAATGGGAGCTGAATCTACAGAATTGGGCACTGAATGATTTATTCACTGGGTTGTTTTCTAATGAGACAGAAGAAAAAATCACAGATGAGAAAAGTAAAATATTCAATAGTTTTGTGATTGCTCTCCAGAAGATAATCCTCACAGTTAATAAAACATGATGATTGCTTCCAATTTAGGTTAGGCTAATTTTTTAGGCTCTTTCAGTCATTTAGTATGAAAAAGCAAAAATTAAACATTAAAAACATTTTTTTAGTGAAAAAGTAAGATTAAAGTTCAAGTTCATTAGGTTTTCTTATGGAGTAGAGAGACTATGAAACTTCTTATAGTAGTCAGTGTTTTATCTCTTTGTGAGAAAAATCTTAAAGTAATCTCAATCTTTTCCCCTTTCTAATAATGACATCATAAATATAATAACATATAGGTAAATAAATAGATAATAAAGATAAATATGTGTTCTGCTGGAACTATCCACAGAACAGAATTTATTAGTATCTTGCTGGAACCCTTTGTAAAGCTCTCAGTAAAAGGTAGTTTGCACATTTTAAGTAAGTCTTAATTCTAACATACTATTGCAGCTCCACTGCCAGCCCTCATCACCCTGCTCTAGGTGGGCAGCAAACAAAACTGAGACTATCCCTGTTCTGTGTTGCTTTTTTTTCCTTCAAAAGGTATTAATTTTAAAGGCCTTCCTAGTGGAAAATGCAGCATTAGAAAAAAAACAGATGGAAAAATTATAGATGGTTTTGTGATACTCAGATTAGTATACACAGGGCTGTATATTTTTTTCCTGGGCATTTATGGAAAGATGGATATAGATATGGAAATTTTTATCACACGTTACATTGCAACTCATCCAAGTCTATATAATACTAATAAAGTCATGTTGCATTATATGAGCAAAACAGGTTTCCTGATTCTTGCAATAAGCAGTGGAGATTTGATCACAACCCTACTTAGCAAAACGATAAAAAAACCAGACTGTCTTTTACTAAAAGGTTCTTTTTTCACTAAATTCTCTGTGCAATTTGCAGCTGTTGATGAAATACATATGCAGATGAAGAATTGAGGAGAAGCAGCTGCACTATTGCCCCAGTTAAATCATTGAACATGTACTTCAGAGAAGTTTTCTCTGACAGGAGTGAAGGCAGCAGCACCTCAGGAACTCACACAGAACTGTAGAAGGTGCTTTCTCTGGCAGGCACACATCAGCACCAGAAATTCAAATTAACTGTGTATGTTGAATAACAAGTTTTATGAGAATAAAGGCAATACCATCAAAAATGTTGTTCTGTCTTACCTTGGTGCTGAAGAAGCTCCACTGAAGAAGTATAGTATGAAACATTCAAGAGCTGAAGGATGAGAAATTCAGGGAATGTTGGGCCAAAATACCTGACCAGCATGTTTACATTTCATTCATCATCCTATTCAGACATTCTGGATGCCTTTTGTATATCAATAAGGTGAAGAACAAACTTATCAGTATCTTTGAGAGGATTTACAAGCTTTCTCAGAATCCTCTCAATTTTTTAAAATGCCACTCTGATATTTGCAATCTGCACAGCTAATCATCCATCTGCATTTTGGCACAGAGGCCACTTCCCAGAGAAGGTGTGTGGTTGCTGGTGGAGAAGAAAAGGAGGAACGTGTCTTTTATGTCAAACTTGTAGCTGCAACTCTGAGAGCTTGTTCAGTCTTGCACAGCTCAGTCAAGTCATGCTCACCAATCTTAGCTGGAATTCCTTAAGGCTTTTAATGTTTCATTCTCTTCTGGACCCCTTGAAAAAAGTAGTTCACCAGTATAAAATTATTATATTCTGTATTAGATGCGCATGTGGATATTCTAGTGACGCTGGGTTTATCCAAAATTTGGTGACATGTGTTATAACTAGGGGTGAAATCTTTGTATCTGCTAGCTTAGATTTAAGAGTTTCCTTATGGCAAAAGATTTGACAGATGACACAGTGACTGTAGAAAACCTACAGGTGCATGAACAAGGGAAAGTTTGGGTTGTGCATCCATCATTTCCATTGTTGTCATCCCCCCATGTCTTCATTTCTGCTTTCCATAAAGTGTATATAAAGTAAGAACTCAGGACTGGGATGCTGCTGCGTTGGTGATGTGGGTGATATCAGCACATCCAATATCTGACACATTACATCAGTTATTCCTGCACTGCTCCTCTTCCCCTGCTTGTCTTGACAACTGTCACCCTCATAGCTGCTTTCCAGAACGTGCACATCAGGAATGAATTTTGCCCTTAATGATAATACAATCTTCAGGATCAGACAATTGTGCTTCAAAATGTTTAAGCTAGTTGCCAAAAGAATAAAAAGTATGTGTGACCAATGAGCCAGATGGACAGGTAAAAGCACATAAATAGGGTGCTTTGAGGATGTTGTGAAACGCAGATTTACCTCAAAGGCAGTTTCTATTAATGATGGAACAGCATCTAATAATGGCAACACCTTATCAAGTTACTGTCAATTTTTGTGGAATTATTAATATCACAACCAAATTTTCAACTTTTCTGTGTTATTAGGGAAGCCTCACAACTTCAGTGGATTACATTTACAAGGAAGCAAAGAAGGTGAATTTTCCTGGAAGACAAATCAGTTGGTACATTTTTTCATATGGGTAAGCCTGATTATTTTGGTTTTAGCAAGCAACAACAAAAGATTGTCTGGGTATATATGGCTGAAATTAAGATGTAGATTTCCAGAGAAAGGGATAGTAAGAAATACTGACAGATGACCAATGCTGTGCACTCCCAGAGGAGTAATTATTCAAGCTTTCAGATTTTCTCTATTACCCCTCTGATAATTTTTTGCATACTTGGTTTTGTTTTCTTACTGTTTCTCTGAGCATGTTCTGAGCCATCAGTTTGGAGATTGTGAACATCATGAAGTTCTTTGTGGGGCCAATCAGCAGGGTGTTCAGGTCTTGTTGGGTATGGCAGGATTCCTGTGCCTCCACCTGCTCTCACCTTCCTTTGTTAGCTGCTTGGGAAAAGAACCTTATCCCTGGAAAACAGGTATTTACTACATTGTGATACAGTGAGATGATGGTGATGGGTACCTATACAGATAGCAAATTCACAAGCAGATAAATTTGTAAGCACTACTGAAAAAATAAAACCCCATAAATTATAAAATAAGAGGACACTTATTTTTGTTGTCTCAGAAAACGTCACGCAAACATTATTCCTTTAAAATTGCCATGTCTGACACCAATCTTTTCTCGAGATGTTCATTATTTGCATGCAAAAACATCACTAAACTAAACTCAAAGATATTTAAAATTATCAGCAAATTGCATTTCCTTTGAAATGCTTTGGCAAGTCTTCATAATGTCATTGAAAAAAAAGGAGGATAACGCTGGAACAAGACTAGTAGAAGATCTCACAGATTCTATAGTTCCTTATCCTTTTTTGCACAATGTACAGTTCCATTTTGGATTTCTCTTGTTTTCAGGCACATGTTACATGTAAACCATCAAAATGCCTGTTTGAATCATTCCTTGATACTATTCCATACAGTAAAGAATTTTAAAGGTTTCAATTGCAATACTTCTTTAAGCTTATGGCCTATTTTAGGGTAACTTCTGATTATTCTGATCATGAAATTATAGGAAGTATTTCACTCTTTCCCTTCATCCCTGCTCCTTCCCTTAGCTAGATTAGCATTTAGCTAATAGAACAAGAAATTACAAGTGTACGAATAATTGTTTTTGAAGTACTATATATAGCATGAGTTTCCTGGAAATCTTTCCACATGTTGTTTGGTAGGAAGTAGTTTTCAAGCAGGTTACAATGTTAATTTGATAGCTAAACTCTTCCCAATAGTTGTGTTCTTGATTTGCTTATAAAAGAAATCCCATTTTAGCCTGAGTGATTACAATCAATTTGCTGTTACCAAGTTAGCAAAGAAAGGAGCTGTAGCACATAATAGCATGAAAAAAGCCCCAAACAATTAATGTTAGCAAAAGCATTCTTTAAATTCAATTTCGAATTGCCCAGTTTAGGTCAGTTTTTATCATAACTACTCAGTAAAAATCCAAAGAGAGGTTAATATGATAAAATATGGGACTACTTAAGCTGTTAATTTTCCAGCCAAGTTTAGATGAATACCATGGACTGGGATGCTAAAAGCCATCCAACATAAATGTTTAATGAACAAATAAAGCTGTCAAAGGCAAATGTGCATTGCACATTATGTATGTATTTGCTTTGGGTGGACTGTGCAATTAGAACCATTGTCTGATCCAGGCTTGAAGGAAGTCTGTTTTCCACAACTTTAGTATTTTTTAATAGTCTGCTCACAGGCTGGTTTTGGAGGCAGCTGGAGTGTTGTGTGGCCTGTTTTTCAGGCCAGAATTGTAGAACCAGTTGTCTAATTCTTCAGGCTTTTCAGGCTTGCAGATATTTTTATTGACTTGACCAAACTTCAGCTGTAAAATTTCTGCCGAACTTCTAAACAGCCACAGAAGCGAGGACAAAAATCTCCTTTTGCATCTAAATGGAGAATCTCACTGATGAAACTCCCCAGCCTGGAATATTTTAAAGAACTTAACAGAAAGTAACAATTTCTGTGTAGAGGAAAATATTATTTTTATTTTGACTGTTTTTAACAATATCCACAGAACATCACCACCACTACAAAGATCCACGTTCTCTGTTTAATAATTAACCTCGGAGTGATTCCTACAACATGTTTTTTATAACTCCCTAGAACCCCATGTTTTCATTTCATTTGGATCTGTATCATATAAGGAATTATTGATTTTCCAGCCAACATTGAACTTTTGGTCAAAAAACATAATGATTTAGTCTTTCACTATGGATTCTTCTCATTTAAAGACTTGTAGAATGCTTCTGGAATGCTGACTCACTAAGGTTTTATTTCCAAGGAGGTCTAATCCCTACCAAAAACCTTATGTATGTAGTGAGGAAATTTTAATAAATTTTTAAAATTATGTACTGAGTGAAAAAATCTTTTATAAGCTCCAGTGAAGGTGATTATATGCATGTACTTCAACACATTAGTAGAAACCACAGTAATTTCAGCAATTCCTTCTGTATAAAAGGGCATAATTTTTATTGCAGCTTTCCTACAAATATTTTAATCAAAAGAGTTAACTTTGAACCCAAAGACTTCATTCTACTAAGACCTTCTGAAAAAAAAAAAGAACATTTCTTTGGGTGAAAAAGATAATGTGACATTAAAGTCAGAAAAGTTGATGTTCCACGGTATAGAAATAAATGGCCAAAACCTGGCAAACAGCATGTTCTACAAGGAAATAAATTAGACTGGCATAACTACAGTGACTGCTGATTTGTACTAATCATTTGTAAATGAAATCCTTTTTTCATTAGCATTTCCATGCTCCCATGCATAATTTACCATAAAGGTTTGCAGGCACTAACACAGTTTTCACAAATTAGTAGTAATTTTGTTGTTGCTGAAACTTAGGAAACTTTTTAATGCAGTAGGATTTTTGCATATGAAGAAAACCATAACCTTGGTTTCCTAAAAGTCAGATTTAGTGTTTAAAATGTACGTAAGGGGCCTGATTTCCATTCTGTATCCTTTTTGTAGCAGTCTGAATACAAAGTAAGTATTAAAAATGACCAGAGCAACCAGAGGAAAATAGTAGGTTTAGACCCTGTTCCCTGTAAAATGCTGGAGTTGTTTTCTAGGTGGGCATGGGATGAGAGTTTTATTTTCTATTTGATAGCTACTACAAAATCAATTAGAAGTCCTACCTGACAGGTGTCTTGCTAACAAGCACCATATATTACTGGCACTCACCTTGACCACGTCTTTTTTTTTCCTCTCTCTCTTTTTGTTTTTTATTTCCCCTCCCCATCCCTCACTCTCATCCCATTCACCCCTCAGAAATGTTTCTTTTCCACTGGATTGGAGCACGCTGGCCCAGTGATGTGGGGAGATCTTAAAGCTTCTGCAAGCTGATAAATAAAAGAATATGATTTCCAAAGCAGATCTGGCAATGTGTCAGCTTACTGGAACAGTGGAAATCAAATAAAAATCAACTCTGTGAGGCAAGGGACCAGGACTGAAGATATCTGGAGACAGAAGAGAAATAATCCATTTATTCTTGGAATAGTTTCACAGGTAAACTAAAAAGTTTGGAGTAGGTAAACAACTCCAGGGATTGAATAGAGCTTGACCCAATAGGAGTAGGAAACTATAGAAATCCCTGAGGTTTTAAATTATCTGATCTTCAGATCATTTCTATTATTCCTGTAAAAATTCAAAAGGGAGAAGTTCTTGTAGGGAATCTGGTCAATTTTGAAAACATTGCATTGGTGCTTCTAGTCCAGAAGTGCTGGATTGTGCTTCTAGAAATAGGTTGAAAACCACAACTCGCTTGATCACTTTTTGGAAATTAACTACATATTTTGTTTTCATTTTTTCGTGGCCTCTTTGCTCTTGCTTTCACTTGTACAAATGTCCTGGGAATAATGAGGAAGCTTCTGGGAGCTGGGACACAGCACGGTTGGACACGGGCAGGGTGGGGGGGTTCTCGTTCACCTCCTTTCTCCTCAGTTCACTCTTTCTGCTCCCAGTATTTGTGCAGGGGAGGGAAACAGAAAATCTGTTTCTGTGTTCCCATCTTCCAGCAAAACCTGCAGCAGAGTGGGACCAAGGGGCTAAAGAGAATATGATGGGATAGAATTGCTTTACGTTAGAGAGCGTCTCAACCCTCTGTAGTGTTGGAAAGAAATGGCTGCTCATGTGCTTTATGTGATTAGAGCCCTGTTCTGTGAACTGCTGGGCAAAGAATGCATTATGTATTATTTTTATGATACAAAGTCCATTTAGAATTTATAGATGCTTGTGCTGTTGGTTTCAATGGATTTTTGCTTAGTGGGAAAAAGAAAATAACACAGTACTGTAATGGCACTGTGGCTGTTCCTGCATCTTGTGAGATAGGAACAGTATTGAGGCCCCTATGAAGTTATGTGGCCATTAAAACAAGGAAATTAAAGACTGGAGAGCCTTTAAAATAGAATTATTATTTGAAAATGTTTTGGATTATCGAAACAGCAACTTTCTGCTTAGAGTGGTACACGCTGGATTTTGTAGATTGAGGGTGTGCATGACATGAGATATAATAACCTGCACAACGTGATTTTTTTACAAGCAGTTTGAGATCCTTCTCATCTGCATCTTTACTCTTTATTTCTTGGGGGTTTTGGTTGTGTAGTTAAGACAAGAATACAGGAAAAAAAAATGAAATGTATCCCAGGAAGATAAGAATATTAATTTCATGGGTAAAGCTGGAACAAATCTCTCTCTACAGCTCTGATTGGTAGTGGGGTGAGGGACAATTTAAATGCCCCTTTTCTATCAGCATTATCCTTAGTACACCTGCATGTTTAGCCACTCAGTAGGAACCAAATCTTCCTACCACGCTGTGCCCTGCAGTCACTGTGTAAGTCAGACTGAGGGTTCCCACGTGAGTTATTCACTGAGTCCTGCCAGCTGAGTCGAGATGCTGTGCTGATACTCTGCTAGTTGTGGATGTAAATTGAATTGTGACAAATACACAGAGAAGTGTATTGCCTGAAGACTGAAATCAATGCTTGCATGTTCTCAAACAACATTATTTTTCACTTACACCACTTTTAAGTGAAGTCATTTTAAAGGGACTGCATATTTCATGGTTTATATACGTTGGTTTTTTTCTTCCAGCAGAAAAATATCAGAATAATAAATCATCACTTGAGAAAGTTTTGCCACGTTTAGTGATTTCATTAGAAATATTTTTCTGCGTTTACAGTATGCGAATGTTTCTCAGGCACTGAGGAAAAAAAGAAATTGCCTCATTTTACACTGAAGTTATGTGTAAAAAGTCTAGGGGTGGGTTTATTTGTTTTCTTCCTGGACTGTCTTTACACACTAAATGGGTTAACAGAAATGTGTGCATGGACTTTTTATAAGGTTCAAACTTTAATTTACAGCACCCATTACCTCCAGTGAAAGATGTGCCTGTGTTATTTGGGCAGCCTTACTATAGAGTAATAAGGAAGGATTTTAGTATAGTGGTAAAATCTTACATCTACTTTATGAGAGAGACAAATGCAGGTTTCTTAAGCAGCATATTATCATGTAGAATGTTTATAAGGTTTGTTAGAAAATCAAATTTAAAAGTCTGTCATTTTCTTTTGAGAGACACTTTAGATCACAACATTACAAACAACAATCTTATAACTCTAGTTAAAGTTAGTAGAAAGAACTCCCTCTAAAGTGCTCAAAGAGTTTAAAACCTCTTCTCTTTAAAACTTATTACTTAAGTAATGAAGTAGAACAAAACTAAAAGATCTCTGTTCAGGCATTAAAAGTTTGAGGAATTAAAATCAACACTGAATCATTCCTCTTGCTTTCCTTGAAAGAATACCAAAGTCCAACTCCTGAAGAGCTTAGAAACAGTTTAATTGGCCTCTTGGTGTTTTAAAGCTGAAAATATGTGTATGAATATTACCCAAGATTAGTTTTTCAGAGTGACACCACTACAACTAGTGAAGCTGTTCTCTTAGAGTCAGAGCACTTTGGCTGACTGGCCTGAAGAATTTATCCTAAGATTAGAGTAACATTTTGAAATAATCAAAGTAATTCAGAAGAAGAATGAAATGGAAGAAAAAAAATCTCTGTTCATGTACTTTTGAAAAGGTTTGTTTGTTTGTTTAATGCTTGGAATGGACACAGAATCTTCTGGTTTTCTGGAATTGCCTTAACTTGTGTCTGTGTGTGTTGGCATTTTTGGACTCATTGACTTAAATTTTTGAAAAATTTGCCCAAACCAACATAATTCCACTGAAATGGAATAGAATAGATAGAATGGCTGTATAATATCCTAAAGTTCTGTTCAAATCTGGGCAGAACTACAGTGGGTATTTACAATGGGTATTAGCACTGTGAATGACTGCAGAAATAATAACTTTGATATCAAAACTAGTATATAGAAAATTACATCCTTAACCTGGAAAGCTCCCTCATACCCCATGTTAAATTAATTTGCTAAGCCAGAGGTTTCTTTCAATACATTCTTTTAAGCTTAGTTGCTCTTAAGGAGTGGAACTGTCATGAAATTTTTTCACATTCCTTATATTCTATTTTTCTGGTTTCTTAAAGTGAAGAGTTTAGTGATAAGTTAAAATCTACAGGACAATTCCACAGTAGTAGTAGCAATAATAATAATAATAATAATACTGAAATGCCACTGAATTTGGGTACCCAGTCTTAAACTTCTTTAGAAGACCCGAATTTCGGTAAAAAGCACACTTACTTAAAAAACTGAGCCTTTTGGGGAGGTCTCAAGGTGCCCACATTAATCCAAGGCTTGTTTTTGTGATTTAAAACCCATTCAATGAAAAACTGGCATTCTGGACTTCAAAGTCACTCTTTTTCTCTCATTGCTGACCTCGTGCTTAAGAGAGAGGGGTTGAATGAAATTTATTGGCAGCTTTTATAATTGTTTTGAAACCACTCCGCCTTCTCACTTTGTAATCGACTGCGTTGGCAAAGCTTTCCAAAAGAGCCAAGAAGGTCACTGAGAAATAGCTGGCCTCAGCCTTACTTAAAACTACATTTGTTAACTTATGTTACATTTTCTCTTAAAAACAAATTAACAATTTGAAACAGTGGTACATTGATTGGCCGATTATAATGGAATTTCTGTGAAGAATATACAGCATTACCTCCTCATTTATAACACATTAGTTCTTCATTATTGCATCATTACAATGAACGTCAGAAGGATTAATAATATCTGCACACAGTCAGTGTTACCAAAAATCATTCCCAGTCTATGGATTTATTTGGCCCATGGTCATTCCACGCATGCATTTTGTTTCAATGATCCAGAGTGCTTTTAATAACATGGAAATGAAAAAAAAAAAAAGGAATAAAATGCTGCAGTCACATACCTTGTGAGGCATTAGCTGTGTTTTATCCAAGGAAAACAAACTGTGAATACATACTGGTAACCATGAAATCTCTTAGCCCCTTTCTTTTACTTTAACTGAGGTCCAACAGAGATGTGTGACTGGAGTCTAAAGTGTATTAGAAAGTATTTGGCCTGCCTTTTTCTAGCAGAGTATTTTCATTGTTCTATGAAAATTGAAAAGCTTGGACAGCTGTTGAAATCAATGCAGTGCAGGTTTTTGTTTGTTTGTTTTTAAACAGCAATTGCTGTCAGTTCCTGGTTTAAAAAAAAAAAGTTTACATAAGTATCGAACCAGATGAAATCTCATTTGCATTCTACAGAATTAAAAAGGTGATTGGGGAACACAATATAATGTTTGGAAATAATAAAAATTATAACATCTCGAATTTTAAAAAATCAAAGTACTTCTTTATATCAAGATGAAATGTTTTAACCTTTTCAGAGTTATTTTGCCTGTTTTTCTCACAGGAATGTTTTAGCAAACTGCTTTTATTCACTGCATCTGCAACTTTCACTGCAAGTTTCTGATCAGCAGCCACCACTCTGTTCATCATATTTCTCCATTCCCCTTCAACCAGCTGATGGATTTGTAGGCTGTGGAGGGCTCCTAGAAACGCAGTTTTTACTGCTACTGATGTGAAAGTTTTAGGATATGACCTAGTCCAGCAGAGGGTGGCAGAGATAATACGGGTGGTCAAAGTGAGAAGTGGCAGAGCTGACGTAGAAGCTAAAAGTGAGAGTGCTAAAGGGGTTCCTAGGAGTCTGCAAAGTCAAATTTGCTGCATCCCAGACTGGAGGAAGCTGTTTCATTCCTTGGTGCCTCATCGTAACCTTGGGTGCATCACGCAGAGAGCTGAGATATGGGAACTGTGTATAAAACGAGGGGGAGTGTCTGTCCCTGCCTCCTGTCTCACCACAATCACTGCCCAACCTTCCAGTTCCTGGATTGAAACACTGGAGCCTGAGACAGCAGAGAGAAGGGAGAACAAAGAACAGAGATGAGAGGAAAGGAGACCCTGTAAGTGGGGCATGGGGCTTGTAACACGAAGGCAGGAGTGATCTGCCAGCTCTGTGACAACTTGGCACGGGAAGCTGAGGGAGGATCAGCCTTGTCAGCTGGATGGGAAACAGAGCTGGCCTGGCAGGGACAGGGAAAGGGCAGCAGACCTGCAGATGTAGCAAGCTGTGGGGAAAAGAACTGCCCAGCTGCCTGCCAAATAACACTGCAGAGGGAAACAACCCCAGGTGATCTGTCTGTTCCAGTGTCTGAGATCATTTGTATTTTTACTCATTCCAGTGGAGGGAATTTGCAGAGTTCACATGGAAAGGATCATTATCAGGACTCCGTTCTCTGGGATGGCTCCTAGAGGAGTTTCTTCATGAAAAAGAATCAAAGTGTGTCCTAAAAGTGCTTCTGAAATACTGTAAAATAACTTTTTTTTTTTTCTTCCAGCTTTAACTCCCAGCAAACCACCTCTTTGGTTTTTTGGTGTCTACCTTGTATATCATGGAAATGCTAAGCAGTAAAGCTTCAACCTTATCAAATGCACAAAACAGAAAGCAAGGAGCATAAATGCATCTTCTTACCTGAGTAAGCAATGGAGATGGAAGATTTCTGCTTAAAAAGACCCAAAACCATCAGGAAACAAGCCCAGGCTAGTCCAAAGCAAGCTTCTCTTGCTTGTCAAATGTGTTCTCTAAAATATTCCAAACATACCCTGAAAGAGTTATAATTCATAAAGGTGCACCTGACACAAATACTTCATATTTGGAGGTTTTTTAATAACTAAGCAGACTCTGGGTTTTTTCAGGTCTTGATTTAATTTGTCTCAGTTTTAATATAAATGATTTGAACTTATTCATAAATAACAGTAGTGTCAGAACTGATGCATTAGTTGAAAAAAACCTTATATGTTTTTCAGTGCTAATGAGATTTTATTTTTCATTTTTTTTTCAGAACGTGTAGTAAGAATTGTCAATATTTGGTGTTAGTAGTATAGTGAGGCAATCCTAATGAAAATGATGTCTTTCTAACTAAAAGGTTCCCAGGAGTAGTATTAGGAGAAAAATACTCACCTTAGAATGGAACAAATCAGACTAATTCCAGGCTAAATAAAGCAGTTTTGAGTGGTGTATGATGCATCAGCTTAATTAGGTTTTGGAAAAGACAAACTACAACAGCACCCCAAAAATAATAATAAAAAGATGATTTATTGTAAGTTTATGCAAGGAAATGTAGTGACAGAAATACATCTAATATAATACTGCTATTTGTATATACCATGATTGTAAGGTTTAAAGTTTTCATGCAGCTGCAAGCTTTTTGTTTGTTACCTGAATTACACAGAGGAATTACGGAACTATTCAACTCTCTGAAAGACTGATACAGAGTTTTTCAGCTGAGCTTCCTGACTGAAGGAACATTTGCTAAATCTTGTTAGAATTGAGCACAGACATGAACATACTGAACTGCCAATGGTTTGCAATATTTCTGTGTTGAAGCCTCTCCAGAGGTAAAAAGAGTTGCAACTTTGAATCTTAAAGAATCCTTGTTTTCATGTGCCTAATTTCCCTGGAGCTGGGGGTCTTATGCAAGGAGATAATTAGGATTATTTTGGACTAGAGTAATGTTACCAGTAGAAATAAGTAGAATTTCCTCAGATGTAGGGTAGTACTGACAAGGTCATAAAAATTGGAAACCATAGGGACCATCATGAAAAATAATCATAGAATCATAAGATCATGGAATCAAAGAATGGTTTGGTTTGGAAGGGTCCTTAAAGGTCATCATCCCTGCCATGGGCAGGTACACCTTCCACTAGCCCAGGTTGTTCCAAGCCCCGTCCAACCTGGCCTTGGACACTTCCAGGGATGGGGCAGCCACAGCTTCTCTGGGCAACCTGTGTCAGGGCCTCACCACCCTCACAGGGAAGGATTTCTTCATGATATCCAATCTAAACCTGTCCTCTTTCAGTCTGAAGACATTCAACTATTGTAAAATGAGATAATAGAGTAAAAAAGGATGGTTAACTTAGTCTTATGGTTAGACATAGTTACAGACTCCCAAATCCTTGGAGAGCAACAGTTGCTCATTTAGCTCTTTCCTTTAGCCTACGGAAGAAGTGGAGGACAAATAGATAAATCCCTTAAAAGCAATGAAAAACTTAATGTGTGCATGGAAAAGAGTCAGGGAACAGTTCTCTAATTTCATATGAGACAATGTAGGGCACCTGTTGCATTGACCAGTGTCTGTAAAGCACCATTCAGTTATTGTTGGTAGCAAATTATCCAAATTAGTACAAAGTCTTAAAAAAATCTATGCTGCCTGAAGTTTGTTTGTTTGTTTTGTGGGGTTTTGTTTTGTTTGATTTGTCTGTTTGGGTTTTGGTTTGGTTGGTTTAGTTTGTTTCCTGGGGGTTTCATTTTCTTTGGTTTTGTTTGGGTTTTGTTTGGTTTGACTATTTTGTTTTGTGGGGTTTTTTTGGTGAAACCAGATATTATGATCTCTAGAGATGTGTTGCATTACTGCATCAATAAACTTAGTTCCAGGTCATTTCTAGGCTTATAAAGCATCTGTGGGGTGAAAAAAGTATAAAGCCACACTTGTACCTGGCTATACGTATGTACATATGTGTATGTTTTCTGGGGGAATATGAGAAATGATTGTAGCAAAATTGCAGCGTAAAACTTGCAGAATTTACTTATTGCAAGCCTGACAACACTAATCATACAGTTCCAGTGGCAAGTTGGCCTCTGATGTGCAGCCTTCTTGGCTGAGGGTCCTGTCAGCGTAGTAAGAACAGATGGAGCAGATGTAGCTGCAAAACCCCTCCAAGTGCCTCTGCCAAGGTGCCACTTCCATCCAAGGTCTTGGTTCTGGGATGGCCAGGAAGGAGAACTTCTTCCCTTCGTTTTACTGGAGTGGTTTAAGTAATTTGTAAACTGGAGGAGTACAAATTTTTCAGACAGTAACAGGTGCAGAAGACTTCAGGGAGAGGCCAGAGTCAGCAACAAATGGGAATGAGGATAAAGAAGCTGGCAGACAAATCCTGGCGTATTGATTTTAGCCTGCCAGAATGTATATTGGATGAGGCTGGAGACCTGCTGACTCTGTCCTCTCCTAAAGACTGCTGAAACATTCAGATTAGGAGGCCTGGGAAGCAGCAAACTAGAAAGACAGATTCTTTTCAGTAAAATAAGTCTGATTTTAACTTTTAATCACATATGCAGAGATTTTAATTTTTTAGAGCATAATATAGGCCTAAGGAGTTACTGTTCATTGTCTTTTTAGATACAGATTATTATTAGAGCTACAGGTTAAATTACATTTTCTTTCTGATGAGCTGCTTGGGATTACAATTTTTCCTTTTATGTGACTGTATAACTTCCATTAATTCAAATGGGAAAAGCATACATGTATTGCAGAGAGAATAGATTTCATTGCTCTTGGCATGTTATTGTTCCCTGCTGTCAAGAATCAAGGTGAGTATTCTGGTCCAGATCTTTTATTTAATGTAGACAACCACAACACAACATTTTACTGGGTCTTTCTCAGAATTAATATTTTCAGTGACTGAAGTGAATCTAGGTCATGAAACTTAGAATTCTGTCTTGATTTCAGATTTATTGACAAATCTAGTCCATGTATTTGAAAACACAAGGGAAATTGCTCACAAACTGGAGGGTTTTGTGAGCAATTACGTGAATGGAAACTTTTTATTATTCTATTTCTTTTATTCTGACATCTCTCAGTTTTTTATCCAGCTTTATTTTAGAAATTAACTTATTAAACAGAGATTGTAAATCAATATGTGCTTATTTAGCGTTTCTTAAGGTTCTGTCAGTGTACTAGGGCTGTAGTGAGAATATGAAAGCCACTGAGGTTTCCTTAGGTGTCATTGTCTTCTTAACAAGTAAACTATTTGATTCCTGTTTATTCATCAGTATAATATATAAGGAATAACCAAATGAGTGACACAGAATCATTATTTTATTCACATAGTGAGGGAAATTAAGATCCTGAACTGTAAAACTGTAAAGGCAACCCAGTCCCATGGATTGCTGTAGGAATTGATACAGTGCTGACATTGACCTCCACAGGAGCAGACTTTCTGTGATTAATGGGTTTAATTAGGCTTGACTGCCTTTCCTGTCTACTCCAGGGGTCCTCATTTTTTCTTACTTTTGTCCTAAATAATGCCCACATTTCATCTTCCACACTGTCTTTTAAACAGCCTTTGCAACATAATCTTAAACTGTCAGTCCCGTATTCGTCTGTGCTAAGTTGCCTCAGGTCAGGTGAGGGAACATATGTTTCTTGTTAAGAATAAAATCCCAATCACCATTTTAGGTAGTGCAGGTGAGAACACTTCAAACAGCTTCTGGTTTGGTGCTCTAAGGTACTAGAGGAAGAGGAAACACAAACTTGGTGTCTGTGTTAGCTTTGCACCATCATTAACAGCCCTGAGTGAAGAGAGGAGCCTGTTCTATGTGCTGAAGGTATCACAGGTATGATTCCACATGTGAATGTTTCTTAATAACTATGAATGTTTTAAACTTAGAGTTCTTTCTTACTGTGCTACTACAGATTTAAGATTAAGTACTGGTTGTGTTTTGTGAACAAAAGATGGGTTTGTTTTTAAGGAGTCTTCTTAGTAAAATCTGAGTGAAGCTTTCATGCTGATGTACCCGAGGTTAGTATAGTCTGGTCACAAAAAAATGGTGTGTTGTTAATGTTCTTATTCTTCAGAACTCACCTCCTTGCAGCAGACTCTGAATAGCCCCCCTGGTCAGAAAATTGAGGTTTCTCTTTATGTCCAGAGCTGCCCTATTTACAAGGAATACAGGATTGCCCCCACAACTGGTAGTTGCAGAATCTTCTTCTAAGGAAGGCCTCTCCTTCCCAGAGAAAACATGATGCCTGTAAACTGTAGTTGCATTATATGTGAGACCAGAGGCTGGTCCTGGTGCTTCAGTTTCAGTAGCATCTCTTAATCAAACTTCTGTCACTGAAATACAAATTAGTTCTGAATTGCATAGCACATGTTTTGTTATCCTTTAACGAATAAGAAATTATATACATACGGGAGTTTCAATATATATTGTGCTTTTCAATTTAGCTATAAATCATATGCAAATTTTATTTCTCTAGCTGGACCTTTGTTGATGGCAGGGGTGGTTTTCATAAGTACTGGGGAAGTGTTGTAATGAAACAAGTATTTTACCCCAGGTCTAGTATGATCAACTGTCTCTTCTCCTCTGACTCTCTACTAAATAATTCCAAGTTATTTAACTGCAGTTAAATAATCTTTTGAGCTTGTGTTTCTCCTTGAAGATATCTGTCTAGTGTTTAGTGCTCTGCACAGTAAATGGCCTGTAAGGGAAGCTCACAGGAATATCAAAGGGGCATTGTCACAGGTTCATTCTATCACTATATGATGTGAAAAAATCAGGGGTTTGTTCTTTTTCTCTATAAATTTTTTTTCATTTTGGAAAACTATTGTAAAGAATACTTCTGTGTTGTACAGAAACTTGCATGTAACCGGGAAAGCAATAAATTTAAATTTGAATAGAGGACAATAGGAAAAAAAGGGAAAAAAAAAATCTGAATGTTTAATAACATCAGAACTTAAAGGTTGGTGACCAGTTTAAACCAAGTTTTCAAAGTCAGTGTGAGAGCACTCTGTGGTGGTGTGTCACAGCATCTGAAAATCACCTCAGAGCGAGATTTGATGAGAATTGATTGTAGCCTTATCATTTCAAGGTTGTTATCAGATAGGTGCTAACTCATGGCAGGTGTTTGTTTATCTTGAGTAGATAATGCTGCAGAGCCCTTGTCACCTGGCTGGAGAAATTAGGAGATTTCTTCTGGCAAGAAGTGTGTGTG
This sequence comes from Corapipo altera, assembly GCF_003945725.1. Lineage (NCBI taxonomy): Eukaryota > Metazoa > Chordata > Aves > Passeriformes > Pipridae > Corapipo > Corapipo altera. The sequence continues at coordinate 2,004,052 of NW_020884891.1, read as the reverse complement.
CACGGGGGATGTGGCAGAGAAGGAAAAGTTGTATTTTGATGCATTTTAAGGAAAAAAAAAAAAAAAAGAACAGATTTAAAACACAGGCATTGGATTGGGGTTTTCTGCCCATGTTTTCAATTTAAATAGGTTTGCTACTAGTTTATGTGTAGTATGCATCCAAGGTAGTAATTCTGTTGTATATTTTTGTGAATGAGTAGCAAATACACTTGTGGAAGGGACTAATATTTGTACATTAGTGTTCTGCTGACAGTGTAGAAAGAACTGGCTAATAGAGTCAGAAAGATGCAAAGAGTTGAGGAAAAAGTGGGTAGGTAAAACAAAAATTTTCTTGTGTATTTTTGAACTTCTGTCCTAAATGGTTTTATTCTCATGTCCTTTTGGTCACTATGACTTAATGAGGTGAAGGATAGGAGATTATGAAACAATGATTGAAGTCTACTTTCAAATCAAATTTCTGGCATGGCAGAATATATAGAAATATTCCAGTTGTATCAAAACTGGAATGTGTGCCCAAATTACACACCACCAGCTATTCCCACATGGACAGTGTTATCTACTATAACTTAACCAACTATCTTTTGACAGGTGTAACCTAATTAGTTCAGAGCTATTCCTTAACTCCTTAAGGGTCACCACGTTACCTCAGAAATCAAAATACACTTGCATTTCAGAGAAAAATGTTATTTTCCCTTAAATAGTAACACGTTAAAACCTGAACCCGTAAAAACCAAAAAATTTATTTAGATTATAAAACTCTCATTACTTTGTGTTTTAAGAGCATAAATGAAGCCATAGAGAACTGTGCTTTATTCTGCATGAATTGTAGTGCTCGCAGTTGTTCATTTAATAACCTCAGTCACTAGCCAGAGATGTCTTAAAAAAATAAAATCTAAGTATTTTAAAATATCCCATGTGCTCTGTAAATGTAATTAAATATAAAGTATTGTAAATTAGTTCTCTAAGCAGAGATTTTTTTTCTATGTTTATAAAGTGTAGATTTTATTTAAAAATAGATAAAAATATATAATTTCTGTTAATGTTTATATCTTTGTAAAACACTTAATGAAGTAGAAGCTAGGCTGTTTTATGAATAATTGAGGGCAGAAGAATGACTCCCATCAGCGTACTCTGGCTTTGTCTGAGATAATATCTTCTATAAAATCTAATGATACTTTAACCCACATTATTTGTGGAAGCATTACTTACTTCTCTTTGCCTGCTTGCTCTTTGCATTTCTTTGTCACACACATACAGAAAAAGTACTTTATTAATTAATCTATCACAACACATTTGTCTTAACGTATCAATCTTGTTTTCCAATCTCATTATATTGAGGTGTTGAATGATACCAGCTACACAGTCCCGACACTTTGTTCTGTGTCCTGTCACCACCCACAGAAAGCAGAGAACAGCTTTTCTTGATCAATATCCCCCCCAAAATACAGCAGAAACAAATTTATTTAACCATGTATTGACCATAGGTTTTCTCAGGTGGTTAGTTTGTAAAAAATAAGTTGTAAATGAATGTGTTCATTTTTCTTCTGACAACCAAGGGCAAATCTGATGCTTTGCTGAGTTCATGGAATAAGGTGCTGAGATTCCTACCAGTTATATCTCTTTGTGCCCTCTAGGAAAGTGTCAGAAGAATGTATCGAATTGCAGTTACTTAGCAGACTTCATAGGAAATAAAAAGCAGTGGAGATATTGTGCTACAGGTTATGTTGGTTGCAAAATCTGAAGATTTACCACTGGTGTGGTGGTAATCTCAAGATGATGTAAGAGCTGAAAGAATTGAGTTATAGAAACCAGATTCCCTGGTGTTGAAAACTGGCATAACTTGGATGGTTGAAAGCAAGAAGGATACAAATGAGTGATGAGATTTAAAAATAATGGTGGGATATCCCCCCAAAATCTGTCAATTCTAGAGCTGAGAATAGAGATACAGAATAACCCTGCTTTGCTCACTGGCTTGTTTTGTGGTTTTGTCAGCCAAGGTCTTTATGAACGAGTCAAACACTTGGCAGAATGCTCTGGGTGTCAGTGGTTGCCTAGTTGAGCTGGATAAACTCGTACAAGTCCTTCCAGCTTTGCTGTGGTGCTTTGAAACAAAGACACATCAAAGCCCCGGGTGCCTCTCCTCAGTTTGAGAGCACCACCCCAGCCACCTCCCTTCTGAAAGCAGAGGGACATCTTGTGCTTTCTGTTCTTCCCTGATGATTTGCATTGAAGAGATTGGTCACCATTCTGTTTGTTGAGCAGCAATAAATTCTATGGATTCTTTGTTTAGGAAGTTAATTTATTAATTCATTGTGTATAGAGCTATATCCCAAACAAAGCCTGGATCTCCAAGCTGTGCAGTTTTGAGGAGGTTTATAAGCAGGTTCTGCTAATCTGAAAATATTAACTGCCTTGTTGTTAATAGAGGTAAATACGTAGTTTAGCTTCAGGATTATTATTATTTCTCCCTTCTAATCCACAAGGAAGAGCATTATTACATTTCTGACTAACAAGTTTTCTTCTGTGTATCTCCTCAACCGTGCCTCTCCTACCAGAGCACAAGAAGCATTTGGAAAACATTCTCAGGCACATGGTGTGATTCTTAGGCCTGTCCTGTGCAGGGCCAGAGTTGGACTTTGAAGATCCTAGAGGTTTCCTTCCAACTCAGGGTATTCTGTAATTCTATGTGTGTTGCCCATTCACTTCCCACAGTTTCCTTTGCTTTCATTCCTAAACAGAGTAAGAAACTTTACTTTACCAAGCTCCCAGTAAAGTCTTAGTTGCCAGCAGGTGTAACTTGTGACCTTGGAGCCCCTTTCAGATACCTCAAGCATTTGCAATAAAAATCTCAACCCACATCCTCCAAAGAGTGCAACAGGAAAGTGTTTGCAGAGACTATACTTGGATTAAGAAATCTACCTTTTTGTACAGTCAGGAGCGCCTGGGAATTTCATAGAGACAAAATCTCACTCCCAAGTCATCCCAAAGGAAATGATCTCTGTGATAGTTGCAGGATGTCCCTGGAATTGATTTTTCTTTTTTTCTCCTCAGATTTTTTCTTTAATGAGTGTATTTGCTAATATTTAGATGACACTTCCTCTGAGAACAACATTAGAAGAAATAACTGTGCTGGGCAAACCCAAAACTATGTCCTGTCCACGGTATCCTGCCTCCATTCAAGGCAATAATGGTTGACCAAGGAAGAGTGAGGATTTGTAGTGCCTGTCTCATACCTTCTGTATCCATGTTTTCATGATAAGTCAGAGAACTCTGATACATGTCCTGTACTCCAAAGTCGCAGGCCTTACAATGATTTTCAGTCAAGTAGGGTAATAATTTCCTTTTTTATCCATCATGGAAATTCGTGCTCCCATAGTTCATATGGCTTAAAACCCAAAAAAATTACATGAATGGTCACCATACCAAGGTTTTTTATCAGCTGTGTTTATTGTTTAGTTACTGATTCAAGATTTTGTGTGGTTTTTAGATAATTAAATTTGAATAAGGCTTAAATATACCTATTGGCCAGCTAAATTGGTTACAGGGTATTTATGTTAATAAAATACAAAATTATATTACAGAACAGTATGAGCAGACTAAGACTGCTCCAGTTGTCAATATGATGGAAATTACTCAAAGAAAGCAATTAAAACTCAGATCCATGCCTAATTTGTTATTGGTTGTAAATCCAGTGAATTCATCTACACATCAAGTTGTAGGATACTATATGATCATGGGCACTGTAGCAGAGTGTCCTATCAATATGCTGTCAATAGAAAATGATAAAAACAAATATATCATCCCCCTGAAATAATATGCAAATCCCAGCATTCTTCCATGCTATTAAATGGCCAGAAATGATGAGGAAAAAAAGCTGAAATCTGCAAATGAAGTCTGCAATTTCATGTAGATTTCTGTGATAAAAACTAAATATAAACTCATATACTGCAGTTTTTGATTGGACCCCACTGTAAAGAGGAGCATGAAAGAAAACAAAAGAAAATATTTGTGAGAAATTCTGGAAAGATTAACATTAATATTACCATAGTATTTAAGCCTTTAATTCAGTGCCTTGCAGAAGGATGTTTATATTGTTTAGCATAAGTACAATACTGATATACCTATGTTCATGTCATGAGGACAAAAAGCATAATAGACTAAAATTACTATCTGTTAACTGATTTTTTTTTTTAAATTATTTTTCAATGGATTATGGCTTTGAAAGAGAAGACCCATAGAGCAAAACTCTTACCTAAGGCCCCAATCACCTCCTCATTTATTTGTTTATTTTCCTTAAAGAATATTTAATAGTTCATATTTTTATTACATCCATTCAAATATAGAGTATGAAAGGGTAAAATCTGCAGGAATTCCAATCAGCATCTAAATAAACAATTTTATAAATTATGCATCTCACAATAAATCTTGTATTAATTGTTCTTTAAATTGGGATGGCTATACGTGTAAGAACATGGATTTTTCACCTACTCATGAGCTGGTTCAAAACTGTCTGCATCATTTTAGGTCTTATTATGACAATTTGAGAATGTAGGAGAAAAATTACAGCACTGGGAAAATTGAGAGGGTGGGTTCATAACAGAGCCCAAAAACAACATGAGAATTTGTATACCATGAGCCTCTGGGGAAGGAGCTGTTTCTCATAAATTAAGAAATCATATTTAGAAAACACAGATGCCTAATATTTTTGTTTGAAGAGTAATGTGTTTTCTGAATCATTGCATTAATTTTACAGTGTTGATTAAGATACTTCTACAGTAATGGAACAGATTATTTGCATTTTATGCCAAGTAACTGATTATGCTTACTTGTAACTTGTATGTTGTGATGTAAAAACTCTTTTGATATATAGCAGTCTATATTACTTAGCCTGATTTATTGATGCCATCTTTTGCCTTTAGGGTGTGTGGGGCTAGAAATATGAGTAGAACATTAAACGGTACTAAAGAAAAAGGACTGGCAGATGCTTTTCCATCTTGGCATTTCCTTTTTAACCTTAAGAAGTGTGGCTAACACAGCAAATGTAGCTGCAGATGAATATTCCTTATTTCTGCACATAGACACAGTATAGTAAGTTCATGGAACAAAACCAGCAAAGAAACTGGACTTTATTCCCTTTTTTCAATTCTCCCTTCAAGAAAATATATTGATGGAGCAACATCTCTTTCTGCTGTTTGTCTTATAGCTGTTTTCTAAGTAACATCACACATTTGTTAAGTATATTTTCTGTATTTCTTTAGCTTGGTGTTCATATCTATGAACTCTCGAACTTAATTTCTGCAAGGTCTTTGCGTGATAAAAACCATGTCCTGTTCACATTAGCTGGAGTCCCAAATGTATGCCTAGGAGAGAAGAGCTTACCTTGGTGTTGAAGGGGAAGGTGTGTGCAGCAAGCACCAAAAATGTTATCTGCACAATTGAATAGAAACTTGGGAGTTAAAGATATCTATCTGAGACATCATCTCTTTGAAAGCAACATGTTTCTGCTGGTAAACCAAATTAACATTTTAAAGAATTCTTTGGCTTGGTTATGTTTATATATGGAGATGCAGAAACATCAGTCGTGTAAGTTGTCCACCACATCAAGTAATTTTTACTCTGTTGTTTCTGCACTTCTGCATATCACTGACAGAAAAAAAGTATAGAAAATATACCCAGCCATGGAAATTTACAGTGATAAAACCAAAAATTTGCTCCGTGAAAGTAACACTAACAGAAAGTAGGACTTGGCATACTATTAAGATAGAAAATATAATCTCCCAAAACAGACTACTGTGATAATTCAATAATTTTGAGTGGCTAGTGCCATCAGTTAATGGTATTAACTTGAACTCTAACCTTGGTAATAATTGTGTCGTAGCTTTCCTTCAAAATGTTTTGAATAATCCACCATTATTCTGATGCAGGAGTTCTTACACTCCCTGTAACCAGTCTGGGTTGGGTTGTACTTTCTGCTCGTAGTCCCTCTCTTTAAGTAAGGAATAATTCTGTACCTCTTCATTTATTTTTAGGATGTATAGAGAATATACTGGTCATGGGGATTTACATTTCTTGGGCCTTGTAGAAAATGTAGCATCTGAAGCTTTTTGAGGGTTTTCAGGCAGGACTGACCTCAGGGGATCAGTCCGCTCTGGAAATCAGGTTTTCTGTCTTGCACAGATTGGATGTAACCCTGGCAGTGGAGCAGTTCTGCAGGAAGTGGTAAAATGTCATATTTGTCTGCTAGGTACAAGAAGGAAGATATTTGCAATATTCCACTGACTTGCATTTAGAATAATAATTGGGGATATATCTCCTTATTTGTTTGAGATCCAATAGTTTTGCATTCAAGCAGAATTATAGAAGAAACCTAATTAACCTTTACAAACATAATTCATTAGGCTTGCAAGGCACAACAAACATTTAAGGGAAAACAAGCTACTGGTAGCATGCAAAGGCTGGCACCTTCCTTTTTGTGATGTTTTTACAGCTGTGGCAACAAAATAAGTCAATGCTTTATTTTGATTATGTCTACCCATTTTTCATTAGTTCTGTATAGGCTTTTTGAATCTTTGATTTTTTGACTCTGAATTTGATTTTCCTCCAGTATGGAAAAACTGATTTATTGTAGAACAAATTTATTTTCTGTTCACCTGGTTTACACAATGAAATCTGGGCAAATTAGATTTTACTCACAGTTCAGTCGCAGGAACAAAATGATGTGAATCTCTGTTCATAATGGTCATGAATACATCTCCTGATATCTATTTCCTCTGTACCTTTTTTTTTATGTTTTTTCTCCTCATTACCTAGATTTTTCGCAGTGAAGTCCAGAAAATAATACCAGCAGGTTTTATATTGTGTGATATTCCAAGTTAAAATTGAACTCCACAGGATGTATATGAAATAACACGAATGTGGAACAGCATTTTGACTTCTGTGAATGAACCTAATTTTGAAAAACAGCTCCTTGTGCCCTTCTGATTCTTGTTTGTTCCTCACTAGTCCTTCTGACAGATGGAAATAACAGAGACAGGAGTTGAGAGGATGCAGATGTTTTACCTCTAATATGAACTTTTAAAAGAAACTAATATAGAACTGAATCATCTGCACAACTGAAATTAAAAGCCAATTTTCTATTTATATAATGTGTCATTTCTCTTGGAATCATTTTTCTTGGTGTTTAACTTTGCATCTGATGTTGCTGGAATTGAGTTTTCTTTCTGTGCATCCCCTAATGGGAATAGAAATATGTCATTCTGTAGGTTTGCACAAAATGAGTACGTGTGTTCTGAGCATTTAGTGCTATGGGAGCTTTTGTGTGTCAGGTGAGATATTGTTGTTTTAAAAGCACTGAGAGCAATAAAAATAAAAGGCATTTTCAGAGTATTTATTTTACTTATTAATGAAAATAGCAAGTCTCTTCTACAGCTTTTTGTTGTGGCCTTTAACTTTTCATTAATTCCCTCTGTGAAACGAGCCTGTTCAAAGAATTTGTTCAAAATGGTCTTAAATTGCATTTAATATGAATATATTTTTACCTTTGATGTTTAATGTACTACTGCTATCAAAACATTGACCTCTGCTGGGGGCTTTAGCAGACTGGCAGTTGTGTGATAATTAAGGAGAGTTTGGTGATTGTACAAATAGTTTGGAAAGAGAGTTACAAGATTAGATCCCTTTTCCCTGGATTCCTCCAAAACAGTAAATATTTAGCTGGCAGTAGGTGCCAAAGCAAAGATTAAGACAATTTGCTGTCCTAAATCTCCTGATGAGTCCAGGCCCACCATTCTGGTTGTTGATCAACAGCTGCCCCAGCCAGAAACAGGAGGAGTTGTCAGTGTTTGTGTCCCCAGTGATCTGTTATCTGTTGCTCTGATTAAAAATTATCTCAACCAATGCAAAACACCTTTTTGCCTGTTACTAAACCTGAACACTATGTTCAGATGTCTACTCTTGCCAGCTGATTTTTACAATAAAGAAACTAAGATTGACCTAAGGGTGAATTTCCTCAAAAAAAAAGCTTTACAGCAGAAGTCCAATCAGCCAGTTGGTGTTGCATTTTCTCCTCTCTTTACCACACACAAACTTTTGTGTGACTGGATCAGTTGGCCCCTCCCCTCATGAAAAATTTTGCTCCCATGTTCCCATTTGGGAAATTTTACTTCTTTTTTGAGTCAGTAAAAGTTCTACAACCATGTGTGACTCTCACCCAAAATCCTTTCCAGTAGCACTGGGGTGGATTTCAAAGGGCTCCAAAGGGACTGTAGAAAGAACCAGCAAACCCTTATAACTGAGGATTGGTGAGTGTTGTCTGATGTTTGACACCTGAAATAGGGACCTGCCGTCCTTCTGCAGCAGGACATGAAGTCCCCAAGGAATCAGATGTGATAAAAGGGATGTGTAGCCACCTTTTTGTGCTTGATCCCTACCTTTCCCCTTTTATTTAATATGAGAGATGCAAAAACTCCTCTTGAGGCTCACAGAGTTGCAGAGGCACCCTGTGATACCCAACTATATAATATTTTCCCTATTTTGGATCTCCAGGACTGCCTGATTTTCACCATGCCTTAATCACTCTAAACTGCCCGTGAGTTCATTCCTTGATGATAAATTTTCTGCTTGGATTCATGATATCACCACTGTTAAGTATGTGCAGAAATCCTGTTTTGCTTGAAAATGGCTCTTTTTTTTGTAAATTAAGAAAGTTAAATAAAGGATTTTCTTCTACAGATTTAACATTGTTGAAAAACAGAACATTAGTTGAGGCTGTTTATAGATACATTATGCATCAAATACTTGATGATGTTTCTGTTTCACTTCTAAATATAACCAAATATTCTAATTTGATAGATGAAAAACCACAGAAAACCTGTGCAACTTTACTGGTTCCAAAATGGTCAGACTGGAAGAACAGGCCTCCTTTATGGCCATGAGTGTGGATCATGCAATGTATAGTGCACTGGGGAGAAGTGCTCTCCTATACACTGTATAATCTGTTTTACATTACAATAACCATTTACCATTTAAAAACTGTGTTTATCTTAATTTTATACTGATAGAGACTTTATTCTGGTTCAACCCCTTAGAAACTGGTTTTATTTGGAGTCCAAACTCTTTAATTTCAGAGAGCATGGGGCATTCTGAAAGCATTAAAAAACTGTTTAATGTTCTACATTAGATTTTGTGAAGAGTTGGTAGATTGCAAAAAGGAAACTGTTCTTTTTTTTTTTTAATTTTGTATGTCACACAGTTTAATTCTAGATGCCCATGAACAAATAAAAAGAATTAAATCAAAGGCACAAGATGCCAAAATCACTTTAGTAGGAGTTCACTGAGAGCCTGAAGGTGACAAACTTCAGGAAGTGTTAGGGAATATGTGTAAGCAAAAGGAAACTTGTGGCTTCAATAAAGAAATCTCAGCAACATGCCCTCTGAGGAATCTGTAACAGCTTCTACAAATATTTATACCATCACATTGCCTCAGCAATGCCGTGGAAGAATATTTTGATTTGTGATCTCCCTGTGACCAAAGCAGGCAGAGTGCTGGATTCACAAGCATCCCTCACACCAGTTTGTTTTAATGTGACCACTGCGTGGTTATTGTGCTGGCACTGCAACTGGGTCAAGCTGGGCATGAAGACAGTAAAAATCCTGTCCTGCAGCTCTGCTGGTGTTGGATTGCATGGAAAGAGGTTTTTGGCACATGCAGCCGTCAGCTCACCACACAGGGAACTTTCATGCCCTGGTGCACATTGTATGAAGGTTAATGTAAAAACTCTCTGCTGAATAGCAAAGTTAAAGTCTGGTGGGAAACCTTAAGGCTGGCTGTTGTTTGATGAGGCTGATGTGGATAAACTAATGCAGGACTGCATGTCCTGCATAGTCCCTTTGAACAGGAGAGGCAGCCTGACTCTGTACAGCTAACACAGGCAGCCACTTAAATCAGTTATAAACACTGAGAAAAAATAGCTGGGAACAAGAATTTGAACACTCGTTTCAAAAGAGTTTTTCTATTACTGGATGTTCATCATCAAATATATCTCATATTTTAAAAGGCCTGTTTGCTAAGCAAAAACATCAGGGTTGCTCAGGGGATTCTGAGCATAGATGATCTGTAATAACAGGGTTATACTCAGCCCCAAATGCTTTGATCTGTTCCAAAACCAGATCTGTCTAAATGAAAGCCTTCACTTGCCTATTTTGCCTTCTATTTGAAAATCATATATATAAAATGGCTGTATAACCTTTTATATCTAGCCAAGGCTTTCAACAGATCAAGTGTGCTTCACAGAATAAAGGTAAAACAGAATGTTAGTTTGTGAATCCTTGAATCATTCTGTATTTCCACCACTTAATATACTTCAAACACACATGCACAATCAGGACAAGAAAGCTGTCTCCAAAATTATAAGCAAATTGCAGCCCTTTGAGGCATCCTATAAATTTTTTTCCCCAGCTGCATTTAATTAATAAGAGCTCTTCCTTGTTTTGGACATCCTTGTTTTCATGTCTGTTTTGAAGCCATTTATCCTGAATAAGAGATTGAATAGACAGATAATTAGCAGATTGCAAAGCAGTGTCTTAAGTTTCCTAGTAGTCCTTAACTGCAGTAGAGTCTCTGCAAATATCTTTTCTGCATGAAACCAGAAGTTCACCAACAAGTAAGGCACATGCCATCTAGTGATACACACAGGAATTATAACTTAAAATTAGACGTAGACGCATGATATCCACCAAGGGAGTACTTCTCAAATAAAACATATATTTAGAATGTGGAACTTGAAATTGTGAGCTGGGAACCTAAACTTCTGTTAATTTTTCTTTAATGACTGATGAACTGTGCAAAGACTTTGCAGTCAAATGTAATTTTTGGTCATTTAGGAGCTTTCTGTAATGTAAGACTCAAGGAAAACTCCTAAATGCTCAGTGGTCATTCTTTGTACTTTTATAAAATTTTGCCTGTTGCACTTTAAGTACTAATTGAATTCTTTTGAAAGTAGTTTAAGTTTTATGACACAGTGCCAGTTTTTAAAGTAATAAAATGAGAAGTAGTTTATGAAAAAAGTAGGTTTTGACTGATGAAAACTCATTAAACTGCAGTTATAAATCTATGTTTCCTCTCCCAGACAACTTTTGAAAGTAGTTTTTAGTGGTTTTGGTACCAGGCAGTGTAGCTCGAGGTGCTTTATGGTGGCACAAATGAGCATCACACAGCTGAGAACGAAGGTGAGGTTGCTTTAGACTTGGTATTTCTGTGGCTTTTGGGTCTCCTGTGTTCTTTTCTGATGTCCAGCAAAATTAGTGTTCCTGTAATTAAGTTTGTTGTCAGTAATTCCTCAAGCCGTTGTAACAGTAAGAGAAACCTTTTTACACTGAGTTTCTTTCTCTCCACTGCCCCGTGAGCAGCAACTCCTGCAAGAACTTTTCACAGTTAAATGATTTGTTTTTGAGGAAACTTCCAGGTACCAATTAAAGCTGGATCAATTTATGGCTTTCCTTGGGCATTAGGCTGCACAGATCCTGTGCTCAGGAAAGATTATTTTAACCAATACAGTACCGTGGTATTGATAATTTATAATTTAATATTATTGAAATAAGGTAAACATATTTAGAACTTGGAGCAGGACTATTCAGCTTGGAGAGTTTCTAAAGCCTTGTGATATAAAAGTAATTTATATGGAGAAGCTATACAGTCTTTTCCTTCTGTACACTGTGAAATATTTAACTGTACAACTGTGAATTCAGTGTGAGAGTGTGAAAGAAGAGGGAATCATTATTTAGTGCAGGAGGGTTTTATTAGGCAGACTGCAGTTATGTGCTAGACAAAGTGCAGTAGATCCCTATTAACTATTTAACAGCTATCTACAACAGCAGACACCTTAGAAATTATTAGATGTGCTCAAAACACAGAGTGACTGTGGAGAAAAAGCTTAGAAAAGTGTGTAGATGAACACCCAATTTAGTAACTACAATTTAATATTGGATATCACAGTTCTGGGATTTTCATAAGTAGCAGAAAAACATGTTTTTTTGGGAAAAGGCAGAGATGATCCTCTTCTAAGGTCCGTTCAGTAGCTCATTTTAGTAAATAATGAGTGTCTATTATAAAACTCAGACATAAATTATTCAAATGAAGAATCCATCACTATTCTGCAGGGAAAGATGCTCTGCAGTGTGAATGGAGAGTGTAAGTGGCTGACGGAGTTGGGGTGACCTGATTGAAAACACGTATGCTGCACCTGGCAGTGCTAAAGGAGAGATGACAGCCAGTAATTCCTGCCTGTTATTTAAGGTTAAAAGTAGGGACATTAAATTGTCAATAATTAATTACAGCTTTACTGAGGAGTTAATTATTATAGCCTTTCTGGGTGCAGGAGGCTGCATGAATCTTCCATACTGAGGTTTAGTAATTGAGAAGCAGTTTAGCATTCTCGTCCTGACACAAAGCAGAGTGCAACATATTGCTTTATAAACAGAAACGCTGATACCTTCCTGCATTAAAATAAATATCCTTCTTGGTTCTAGTGACTACTTCCTTAGGGAACAGGAAAGGATGACTTTCATCAGGGAAAGTTGATGCAGAGCAAAATGCATTTCTGCCAGCACTAGCTGGAATGGTTCTCTGTGTAAGAAAAGGATTAAAAGAAATATGTGTATTTGAACAAACTGAGGAAATACTGAAACTTGGACATCTTGTAACGATGACATCTCTAAAACATAGTTAAGACTAGCTGAGGGGAAAGTGGACCCAAGGTAGTGGATATTCTGAGAAATTGGGGAATTATTCTTATATAATTCAAGGAGCCAATTGCTCCTGCTCCAGCTTTAGTGTGATCATGATTAAAAGCATTAAAGCAAATTGGTGGTAGTACACATCCCATTTGTAATAAAAAGTGGTACAAAGATGCTACTGGGTCATGTGCTAACTTGTCTGGAAGGGTTTAATTTACATCTTTCATCTTGATCCAATCTGTTGTTCTGTACCAGGTTTCATCAACCACATCCTCTTGCCCCAGAGAGAACACTGAGGTGATGGTTCATTCCTGATGTAGCATGAGTTGTACAGATCTTTTGTATGGGGGTTTTTAACTTTGTTATCAGACTGGCAAACCTATGATTTTATCACTCTGTGAGTCCATCAATTGCACTCTGAGTTTCAAGTATCATATAAATTAAAATCTTCTGGACTGTTGAAAAGTGTAAATATGTAAATGCAAGGAAAGCAGACCTGGAAATTCCTCCTTTGGGGTAGTTTCAATGATTTTTTTTAAACACTTGACTATTTCTGAATTGAGAAGCTGCTTTTAGTATTTTAATTTCATGGGAATAATAGTGAGTGGATAATTTAAGTTAAAGTGATTGCTACTTCAGACTCCACTTGGGCTCACTTATGTCCATAGAAAGACTTCTAATGACTGTATCATTCTTTCTCTTTTTTCCCTTTTTCAGTCTAACTTTCAAGCCAGGATATTCTGGCTACAACTCTTTTTAAAGTTGTATTTATTTATGCAAAATTTTAATTTGAGAGAAAATGTGTTCTTTTTAAGTACAGCAGCAATCATACTTCCTTAGGGAAGACCTTAGACCTGAAGAAAAGAAGCTATTGGACATATTTCATCAGCTTGTGGAATTTATTCTGTTAAATAGACCAATACTGGAGATGTGTTTTTGTTTCTGAATGACAAAAAGAAACCAAAATAGGCATATGTTCATTGCCCTAGAATTGTAACAGAAAACTTGATTTTCAAAAAGTTCTGTTTTAGAAAGAAAACTAAAATTCTGTTGAAGTCAATTTTCTTAAGGGAAAATCTGTCCTCTAAACACAGTGAAGCACTTGCACTTGGAGACTGAAGCTGGTTTAGAGGTGCTAGACTAATTTAACAGGGAAATTTAGGTAATTTCGCTTGTAGTGAAGCATAAAATTAGATGAGACTAAATACAAGTGTAGCTTGTTTGTTTCTTATGATCTTTTTTTCCTTGATACTTATTCCAACCTCTGAATAAAAACACTTGGCTTTAGTAAAATGGAGTTCTGTGACCACAGGCTTCCAAACAGGGCAAAATCCCCCTGTGGCTGGTTGATGGAGAGCAGCGTGTTTTAATGCTGAACTAATACAGTACCTTGGTATCGATGACTTATATTCTATTATTTTAATGAGTATGATTTTGCTGATCTGCCCCCAAAAACAAGCACTGAGAAGAAAGAAACCAACAGACAGTGGTCAAGAGTGTACCCAGAGATGGGTGGCAGTGAGGCAGGTGAACCAAGACACCTTTGGGGCTGTTGTGTTGTGAGGAACAGTCTTTAAAATGTTTAAAGGCAAAACGTTTGGATGTGGAGTTTTAGTGAATGTGTCACCCACAGGTGGAGGTCATGCTGTCTAGACAGAAAGAAAATTCCAGCTGTCTATTCCTCTACTCCTTATTATTTGAGTATTGTGCTTTAAGCTGACCATGAAATGCCAGAGAGACTGAGATTTTAGTCTGGGTGGATAGATACAGGACTAAATCAGAGAATTAGATCAGCAGATCATAATTGTCGAGATTAAAGTTGAAATTATATTTATGAAAAAGATCATTGGAGACAAGATTTAAAGCAAAAGAATCAGGGAGCTGAGCCTGGAGCCAGCAGAGCCCCAACGAGAGCAGTCATTCTGAGGGCCCTGAGGGTTCAATTAACCTTGACAGCCTGGAGTCTCTTAAAAGGAGAAGAGCTCAGGAATGAAATGCAATGAAAAATTACTACTTTTAAACTATTGGCAGTTTAAAACCTTGTCTCGACAGCAAAACCTACTCGACAGACACCTCCTAAAATGCTGTACGTTAAATGTGCCGTAAATTTATTCTTCTGGCAGGTTTATTTCTTCATTAAATATTAATGTTAGATGGGTTTTAGCATATGCATGACGTTGCAGTAAATTGAGTTAGAAATTTATCAGGTTAAGTCATGTTTGAGTCTAAAGGTCTCATTTTTGAATGTTCAGTCATGCAGCAAAGAAGAGGGGACCTACAAATAACAGTCCTCAAAGACAAATGTAATAAATTTGAAGAGGCAACTCTATTTTTCAGTCAAATCATGTAGGTATTTGTCTGGTGGGGATTTTTTTATATTTGGATTTTTTTCCTTCTTCTCAGTTCCTATATGTTGCACCTGATTGGGTAGAAATTTTTTCACCATTTTCTGTAAGAAGATGTGATTTGTAAAAAAAAAAAAAAATTCAGTTGTGTAATTAGCATACAAAAAGAGGATCTAAATTTTCAGTGATGTGTCTCTTCTGGTAAGTGGAAAGGAAGGAGCTATTAGCAAGTTGTTCTCAGCTGTTTGGGTTTTTTTAGATGTTAAATGGAGGATTTTGCAGCATCTTGACAAATGAACCTCTTGGTTTGCTGTGATATATACAGAGTATTACCAAATATTTACCAGATCAATAATTCTCTGTCAGTGGATGGCTCTATGAGGTTTCCTTTCCATTGGATCTATTTTTGTGCTGTACAGCTGCTGTCACATCTGTCCTACATTACCTGTATTTCATGATTAGAGAAATAAATGCATTAAGTACTAGAATAAGAAAGAGCAGATATAGTGCAGACCAGTATTCAAATGGAGATCCTACAAAGCTTTTGAAATATATGAAAATCTCTCCTAATGAGCAATGTATACGGATATTATAAAGTAGCATGGCCCCATGAGCTACAGCAGAAATCTTTTTATTTGGGAGGGGAAGGACACATTCCCAAATCAGTGCATTTGTTTTTTGACCAGCTCCAGTTGACTTTCTAGTGAATAAGCTTAGCAGTTAGAAAATGCCCAATGGGATGTTTGCAGAAGGAAAGAATTTTGTAACATCTAGAAAACCCACTTGTGTTTCTGATAATATTCTGGAACAACTTCAGTGGTGATCTTAAGATCCATATGGATCTTATTATCGTCCTCTTGCTTGCTGTGGGACACTGGTACTTGAGGTGAGTTATAAAAGATCATTAGCTAAACTCAATGTGGTTAATTAAAACTTCAGATTCCTAGCTTTGGGATCCTAATGTATCTTGTTAATTAAAAGGGAAAAAAAGGTTATTCAAATTCTCATAATTTTTTTAAGAAATATGATCTTCATAAGCAGCATTTTTTTCTTCTTCCCCTTTTCCTTCATATCTGGATATAGGACAACTGGAATAGAGTAATAGAGCATTTTTTGTTGGTTTTTTTTTATATATATTTACTTTAACAGAAGAACTTCTACCTCTTATTTTCATAAAATATGTGGATTTCCAGCAGAAAAACTATACCCAGGTTAGGTTTTCTTATACTCATTTTCTGATGAGTATTTTGATTTGTGGTCTTTACAGTTACATTGAGACTGAAAAGCTGAATGCGTGTCTTGACTTATCTGTCTTAGGTTTTTGAGATGTCACAGAGCATTTATCAGGCAACAGCTTTTAAGGGAAAAAGGACAAATGCAGTAGAGACTTTGGGCAATTTCAAAGCCTAATTCCTACTCTGAATTGCAGTTACCCCCTGCAATGTAATTTCCACCCAAAGAAAACCTTAATCTGCAGGTGGGAATTGGAGGAGGGAGTGGGCACCAGTTTCTAGAGTTCATAGTGCAAATGCACAGAGGATACCTCTTTCAACAACTTCTGTGCTTGCTTAGTCTAAACTGTTAATTTTTTACTATTCTATAACCATAAAATTCATGATTTGTTGCTTAGATGAAGTACTTCCACTGGAAAAACTCCTAATTTTTAATTCAGACATTTTGTGGGATAAAGAATTTACTGTAAATCTCAATATGTTGCTCCAGTAAGAGCAGAAGTGCCCCAGTGTTCTGCCTCTGACAGTGACCAGGAAGATTATACAGACACAAGAGCATTATAGGATACATCCCCCAGTACATCCACAGCTTAAAGGTATTTGAAGTTTGGGAATTTCCAAAACCTAATGGGAATTTGTGGTATGTCTGAACCTCAGGGGTTTTGTTTGATCTCCCCAGGCACTATTCCTCCCCTTGGTGTTTAAATAGATGCCTTTAGCTCCTGTGGGAATCAGTCATGATATACAACAGGTACAGCTTTTGATGTTGGAAGATTTTCAGTCCTCAGGTATTAAAAATTTTAATACAGTAGCAGCTGAAAGATGCTGCATTGCTCTTCCTTTTGTTATAGACAGCCAAGAAAAGCTTATTTGATTCTTGAGGAGATTGAGGGTAGGCAAAATCACAGATAACAACAATTTTCCCAGACAGAAAGGCAGGAGAAGGCACTTAAATGAACCTTTTTTTGTAGAGTGTTGAAAAAAGGAGCAGCAGGACCATGAGAAGAGTGAAATAATCACTATTTTCCTTTTCATAACCTCTGTTGGAATTACACTGTATTTGTAGCTTACCTAGTGTAGAAGTCCCAGTACCGGAATGCAGAACCCATCTGCATTTGTGACACCTCATGTCTCTGTGCATCATTCACTCCACAACTTGCTTTTCACAAGTGGCTGGAGAACAATCGATATTGGAGCAACATAGGACAGAAATGTTAAATCGCAAGAACAGGATGTAAAAAAAACCCCCCACATTAATGCTAATAAAAAAATCTTTCAAGTACTTACCATTTTGATACTCTATGCATAATGAGTATTTAAATTCTGTGAAGCAATCATTTTCCAACTCAAATGGATGACAAGTGCTAACAATGAAAAATAAACATAATGATGATCTAATATGTGCATCTGAGGAGGTCTTGCATTTTTTACTCCTAATACCTATTGAGAAGATGCATGTTATTAGGACAGCATGTCAATCATATTTCTCATTTACTCTAAACTGTTGGCATTAAATAGGCCACAGGCAGGAATTTGGTGAGTCTGATAGAAACGAAATCCATAGTCCTGTCTGGGATGAAATAAAAGACAATGATTTGTCTATATGAATTCTTCCACATAAACCCAACATCTAAAAATCTCTGTCATTTCTTATGAGTGGTTTCCTTATAGTCCAACTAACAGGTAGGAACATTTGGTGTCTTTCTGGCAAGACAATATTGAAGTCGTGGCATTTATTATCTTTAAATCACCTGATTTCAGTGGTTTCATGCTCATGATGAGATATAAAAACTGAGTATATTTCTACAAAGGAAACTCATATAAATGTATTTGTATTTTGTCCATTTAAGTGGGAGTTTGAAGACATCACGGAGAATCTAGGAGAGGCATTGTGAGTCCATTGCTTTAATTTGTATCAATAAAACACATTCAATTTCTCTCTGTTTGAACACTTATAGGGAATGACTAATAGGAAGAACTAACTTGGTATTGGTCCTTCTCATGTGATTACTGTTATCAAGAAATTCGTAGTGTCCTGATAGGCAGCATGTCTTGACAGTGAGACATTGGAGAGGAAATCCAGAAGCTCTGTACCAGTGATTTGCCATTTATTTAAGCTGTAACTACTTGATGTACCTCTATCTATTGCTGTGTTGTCATCTCATTTTTTTAGTGTCTTGCCTATCAAGTGCAACCTTTCAGCAGATGCATTTTTATTGCTACATACCTGTTCAAAGGAAGCAGGGTGACAAATGGAGCTTTGAGCTCAGTTACACTCGCTGTTATTACACAGCTAAAATCACTAAAAGACTAGGAAGCAATTGTATGAATGCTGGAGAACAGCATTTACCACCAACAATAGCAATTTTTCATCTCTTTCTTGCATTAACCAGTCTGTTCCTCCTGTACTGCCTAATGGTGGCACTCTGAAGAAGTGCTTTCATATTGAGTTTTTCCTCTGTGTGGTTATCTCTGCCATCCCTATGGAGTCAGTTCACTTTCAGAAAGTCCTCTGCACCTTTCACTGTCTGTCTGAACAGCCTTGCTTCATTTGAAGACTATACTTAGAACTAGTTCATTGTATGAAACAGTCATGATAGTAATTCGTTCAGGGGAAATTGCTTTTCCAAAGGTGGAGAAGTTAATTAAGTGTGTAACAGGAGGAAGCTAAACCTTACTAATTAGCAAGAAGGGTAACGATTATGGGAGAGAACAGATGACACTTGGCTGAAGATGAACTCAAGAAATTGCTTTAGCCAAAAGGAAGTTAGAAGAGTGAATAGAAGATGAGCTTTAAGAAAGCAAAGGCTCTGTCAGTGTGTCCTGATAAATTATACCTCATTTATAGTGTGTCTACGAGGTATTAATCAATAATTTGTCGGGAAGATTCTTCACTCATAGGCACATACCCTGCTTTGTGTTATACAGAGTTTCACTTAAATCCTTTAGGTGCTCTTCAGGAGGATGTACTGAATAAAAGGTGACAGCTCTTACAAACCACTGCAAGAATGTTTACTGGGAATGTGGTGAGGAAAGCACGGCTCCATTCTCTGCTCTGCTGATTCCTTGGAAAGGCAAAGGCAGTTTGTCCTCAGAGGCTGACCAGCAGTGAGTTGCACAGCTGTATCACACCAAAATCAGAGGCTCTGTTCTCCTCTCCCAGGATGCCATATTTACCTCTGAATGGTGAAGAGATTTAACACTCAGGAAAAATAATTGCGACCGCCCAACTCAAACAGCTCCTCATTCTAAAGTCACTCTTGCTGGTTTTAGCTCCAGACAACAGCAGGCTGTGGTATTGCTGGAGAGAGGATAAAAACACTTTTCTCCTTTGATGTTGGCTATCAGGGGGAATGGGAAAGACTGTGTTTTCTGTTGTTCTGCTGCACAGAACTCAAAGCTTTGACCTTTAATATCTTACTGTAGTTGTTCATTGGGAAGCATTAGAGGATCATCGACCCACAGTTGTCCTCCTGCAAGGGAGAGCTGCAGGTATAGCTGAAATATTTAACTGGGTTCTCTGTGTATCCTCCAGTGCTGGGTTAAATTTGCATTAGTGAAGAGGTCTAAATAAATGTTAATATGCTCTTAAACTCTTATTTTAGACTGTCAGTGGATACTGTGCTCTAACACAAGTTGATATCAGCCTTCCTGACATACATTAGATTGAAATAATATATAAACATGTCTCTCCATATTTAAATATACATATATTTGGGGTTTATTTAAGAAAGAAAGAATTTTCATTAGCTTAGAGCTGTCCAATGGTAGAATTCATGAACAGTTTTAGTGATATAGGAAAAAAAATAAGAAATTGACTTTTTTCTAAAGGAAAATGCTTTCTTGGCTTTAAATAACATTTACTTTTAATAATGAATATACTTCAGCATCTCTGAAGTTATTATTAACTTGTTTAACCTTCAAAAAGGTTAACTATAGAAGAATGTGACTCCATTAAACACTTAAAACCAATATAATTTATTTACCTATTACAAATATGCATGATGCTGTTAGTAAAATTGGAGGAAATTTCAACAAAATCAGTTTTCAAGCCTGCAAGAGGTAGGTCATGAAATTATAACCAAACCTAGTCACTAAAAAAGTGAGAAATTCCAGCTAGAAGGTGTTAGACACTGACATCATCACTCTCCATTTCTGGATTGTTTTTTCCAGGTTTTGTCCATTACTTTCACCCTGTTTATTCACATCACTGAGGAATATTGCTTGAAATTTTGGGGGTTTATTTTGTCCACAGTAAAATTTTTACTTGTAATGTGAGTTCAGAACCAGCCATCATTCACACCTTGCTTCTAAAAGGGTTGTTCTGTTTACTACTTTTTGCATATCGCAAGTAGTAATGTAAATATTAAATAGGGAAACATTTTTTTCAGTTTCCAGAGGATTCCCAGTGACAGTGACATGCTCTACCTACAGCAAAATCAAACTGATAGTCCAAGATGTTTAATGTGTTTCAATGACAGCTAGTTTATAAAAATAATAAGAATATTCCTGTTGTACTTGAGTGTAATAAACTCTTTACCACATTTTCTTTCTGTCCTTTGCCTAAAGAAACCATATTATAATCTCTGTTTCTCAAAGACTACATCCATCTTGCATTCCAATGCCTATTTCTATAATCAGATGAGACAATTATAATGTTGACCTACATTGTTATAATGATAAATCAAAATCAGACTGCTCACAAATACTGTTTTATCTTGTCAGTGTGCAGCATCAAGGCTGTGCTACAGGAAATTTGCGGCCTCATTTTTTTTTTTTTTTTTTAGCCATGTGACTTCAGCCTTCTTTAAGGCCACTGCTCAAACTCCAGTGTACTGTAGGCAAATACCATCACAAGCTTATGACCTTTTCTGCTTTCATTCTGTAGCCAAGGACAAATAAGTGCAGTTCACCTTTGGTTTCAATATTTCTTTCCTTTGAAGCAATAGGTCTGGCATTTCATCAATCTAGTTGTATGCTGCAACCAATTCTTTCTTCTTTTATTTGGAATTAATTGATTGTCAGTGTTCTGGAATGAATCAAAATAGAAGAGAGAAAAGCTTGTTTTCTTTGCTCAATGTTTAACTTGTGATAAGAGAGACAGTAATATTACAGCATGGAAAAAGAAGACAATGATTTAAACTATTAAATTTCAATCTTCTTTGTTTAGCGAGTGCTTTAGCAAGTACACCTTTGAAGCATTATCTACTCTGGATTTAGTAAATTCTTGATCTCTTCTAAATAAATAATTTTAAGAGACTTATTAATAAATGCCCAAGATGGCTCAGCCTTGCAAAGGAGAAAGAACTATGGCCTTGGAGTCCTCAGCACTGCAGTACTGTGAAGCAATTGCCTCTTTGAGGTGAAAAAACTTTTAGGGCAAAGTGTGTAATTTAAGTCTAAACCAGTTTTTTATTAGAAGAATTCCTAATGGAAGGTGTTGGAAAAAATGGAAAAAGTAATCAGAATATATTAATCATTTAAACTTCCTTGGAGTCTGGAGCACTATAGTTTTAATTAGTGATGCCTAATAATGTAAAAAATGTCCTTTGTTTGGTAGAGATAAAGAACGTAGAAACCTCTGCATGTTGTCAAAGTAAGGAACTTATCATGGCATATTTTGTGCCAACCAATATGGTTTTGTAACAAATGACAGTTGAAAGAGGTTTTTAAACAGAAAAGGTTATTTAAGTTTTTATCATTCACTGAGTGTTCGTAAGAATTCTTATTTACTCACATTAACTTGTGTGGGCTCCTATTTCTTTGCATTACTGTAGTGCCTGGAAGCTTTTCTTACTATATAGACAATATTTTTTGTGCTTATAAATGATGCTTGTACATAGAGAAAAGGGTTGAGTATATCCATGTGAGTGTACATGTATGTATATCTGGGAAACTTCAGTCATTAGTGAAGACTCTCACTTATGTGCATCTGAAATAGGAGTCTAATGGAATAATTTGTGTTATTCCAAAGGTGTCTGTTGTCTTAAGGAAAATTTTTGAAATTGGCTGAGTTCTGCATTCCAGGTGAAGAGGAAAGAGAAGTTAAATTCTAGATATAAGTCAAAATCAAAATAGAAAATATATTCCTTCTGATTTGCAACAAGCCTTTAAGGGTCTTGTCACAAAAGGCCTGTTTAAGAGTTTAAAATACAAAATATAAAATTGATACCTTTATGCACACATGGAAGTAAGACTTTGACAATTGCATGCTATTTTAAAACCCTTTGCATCCCTGTCTATCAAGAAAATAAGATCTAAAATATTTCTATTGCGTGATGTAATAAGGAACAGCAAAACTGATTATTTTAGAATTTACTTAGATGGAAAAAAGGCAGAGGTAGGAATGAGATTAACAAAATAGTCCAAATTCATCTGCAAATAATAGGATTGCATCAGAGATAAATTCAGCCAGATTTGTTTCTTAAGCTTTTTATATCTGAAACTTGAGTTCAGATCAATAGGAGAAGATACAAGATGTCCATAAGTGAGTTATAGGACATGGCAATGCTAAATGTATTCAGATTTTTTGAATCGTGTTATCGTGTTCTTTGCCACTCTGTCACATTTTCTGGCCATTGGAACTTCACCAGAGGAAGAAATGCAGCTTCCTGGGCACTGAAGAAATTCAGCCACAGCTCTGGTGGATCTTAGATTGTACCAATAAATGATACAAACCACTCTCATTCTCTGCCTTTGTCTTGAGGTCCTCTAGAAGGCAAAGAGAAGAAAGCACTGAGATTGCAGAATATAAGATAAATACATCTTTCATTTGAACTTTTCAAAATTTCTCGTTGAGTTTTGGTGATGTTTATTTCCCTGCGTTCTAGCTCTGTTCAAACAAGTTCTTCTGTTCAGGACTGATGAGATAGTTTCACTCTTTGTCCATTTAAAAATAACCCAAAATGATAAATCTCTAATTTGTTTTGCTTTGGCAACATTTTCCTTTTTCTCTGTACAAATGAATTTGCAAACCTTGCTAAAAGTAGTTCACAATACTCTGTGGACTTGCCCGACCTCAGGAGGTTTTCTTCTTGTAATTTGAAGGCTTCAAAGTCATCTTTCTTTGAAGTGAAATTGGGCACTTGATTTTTTTTTTTTTGTTTTGTTTGAGGTGGGGTTTATTTAATTTCATTAAGTGTTGCCATCTAGAACTATTTGTTTGCAGAGAAAAGATTGGTTTTTAATTCTTTTTTTCTGTATTTTTTCTTCTTCACTCCTCAAGAGATATTCAGGAATTTTGCTCTGGGTTAGTGGAACACTTTTGTCTATTATGTTAAGGCATAGATCTTTAGCTGTACTGGCGGAACATGTGTTAATAGAAGGGATGCATTTGATCTGTCACCTTTCCTTTCAAACACCACTGTTGTACTGTGATATCCTCAGAGTGGTTTGAGCTGTTTGACAGGGTCTCTCAGAGGATTCCTTTCAGCAACTCTGTGATTAAATATAGTCCTGCTACCCCCAGAAATGGGCTGGAGTGGTTATGAAGAGCCCAACCAACTGACAGGTGCTTTCCCTGGTAGAGGTGGAAGAAGAGGCAGATCTCCTCAAACAGAATGTACCCTCCATCATTTAGGTTGTTTTTCCAGCTGCCTTCTGAGATCTTTAGAAAAGGTAAATACAGCAGACCTTTCAGCTGTGTTGAAAGCATCTAACTAGTTTTTTTTACATGTGAATATGACTGAAAAAAACATTTTGTCTCCCAAACTTCTACCCTTGTCAACCTTCCTGGGAGAAGTAGGCAGCTTTTAGGCTTGAAGTTCACTAATTAGACACTGTACAGCAGTGTGGGTAAACTTGCCTCAGTCCTGACTCCTGTTCATAAGAGCACAAAGTTCAGAAGTTCAGTGTTGGGTCTTGCTGGAGCTTCTTCTCTTACACTCCCATTTATGAGTGTTATGTTTGCCTACTGAAAAAAAGCAGTGGCAAATAAGAGAGGAAAAAAAATGAAAAAAAGAATGACCTTTTCAAGCTGGAGATGTATAACACATACTTAGAGCTTTTGAAGGTTATAGACATTGCTTTCAATAAAACTATAGGACATAATTGAAGCTTTCTTCATTGCATCACACAAGTTCTCTTTGCTGGCAAGCAAAATTCCTCTTTACCTGTAGCACTTGAGGTGTGTTTTTGTAACTGCAAAACTCAGACATGACACAAAAGGTGTGTCCTATAGTTGTAGTTGCTTTTATGTTGGTTTCTGAAAATACTATTTATCTGCAGTGAACTTGACAGCCTGTCATTTTTATTTGAAGAGGTATTTTTACATTTAAATAATCAGTACAATCACTGACACTGTAATGACTTAAAAGTAGCCATATTTCCTTAGGAAAGCTGTCTAGAAACTGTGATTTAGATGCTTTAGGTAAAGAGATGCAGATTAAATTAAAATGCCTGGGTTCTTAAGTTTAGTATTTATATCCTTAGGGAGAAATCTGGAATCTTCTGCCAACTGACCAGTGAAAAGTCATGCTTCAGAGTGATAGTCAAAAAATCCAGGGCAGGGAAAGGTATTTGAGGACACTCATGTCCACTCAGTATCTGGAGCTCAGCACTCTTTCTTGAGAAAATGCACTGATATGATTTCTGTGAAGTGATTCAGCGAGGCTTTACTGCTGACTCGTGAGCAATGACCAGAAAGGACAGTGAAAAAGATGTCACTGCACACTGTTGTTTAGTGACCAGGGTCTGCAAAACCCAGGATAATCCTTGTTCTGGCTGGAGGGGTTGAAGTATTCTGTTCTCAGCTTCTAAAAAGCATCCCACAAAACCTGTGTGAAAATATTCACTGCACAGGAGAGGAAAAAATACTGGAGCAGATCTGCTACTTCCTGAAGCTCTGTGCTCCTGCCTGAAGGTAAAGGTGCTGTCTTACAGAGGGAGTCCTGAATCCTCTCTTCAGATTTTGCTTTAGCTGTAAGTAAGCAGATAGCAGAAAAATACCACATAGCTTTGTAGGTTAGTAGATGGATATTATATATCTCTTATTATGCATGTATACTTTCAAATCAATTCCTTCCAAAGTGAATGCCCTTTCACTGGTTTGGAAACATTTCATCCCATGTAGATAACCCTCAGACACTCGATGAATTTGATTCTTTCTATTCACTTAAAACAGACTGCAAAACTCCCATTGTCTTCTTGCAGCTCAGGCTGTGGTCCTGGTTGAAATGATGTGATGCTCTGTCTGAAAAGACACAAGAAAACAGGCAAAGAACAACTTTTCAGCTTACTTTGATGATTCTGTGTCATGTTTAATCAGTGAAGATTGAACCAGTCACCTTGAGATTCTGAGAGCATGGTTCAATACAATTTAAAACATTGATTTTCTGTAACTATGAATCCTCTCAAGTAGTCATTAGCTGGGAAGCAAGTTACCTTGGGGGGGGTGGTTAATACAGAAAATGTTGGAAAGACAAAAAACTAGCCTGGAGGAGGCAAGCTGGAAACTGAGGAGCAGTTCATCAGACCTGAAGCCAAGGTACACCTCCCAGGACTGGCAGGGGTGATGGTATTCAATTGATTCTCAGAAAGAGCTAGAACAACTTTCTGACCTTACCTCACCTGACAGCAACACTTTTTAGATGACTAAAAATGGACAAAATGGTTAAAGAAGATAAGAATCTCAGTAGATATGAAGAAGAGCTAAACCTTAGATCTCTTTTTCAGAACTAGCATCAGTTGTGAATGTTTACTGCCAGCAGATGTTTCAGTGTTAAGGCAATTACTTGAAAACATTGCCCAAGATTATATGAACCTTTACTTCAGCAAAAATTTATTTTCCATAATCTCTCCTGGTGCTTGAAAATGTTGAGCTAAAAAAGAATGGTTATTACAGGTGTTTACTGTCATCACTTTTCCTCCCGGTTAAAATGATGGAGCAGCACAAGTACAGTGTTGTCAGATGATGTTTAAATTACAACAGAGACTTAGAAAAGCAACCATACATGCAAAAAAATCAGCAGTAAGGAAAAAAATACCTATATATTTCTCTTTTCTAATGCAACTTTTATTAGCTGTCTGCTTCTGACAAGTGCTGTTTACCTAAATTACAGAGGTACAGAACTTGCTGGAATCCTGCTAATCTAAGAAAAGCCCCTAAATAAAATTGTTTGCTGCTATAATTAGAAGTAATTTATAGGGATATCCGTGTGCATATATCCAAGCTATTGGGATTCTGTATTGATTTCATCACTGTGGTGTGACTGTGGTCTGAATTTGGTATCTTGAAGTACAGAGCCATTGACAGAAACTGCTATGGGTTATAGGGCTGGGTTGTACTGGGGAAAAAATAATGGAAATTACTAAAATAGCACATTGCTGCACAATGAAAGGGTGGGTTTGAAGGCTGTGTTTGGCTGTACTTCAACTTTGTCTTTCACATCAGAGATAACCAGTTCTGAAACTTACTTTGCAATTGTCAAAAAAAAAAGTGAGCAGTTTGAGATGCAGCAGCTTAGATTCCATTTGCCCTGTCTGGCTATACAAATACAACACTATATAGACATTTTGTTGTACTGGAAGAACAGTTCTGGTGGATAACTTTATAGAATTACAGAATTCTGGAATGGTTTGGGTTGGAAGGGACCTTGCACAACATACTGTTCCAACTCCCTGCCATGGAGAGGGACACCTTCCACTAGACCAGTTTGCTCTAAGCCCCATCCAACCTGGCCTTGAACTTGTGGTTATTTTGTGAGTGTCTCACCAGGAATTACCTGAGCAGAATAAACATAAACTGTGTACTTATAAATTCCGGCATTTCTCTGTCTCTGCAGTCAACACTAAAATATTTCATATTACTTCAATATTGAAATGCAGCAAATGGAACCAGTTTATCAGTGTTTCTTATGTAAAACTTGTCATTAATATTCTTTGCTGTCCTGCTAACTCTCCTGTAGAATCTACAGACACTAGTGAAGACTATGCATCATAATTGATTTCTGGATTGTTGCAAATGACATAAATTTACCTCAACCAATTAATTTGTTAAAGTTTCCAAAGACTTATTTCCCTTATCCACCGTGGTTATGATGGTTTTACATTTGTCTTTGAGAAGCTGCTTTCCTGGAGCATTTTTTGCTGTAGTGTGGTAGAACTTATTTGAGAAAAATGAGGAATTAAAAATTATTTTTAATTACTTAATTTAATTTAGAAAACTTTGGTAATACAAACAGGTTTTTAAGGTGTACTGAGATAGGACAATGGACAAGTAAGTGAAGATGCTGTCTAATTGTCTCTCTCTGATTAAGAAGCTTGAAAAGGAGCTTTGTAAAAGCTACTGGTGATGCAGGTCTTTGCTTATTGTTTGTAATGATTGCTCTGGGCCCAGTGGGAGAAGATGTTTATGTCAACATCACTTTATCTGACAATGACTCTCTCTGTGTACCTGCTTGAGAACATACTAGAAAACTATCTGTGAGCAAATATAACTGACCTCAGCAGGGACTAATTGCTTCATTAGGACAAAAATCAAGGGAGTAACAAAAAAAAAAAAAAAAAAAAAAAAAGAGGGCAAAAGAGTGTTGCAATTAAAATTAACAGCTTTTTAGGCGTTAAAAAAATTCTGTTGCAATCTGATGAGAAATTTGGCAGTGGAAAAAAGGCACAAGTTGAAAACCAGAAATACTCTATTTAGAAAATATTAGAATGAAAGGCATTGTGTGTTCTTTCCATCAAAATGAACAGCTTGGTGACAGTTGCATGATTTCATATAAACATTGCAGTTTTGTCATAGCTTTAGCTTAAACAGACATTACAAGAAAATTGTACTTTACTGTAAGATGTCAATCTGATTTATTTTTTCCCCTTGTCACAATAAGCTTTTGGTTTTTATTTGCTTTGGACAGGGATCAAATTTTCTTTTCCCTGTCTTTTTACCTACTCTGTTATATCTCACACTGGTTGCTGTTCTAGAGGTTGCTTTGTTGGAAAATCAAGTCAATACCTCATTTTGAGTAGCTGGGAATGAAGGACCAGTCATTTTTCACCAGTAAATGTATCTTAGAGGGCATATGATTAATCCATCATTAAGTTTGATCAGCTGCTCTCAGAGATACATATGTTCAGAAAACCAGAAGAACTTCCTCAAATCTCTCCAAAAATCACAGGTTTGTTTATCTTTTCTTCTGGAGTGCTTTTCAGGCCTCCATAAATCATGTCTCAAATGGTCATAAATACTGCTAAAGTTTAGGTAAAATCCATGTATCTGGGATCTGGCTCAGTGTTCATTTCCTCGTGGTTATCCTTCCAGTATGCACACATCCATGAATAATAACAATACATATCCCCTAGTCTACAAAATAAACCTTAATCTAATGTAACAAACATATTTACCATGTATGATTCAAAAGATATTTGTATATTCAAAATCAGAATTCCATCAGTTATTAATGCTTTTAAATATTTAGTATGAAATGAAATATTCATTTGAAACTACATATATGGAGAGAGGGTGAGCTTTCTGTATTTCTACACTACTGTGCTATTCTTATTTTTTTGTTTTAGATGAACATTTTTGCTTGTATACATGGAATATCCATGGCCATTTCATACTGCTTTTAAATTCATATGTTATTTTTGTACTTTGACACTTCATTGAGCAATTCTGGTCTAATTATCAGCGTAACCTGTGACAAGTTCAGGTGTCCCATCTCCAGGCTACATTGCTTAGATGGAAGGTTTTGGGGAAAATGTTTTAATCAGGTAACACTTCAACCCTTCTTTCCCAACATTTGTCTACATTTTGTTTGTTTGTTTCATAAAATTAGCCAAATCATATTAAATAATTCTATGGTTCAGGATGTCTATAGAAATAAGCTCATTTTCGGAGTAAACCTATTTATCTTAAGGAGAGGTGGCAAAATCTGGCCTAGATGGGAGGTAAGGATGGTACTTCTTAAAGATGCAGATTATCCAAAAACAGGTACTAATAATTAGGTGTATAATTATTTATTATATTAAAGTAAAATATGTACATTTATAAGACATGGCACTTCTAGTGATATGTCATCAGCTGTTCAAATTTTTCATGTACAGTGTAATTAATTCTACCTTTTTCTAAAAGAAGTGCATTTAGCACTCAGCTGTATCTGTGGCAGACATTATAGGAGAGTCACAGAGCTATATAAGTATTTAATAATTCCTATCTGCCAAATTGATGCATTTTTTCATTATCATTTTAATCTGTTGCAACCAGTGCTATTGAATTGTCATGCTGTATCTGCCATACTGTGAGTCATTGAAAAAGCAAAGAGAATTTAGTTTGGTTCTGCTTCATTTCCTGCTGGGTTTATAACTCCGTTTCCAAGCAG
The DNA here is from genome assembly GCF_003945725.1 of Corapipo altera. Lineage (NCBI taxonomy): Eukaryota > Metazoa > Chordata > Aves > Passeriformes > Pipridae > Corapipo > Corapipo altera. The sequence goes on along the minus strand of NW_020884891.1, from coordinate 1,974,427 downwards.
TCTCTAAAATGTTCTGTGAAATGAACTGGTTCACAGCTTACATGCATGTTCTGCTAAAGACAGAGCTGAAAAACCAATAGATACCAAATGATAGGCTCTGACACAGAGGCTTAGAATATCAAATGTGAGGTTGTAACCTTTGCTTCACCTACAACTCCGGCCAAGGATGGGGGAAGAAGTAGTCTTGGGACTCTGACTTGGAAGGTGAGGTTGCTGGCACAGGTTGACCAGAGAAGCTGTGGCTCCCTCACCCCTGGAAGTGTTCAAGGCTGGGTTGGTCTGGTGGGAGGTGTCCCTGCCCATGGCAGGGGGGTGGAACAAGGTGATCTATAAGGTCCCTTCCATCCCAAACCCTTCAGGGATTCTATGGTTTTCTTATAGATCTTTTGAAAGAGCCATGAAACAGTCAATTCCTTTACTGACACTTATTTACCCATCTTTGAAGCCTTATAAACAGTCACTGGTGCAGCTGCACCCGTGCACTCTGCTGGCAAGGTGCTCCTGGTGTGACAGCAGCTCACACAAGTTAAACCAGGCTCAGAAAAATCTGCCTCGATCAGTCCCTTCCCACAGGGCACAGCAGGCTGTGCCAGCAGGGACACGGTGTTTGCCTTTGTGACTGTCTGCCCCAGGAGCAGGGGTGCTTTGGTCACAAATCACACCTCATTACACAACTCTGCCAGAACTTTGTAGAGTAGAACTTGCCTGGGGCACAACGTCTCCCAGAGCTATTTCTGGGCTGCTCCAGTTTACACAGAGCCTTTTGTTAAAGGCTGTGCCTAAAACCACAATGCAACCCTTGCTTCTAAACAAGCCAACACCTTCTTTCTTTTTTTAACACTTCCATTTTCAGCTCTGACATTAGTACATTTCGTGGCTTTGAGGAATTAATATTTAAGCTTTAATGTTGTTAATAGATCAGCCTTTAATTTACCTGTGTTGCTAGAAGCAATTAATAATACCTTAGTGACTCCCTATGAATAGCATAAAATATTGATGTAAGAGCAGAAAGACTATTTATACTCCTGGAATTATATACCCTCATTTTCCTTGTCTATAGCAGACAACTTTAGTAAGACTTTTGGAGGAGAATTATGTTGGCTTCTGATATATTCTCAGCCTTATCTACTTAAGTATTTGCTTTTAATCTGGAGTGTTTTATCATTAGATATTTGATATGCTTTAGTCAAGGAAAATATATTGGGTTCTCCAAGGTGCAAATGGGTAATTTTTTTTTACCTGTGGTTGTAGCAAGTGATACCAGATGATCTTAACATGCCTCTTGTCCTTAACATCTCCAAGCAGACAGTGAAGCAGGGCAGCTGACAGACTTCAGTTTGAGAACTAAGCTGAAAATTCTGCAGGAGAAATGGTTTTAAGTCTATTTTGAGCAGAAATTGTTTGGGGGAATTGGCCAGATGCTATAAATTTGGGAGTGATTTAAAGTAAAAAGCAATTCTCAATAGGAAAGAACCTGTTTCTGTCAAAGCTTTGCAGGTAAAGACTAATAGGGAATGAGAGAAAGGTGGGGTACCTATTCCACTACCATTGCTGCTGAATAATATATCCCCATTTGACAAGCAATGCTCACAGATCATCCTGCAGAGCAGAATGTGACTGTGATATGAATATTACTTGGGAAAGGAGAAGATAAATCACCCCATCATACTGAATAAATTATTAGAGAGGGCAAAGGGAGAGGATTCCATCCTGATTGCTTGTCCCAATCGCTCCATTGCAGTGAGAAAAATGCACAGTTTGTGTGATTCTGAGTTTTAAAAGCCCTAAGTGCCTACACTTTCGTTCCCCACGTATTTGTCACAAATTCTGTTTTCTCTGAAGCTCCTTTGCAATTATATTTGTTATTAATACCTTTTCATATGTATATATGTACCTTTCTCACCCCAACTCCTGTTTAAATTATAACTGGAGACCTGCAGTAAAACCTTTTTGTTCTAAGATTTGTTCTAAATTTTGTGCTAAGATTGCTTGAGATGAGTCCAAATTTACATCTGCAGCTCAACTAAAATCGGGGAACTGAGAAGATGCACTTAAGTCATAAAGAGAAAACCAGACCCTATTATTAAAAGTCTATTATTGCAATGTCTGTTTGCTAAAATACTAAGGTATAATTATACCTCACAAACATCAGTGTACAGATGACAACTGTTCAAACACTTTATTGTGGTCCTCAAAATTATTACTATATTATCAAATTAATTCAAATAAAAAATATCCAAAGGGATAGGAAATAGCACTGTATCATCACATTTTGTACTCTTTCATGTCAGTCTTGCAGAAGTCATCTGAAAAGCCAACAGTATATTTTATAGTGTACTGCAAATGTTCATAATCTCAGTAGCAAGAGTATGTGAGGAAGGATGGGCAGTGACTGTGGAACTAGTCCAAGGCCCACATTTGCCACTTAAACACCTTTCCTTGGGAACAATTTTGCATGTAAAATTGGGAAGGGACTTATTCTCAATGTCCCTTAGTCCTGTATGTGGGAATGGGGCTAATAGAGTTTTTGTGTCTCACAGAGAAGATGAATTATAAATGACTGTAAGATGTTCAGATTCTACAGTAAATGTGTGTGAAGTGTGAAATATACCCAGGCAGGGATAGTTAATGTTATTTTAATAATCTCAAATCAGAAACCTTCACTATCAAAGCTGCATATAATAATGGTACTGATGTGTCACTGATTATTACTGTTGCAATTATCTAGTGCTTTACATTGCCAACACACTTAAAGTAGTTTTATTTTGCCAGAAAGACAGTTATACTGAATTATGGCAGTCTGGGTTGCTCATGATTTTTGACACATTAAAAGTTTTGTTGGATTTTAAGCTTAAGGACCATGGAAAAGAAAAAACCTATTTTTTATATATGAATATATATTTATATATAAAAAATCGTGACATTTTAAGCAATAGAGAAAGGTTTCTCAATAAAAGTTTTCTAAGGAGCTCTAGGGATCCAGGAATTACAAGTTATCTTATTGAATGGAGCAGGTCTTACATACATTGTTCAAGATAAAATTTCTTTCCTCTACCTCTCCCAGGAGCAGATGGTTTCAGTGTTTTCTTTCTTTGTTTTCTTGTGGATTTATGATTATTTCACTCAGTTGCCAAAACTTTCTTGTGTGAAGATTGGAACTTGACCTTTTCTTTTAATCAGATTTTTTTTTTTTTTTTGGTAGTTGTTTAAAAGACAAGAACGTACTGAACTAAGTACAACCTCAGAAAAATGCCTTCTTTTTTTTTGTATGTGTGTTTTAACAGAGAATTATGGAGTTTGTTCTCTTACAATTGCTACAACCCAAAAATCGCGTGCTAGAGCGACCAGCTCTCAGCATCCATGGAGTGAAATGATGAAACCAAGCAGAAGCTGGAAGGAGGACATGCAGAAGGATCTGTGAAGGTGTAAATGGCAGCTGGAAGATCAATTCCCTTGGAAAGCAACTTTTGTATCTCACCCAATATCTTTTATTTTTTAGTGCCATGTTTCATGGAGTCAATAGGACAAAGCCATGTGAATAGCAAATATCCCCCGGGAGTGAAAGGTGGCACAAGCAGGGCTGTGGGGCCTGTAGATGTGGGATTTGTATCCCTTGCAGTCAAAGCTTTATTTTTGTGCTGTCTGTTGGCAAATCTGCTGTTCCCTCTGTAGTGGTGTGTGACTGGAGTCTGAGCAGGGTGTGGGTGTTGCAGATGATCCTGCTTCCTCCAGCAGGCAGTTTGGATGGCTCTGAAATGTGAAAACCTATAGCTGGGATCCCCTTTACTCAGAAATTAATCAGAAGAAAACTCAGTGCAATGACATTTGGGAACCATTGGAAACATTTATGTGAAAAACAAGGCCTGGTGTTTAACAAATTGCTGCACTGTGACATCTATTTGGTCTTTTGCTTCCGACACACATGGTATACTTATACCACTATAAAATTCTGTGTAAAATATTATATATGATACTTGACTCGAGTATCAGGGGACACTAAGTGGTTTGAAACCCCAGTAAATTAATTCACCTTGTCATCTCCTTTGGGCAGAAATGCAAGAAGTGATATTTAAGTAGATTTTAAAATAGCTGCAGTATTTTTCTTCATATTATTGCCTTACACTGTGCGTCAGATGTGATAAAGAGAGAAACATGTTGTCTGTTTGTGAGCATGGCAATATCTTTGAACAAATCCAGATGATTTCTGAGCTGACAAGGAAGATAGACAAGTGTCAAAACCTAATACACATTAGACCAGCGGGCAAATGTCATCTCCTGCTCATTTCCACATCACAGGTTTTGCTGTGTGCTTAGTTATGGGGAAAGCAGCAGGTATATTTTGGGGATTTTGACAGAAAAGTTTAGAAGAGATGAACGAATTAAATTTGTCAAGTGAAATACTCCCATTTTCATTTGCTGTTATTCAGTCCCTGAGAAGAGCAAGGTGAATTCATTTTGATTTTACTATGAGGAAGAAAATGAAAGACTAAGACAAAGGTAATTTAATTAGGTGCATGATTCTTAGTAATAAAAGAAATGCTAAACAAAGTAGCTCAAAAAGGTGCTATGTCTTGAGAATGATCCAGTTGCCATATTCCCATTTTTTAAGGTTTGAAAACATGACATCTTTGGAAAATAACATGGTTACTTTGTAGCCTGATTAGAAAGATAATACCATAATATTTATAAAACAAATAAAAATGCTTATAGAAGTAGTATATTTATAATCAGAAAACAGTGTAGATTTCAACCCAGAAATGTTCTTACCTGTGTTTAGTCTTTGATTTTTCCAGATAAGCCATAGACTGTCAGGTCACTTTCCCACAAGCTTCTGTGATGTTTTCAAATTGTCAACTGACTTCAGTCAATATTTTTATACATCCCAAAGCAAAAAAATACTTAGTTCTTAAAACCCCGAGAATAATTCTGTAACAAAATTCTCGTGTTGTCTTTTCGTATTTATGAGACAGCTTTGTAATGAAACATGCAAATAACCAAATGTATTCTGCATTTTTTGCAGAAAATATTTCTCTTTTCCATATACCACCTGGAAGAAATTACTAAGCTTTCAGTCAGAAATATGGTTGTTTTCAATCAGATTCAACTTTTCCTTGAAATTATGATAGATTTTCACACTGATGTGATAACAATTACGCAGTCAGGTTCCAAGCAGATGTTTTCCTAAACTTGTGTATTTTGCAGCATTCCGTTGTTTTCTGTGACTGTTTAAAGCACTTAGTTAAAATCACACATCACATATGATGATAATACTTTGTTAACTTATTTGCAATGAGGAGTGTGTTTTGCATTTTACAGAATTGCACACATGAAGCTTTTAAAAAAAGACTCTGACTTAGTTTAGATTGTGAAATGTATTTTTTTAACAGGTACTCACTTGTAATGTTAAATGGATTTCATCCATTTAATGGGATAAGTTCAAGAGACCAGCTCAGAACTTTATTAATTCATATACAGTTTGAACAGTGTTTGTTTGGTAAATCCTCATCTGTAGATGGAAGGTTTGTTTCTTTGTAGATTAACATTTGGTTTAGATAGTCATATAATTTAATTTAAATTTCATGAGCCAGTCACCTGTATTCACAAAGAAGAAGGTCTGCAAGCCAGACTAAGAATGTTAGACCGGAGTATATTGTGCTAGGGCTGAGAAAGAAATCACTGAACACAGTCACTCCTGCAAAGCACATTAGGGAATGTATTCACAGGTTTCCCCAAGGTTATCCCTATTTACAGGCACGAGAGAACAATGCAGCCTTTAAAAAATACACTTATGATTACTTTTATGGTGAAATTAAAGATGATGAATTTGAAAGAAAAGAATTAAGCATGCTATATGTTATAACAAATCCTTTCATTTCCCTTCAACTGTTAGGAGGGTGCATAGAAAAGTCGGTTAAATTAAAGCCTAATAAAAGTCATAAAATACTGAACTTTTGCACAACATTGAAAACCTTCCATGAGAAAACACCGTAACTATAAATGCAAAGTAGTGCTCAGAAAGCAAATAGGTACAATAGGTGGTTATTTGTGAAACAAAAACCTGTGTGAGGCTCTCATATTTATTTTTTTTTTCCCTGTGGATTTGAATTTACTTGGCATCCTATCCTGTTGTCTTCTGTAATCTACCTTTGCCACTCTTTCTGCTGCTACTGTGTTCCTTATGGAAGCACCTCCATCCTGACTGGATGAGAACTGTAAATCCCTTTGATTCCCAGAACAGCTGTATTGATCTGAAGGGCAGAAAGACTATGTGGACCAGTTTGGGATGACATTGGACAGAGCACTGCTCAGGGACAAGGCTTCCCAGAGTATCTCTGCAAAGGCTGCACTGTCCTCAAGTGTGTGAACACGAGAATTTGAAGGCATTAAGGAACTTCTGTGACTCTTGCTAAATGTCTGGATTAAGGACAGTTGGAGATAGCAGGCTACTCTGTGCTCTGAACCACCCAAATTTGTTGCCACACACCTCGGTGAGCTGTAACTGTGGGGTGAACAACCAGTCACAGATTCATTCCAACTGATCAGGACTAAAGGGAAAAAAGTGTGAGTAAAATAACTGGAATTATTTTTTTGCAGGAATGTGTCTGTTTGAAGGAGCTCTTGCCAGTACCACATTTGTGATCAAAGTGTGAAGTGGATGGAGTCCCTGTGGCCCCAGAGCAGAGAAGCAGATGCTCCAGCCTGTGGCCACATCAGAGGAGCAGGGTCAGGCATCTGACTGTCACTGGGTTGTCTCCAAAGAGCCACTTCAGCTTTCAACTGTGTGAGAGAGACCAACCCTGTCTGGAGGACAAGACAACTTTTAGTCCCCAGTTCAAACAAACAGAGCAGGGATTTAAGGGCACATGCTTCAGGTGAAAGCTCATGACTGAACCTTCGGGCTGCTTGTGATGAGCTGCTCTTTCCCTCTCTCTGCCACAAACAGTCATGGGGTCGTTCTGACAAAATCTAAAAACTTCAGTTTTATTCCTACAACAGCATTTCTGTTTTGCAGCCAAAATATATTCAATTTAGTAGATTATCTAAATTTGAAAGCAAAGGTGATGCATTGCACCCGTCTCTGATACAATTCTGTTGCTATCAGAGTGAGCTGCAGCAACGTATATATTTTCCAAGAAGACAGTGTAATACCAACTGCTCTCTGGATTTTTCATTGTCTGTTTTAGCACTGGAGGGGTTAAGCACACTGCTCATCCTTGCAGAGGAAGACTCATTTTGGAATGACACTGGAGTGTGCACACAGAGTGCCCCGATGGGCAGCAGTTGATGATGGGCATTCAGTCCTCAAAGCCACATCAAAATTAGTTGGAATAAATTAACTCCAGCATGTACTGGGTGGGCATTTCAACACCTTTTAGAGCCATTTCTATTGCATTATGGTACAGATGTATCCTGAATTTACTAGATTTCTGCCAACTGTATTGACAGAAGTACTGGGAAGGATAAAGACACTTACAATGATGATATTGTTACATAAGAATGTGGTTACACAGAACAGAAAGCACCCTCCAAAAAACTGAAATATGAAGTCTTAGCTGGACAAAGTCTATTTTTTTGTGACACGTTGCAGTTGACTGCAGGACTTTGTGGTAAGATTGTAGAATGGAGGATGCTACAAGTGCAATCTGTAAATACAAATTTCATGTGTTAAGGATTGAATCCAATTCTGCCCATGATTTTAGATTTAAACTAGTGCATTTAGATGCAATTTTTAGATTTAAGTCAGTACAAAGAGAGACTTTCTTTAATGTCCATCATCAGTGGAGGTTCTCAGAGAACTTGTAAGGTTAAATATTAAATATTAAAAGGTCCTTTTTCGTTCTTTTATCAGTTTTTCCTTTTTGTATTTTTACATTATAATTCAGTATTACATGTCAGATAAAATGCTCAGGAAATTTTGTTGTTTAAAAGTGAAAAATCAAAGTGTCCTACTAGTGAGATATTTTAATTTTTTAAAGAAACCAAACAATTTCTGGTAGCAAATTGCTCTTTTCTTCAAGGGCTATATCCAGCTGGTATTTCAGGTCTGCTTGGATTTGACTCATTCACTTTTCAGTAGTGCACTGTCAACCAAAATGTGTGTGTAATCCTGGTCTTCTCTATGCTATTATGGGATTTTCCTTCTATTATACTGAGGGAGAATTTTTGAGGATCTTGGAAGGTACCCCAACCTGAATACAAAATTGTTGTTCAGTGTATCTGCTGAGAGATCAAACAAATGATTGCAGATTGTGCCTGGTCTGGGTGCTGGAGACAGAAAAAAAGTGCAAATCCAAATAAATTTTCTGCTTATTTCTGTTGGTCACTTCTGTAATCCCTGCAATATAGAGCAGATAGAAGGAAGATTGGAGGCATAAATTTATAAGTGACAGCTTTTTAACCCTGTTGTACAGTAAACCAAGCAGGCATTAGTCCTTGGGACTGGTTTGTAATCGATTTCCTCTCTTACTAAAAGCTATTTTCTATTCCAATATGTTTTTCCATTACTGTCTTCTCAATTTTATTTTTCATGGAACTTCCAGAAAGGAATTTCTTCATTTTTTCAAGTGAGGAATAAAACAAGTTCTTAAGGCACCTCAAAAATGTCACTGGAATGGCAGGAAATGGGTGAAAACCTTCTTGTTATTTTAGGATTTAAACACTGAGTATGTGTTTAAATTCCCTCTTTTCCATAAGAAGAGAGCTCTCAAACAGCTCAACAGGGGAGTTGGGCTGGATTGGGGAAGTATGGATGGTCCCTTGGAATGTTGCACAGTGGAGTTAGACTGGATTCCTCCTACTGTCCTTTGAGTACTGAAAGCCAGTTTTAGTAGTCTGTTCTATCTAAATTATAAATCCTTGATTGTTTTGAAGAACTTGTTTAACATATTTGTGAGAACACCATGAAAAAGAACAATAATACTTTTGCACTGTTTCTTCCTCACAGAAATTTTCAGTGTAAAACCTAAAGTAGTGCTTAGCAGAAAAAAAAAAATTGGGGGGATTTGTAGGGTCTACCTGTAAATCTCAATTTTCAGATGTTACCCTGATAGAATGTGTTTTTTACATTTGTCTGTAAGAAGTAAAAGCTCATTTCTTTGGCAATAACATTGTCATCTCCTTGCTTACTGACTGACCTTATATCATCTTAGAAACTGAAGTGGGTGTTCCCTTAGCAAGAAAAGTGGGAACTAATATAATTGTTATATTTTTTATTTGAACTTTTAAATCCTTGAATTGTTTCCATTTGCAAAATTTAGCTCTTCCTATTCTTTTAATTGGAAAAATAATTTGAGTAATATATAGGTTTATAATTTTAGCCTCAGTCTTGGTACAGCAGCAGATCTTAAACTGCTGTTGTGAGAATTGATTCCCTGAGAACTATTTCAGTAAGGTCACTTCCCTCTTTGTATCCTTTGATGGCAACTGTAATTTTTTGGTCGCATTTTACATGCTATATTGATGTTTAATTATAAAAAGAATGAATCAGAGGTGATACTAAAATCTTGCAAGCCTTCTAATGAAATTCTGGTGCAGTAGGTCAGAAACTCTGTTCAAAACATCTATTCTTGTGAAAATCCAGTGCTCTTTAGATCTTATCAGTAGTTTTAGTTTCATCCATTAATGTTGTGCATGGTTTTGTATTGATTACATACTTTAGAACTCTTGTGGCTCTGTTTCAGTTTTTGAGCTCTGTTTTTGAGAAGGACAAGGCTAAAATGTAACTGGATACTTTCCCTGTGCTTCCGTTTCAGAAAGAAATAAGTTGGCTCCAATCTTCTGAGATCTAAATTGTGAGAGTAGCTGCTGTTTTATGCAATACTTGAGCTCCCTCAGAATGAAAAACGGAGGAGATTAAATAATGAGCTTCTTGTATTCTTAATGGCACCACATTGGTGGTGGTTGCCAAAGATCACCGAGATGAAGGAATGTTCATGGGGTTTCATAAAGGTAATTACAGATTGATTGAGTCCCATCTTGTTACTGCAGAGTAAGTTTTTTTGATTGTTTTGTTTTTTTTTTTTTTTTTAGAGAGATTTTACCTTTAGCCTTTCCATCTTTGGCTGACAAATTCAATGAAATTAAGTTAATGTTTCTGCCTTGGCCATCCCTTCTAAATAATTCAGTATTTTTAAACAATTCTCTAGCAGTTTTTAAAGTCCAGAAAGTCTGTTCCTTACTGAATTTCAATGGGTTTGTTTAGTTTCTAAATCAGAGGTGCTAATTTAAATTTTTGTCATATTTTGGTATTGATTCTTTTTAACAAAGAATGAAGATTTACTGCAAACACCCCAGGAAGGCAAAGGATTACCTGCCTACTGCAACTGTGCCAGTGTGTAATGTAATATTTTTAATGTTAAAATGAGGAGAGATAATCCTTTCCAGAGACTCCTTAATCTGCTTGAGAAGTAGGGGTTTCCCTTTAGAATTCTTTGAAACATAACTATTTTGGAGCACTGGGTTTGAGCTTGTATTAAATACTTGTCACACCAGCAGTTACTTGTCAAAGAACATTGTTATATGAGAGTTACAGGAGAATTCACAGAAATGTTAAGTTAGAATGGACTTGAAAAGGTTAACTAGTCTATCAGAACCAGAGGGTATGAGGATCACTTATACCTAAATAATTTCTGAAAGATGCTGTTTTGCAAAAATACCAACTAAAATTCTATAGTTTTTTTTTCCCTGTGTAACTTTTTCCAAGGTTTATACATCCTCAAAATCAACAGGGTCTCCCTAACACCTAAGCCTGGTGCAAGCAAAGCTCATTATGTGTAGTTTTATTAAGGTTGATGTGTGGTACGATTGGTCACAGATCTCTTACTGGTGGCATTTTAAATACTGGAAGATTGTTATTATGCTTTTATGTTCTTGGTCAAAAAGTGTAGAGTTCTTTCAACATTTTCACAGTGGCTATAGATTAAATTTTTCCAGTTGTCTACTTGTCCTTCTTAAATTTTCTTAAGTGGATCCAGTTTGGTGATACTGAAGGTTTATCTAAGAACAAGGAAAAAGTATTATTTGAGGATAAACCCATAATAGCAAGCAGATGGTTTTTCTTTAATCTTCTTAAACATTGCCAAGGTGCGTACAAATGGTTTCATAGATTATTCTGGTACCCTTCTTCAAATGAATTCTCTCGGTTGCAGTTTCCTGATACTTCTCTTCCACCCTTTCACTTGATACCAGGTTTGACCTTCCCCAGTCTTCTGTAACCAGACTTCCTCTCCCTGCTCTCTGAGAGACATCGATCTGCTCTGTAAAATTTGTTCAACCCTTTCTTTGTAATGGACTCTCTCACTTCTTCTTAGCAACTTGTTTATAGTTGATTCTGAATATATTCAGTGACTTTGTCTTAAATGCCTTGTTAAAACCGTCCCACGAAATTGTTTGAAATAACATCAGCGTTCAGTTTAGCCCCAGGTACTGTTACATTAAGTTTTGTAGTGACATTGTCTGTTAGAAAAAAACCTTTTTCCACTTTTTGGCACTGAAGAGTGCAAGGTTTAACACTGCTTCATTACACAAATCCCAGGCCCCATAACGTTTTTGTCGACCTGCTTATAAAATAGATAGGGCACTTGCCAACACGGCAGATCAAAGGATTAAATATTTAATCTTTTAGAGGCTTTGCTCCTTAGGATCTACAATCAAATGATAAAGTCACTTACTATTGCTTTGAATGGAGAGTTCCTTAATAGCGAATGTCAGGAGGTGTAGTCTGGAGAACAGACGAGAAAGAACAGTCAGGAATAAAGGAGGGTTTAATATATGTAAGCTTGATGAAGGTGGTGCATGGAAGCAAGGCAGGGGCAGCTTTGCTTCTCTCTGTGTTGTACAAGGATGAAATTAAAATGCACTTACATAGAGGTTATGGTTTACTCTCCCAGCAAGGGTAAAACCAAAAATGAAATGCTGGATGCTCTCGATATCTGTGCTTTTCTGGCAAACTCAGCTTTCTCATTCCTAATTTCCACAGATTTAGGGATAAAAGCATGTCTCAAAAGGCTATTTAAGGCCTGTTCTACAGCCTTTGAATTTTTGTGGGTGAATGTTGTGTTTGTCTGAACACACATTTTTACTTTTAATGTTTGCATAAAAAAACTGGTCAGTCTTTTTGTTCTCCCTGCTGAAGAACATTTGTTTGGAATGAGAGGGGAAAAAACAAAGTGACAGAAAACAACTCCAGATATTTATATACCAAATGCACCCAAATCCCCTGCTGAAGCACCTGTAATTGTTGGGAAGGGCAGGAATCATGTCTGGGTGGGAAAGGGCACGAGGGTCTATCAGAGTAGATCTGTCAGTGTGGGGTTTTTTACCACACTGCTGTGTGCTTTGTAGTGATAATACCAAAGCTTATGGAAATGATAAATAAATTACTCATGTCAGGTTAATAGGGGTAGAAGGATCTTCCAGTCTCTAGTGAAGTGCTCCTGTTCACAACTGGGTTGTAATGGATACATGTACTCACTGCTTCATTCCTTTAGGGAGGTAAAATAACGTAAATAATAAACCCTAACCCTGTAGTGCTCTTGAAATGAAATTTGCCTGAGGAAATATGATCATCTGGTCAGTAAACATGGATATTCATTAGCATTTAGCTCACCAAGTTAATAAATTAAGGGGAGGAGGAGGAGGAATATGTGTGTGTGAAACAAAATCAGATTTAATTTAATGACATCTCTACTGGCATTGAGTATTTCTAGTCTTTACATGGGCAGATGTTATGAGAATCTACCAAACCACTGCTGAGAATCACTTCAGCTCCTGGAAACTTCCATCTCATTAAATTTCTACATATGGAAAGCAGTTTCTTTGCTGTAGATAATAATTTTATGAACACAGCTATTAGCACTACAGACCCTGATAAGGAAACCAGAGTGCTAAAGGACATTTTCTAAAAATAAGTAAATTTACATATGTTATAATAAACTCATGACTAACCCTTCTTAAATGTGAGAAAAGGGGAAAGGGACTCCAAATTAAAAAATCAAACTGAAATAAAGAAATCAAAGATCTGACTAAAAAACCCAAGCTTGTCAACAGGGCAATAAGATTTTCATGCAACTGTGTACGAACCTAAAAAGTTTCCTGAGATTTAGTGCAAATAATCTGTAGCTCACTAATATGTGCTCTAAGTACGTTATTTTCACCGTTCTTCTGAGTTCTTTATACATTTTTCAGAACCTAATAAGGTAAGATAAATAATGTCTGCAGATAATCAATCAGAGAGCCTTGATGTGACCAATTCGCAATCAATACGTAAATGAAATATTAATAATACAAACAATTCTGCAAATAATAATCAAGAATATAACCACAGAAATTCAAATATTTCATAAATATATGAAATATATTTATGAATATATAAATATAAAGGGTTTCTTTCTCCTAGAATTAAATCTCATCTGAAGGTAATGATAAAAAGCAGCCAAAAATGGAAACTGTGCCTTCTCAGGACCTGATTCAAATGACATGGAAGTGAATTCCTGTCTTTCAGGTGGCCTTGGCTGAGAGCTATCCAAACCAGGGAAGTATTCCTGATGAACTTATACTTCCATTCAGGAAAATGTTGGCACAGAATGGCTCTTCCCTTCATCTCATACTCTTCATTAGTGGGTAAAGTTGTCTTTCCTACAACACCTTATTGGCAGGAGGTGATTTCTCTGAACCTCTTTTGTAGGTGGGTGTTTGGTTTTGTCTTTAAATTTGGCAGAAAACTGTAGATAACTGTGGAATAGTAAAGATTAGTGGGAGCAGATTTCAAGCAGACTGGGAGATATATACAATAGATAACAGTAAACAATGATTACAAGTGCAAAACTTGAGGGGACAAGCTTTCAGAAATAAAATTAAAATAATGAAAGAGGGCAAAATGACCCTATTAGGCTCAACACAGGAGGAGCAGGTAACTCGTGATATATTGAATTACCCATATATTTGTTTTCTTCCCCTGACCCTGTCAGAGATTCCAAATGTAAGTCCAGGTAAGTAAACCAGATGTTGGCAATATGACCTTGCACTTGCACATATATCTTTATTTGTAGAGGAATCACTTTCAAATATGTGCCTTTACATTTTCAATGCAATATGGAGTTTTTTTCTACTTTAAAATTCCTGTGAGCCTCTGTTCCCTACTCCTGCATGTACTGCTAAATAAAAAAGTGTGGTTAGTAAATGCATTTCTCATTTATCCTCATTTGCTTAGCACTTTATAGCAGTGCATTTTAAAGTTATAAAACAATGGTCGGATATTCTGATTGTAGATGTTGACATTTGTTGTTATTAAAACTCAAGAGCTCCACAAAAAAGCAGCACACACCAGGGACAACAAGAGAACACAGAAGCTGAAAAAAAGCATAATGTGGTTTTTCTGATTCTGACCAAATTAAACAATGTTTTTTCTCTTCCGGAGAAATTTTAGAAATTAAAAGCTAATTGCTCAGAATTTTTTTATGATAAATGAGAAATGCATTAAAATGACTCTATATGTTTGTTTATACCTATATATACACACATATGCATACATACACAAACACAGAGACTCCCAAATATATATTCACATGGTGGTAACAACCTAGACTAAATAAAAAGCGAGGAAATACAAAATTCAAGCTGTTTGCTTTGCCTTATCTATTTCCATTATGCATGGTAAATATTGCAGATCATATGGTCTATAAAATCTCATGCTGTTTGGAGACTCCTTCAGAGCTTTGCCACAACAGGGGACTGTGAGGAGAGATGCAGTAGCAGCCCTGAGTTTTCTAGACTTTTTTTATTTAGTTGGACTTTTCATGATATCTGAATTTATTTTTGCATGTGAAATTCCTTTATTTCCTGTGGTTTCCAATTTACAAAAAACCCAAACAACAAAGAACAAACCCAAAATATGTTGAGGGAGGGCAGCATATGGGAGTTGTTTTTTTTCTTTTTCTTTTAGGATGTCTGAGTTTTTGAAGGAGATAGAAAGCACCAGTGAATAACAGTGGATGATTAGATAAAGAGGTTTGATATTGCTCTTGCTGGGAACTGTTGCCTGCTCAGAGTCTGAGCCCCAGTGGGCACAGGCAAGTTCTCTCAAGTTCCAGGACAGCCGGAGCTTTTTATTATTAGAGCATTTAAGTTTTAACTGACCATCCAAAATTCATAAGAGAACTCTTATAAAGGGAAAAAATAACCTGTTCAAAAAGCTCAGGTATGCAAAACTATTCCTCGAAATTTTGTCTGTGTGTGTTAAATAGGTGGATACGTAAGGTAGGAGCTTAAAAGAACTTGGTCATTTGACAAATGGTTGTTTGAAATTCCCAAATCAACAAAACCAGTCTCTTCTCGACCTAAGATACAGTCATTGTCTCTATGCACAGAAAAATGTTGATGCTATCAAAAGGGCTCCATGCACTTAATATGGTTTTCAAATGATTTAAGGGTCAAGTTTTGATTTAAAAAGAAGTTATTGTAAGTTGTGATGAGTAAAGGCCAGAAGGAGAACTGTTAAAAAAGGTGAGTTCATTTGTTGTGTTAGATGTGTTGGCATTAAGCTTATTTTTTTAAAGTTCGTGTGATAATGAGATATAAGATTTTCAGGCAGAGTTAGTAAGATTATTATGCAAAAGAAGGAATCTCCTTTGGTTGTTTAATTACCTTATGCTATTATTTTAATTTCATTACCTTAAATTCAGATAAGATTAAAATTAGCACTGAACATTACAGCAAGATAGCATAATGTGATATATGTTTTTGAGGTGATATGTCAATGGGATAAGTGCATCTGCATCCGTAGCAGAGATCAGAACTCTTTGGGCAACCAGATGAACTGTTCTGGCTGCTGCTTGGGCTTAAATAAGAAATTCTGTCCTCAGCTGGTTATTATTGTCTGCTCTCAGAAACTGGGAGTCCTGGTGATTTGACTGTTTGTTTGCTCACTCCCTGACTGAGGATCCAGTTTGCAATGCCACCACTGAGAGTAAATTTACACTTTTACCTGGGTTCATTGGCTCAGTCAGGCCAGAACCTATTGAGATACAAAATTCAACCTGCAGAGCTGAGATTCCATCTCTGCAGCAATCAAGAGGCTTCAGATAATAATTGCATTATATTTAAAATGATTGCTAAATAAACCTGAGGTTTTGGCTTTGCGTTTTGAGTTCCCATGCATCTGTTTAAAAAGCTGAATTCATCCTTGTTTGCAGCTATGTTCATCTTCAGGTGAACACATGCCAGTCATTGACAACCCATCATGTAAAAATTTCCCCTCCTCATGGTAGTTGTTCATTTAACAGTCATTTTTCCATAAAATATAAATATTTAACATGCTAATATGCTATGTTCAACAAAAGAGGGGAAAAAACCCAATAAAACTATGCCTACATAATAAAAAAAAAAGAAAAAAGAGATCGTTGTCTTATGGAACATCAGAAGAGCTCTCAATATATGTGAATAAGGCTGGCAATCTCAAGAGAGGGGTTTTTAATTAAAAGAATTCTATTTTATTTTAATGAATCAATACTAAAGGTTCCTCCTATTACAGTTCTTTAATGTTATGGATTACTGGAAAAGGAGACATCTATTTTCTATGGCTGAATTTAGCTTATCATTACTACACATGTGTTAAAAATTCCTGTGGTTCTCCCTCAATCTCTAAGGCTTCTTTCTATTAGTTATAAAACCACACAAACTCTTATACATAAATTAGGAAATAGTTTGATTTTCTCTGTCTTATGAGAACATTCTCTCCTTTTACCAGTAAAAATATCTGCATATTCAATTTTCTTCTGAACTTTCCAGCGCTGCACAGCCGAACCCAACAAAGGGATTTTTCAGTGTTGGTTTCACTGACTTCAAAAGCATTATGTCAAAGTATGCACTGAGTCCTTTACAAACAGCTAAGCAGAGAAAACCTTTATTTCAGGGCTGCTTTGAGGCTGAAAGTAATGAGTTCTGTTCCTACAGCACCAGTCACTGCTGCTGATGAGATGGTGATAATGCCACTGTCTGAACACTCAGTGGAGGAGCATTGCCATAGAACCTGGGTGGGAATAAATTTTGCTAGAATGTGAAATGGTTCAAAGCTGTTTATGCTAAATACTGTGTATTCTGTTCACATTCCCTTTGCAACAAATTTAATGGGGGGTGAGAAATGGCTGGGAAGCATTATAATTAATTTTTAATATTTTTTCTCTGGCTAAAGAGCTGAAGTAGACTTCTGGTAATTTTAGCATTTCAAATATTGTGAGAGCAGCCCTGCTGAGAAGGACTTGGGGATATTGATGGAGGAAAGACTGACCATGAGCTGACCACATGCCCTTTCAGCCCAAAAACCACCCATGTCCTGGCCTGTGTCAAAAAGAGAGTGGGCAGAAAGTTAAGAAGGGAATTCTACCCCTCTTTTACAAGAGCAAGTAGTGACAGGATGAGAGTGAAGGGTTTTAAACAGAAAAAAAAAGTAGATTTATATTAGATATTAGGAAGAAATTTTTCCCTGTGAGAGTGGGGAGGCCCTGGCACAAGTTACCCAGAGAAACTGTGGCTGTCCCATCCCTGGGAGTGTCCAAGGCCAGGTTGGATGGGATAGTGGAAGGTGTCCCTGCCCATGGCAGGGAGGTGGAACGGTATGATCTTTAAGACCCCTTCCAAACAAGGCCATTCCATGGTTCATTCTTTTATTCTGTATTCCAGCAAAGGTTAAAAATAAAGGGTATTTTCCAGCATGCAAACCACCAGTTCTAGTTCACAGTTCAGATCAGCAGCTTCCGTGCAAATCTTGGAAAAGCTGTGCTTGGAAACATCATCAGCTGCTTTCAAAGCAGAGTTAAAAGTCTAGTTCAGAAGAACAGCACTGAATGTTCACATGTAAAATGTGAAAAGAAGGGTCTCGTTTTGCAAGAGTTTCCTGCATTTCATCCAACATAGGGATCATCAAGTCTTTTTCTCTGTGACAGTAATGGAATCTATAATGGTATGGCATTAGAGACAAACTGTCCTGAAGACTAAAAGTCAGTGATGCTGATCATGGATGCATCCTTTTAAATATAAAATTACAACAGATGTAGCTTAAAAGGAAAGTGAGGCAACATGCTTACTGATGGGTTTGCATTAGCACAATGAAGCAGAAGGCTGGAGGCTCAGCTGGCAGTCCCTGCTCAGGTTCTGGATGACTGGTGGAGAGGGCAAAGTGTTCACTATCACTGTTATTTTGTTGCCTACTTTCCAATTTCTGTTAATGCCACTTATGATAAGAATGCAGCATCTGCTCAGCCTTTATTACATTAATAAAGGACTGTTCTTGCTTTGATGGTGCCTCCAGAAACAATCCTCTTACCTTCACTTGGAAAGCAACATGAATCACATCTCTCCAAGTCATGTTACAAGGTACCAGATGTAAAAGCAGTTTCCTCGTGTAAGAGCAGAAGAGCAGGACTTGGTTTTCTGAGTTCTGGTGCCATTTTAGAATAGCATACTATAAAATGAAAAGAGAACCTCCTTGCAAAAGATGTACTGAAAGAGAAAAGGGGAAAAAGAATGATGGTGGGTGTCATTATTAGCATTTGCTAAAAATTTGGGGTCTGACAATCACAGCTATGTGCTCCAGCACAGCTCATAAGGAGAAAACATTCTGAGTGATACTTTGCTCTTGAACAGCATTTGTTCTCAGTGGGGAGCAGGAACAGCAACCCTTATCTTGAATAAGGGTATACAGATGATGACTTAGAAACATTATCCTGCTAAGGATACCTTTGAACAAGTACAAATCAAACT
Source organism: Corapipo altera (assembly GCF_003945725.1). Lineage (NCBI taxonomy): Eukaryota > Metazoa > Chordata > Aves > Passeriformes > Pipridae > Corapipo > Corapipo altera. The sequence goes on along the minus strand of NW_020884891.1, from coordinate 1,955,671 downwards.
TGAAATTACTTCTAATCTCCTCACTTGGAGAAGCAGAATCTATTTCAAGGGAAGCAAAGAGGTAGATTTTTAAAAACACAATTTTTTAAAAAAGTCTAAACCTAGTGATCTGTGAGTGGAAGTGAGGTCAATAAAGCATTTTCTATGAACAACTTTCAAGGAGGTTGTTAAAAATTTTACCCATCTGTCTTGTGTCCAGACAGTATAGAACAGCACACAGCTTACACAACCATGACTAATTATAGTTTATTCAAAGAACAGACTTGATTGTTTTTTTCCTCCCTCATTATTAATATGTTCTAACTGTTCCTAGAATAGAGAGGAGTGCTGCTCATGTATCCTAGCTGTTGCAGTGCTGATGACAGATGCTTTCAGAGAGAAGCTATTTTTTGTATTAATATGTAGACTGTACTGGGGTGAACAAACTTTGACAGCAGTTTTATTCCACCTGGAGTCCCCCCTTTAGACTGTCACATCATCCAAAGGCACTGGTATTTGTTCATACTTGGCTGCACAGTGCTGCAGGCACACAGAGCTGGAGCTGCTGTGCCCGGCGAGCGTTGATTTGGTGCCTCTCGTTCCCTCAGAAATGCAATTCATATCCCTTGTTCATGTACATCTCGGATGCTCCATGATGGAAATTGCCTCCATCTACATCAAAAACTGGCTCTTTTTGCTATTTTGGCTGCTGGTTTGATTACATGTCATATCTGCTTCCAAACCTGGCTCCAGCCTGGAGTGCCAGGAGGTTGTTGCAGGAGAAGGGAACAGACGGTGGGATCGATCTTGGTGACTCCTGATGCACATGACGACCTTCCTCCTGCCTAAGTGGCGCATCTGAGGTGATTAAATAATCAGTGCTATTGCCCTGGAGGAATATCAATCCCTGAAGCAGCCACTCAGAACACTGTTCTGGTCTCTGAAGCAGGAGAGGCAGCGGTGCCTGTTCCGTGCACAAGATGAAACACAAACTAATTCTTGGCCCCTGTGTGGGCTGATGTCTTTCAACTCTTTCTCTTGTTTGTCTCGATTACTGCTTAATCATAAAATGCTTATTTTCCTTTTGGTATTAAATGAAACTGGCACAGCACTATCACTTAGAATGGAATGTCGTGTGCCCCTTAGTTTAGGAGTGACAAAAAGGATTGACAGTTTCCTTAACAAAGATGATTTTATTGGTATGTTCAGCATCCCTCTTTAAAATTTACCCAGAGCATGTTTTAAAGTTTTAGACTACTTTTAAAAATTCATCAGGCAGAGCTTCAAATCCAAAACATAAATAGACTTTGAACATACACGAATCAAACAACTTTTATTAGAAGTATATTGGGCAGTACGAGCAAATATGTTTTGTATGTTGCTGTATGTATATCAGTATTTGTGACATCTTCTATGATATTATTGATTACAAACCACAGACAGTGTTAGACTGACTTCACTGATGTTTGTTACCCTGATTGCAGAAAATGCAACTTACTTGTACAATCAGATAGCATGGAAATCATAGTTATGTCTTCTCAAAAATACACAATCCAGGCAGAGTTTAATTTAAGAAGAAAAATTAACCCTTTTTATCTGTGTTTCCTAATTTGTCAGAACTGTAAGTCTCATATTGCCACTATGAAAATCCATTTTTAATAGGGAGGGAAATATTTTCTAGGAAATAAACTAGCTTGCGGGGAAAAAAGAGGGTTAAGATTTATTTATGTCTTTATATTGTTTTATGCAAATTTCATTTTAAAATTTAAAGTGATTTTTAAAGTAATATAACAACAGAGTCAACATTCATAGTTTGTCTTATTTCTGTAGTCTAAACTACAGCATAAAATTAGCAGTTGAGCAAAGATGGAAAAAAAAAGTGGGGTTTTCATCCTACAATAATTGTCTCAATTGAATACTTTTAGAAAAACACAGAATTAAAATTAAAGGTCCTTGGGAATCTGCTTGAGTTATAGCTGAGCCTCAGGGCTGCTGTACAAATAGCATGCTACCAAAAACTCATTTATTATTATGTACTATATGCATCTCTTAAACTGAGCCAGAGGTGGAATAAGAAAATTTTTTGTCTTGCTTATATTTCTGCCTATGGGAAATTCTCTTTTGCATTTAGAGGGCTTTATATCCTTTTGGTGCTTCCTGGTGTGGAGGAATCAGTTGAGCTAAGACCATCTTCTACAAACCAGAAGGTATGGGATGAACTTTCTGAAAGTATCTGAGCTGACACAGCAGTTACTATAAAAAAGCACCCACCAAATCCTCCGTAATTTTCTGCACTGAGATTCCTGGTATTTGATAATCTAATGACTAACAGTATAACACATTTTGAACTTTAGAGTACTCCTGCTTCCCTCAGGCAGAGAAATCATCCAGTGGCTTTGTGTCCTCATTTTTCTGAGGTATCTTTGCAATTTCTTGATTTTTATTTAGTTTACAAAAAAACTGATTGCAGAACGTGTGACTAAAAATAGACATTTCTGAGAACACTTCAGTCAAAACACTGTGAAAAAGCTGCTACCCAGATACATCAGTTACTTGTAGTGACTTTCTCCTCTAAAACTTTCCCTCTCTCTTACTGATTAAGGTCTGCTGCCTTTGAAGACGAGTCTTGGTTTACAATAACATACTGGGAAAAGCAGAATTAATTTCCCAACCTGACATTGCAGGTAAATGTTCTTTGGGGGTTTTTTTCCCCTAGAGATGGGTTTTGCATGAATACAGCAGATTTTGGTTGCTCTGGTCTTGCTGACCAGCCCATCTTTGGACGATAAGTCATAGGTTGGGGGCTCACAGAAGGGCCCTGAAAGCTTCCATTTTCATTTAGAGGTTGGTCCCTCCAGTTTTCCGTTCTGGAATCACTATTTGACTACATCGCCCTTTTAGGAATTTGCATGATTTGAATGATAAAATCTGTGCCAAGAGCTCCTGTCATGAAGGTATTTGAAAGGGTTGGTAGAGGTAATAAAAATATAGATAATAACAATATTAAGAGTAAAGGAGTAGGAATGATTTCCTTTGTTTTCTTCTTTGGACTTTGGTATTTAAGGACCACATCACGGACTATGTGTGCATTCTATGGTAAAATTATCAGCTTGCTTATTTCACCATCAGTCAAATCTTTAGTAATATGTTTTAATCTCTCTGTTGCTTGTAGAAGCCTTTGTAGAATCATCTTTTTCTATCCGAGGATATTGTGATGAGAAACACGAGTTTCATTTGGATTTTATCTGCTGCTTTGCATGTTTGGCTGAAAGACTCAGAAGTGACGAGTTTTTTATTCAAATAACACAGAACAAGGCTGGCAGCTCTGCAGGCCTTTCCAAGCCACCCATCTCAAGCAGGAAAAAAACTTGTGAAGATTAAGCACCTCTAAGGTAAAGTCCAAAGCAGTAATTTTCCCGCATATTTCAGGAAATTGGTCCCTAAATAGATTAATTATGGAGATTAATAATTTTAAATTCAGTAAATAGTTGCAGTCAAAATGCTTGCTCTTTAGTTAAAATGTGGAGTTATTAGGATTTTAAAAAGGTTAATTATCAAAGGAACAGTAGAGATTTCATTATTTAATTAAGAATTTTTTTTATTTCTGTTAGAAGAAAAAAATAAAATATTTTTCTTTGACTCACATATATACATATATATTATATATATTTGTTTTCCTTTCTGGTCTGTCTGCAAAGTAAGAAAAATGTTATTTGCCTGGCTTTCCTCTGCGGGTAAGAGACTTGTTTTATTCCCATGGCTGTTTCCTGATTAGTTGTCTTTGGCTGAGAGTGCTAAACACAGGACCCAGCTATCACCTAGACTTTTTTGCAGTGTAGACATTGTTCATTGGAAATTGGATGATACCATCAAACTCACTTCCAGGCCATCAGAAAGGATTTATCAGGCCTCATCACATGCTGGTTTCTGTGGTCATATCTCCTGTTTCAGTGCCTCCCAAGGAGTGAATGGCTCCATCAGTCAGGTCGATACCACAATCCCCTGTAAGGAAATACAGCTGCAGAAAGGAGTCTCTCTGTGTTTAGCATGTGTTTATTTTTCCCCTTTGTGACAGGAGCCGGAGCTCATTAGCAGCCTTGAAGTCAATGAAATTAGAGCAGTGTAAGTCCAGCAAAACTAAATGGGAGTTTGTATCTAATATTGTGACACTATAAAAGTCTTAATCCTCCAGAGCTCCTTCACAGACAACTCCTTCAACTTGCAAGCAGAGCTGTTTCATTTGTCTGACAAGTCATCCTGTAGGTTCAAGTTACATATTAGAAAATTATATGTAAAAAGTTAGTGATGCCCGAAATGTGGCAAGAACAACACAGACTTTCTTAATTCATGTCAAGAACTGAAGAGCAGGGATATATTTGGTGTATTTTTGTAACTTAATGGTCAAGAAAAGATAAGGGTGACCACTCTGTTGCTGGATAGGTCTTGTTACCTCTGTTACTGATTCCTACTTAAATTGACTTAAATATCAGAATCTGCTAAAATGGGGGTTTTTTGCAAAATCACTTTGTGATTTGCAAAATAACACTTTGTGTTATACTGAGCTGTTTAAGGTAAAAGAATATTGGGCAGTTCTAAATATGTTCTTTGGTTCTTTATCCTTATGATAGAAAGGTAAAGTGTAGTGAGTGCTCATCATTTGCATACTAGATTTGTAATTAACTTTTTGGGGGGTTATCACTAAAGTATAGTTAAATTACTATTTCCATTGATTGGTGTGTTGGAATTTTTACTGCATCTGCAACTTGAGTCATTGTTTCTATATTCATTGTGCAGTGGCAAATAGAAAACTAAGACTAGAATGCTATTGAGAGCTCTACTAAAACTTCCATTGACTTTGAAAAGAGCAGGACTCCACCCCACTCTGTATATGATTAAGAAATGCAGTGCTAGTGCTAAAGGATAAGCTGTTAGACAAAACTCATCAGTTGCAGTCAATTACTTGCGTCAAAAATCTAAAAAAAGGCTCCCAAATAAAAAGTGTAATTTAGCAATGAATGATACTATCTATGCCCTGATACAGCACAGGCTGTCACTGGACTGATTGCCTAATGTGCCTTCGTGTTCTATTCTCAAAGATCCCTTGGACAGAAAGGGCAAATATTTTAAGAACCTGCTATTGCCAGAGTCAGTACTGAGCAGTGTTGCAGATTGGAATGGGAATGATTTGAATTCCACATCTTAACACATTAGGAAACTATAGAATTACATCCCTTCAATGGCTCCCACTTTGGATCAAGTCTGAAGGAAAAGTGGAACGTTTTCTGCCAAAAAAGACTACTGCTTTCAGGTCCTCCACTTGGGCTTCTGCTATTCCAGTTACTCCCATTTCCACAAGAAAGAAAGTGGTAGTATAGAATCATAGAATCATAGAATGGTTTGGTTAGAAGGGACCTTAAATATCATCTTATTCCACCCCCTGCCATGGGCAGGGACACCTTCCACACTCCCAGGTTGCTCCAAGCCCTGTCCAACCTGGCCTTGGACACTTCCAGGGATGGGGCAGCCACAGCTTCTCTGGGCAACCTGTGCCAGGGCCTCCCCACCCTCACACAGGGAAGAGTTTCCTGCTAACATCTAATCTAAACCTACTCTCTTTCAGCGTGAAGCCATTCCCCCCTGTCCTATTCCTACAGTTCCTGATGAATGATAGTTTAGTGGTTGGCCTAGTGATGCTTTCATAATGAGTTATTTACTATACATATAAATCAGTGTCATTCCAGGAAGAATAAGCATAAAATAGAAAGCAGTGACCTTTCAGGAATTTTTTTTTCTACTTCTAAGAGAATTGTGTTTCTTTGTATTGTTTCCCTTCCCTTTATTAGAATGAAAAACCTCCATGGGTTTTGGAGGCAAATCAGTACTGTACCATTTCATTAAGTAAATAAACTAAGTTAATTCATTTTCATATAAAAAGTCTGTCAAGACAGTCTCAGGGAATTGCTTTGTAGGCAACAGTGGTCTTCTGGCTGAGCTCCTATTACAAACATTGTTATCTACTGATGAGAATGTATTTGCACACTCATGATTAGCAAACCAGCACAGGGTGTAGAGTTAAAACCAAAAACACAGGGAAAAGCATATGGTGGAAAAACTTTTAGGAAAAAAGTAATTTTTATAGGCTGCAACTGCAATTTGTTTAAAAGAATGTAAAATGGCAGTATATTTTTTGGGTTGGGAATGGTCTGTGTGCGTGATCCATGGAAGAGCAGCAGAACTACTTGGGGCTATTTCAGCTACATAAGCTGGCAGTTTTATCAAACAGTCACCATGATGCTAGTCCATAAGAAGTGGATAATATTTCTTAATTATGTCATTTTATAGACATCTGGAAAGTATGTATACATACACAGGCTGAAAACACAAATTTTTTTAATATCATGTAATTTTACACTTTCATATTTGTTATGTATACAGGGCTTTGTGTGAAAATGAGGTGTTTCATCGAGAAAGTTTCTCCTCCATAGAGTCTTGGAACAGTTATCTTTTAGTTTTGGCTGTTTGAAGGCAGTTCTGACTGAACACATCATCCTGTCAAAAGAGTATCTAAGTCAGAAACAGAAATAATAAAGGTAAGTTCATGGAGAAAACAACTGAACTACTCTATGGTTTTAAGTGGGTTTCTCATCATTTTTTTATTAAGTAGTTGGTAAATATTAATTTTATATATACAGTTATTGATCCCTCCTTACACTAACAGAAATTTGGATGACCATTGAACAACCTGGTCTAGTGGGAAGTGTCCCCGCCCATGGCAAGGAGGTTGAAATGATATGATATTTAAGGTCCCTTCCAACCCAAAGCATTCTGTGATTCCATGATTCTGTAATATACATTTAGACTCTCTATTAATTTTAAAGCAAACTGCTTCAAATTATTTTTTTTTTAATAACTGGTGCTTTTTTTGCTGAACAGAAATAGAACTAAAATGATAAATATTTTCGAGTAGATGATAAAACCATACTATTAAAAACTATTTAAATTCCCTGGAAAAACTCTACCTCTTTTGTAAATGTAAATAATTTCAGTTTGTCTTTGAGCGCTGTGAACTAAAAGGTTTACAAAGTTATATTGTAATGTATTGTCAGAGATGTGTAATGTCAGGACTTCAAATTGTTTCTACCCTAAGATAAAGCGACTGATGTTACAGTGTGTTGGAGATGTGGAAGTGCAGGGCTGGGGAAGGGAGAACTTGGTGAGAAAATGAGTAATTCCAGTTTTTAGGATAACTACACATTTCTGATTAGCAGCAGTTAATAGTATTTCACTCTCTAATCTCTTGTTGCCGTGCAGGACACTGAGCTGAGGTTTTTTAAGAAGTGAGCATTTGTATTTCATGCTCTGCCCACAGGCACTGTGGTAGTAGCCTGACTCAAAAATACCTCTGGACATCCCAAAAAAATGACAGGTCAGCCTGTGAGTAACCAGGCTCACAGTGGGATCCAGAACCATGTACTCCCTTGAAGCAGAGTAAGATATAATATGATTAAATATGTGTATAATAACTCAGGTTTTAGAGGAAAAGAATTAGTAAGTGAGCCTGTGGTGTGCACGTAGACATCCCTTTAGTCAAGACACCTTCTGTGAATTAGCATAAGAATTATGCAGATAAGCTCTTTATCTGGCTTCTGTGTAGTTCTTTGAAGTCTTTAGAAGTTTTGGAATTAAGCTGAAGGAAACTGAATAAGCAAGAGGCATTTTGTTTGTACAAGAGATTAACTTTACTTAAATATAGGTATGGCTTCCCATCGCTATCTAGTGACAATCATTTTCTATGTGCCCATGTAAAATTAATTTTATATCTGAGATGAGTTTTACAACTCACAGTGTGTTGTTGTGAGTTGAATTCAAACTCATTTCTTAAGAAATAAGGGTATTGCCATGACAATTTCAGAATAGTGTTACCATTTGTGCAACTCCCAAGGACAAAAAAATAAAAGACAGATTGCAGCAGCCAAAAATTAGATGTACCTATGATTTGATCTGGAGACAGGGAGGGAAGTCAGAGATAGCAACCAGGAAAGGACTATGGAAATCTAAATATCACAATGAGAATAATTCCAAAATTATGTGTCTGTCTCCTGCTGCCAGGATCTCACTGTCAGTTCATGGATTATTGACTCAGTTCCACGCAGGTTACAACGTGATACCTGTCAAAAAAACCCTGGAGTTACTCCAGGTTTCTCCTTTTCTCACGGGGTTGTTGCTCCTGTAGAGCCTCTGTCACATGTTCAGTATTCAACTTCCTGAGACACATCCCCAGCTGGCAACATGGGAGTGCTTGTCTTCCATGATGATACCTTAGTGTCATCTCCAAGAGTTCTGCTATAGTCTTTCCACATAGACTTGTTGCTTTATTAGAAGCTCCTTCTTACTGATCTATTAGTCATTTTTAAAGCAAGTCACACTGATTTCCCTTTATTTGCTTCTCGGTCATGTATCTTAATGTCTTTTCCATGTTCAAGAAGGGTTTAGTAAAACCTTCCCTGTGGGAAGAGTTACTGAAAAGAAGGATGTCCTGGTTTCAGCCGGGGTAGAGTTCATTTCCTCTCAGTAGCTTGTACAGTGCTGTGTTTTGGATTCGTTCAAAGAACAATATTGATAGCATAGTGATTTTTTGTTGTTGCTGAGTTGTGTTTATCCTAAATCAAGAACTGTTTTGAGTCTCATGCTCTGCAAGTGAGGAGGTAAAAAAAAAAGGTTGTGAGGGAGCACGGCTGGGACAGGTGACCTGAACTGACCAAAGGGATATATATAACCATATATATATATATACACATATATATATATGACCATGTCATACCCTGTATATAAACTGGGCCAGTTACCCAAAAGTGGGGCCAACTGGTGTTCAAGGAAGGAGTCTGGATTTTGTCAGTGGGTGGTGAGCATTTGTATTGTGTATCACTTCTTTATTCCACTTTTTCTTTTTATTATCATTATAACTATTTACTATTATTATTATTATATTTTACTGTGTCTCAGTTATTGAGCTGCTGTTCTCTGAAGCGACAAGTTTTACTTTTGGTTCTCCTCCCCATTTCACCAGACTGGAGCAAAGAGGTGAGTGGTGCTTAGTTGCCACAACAAAAGGGTTACCCAATGCTGCCTCTGAAACTGGCTTTGCCTGTGCTGCAGGCAAATGATTCATCTCAATAGGTAGCAGGTAACTGCCTTAAAAAAAATCAAAAGCAAAACAAACTTAATTTAATATAGCTCTGTTCTAGGAACACACATTTCCCACTGAACTAAATTTATCAAAACAGATTATCGAGGCTTTATAATTAACTTCCTAGCAAATAAGAATTAGCATATATTATAGGAGTGCAGTGCGTTAATTAAATAATATTTAGTGCTGCACCCACCTATGCGTGGCCAGGAATTACAAAGTTAATGAAAGACGACACTACATGAAACTGTAGCTAATTAAGCAAGACAGAAAAAATTCTGTAGATGTTTGACTGAAGATGTTAGAATTAACTCATTATCATATTTACATGGTGAGTTTATTCCAGCGTTTAAGTTTGGCAAACTAAGCTCTTTAAAGTTAACTTTCTGTCTGCTGTACGGGTACTCACTCACTGTATTGCTTTGTTTTTCAAATTCTGTATTTTAAATAAAAAGAGTTTAAATACCTAAAGGGTTTTTACCCTAGGTAGGCTGAATTAGCCCACGAGGTTGTTTTTATTTCTTGCAGAAGGGAGCTTACAGGCAATAAGTGCTCAAGACCCATCAGTAGGCTACCAAAAGTTAGGTGGACTAAAACAAGGGCTCAAAGAAATACCACAGCCCAGGGACTAAAGTGTATTAGAAATGAATAGGCTACACTTACAAATCTTCTTAACAAAAATACAGTAATTTCATGTGGTTACAGTGATTCTACATTGAGCTTTTCCACTTATTTATACATATACTTCTGTACTTAAAATTAATTTAAGGATGCCAGTAATAATTCCTCTTTGTAGAGGAATGAACAATGAGCGTATAAACACCCAAATGGTTTTCTACATCATTTTCCAAGAGAAGAAAAGCGGTTGTTTTAGAGGTATGTATAATAAAAATGTCTAGTATATCTCTTTAATAACAGTCTAGGTTGCAAAGTGTTCTGTAGACACTAAAGTATGAATATGAGGTCACCCAAATTTGTAGCTCTCACAAATGTTCTCTGTCTTTAGACTGTGTTGTATTGTACACTCTAACACTAAAGCAGACATAATGTCTGACTCCAGGTTACTTCTTTTTTTGTATGATGCTTTATGTAAGCATTAGGGAATCATATGAAAATATTGACAAAATACTTGTTTTAAGATAATGACGAGCTGCTATAATCTTATTCTAGAAAATGCATAAAAGCAAGGAAGAGTAAAATTATATAAAATATAATCTTTGATTATAAAACACAAATGCATGCAATGGAAGAGGATTTTAGATGAGAAACTAGCACTTGTTTGTGTCCTTAATTTATTTCCATGATTTTCTGTATCTGAAAGTGAAATGCTCTGGCTGTTCTTAATTAAACCTGTAAACTGAAGACTGTTTGCTTCTTTTTACAAAAAATATTGTTGGTTATAGAGCATATGTTGTTTATCTAGAATGCAAGCTCTTGCTGTTTAAATGTAGAGTTTCCTTTGCATACACTTTAAGTTTGTGAGGAGCTTGTTGGTTGCTTTTTTTTCACTGAAATGTCTTTGGAAAGTGAAACCTATCAGTTGAAAATCATCTTTACTGTTAATCCAGCAGAACTGTGGTGAGAGCAGATTCTTGTGCTGCCACTGAGAAGGATCAAATACCATATTTGCTTCATCCCCAGAAAAATTGATTTTTGGTGCTGTCAAATATTTGGAGAGGAGGGGGGAGTGGGCTTTCAGCCTACTTTCTTATGGAAACAAAGGTTATGAGACTTTTACTGTCTCCTTCCTGATAACATTTGTAATCTACTGGGCAGTTTCAAGCTGATTTGACAGTGTTAGAAACTCAAAGTCACTGTGTTTCACTGATTTGCTGAATTTATGTTACCAACACACGGACTGACATCAAAATAGTGCTGTGGAGGAAAAAAAAGCGATAGTCTGAGCTCAACATTAGTACAGAACATTAGAAAATCCACTTGACACAGCCATTAGAGACCCATTAGAAACCCAGCTAGACCCTCTTGTAGCTTTTGGTTTTATTCTATCCCCTGTATGCCAGGTTCATTCTTCCATTGTTGAACAGTGGAAGGGATTTGGATATCCTTTTTGCAAATGGAAGATTGTACCTTCTCTTTGCTGAATGGTTTTTTTTTCTTATTTTCTTGTTTTCTGATCAGATCATGCCCAGGTTATAGTAAAAATAAGCCAGGACTACTCAGGAAAGAAATGATCTTCCTCTGAAAAAATCAAAGAAAAGTTGATATTTCAAAGATGTTCCTCTTCTATTAAATTATATGAAGATGATACAAAAATCAGTAGAAGAGAGATAGAGGAAAGGTGATTGGAATTGATTAGGAGGGTAATTAAAGTGTGTTTCATTTGGGGAACATGTAGTTTGCAATCTCTGCTGTTTCTTTGTATCTGGGTGGTACCCTGACTGTACTATAAAGGCAAGCCCTTATCTGGAGTTTCCATTTTTAATAAATTGAGGACAGTAGCTCTGAAATACAAGACATTGAGCTCCATGGTTCTAATCCTAAAGATGTTGATAAAGTTATAAGATTACAATATTTTATGCAGCAAGGACCTGATGGTCAGATCTTCCAGTGACAGGTGTCACTAAGGGAAGAAGAGGCAGACCAAGACTTAAGAATGTCACAGTAAATTCATTGTTATTACTACTTTCACTATTTTAATATAGTAGTAGTAATAATGTGTTAACATTCAGTTTTTAGATCTGATTCTTAGCTATTTTATCAAGCAGAGTGTCAGGGAAGGGAGAGGAAGGTAAAACTTAATTGTGCAGTTATTAAGCTGACTGACTTTCACTTGTTTTGGTTTGGAGTTTTTTTGTCATATAAAATGTCTGATTAAAGTCTAAAATAAATACAAAATTCACTCAAACACCACTGTGAGTGATCCCCAAACAAGTGCATGTCAAAAGTTTCCCATTCAGGTGAGTTTGGGAAATAAAGTATTAAATGCAAACAGAACTAAGGTCTGTACTCATCACTAAGTACGTTTTTTTTACTGGATTTTTTTACCTATACTTAAATTACAAAAGAAAGTTTCCAAATGCTTTTACTTCCATGGCTGTTTCCCGTGGAGCTCTTTCATCTCTGTGGATTGAACAGTAAAGTGTTTCACAGGAGAGGTCTAAGCACACAACTAATTCCTGTGTCTTGCTGCTTTTTTTTTTAAAGACTTATGGATCTTAGTGTATACAGAGAGGTCACCAAATTGTTAAAACAATCTAATGTGGTTGCAAAAGAACGTAGAAGAGCTAGAAGAGGTTTTCCATGTGGCAGTGCAGTGCTGATGGCTTAAAAATGGATATGAAAGACTGACAGAGAACGTGCTGTTGTCATGTGGAGAGATAGATTATAATGATTTTAATAGATGAGTTCATTACCATTGTATTTAAATAATGTCCAGTTAATGTGTGCTAGTTCCTGATGATGAAGATTAAATGTGAGATTCATGGCTAGTGCTGTACTGTGGACATCAGGCACAGCTAATGGTGGTAATGCCACCAAATCATCAACCATCTGTATAACCAGTGTTGTAGTTAAGATTCAAAGTTCAAGAATTTAGATTCTCTTCCGTCACACTTATTGTTTCCTACAAATTCACAAAGGTTATTCCTTCTATTTTTAATTTGACATCCATTCTGTATTTTTTATATCTGCTTCCACGTTCTCTGCCAGCACACAGCAAGGTACAAGTGATTTTCTTTACAATATCTTTGCTCTGAACTTTACTGAGAAATGAAGATCAGATCAGACTTTTTTTCTCTGTATACTTTTTTTCTGGTGCTTTTGGAGGGATAAAGCAAAGGCCTTTCAAAGCAAGTTGGCTTCATTCCAGCATCAGACAATGCATTTGATTATGAGGCCTTGAGATCAATGCAGATTCTTGAAGCTACCCTCAACTTCAGATAACGTGCAGATTGGTTTGATCTGCATCTTTATCTGCACTGTCTTATGGAGTTTTTTTCCAGTGGAATATTAGAGGACATTTTCCAAAAGTTTACTTTTCCAAGTTGACAATAGAATTAACACCATATTTTGTATTTCACATTTAATCCTTAATTCTAGACTCTAATTTTTGCTGTTCCACAGGACTTAACACACTGCCTCAGTTTTATAAAGAGACAGCAGGAATGGCTAGTGATGATCAATTCCTAAAATCACAAACATTGAGAATGTTACACCAGTGGATACAAGACCTTGTATTTTTTTCCAGTAGGGTCAAACCTTTTACATCTGTTGCCAATTCTCTTGATTTTTTTTTTCATGACTTGAATGGGAGGTGGTGTGATACTTCAAATGCCCTGCTTTCTGCAGGCACTTGATTAAGAATCTCCGCTCTTCCATTTTTTACACAAATGCGACAATGAGAAAAGAAGTGTGTTTGTCTTGCTACTGCAGTTTACCTTGCCATTGTGCTACCAAAAATGTATATAGTATACAATATTTTGACTTTTGAATATCATTTCTTGCATATTTCCATTCTATTTTAGTGAATTGGAGGCAAGGTGGTGAAATAGAAAATACATCTGAATGAGAAAATGATCAGAGAGACTGAAAGGTAAGTCAGTGACACAAATTGTTATTTCCACAAGCTGTTAGATAAGGCAGAGCCAAGAAAGCAGGTAATAAAACTAGACCAAAATGGAACAAAAGGAGGTTATTGACATATGATCTAAATTAAAATATCTTGTGTTACTGAAAACAGTTTTTCATTTTTTAAGCATTCAGTTTTTGCCACTTTCAAAAATTAATAACAGTTCCCTACTGTCTTCAAAAGAATTTAACACTTAAATGTCTGTATATTATTATTTCATATTCTGTCTCTTGTAAATAGATCAGAATAGAATCAATTTTATACTTTCAATATCTGTATTGCTAATTCTATTCTTCATGAGTCACAATACTACTTATTACTTTTTTCTTTTTAAACTAGGAGAATTTTGTGTGCAGTGATAGTAGCAAAAAAAGACTGAAAAATGTTAAAATAATTATGTGTGTTAAAGTCTTACTAGATAATGCCCTGTCACACCTTATATCCACAGCACACAGCTCTATTCTCATGAGATTTAACACAATGACTCTCAGACTTCAGTATGTATGCTTTGGATACAATCTCTGAAGATTAATAAAACTCAGTGAAATATTTACCTTAATTGCACTTCAGCCTCTTTCTTTTAATCATATTTAATAGATCCAACAGCAAGTGCTGCTTTCCACTAGAGATTTTCTCATTAGAACACTATTGGAAATAAAACTGGAAGATGAGGGTTAGCCCCTAAAGCAGCAGAGGATTTAAGGTAATGTTTCCAGGGTTTTTACACAGGATGTTCACATAACCCTGGCAATAAAAGCTATAGCAGAGAATCACTGAGGTTGGCACAGAGTTCTGCAGACTGTACAGTCTGATATCCCTGCTCAGAGCAGGAGCAACCAGGGCATGTTCCTGGACGTAGTCCAGCTGGATTTTTGAGTATTTTTAAGGAGAGATCCATGACCTCTTTGGGCAGCTTGCTCCACTGTTTGATCCCTCTTATCGTAAAGCAGTTTGATAGGCTTTTTTTCTCCCTTACATTTAAACAGAGTGTTTTGTACTTCACTTTCTTGTGTTACAGAAGCTTCTTGTGTGAGAGATGTTTCAAGCACCTGAATGGAGCAAAAAACTTGGTAGTGTCATTGGGAGGTAAGAATGAATGCTAAAGGAAGGTTATGTCTAATTCATATGTTTATGCGTGCATATAAAGGTGTGTATATATATATATTATAGATTAGAAAAGTGTGTGAGGGCAGTCTCTATAATTTTCTATAAAAGCTTTAAAGTTTCTTAAACACAAATTTGAGATCCCTTTATTAACTGTCCATGTGTGTACAAAGAAGAGACTCTTAGTTTCACTGAATAGTTTCCTGATGTTATTCTTCATAATGGTAAAATTTTGATCTTTACTGTCTATTTTGACACTTAACTTACTTATCAGGCAATATCTCTGATTTCAGCTTGTAACTTTCAAGGAACACAAGTCACCCAGGAATTCTGTAAGAGCTGTAGTGCTTCAGAAATGTGAACTTCAGGCCAGGCTCATCTCTTGTTCTCAGATCCCCTCAGCATTAAAATTGAGGAAGAGAAGATTTATCAGGACAGGAAGTATTCAACCATAACACAGAGAAATTCAGAGGTCCAGGTATGTCCTCATTTCTCATTGTCTTCAGTCATTCACCATTTATGATCATTCCAGCTTCATGTAGCAACAGTTCAAGTTCTGTTTAGAAATAGC
Source organism: Corapipo altera (assembly GCF_003945725.1). Classification (NCBI taxonomy): domain Eukaryota; kingdom Metazoa; phylum Chordata; class Aves; order Passeriformes; family Pipridae; genus Corapipo; species Corapipo altera. The sequence goes on along the minus strand of NW_020884891.1, from coordinate 1,940,242 downwards.
TCCCACTATACCTTTGTAGAACCCCATTTAAAATCTCTGAAAGTGTGAATTTATTTAAGGCAGAAACTTAATGAGGCTCTCTGCAGTCTCAAATTCACACTTAAATTTATGTAGGCCAAACCATGCTATTATACACCATCTTCATTTCTTCCTTCAGTTGAAGGCAATTTTTCCTAAGCAGGATTGCAAAATGTAATCCTTTTTTTTTTTTTTTTCAGAAAACAAAGCACTTGAAAATAACTTGAATTGTCAACTGCAATCTTGTAAATTTTCATAGTACTTTATATTAGGGTTTATAAGCTGATAAGAATCAATGCAGTTGATCATCTGATTAGTTGAACTAAATTGTAATTAGGTGCTAATGAAGATCATTTGTAAGCATATGGAATGCATATAATTCCTAAGTTTAATTTCTAAAGCTCAGCAGTTTTTTGGGGCACTCCTTTTTATTTTTCTCTTTGTTTTGCCTTGGTATGTTTGAAGGCTGTATTTCCTTCTTGCTTTTGAGACACTAGAAAACAAAGATACCTGGGCTGTTTCTTAAGGAGGTTGGAAAATGGTTGAAAATATCTTAAGATCTGTTGGAAATTTATTTTGGACAGAAAATTACCTGGACCAACTGGGCTCTAAAGTTATGACCAGGAGTGCAAAACTCCTGCTGTCGGTAGTACCCCCTAGGAACTTATCCAGGGACCAGTAGTCCTTAACATTTTTAAGAGCTTGGATGTTGGGACAAAGTCCCCTCTCAGAATAAATACATCCATACCAGCACAATTTAGGTGTTTTTCTCTTTTGTAATATCTGGTTCAAAATAAGGAACAGAGCTTTGTAAACAGAGAACTTTAATATTCTTTGGGCATCTTGGTGTCTTTTAGAAGCAAAAAATGCTTTAGAAGCATTTAAAAAATGCTAGAACCAAATCAAGCCTAAAGAGACAAAACACTCAAATCCCATTAAAATTCAGTGCACTCTGATTTCACTCACACAAACAAGGTTTCTTGTTCTCGAAATTAAAGGTAATTAACATTTGTTTGCTTGTTTGTTTTCAATTTAAAATAATGATGCAGAGTTAATTCTCTGTTGTTTAATATCTGAGTCTTATACACAAACCCACAAAAAAATCTCATTTGCACCAAGATTGTCTGGTAATGATTTTGATCAGAGAATTATCTTATGGTTTCATTAAATCCAGCAAACACTTTTGGTTCTTGTGCTATCACCAATTATTTTTTTTCAATGAAGGGATAGGTTGTTGTACCTTTTTCCAGGGCTATTTCTCATTGGAAAAACAAGATATTCAGTAGTTCTGTCAGCATAGTTAGTGTTCAACAAAGTTATAGTTAAGCATAGTTCTGTGCTTTCAATAACTTGAAATTGCTTGAAAAAACATGTAATTACAGAGGACTCAACCCTTCTTTAGTATGGGTTGGCTACCACCCTGTCAATAAGGCAATAACAATGCTGCTAGCAAATAAATTTGCTACTTGTAAAAGTAGCAAACCAATTTCTATATCATGATAAATGTTTTGGATAAATTGCTATCTTATGCACTGACCTTGGTGAGGGCCTTCATGGCAGTGTTGGATGATTATATACAATTTGTCAAACAAAACAACAGTTTATGAACTTAAAAAATTAAATTACCCTAGCATAATTTCAAAAAATGGGGAGGGGTTGGAGAGACAATAAATGCAAGTAGCTGTTCAGGTCATGTCTTTATTAATAGCATATCATTAAGCAAACTAAAAAGCGTGAACTGTGCCATATTTAGAGATTAAGTGGGAGCAGAACCTCATTAGCTCTAACAGGAAATCTCAGTCAGATGATAGCAGGGCTGGGAGCACTTCTCTGAGTACATCTGTGAGTCCATCCTGATTAAAGGATCATGTAGAGAAACAAGGCACCTTAAATACTACAATATATTGAGTGGGCTCAGTCTTGTAGAGATACTGGGAAGCTCCTCTTGTCCTCCAAGAAGTCACTTGCCTGTCTGACTTGAAAATGTCTGGTGTTATAAGGGTTAGAAGAAAGGATTTGTCTGCGATGCCCCCAAACAGTGACCTCTTAGTGATAGACAAGTATTCTCATCTTCACCACCAGCAAAAAAACCCAACAACAACAACAACAAACAAAACAAACCAACCAAACAAACAAAAACCCTACAAAAAACAAACACACAAAACAAAAACAAAACAAAAAAAGGCCAAAAAAATCACACAAAAAACCAAAACAACAAGAACAACAGAGAGAAATTAGTGATTTTTCAGGGGGAAAAGGCTTGGATTGCAGAAAAGGTTAATGCTATCTGGACACTACTCACTGCATATGAAGAAAGTATTAAATTCAGAACCAAAATTTGTTTTTCCCCCCAGTAGCAGAAAGATTGCTGAAGCAAATTAGGAGCCATGGAAGACACCGTTGATTTACTGACTTTTTTTTTTCTCATACCAGTTCTGTGAAATTATTCTCTTGCATCCTTGTAAATCTGGTGTTGCTGTCACTTGCAAAAGCAAATAGTCTTTTTGTTAAGATAACAACGTAGGTCTTGGGATCTGTCAGGCTTTGTCTGGAATTGGTTTGGCCTGTGTGTGTGCTCTGATTTTGCTTATTTAGCTGTAACAACAATTGTCTGACACAGGTGCTACCATCTATTTTTTTAATTTTTATTTTTAGCTTTAGTCCAATTGTCTAATTGGTGTGTCTGTGTCTAAATATACATATATGGATTCTTATACATTGTTATCTGTACTTCTGTGACTGGTATTTGGGAAAAGCAAGTAGCTTCCCTGTGCAGAATGAACTACCCATGACCCTGGAACAAAAATGCAGCATAGAAGAATATGGGCAAGAGAAAACAGCAGGGGTGTGAATCTACAGGCATAGGATGATACCAAAGTCCAGAACCCTATAAATGACTCTCCAGTGGATAAATATTGTTAAAGGAAACAAGCCTGGGTAAAACTAGTTTGAGGGGTAGGTAACAAAATGAAAAAAGAACAGATATCCAACATTCTTGAAAACACACCATATGTATTATAGAAGATTTGAATGCAACATGTACTTGCAAAGTAGAGAAGAATGAACATGTGAGCACGTAAAAGTGGCCTCAAGTAGTTCCAGGGGTGAGAAGAAATAAAACATGGGTAAGGGTAGGCACAACACCATAGAAAAGCATTGGTTTTACAACACTTAAGTGCATAATTTATTTTGAGACATAAGTACTGGTATCACTGCAACTGCACTAAGTCTTTGGATTTCAGTTAAAACAACAGGAATTTCTTGGTTTTGCATATGAGGTGTGTTCCTTTCGCTCATATCTAGATTTTTAGGGCAAGGAACAAGATTTTAAGCACAACACATCACAAATTGGTGGGAATTGCAACCCGCACTGCAATTTTGATGAAATAAATTGCCTCCAAGCTGTGCCTCCCATGGTTAGTAAAATTCCCAAGGATTACCCAAATCCTTCCAGTAACAGAAGTAGGTGGTAAGGTTTTTGAACAGGGAACACCTATGACAAGGAAAGACTACATCTATTTCTAGAAGTATAAAGTTGCCAGTATGGAGGTCAAGCTTCCCCACTTCTCCATGGGGCAGTGAAAACTGTCAGGTTTCCAGCCAGTTTTTCTCCAGAAGAGAGTTCAGTATGAGCCATCATTATCTGTTTGTAGTCCAGAAATGCTGCAGTCTATCTTACAGCTGAATCTTTTATATAAGTAAGTAGCTGATGAGTTTTAGAAGTGTGAATTTCAAGAAAACCTCCCCCCAGTCCTCTAAAATGTAACCTTTTATTAAAAACTAGTTTAACTTCACTGCAACTATACGCTGCCTGTAAAGGTAAACAAAAGGTAAATATTTCTCAGCTGAAAAACTGAATTGTCTAATCTCTCTTATAGTGGCATATTTTGCTTCAGCTCTGTCTGACTACACATTGTCTTACCTATAAATAAAGTCATTAGACTGTCCACAGAGCCCTCCAGACATGTCTATAATCAGCAGTGTTATAATCCCAACACTGTTTTGGGAGTTTGATCTATACAAACACGAATACAATAGTAGAGGGATTTTAAAAGTCAAATAAATGTCACTGGAGTGCAGTAGTAAATGTGTCCAAGGAACGTGCTACCTTAATTGAAAATTCAAATTACTGAGCATTGCTCCTTTTCAATAAAACATTCAGTGCTGTTGAATGAAAAAATCAATAGCTGCTTTATAGTGCATTTTTCTTAAGCAGTAGGCAAGCACTCAATTCCCCTTCAAAGGATTTTTATTCTATCTTTAGTATTTACTTCTCTTCCTCTTTTTCTCTCTCTCCACAGAAGAACAGTCTTTAGCTTCTTTTGTAAACCAAAACATAGCTCACTGGAAAAAAACCAGAACATGTGGTATTCAAATTTGGTAGTTCTTGTTGTATTTTAAAGTCATTATAAAGTAAGGTGCCTGGATACTTCTTTTTTTCCTGAGTGAACACTTAATTTAGACTCTGTCTACTGAGATTTCAGGAAGTACTCTGGTTCGCATTGGGATAGGATAGGATTTAATTTTAAGGCAGGAGCTTTGAAATTCTTGTAGGATAATTTGAGATTTGTCCTTGATATTCAAGGGGAAAAAAAGAAAGATAGAACAAATATTTGAAAGCTCAACTGGAAATGGTAAAAGCGTACTGGAGATTTGTAGGTTGAAAGGAAATTGTAAATACCAGTGAAAGCAGAGATCTTTGTGGACTGTGAAGTTCTCAAAGATTCTCCATGATGCTTGATAAAGATTGAGTGCCCCCGTTGCTTTTGATCTTTGACCTGTACAGATGGCAGGCTTCCACCTGGGTAGGCTCTAGAATGAAGGGACCAGTCCTTTGTGTCGCTTTGTCCTTTCTGTTTTCCCTGGGTTTTGTAGAAGGTGTCACAGGAGCCACGTCAGTGTTGAGCTGCACACGAAGCAGAACTTGTACATGTCACCTTCTCTTCTCATACCTTCTTTTCCTGCACACTCATGAGTCAGTGAGGTTTTAGAGCAAATAAATCTGCAAGTTTGAGGTTTTGTGAGAGGACATATCACACTTTTCTGTTGTTCCAGCAAGTGCTCTCATTTCCAGTGTGGAAACTACTGCAATAATCTGTACCATAGTGATGAGAAACATTTTCAGGTTTGCTGTACAACTTGTGGCAAGAAAAATTATCGTGTTACAGACTGCTGTGCACACAGGCTGGTGGGAGTTTGGAGTCAAAATTATATTAATCTTTGTAATAAGTATGTAAGAGGTCATTAAATTCCAGCCCGTAAATCACAAATATTGACTATAGCTGGTACTTGAATGCACAGTGTCACTACATATGCCATTCCTGAAGTTTTGTGCATTTTGCACATTCTCACAGTTTTGAGAATTAATTCTAAGCATCCACTGTTTTCCAAAAGAGAAGAGAGCAATGACACTAAGTGTTACTTAAAGTATAAGCTCCCAGGGCAATGTACCTTGCTAAAAGACCAGGAATGAGCTTTAATTTAACTTTGCAGATCAAAATAATTCCTTGGAACACAGATGAAAATTGTGTGTGCCAATATAGACTCATTTGTTGAAATAGAACTTGTCCTTTTGTAGCGTTTCCCTGACGTGACTTAGCAACAAGGATCACTAGGCTCTGAGTTAAAAATGAGAAGGAGAAAAGAACCAGTTCAAAGTGTGCATTACAGCAGAGAAACCACTGCTGAGGCACGTGCAGGAAGCACTATTGCCTTCCCCTGAGATAAAGATTCCTTCTTCATCTCAAACTTGTTCTTGCCCCCAATGCTATAAGCAACTGTCTTATTTTTATTTTATTTTTCTCTCTTTTTTTTTAAATTTTATTTTGTATTCTGTTTTTGTGTTCTTTTCAAATTAGCAGGTGCTTGTTGAGAAGCCTGTGCAATCTTAGAAACCTAAAAATTCCAAAATGCTGTGGAAATTGGGTGGACTGATGCTGAAATTCTCCCCTGTACGGTAAATCATGAAGAACCTACGGCTGCTCACCCAGAGGCAGAATCTCATCTGTGTTTGTGATAACAGATGTAAGTCCTGGAAGCTTTTTCAGTATCTTGTACAGTTTGTTTGCGACCAGCTAAAAATGAGAGCTTGATTTTTGACTCATCGGTGAAGTCAAAGAGTGGCGAAAGAACCAAATGTGTTGTTGTGTTCACTGCAGAGTCACTGTCCTTAAGTGACTTCAGACTTTTCTCAGTCAGCTTCTGATGCTTTTCTGTTTGTGCTGAGCATATCCATGAGTGATAAGCAGAGTCCAAAGCAAGTTCAGTCTGCCCCTAAATCCTCACCCATCTGGCTTTTACACCAGAGCCTACTTTCAGCATGGTGAATTTTGTCCAACTCTGTCCTGGCTTGGTACATTCTCTTTGGACACCTCTGTGTTGTGATACCCTTCTGATTCACATCAGAATTGGAATAAATTCCTGCTACTGGCCTTCCTGCATCCCTGGAAAGTGTCCTCATATGTGAGCATCCTGCTTTCAGGGTTGTGTTTAAAGCAAAGGGCAGGCACAAGCTACAACATCCTGCAGTTCTACTCCATTTCTCAATATTTAACGATTTGGATATTGAATTTTTTTAATTTTTATTTTTCCCCCCAGGAAAATCTATTTTCTTTCATAAAAATAATAATAGTAATAATAGAAAAACAAACTCAGAAAGTAATCTACCAGCAATTGCAATGGGCCAGAAGAGATAAGCAACTGAAAAATATATGACAAAAGGAAGAAATACACAATAAATGATTGGTAACAGCGAGGGAAGGTAATAGTGAAAGATGGTTAAAATCCTAGTGTAATTCTGAGTAGGTCTTGATAATAAAACAAGTCGTAGAAGATGATATCTGGAGGGCTATAGAATTATTAGGTCATCTTTGAACTTGGCTTAACCTTGAAGAATTTAATTGAAGTCAGTGACTTTGTAAATAAGTTTAGTCAAAGTGTCTTCAGCTTTTTTCAAATGTAAGTCAGAGTCTTATTGCTGTGAAATAGCAAGAGATGCAAAAATGCCAACTGTTCTTCCTGAAGGATTTTGTAAGTTCTCAGAAGTAAGCAGTAAAAGAATGTAAAAAAAAAAAAATTGAAATGTAATGTTTTATTGGTTTTACTTTTAAGACAAAAGAGCAAGAAATGTTAAGTTTTCCTATATTTTTCTAGGCTCCTAAAACCTAGATTTATTTTTTTTTTCTACAGAGCTATAGGTTTTCACTATTTGTGATGTCTGTATCAAACGGGATAACTGAGAAATGTTTAAAAAAAATCAAATTGCTTAGAACGTGTTTCCCCAGAGTGACATAAATCCTGGCATTTGAATGCTGTGTTCTGCTGCTTTACCCTAAGCAAGAAAATGAATGGCTATTGCTAACACATAATCTTATTTTTAAGCAATGCTGAACAGCTTCCTCAAAATTAATTTCAGACAAGACAAATGATATTGAGGAGCCAAGCCAATCCCCTCATGACCTCCCCTGGAGGCTTTTCCAAACTGCCACTGCTACTACTTGTAAAGCAAGTCATGGGATCTGTCAGAGACTGAGCCAAAGAGCCGAGGCACAGAGCCAGATTCCAGGGCTGGAGGCATTCCAGGCTGGCTGTCTCTGTCAGATGTTTGCTGATAGTCCTCCATGTGTGGGTATAAGGCTCCAAGAAAGAATTCCTGCCATAGCAAAGATAACCAAGTGGGATGTTTTAGAATATCGCCCCGTGTCAGGTGCCTTTCAAATCCCTTGTTCTTGAAAAGTGCTCTCCGAGCTGACTGAAGCACAGGGACAAGGTAAAAGCCCCCAGGTGATTATTTCCAAGCATGGATTCTGCAGGATGTGTAAACTCAGCAACTGAGGTGTGGTTGAATTGGTTGTTTACACTGTGGTACTTTCTAAGCCTTATGGAACAGATTCACACCTCTTTATGTCCTGATTTTCTATTCTGTAACAAATATGGATAGAAAGGGAGTCCGAGTGGTTTTGTGATATTGTAATAACTGTTCCAGAGGTTCTTTTCCCCCATTCCTATGAATCCCACAACGTGAACAGCAGACAAAAGGGAACAATCATCAATATCATATAAACATTTAGCCATAGTCTCAAACACCAAAATATTTCTTCTTTCTTTTAAATAACTAATTTTTTTTCCTATTCAAGCATATGAGGCTTTATAGCTGATTTTAGGACCTATACATGGCTTTGTTCAGCCTGATTTTAACATCACCAGAAAAAATCGTGCTAAAGTGCATTAAGTATTAACATCAGAGGGTGGCCCAGCAGACCACATGCAGCTTTTAATTAGACACATGCAATTCTGTGTGAGCTGGTTGGCTCACACAGAGTTAAATGAGGGCAGAGTTTGACCTTCTGACTACAGAGTGCTAAATGCTGCAGCATTCAAGACACTGTAATACAAGACACAGTGCTAACCTTCCCATGGAATACAGTCCATTGTGGCTCTTGCCAACTGGATCAAATGAACATTTGGAAAGGTGTGTTAAATAGTAGCCAGATCCCATTCTCTTAATTATGCAGCTTTCACCAGTGTGCTGCACTAAATCATCCTTGCCCAGGGGTAGTATAATTACTGCTGAATAGCCTACTGCTGAATAACTTAATATACTGGAGGCAATAATTATTCCCAGAATGTGTCTGTTCCACTTTGCCTGTTTACTTGTGTTCTTCAGAAAAACTGTCCCATGACTTAAATACTCTTTAGGGCAGTTCTGGTCCTTGCCTTGAATATTTTGGTCACAACTTCAGCCTTTTGAGAGTAAGCTAAAAGACTTCTTTAGAAGAATGAAATGGTAATGAAATACATATCTTCAGTAGCTCTATAGAACATATTTTTAATTCTGTCATGGTCATGCTATTCATTTTAATTTAATCTCTACTGCCAACCCATTGCTTTTGAATAGCTCAAAATTCTTTCTTCCTGATTTGAAAGATAAGAAAGCTAAACTTACAAACCCCAATAACCAAAGGTCACTTTTATCTTTAATATTTTAATAACCCATTATAGTTTACATTTGCAACTGGAGAATTTTCATCAGATCCAGTTGTAGATATGGCCCTACCTCTTTCAGGCTGGTGTGAGTGGGAGCAGCTCATTGCTGTTCTCCACCTCTCTCCACTTAACTGCTTTTATGGCATTTGTGCTGAATACTGTGGTGATACTGGTGATCCCAGACTTTTCACTGATGAGTCTAAAGGCTTTTCAAAGTGTTCATCCCACAAGTGGTGCTGTGAGCACTTCCTCCAGATAAGGAGCGTTGTTAGCACTGCAGAGTGGGACTAACATTAACCCTCTGGTGAGTTTTTCAGCTGAATATGTTTCAAAACTATATATTCAAATATAATTTTAATTATTTAAAACCTGCATCACAGTGAAGTGATTTTGACAATTTTTCCTACTTTTCGTTGGAAATGTTCACTTTTGAGTTATCAACATGTAGTGTTGATCTATCAGTTTGTATTTGCCTGGCAGTCTGGCCTCAGCATTGTATGCTATTTATCTTGACATAAAACCTTTGAGTCTCACACTGATTTGGCAATTAAATTTCAATTAATTTTGTTTATTACTGCCTGGCTTTGAGATGTGAAAGGAAACTCTGGGAATAAATAGTTAAGTCTACACAGACTCGCTCTAAACTGTCTGAATATGGCTCCTGTGACCTTAGTACTCTATATTTGCCCAAGGTGTAAAGCTCTTTGTACATGATCCCAGCCTGCACTTCTGGGCTTGTTTAAATGTTGCAACAAACAGTTAAGCTCCTGAGAATAAGTGGGGAATGGATTATATTACTTCAGCAGACACTCATTCGAAACCATATTTGCTTATAACCTTATCTGAATAAAGGCTGCCCTGGTTCAGAAATCTATAATGTTATTTCATTACCCTCACATTCAAACACGCATACAAATCTGACAGGCAGGAAATTCATTGGCTGAAAGCAACTTCCACTTCAGCAGCTGTATCTATTTTGGTTTATTGTCTTGGAGGCTGTGTCAACGAGCCTCCCTGTTCAAGTGTTCAGCATTCAAGTGCTGAAGATTTTTGATTGGGAGTAGACTAATATTAATCTTCGGTTATCAAAAAGTCTAATTCATCGTCTATTTCCCCAAGCCCCCAATAAAAAGAGCTTTTTTTATTTTTTTAAAATCTCAAGACAAAAAATTCATTTTTATTTGCTGAAGTAAGATTTTATTTAAACAAAATTACCACCCCCAGAACAGGATATGAAACTAAAGAACTTAAGTGTCTGATGTTATGGCATGTGAAATCAAAAGCATTCTCTGTACCTTGGAGACAAGACCTACCAGATGAAAATCAAGTAAACTAATTAGTGTTGAGCAAAGAACATTTTATATATTATGGCTCTCTGAGCTAATGTCACCCCTTTTCATCTACTCATTATATAAAACTCCTTAAATCAGTAGGACATAAGGCACTGTACTGAGAGCAAGGTCAATGAAACCAGACTCTTCTGGGATATAATGAGTGGAGACAGAATTCTCCAAGGGATCTCCTTAATGTATGTCAGGAGCACAACAGATCACAGAGTAGTGATTATGGATCTGCAGTTCTATTTTTTTTACCCCCAACTGCCATTTCCATATTTTCTTCTTGAGTAACTGAATAGGAGGGTTTAATAGGAAGTTCTCATTACCAAACTGCCTCTTTGTAGGAAAAAGGTAAAGGTGGACACATGAAAAAAAATCAGGAGTTTGTTCCTATTTGGTTAAAAACCTGAAGTTGATGGGCAGCCATGACTTAGATTATTCCTTATTTTATGAAGGTACATTTTTAATGTATATCTCTAATTGCAGAGGTCCTTCAAGCAGGCTGTTTGAACATACAGAAGGAAAGGGTCCAGTAAATTCCTGAAACTCTGTTTTAAAGCAAATGTTCATCTAAATTTATCCATTGCAAAGTGAAAACCTTTAAAAGTGATGCTTTGGAAGTTGCAGTCTGTGAGCAGTTCTGGAAGAGGTTCTCCAATTCCGGGTGAGTCTTTCTTAGTTTATTTAGAAATACTGGTTTTCATTCTCACTGAGAAATGACTGTAATGAAACCCCCATTTAGCAAAACTATTTCTCATGTGTCAAAGTGATATGCTAAATGCATTTTGCTCAAGCTGTAAGGTCATTTTTATTCTTATTTTGCACACAATCACAGTCATTCTGTATCAAGCCTCTATGGAGAAAGATCAGGGGAAAAAAAACACCAACAAGCGTTACTTTGAAAAAAAAAAGGAAAGAAATAATGGAAAAACCCAAAGTAGTGTTGTATAATTCATAAATAATTACACCTGCTAGAAATGCCAGTCACTAGATAGTCCACTTATAATAGTTAAAAAAGCCTTGCTTTTGTTTTAGGTGGTATTTGTCAAAAAGATTTCAGTTAAGAAAACCAAATAAAGAAAACACACACACACACACAAATAAAAGGATAAATAGCTTAAAAGAGAAACCTAAACCAATATTGCATATTTTCTCTTGAAATCATATGAAAATTCTCAATGGCTTTGTGTTTTGGGTGCATAAATATTCATTGAGTCTTAAAGTTTACATCATGTAAAACCAGGCAAGAAAACAAAAATTAATAGCTCATCTTAATACAGGTTATCCACTAGATTTCAGAGATGTACTAGACCCATCCAAATCTAATAACTTTGTAGAATCGATTTTATTCCTTCAGGTTTATTTCTTATATGAAAAGCATGACTTGTCCATACTGAGCATGAGAAACAAATCTCTTTTATTGTACAAAGCACAAGCTGGTAATCTGGAAGAAACAAATATATATATAAATTTCTGATTTATGTCTGAAGACAAATCTGAACAGAATATTTGATTTAGCATAACCTTGTCAGTGTTTTGTCAGGCTGCCTTCAGTCACAAAGGCACGTGTGCTCCTATGGTCTAGTCTGCCTTTAATGATTTTTGATGTGCTTATCCTTAAGAAGCTATTTTTCTGTGAACTGCTAAAAGACTTTATACCCTGAAGTACCTCTACTCTCTCCATTCATAACTAAATTGGAACACTCAATTTTGAAATAATAGTTAGTGTGATTTATTATTTACCAAGGCAGCAATGAAGAAATATATTTGAAAAGAAGCCAGTAGCAAATTACAATCGATTTGCACAATATAACAAATAAAATGTTTTACGGAGGCAGAGTTTCTGTTTGAAGAGATATGTGATCCATAATAATATTTCCAAGATGTCTGCTTCTTTACTACTGTCAACAATTCATTAATCATCCTCCTACAAAAAACCAACTCGTCCTCTCCCCACTTCAGACATCTAAAAAAGTGCTGATTGTGGGTCTGTAGTTTCTCCCCCTGTTTTACAAAATGCTGTTGATTAAGTAAAATATATATACAGAACTAGGTATCCCTTCAGGTACTCTTGGTATAGTGATTATGATGCTGGACTGCAGTGACCTAGTGTGTTGAGTAGTGGTTGTCAACAAATACAGAAACTGGAGTGACCATATGCAGAAATCATTAAATTCATCCTAAAATAATGTGTGCAGATAGAGGCTCTTACAGCTCCAAGTTCCCTAGAAGCAGACATTTGTAGTAATTTTCCAGTGATTTAAAATATTCTGTATTTATAACAAACAAACAAAATTTGGTTCAAGTCATAGAATCAGTGACTTATTTGGATTGGAAGGGACCTTAATGATCATCTAGTTCCAACTCTGTGGGCAGGGACACCTTCCACTAGGCCAGGTTGCTCCAAGCCCTGTCCAACCTGGCCTTGAACACTTCCTGGGATTGGCAGCCACAACTTTGTGCTGTGTTTGTAACTATTGGATGTTTATCCCCAGTGCTGTCTTACCTGCACCTCATGTGACACAACTGCTGTGTTCTGTGCAGTTCTGTCATTTGGGAAAGGACACTTCTTTCAGGTGCCATTGATGTTGCAGCTGTTGAGTTAATCCATAATGTTTTTTCCAACTATTTAACCACAATATCTTCATCTTCACATGTTTTGCTGTATGTTTTCATGGTTGTTGGTGTATTTCTGTGGAAGAAAAGGCAGGAGTAGCCAAAGATGACTGAGCTAAAAAAAAAAGTTCTAGCCTAGTGATAGTAATGTGCCCAAATGAGATAGACTAGAAAATAGGAAGGGTTATTGAATCCCCTGCTACTTAATGTGTGTATTTCTCAGATTGTGCTGGATATTTCATTGCATCCAGGAGATAACATAGATGAGTTATAGAGGGTTGAATTTTCTGCTTCTGGTAAAGTGTAAATGAAAGATTAGATCTACAAAGATGTTTAGGCATGTAAAGATGCAGATAAATGCTGACAGGATCATCAGAAATCCCATGTTTAGGCCAGCGAGTTTATTCAGAATTAAGTGCATTATCCATGCAATTCACTTCTGAAAATATCATCCATCACTAAACTGAATGTTTAAATGCCACTGTAAATCTGACCAAAACTATTCTTATAAGGACAGGAAGACTGAGGAAGAACAGCTGCAAAATTTATAGAATAGAAACAGAGCTACTGATTGATTTTTTTTCCCGGAAAACAAACAAACAAAAAACCCGAAAAACCCAAACCAAACAAAACCAAATAAACAAAAAACCCCACACAATCCCCTCCCACAGGCTGATTTCCAAACTTAGCTTTTTACTGTAGAGGAGATCATTTTGCCAAAAACACATAGTAGTGCACTAAGTTATCCAAAAAACCTCAGGAACTCATTGACCAGAGAGCACAATCTGTTAAGCCAGTCCTTTGATATGCTACCAGCAGACAGGGGGCAATCTATCTGTGGCCATTCCCTCTATTACTCTCCCAGATTGTAGCTTGGTTGCTGTTCCCTGAGTGAGTTGTATTTCTGTGCATATCCACGCATTTAGAAATCCTTAATGGATTTCCCTTACGTGAGTTCCTGCAATCTATCCTGAACCAGTGCACAGGCAGGATGAAAATGCAGGGTTAGAGCCCTTATTTCAATCAAACTCAGCTGGAAACTGCAAAATGTGACATTAAAACCCATTAATTTAAACCATCAGCAAGAGGTTTAACCCCACTTCTTACTATATTCTGCTACTTACAGAATGAAAATAACACCCAGCCAGCACATCAGAACTATTAAAGAACAAGTGGATAAAACCTTCTCATTCAAGTAAAACAAGCTGCATTCCCACTGATGGAATGAATAAAATCTGTAAGAATGTTTGCTGAGATGGGCGTATTTTAACAGTATTTTAATGTCACTATGAGCAACCACAATACTTATATATTAATATAATTGCTGTTATTCATTGTCTTCATTATAAGTGGTTCAGGGGAGAAAACATGGGAAGAAATAGCATGAAAGAGGATAACATGACCAGAGCAATATCTTCCCAATCTTTTTTAGGCATTGAATTTCAATTTGCACAAGAAACCTTTCACAGGAAGAAAGGCAGCACTGAATTTTTGTTTGTTTGGATGCAAGTCATTTGCTTTTGGAGGACCTTCATGTGTTTTTCAAGTCTTTCATTTTGGAATTAAACTCTGCCACTTGGACAAGGCAGACAGACAGCTAATTAGCTGAAAAATGGGCATTGAGAGCTCTTGGGGGAAAAAAAGAAGTCACACTTTTGTAAGTAAAATGATTGCTGAGGATATGGTATTGATTTGATAGTTTTTCAGCTGAAAATGTTTGCTAATTGGAGAACCAATTCCGTATTTTTATTCCCAGCACAGAATCAAGAAGCTTCTGAATTAAGCATCAAGAGCAAACACTTGCTGAAGGAAAAATGAATCCAATAAAAAGCCAGGATGTGATACTGGATGACTTGTCAACCTGGCAATCATGCTCTGGGCACTCTGAAACTGCCCTATAAATGGACAGGTAGAAATATAAATATGAATCAAAATTTAATATCAATGAATGCTAGTAGGCAATTATTACTGGCCAAGATAGTGACATTTTTCAACTGTGGTTTTCATCAAAATGGTCCGAGGGGTTATAAGTACATTTGTTGTAGTGATTAACAGTGAGATATGAAACCTTCTGATGTGTTGCCCTTGTTTGCATGGAATTGTCTCTTTTTCAGAGAAATCACTGAGATAGAAAGAAATTGATAAAGAAGAAAACTAAAAATTTCTAATGTTTCTTGAAAAGCCTTAAAAATTCCAACAAAATATCTGAACAATACGAGAATTAGTTTAAATTATTTTTAAATGAATGCCTTTTTTCATTTCCCTCTAGGTAACTTTATTTCATCAGGCAGTATTAATCCTGTGTTAATACAATATTCAGGAGAGGTAAATCATGTCTCTGTTCTGTTTCAGATGTCATTCAAATAGCAAAAAGCATTTGGTAATCTATAGGAGTTGAATATTTGCAGGCTGCTGGTAACTGTGGACAAATGACACCAATCATTTCCTCACATCTGTATTCCCCTCTTCAAACTTTCTCAGGCTTGTTTATTTTTGTTGTGTTCTTTTTTTTAAATAAATTTTTCTTTCTCTTTCAAATCAAATATTGACATTTCTCAAAAAGTGCCAGCCACTAGCTTGAGTTATTTCAATAAATATATGTTCAGCAATACAAAAGCTTTATTAAATCCCTCAGCAATGGTATGTTACCAGCCCATCCCCTCTGTCATAGCCCTCTGCAACACCCTCCAACCCTCAAGAAATAAGATATCTATGCAGCTATGGGATGCTTGCTGGGAAGATAACACAAAATATAGAAGTATGAATAAATAAGTGAGTGCTTGTTTCTTCCAATCTGTGTGCCTTGTGCTGTTTTATATCCCTTTCCTGTCCTTCCTTTCATCCCTACTGTCTCATTCCTTTTATTAATTGCTTTCTTTTATTCCCCTTCCTTTTTTCCTGGCCTCTCTTCTTCTACAGAAGCATAACTTCTGTCCTACTCATTCATTTTTACTCATTCGTTTTTCTTTTCTTCACTATCTCTTGCTCGTGTAAGTCTCCTTTCTTCTACCCGAGAGAGATTTTCTCAGTTTTCTTATTCCACTCCTTATGATCTGTCTGCTCCTCCTCCTGGCTCTAATTCTTCTGATTTCTTTGTCAGATGTGCCCTGTCTTACTGACCCCTTTGTTCTGCATTCTGCTTCTACTCTTTGTGGCCTGACTGACTTCTTCCCTATGGCTTCTACATAACTGATTTAATCCTTTTCTCTCCACCACAGTGCACAGCTGGCACATCCAGCTCTATCTGCTGATCCTCACAAAATATCCTGAGTTGGAAGGGACGCACAGGGGTCATCTAAGCCTAACTCCTGGCCCTGCAGAGAACAACTCCAACAATCCCACCCTGCTTCTACAAGTGTTGCTCAAACACTTGAGCTCTGTCAACCTTGGTGCTGTGCCCACTGCCCTGGGGAGCCTGTTCAGTGCCCAACCACCCTCTGGGGGAAGACCCTTTTCCTAATACCAACCTAAGCCTCCTCTGAAACAACTTCAGGCCATTCCCTTGTGTCCCTCATCCACAATGAGCAGAGATCAGTGCCTGCCTCTTCCCCTCACAAGGAAGTTGTGAGCGCAGTGAGGTTTTCCCTCAGTCTCCTCTTCTCCAGCTGAACACACCAAGTGCCCTCAGCTGCTCCTTTATATATTTTTTTTATGCTCTGGTGCCTAAAACTGCCCCAATATTCCAGGTGAGGCCACCCCAGTGCAGAGCAGAGCGGGACAATCCCCTCCCTCGCCTGGCTGGTGATGCTTTGCCTGATGCCCCCCAGGACAGGGTTGGCCCTCCTGGCTGCCAAGACTCTGCTGACTCATGGTCAACTTGCCATATTCTTTAGTTCTGTTACACCATGCAGCATCTAGGATTCTTCTGGACCCTTCCACCACTTCACTGGGCTGCACCTCTGGCTGCTTTGGCTTATTCTGGGACATAAAGAAGTCAGAGTGACCAAAAAGCACATTCCCTTTCAGAGGAGGCCAAGGAACTGATGTACCACTGCTCCAGGGTCCCCTCCCAGGCCACTGGAGCATGTGGGGCTGTGGTGAGGGAGGGGGGATCCAGCACTGGTGCCTGCTGTGCTCTGATTGTTCTGCACTTCCAGAGCTGTGAGATGCAGAGCGTAATTAGATCAGCAATGAAGCTTTTTACGGTCTGGAATAATTTGTAAGTCCCACTGATGGTTTTGTATAGTGAAGGGTTGATTTTATTTAGAAAGGAATTTATTGAATTACGATATGTCAGTCATAATAATTAGCAAGGCCTGTGCTTGCTGCAGCAGAATGGTGTGGGTTGTTTTTTCCCCTTAGGTAGTTTCTAACTTGGATAACAAGAATTTGAAGTTTCACCTTCACATCTAAAGCCCTCTTATACTATGGGAAAGTCCATTCTGGATCCAATAGCTTGCTATCACTAAAATCTCTGTGCCTTTGACACTGATGGACTGTTAGGTGTGATGGCAGCATCTGCACCAGCCTGTGAGCCCTCTGTTCATGCTGGGAAATTGTTAAATGTTGGCATGTTTTCCACTTTTGTTGATTTAAGTAGCATCCACTCAACCATGCTTGAGCAGTTTGGGGATTAGCTTAGGCCAGGAACCATCCCCTTCTAGGCAGTTGGGGTAGGACTACCCTGCTTTGGAAACAGGAATTTAGCTGAATTGAACTGTGCCTGTTCATTGGTCCAAGGGCCTGAAAATGGTTCATGGATTGTTCTGTTGTAAAAAGTAATGTGTTATTTTTAATCTGTTCAAAGTCACTTCTGTAGCATCCTATGGACTGGAATTCAGAAAATCATTCACAATGGTCATTTCGTGTCTGGAGTGCCAGACTTGCAGAGAGATAGATTCAAATATGCCAATAAGAGCAGAATTTTCTAACAGTTGAATTGATTACCCAATTCCTCCCCTGAATCGGTATCGTATGTGGATCTATTGCTTAATTTCTTTACAAGCTTTGTTAAACTGGTAGAATGAGCAGTGTTAGACTTACATGAAACATCTTTTTTTATGTACCAAATGATTTTGTCTTTTTTTCCTGGTAATGGTAAAAATATAAAGGTTTTTACTGGTTTTGTTTGGGTGTTAGTTCACTTTGATCACTCTCATCCCTCTTACCCCAGTGAAACTCCACAAAATGCTGCTAATTTACATCAGCCCAGGTAAGAATAAAAAGACAATCAAATGCAACTCAAAAGTATTTTACATAATATTCAATTTATTATGTAAGAACTCTCCTGTCCACTGTTTTATCCACGTGCCTTTGAAATGGGAAAGGCCTGCTCATGTCAGAGCATTTCCCATGATCTTGTACAGCAAGTTATAAACAGATCCCAAATTGTGAGGTACTGAAATAAATTGTTAAATACTGAAATAACCAGCTTCCTTTCCTTCCCTGCCCTCAGGCTAATGTTAAGAAACTTAGTCTAGGATGGGTTTTGATTTCATTTTCCTGGCACGTTACCAATTTTGTAGATGCTTGTAGCAATGCTACCTGTAAACACATTTCCAGTTAACCCTGCAGTCCAACAAGGAACGTGGCTGTATTTATCAGAAATAAGTGTGTGGAGAGTGTGCTTGTCATTGACCCATCTCCTTCACCTTTTCCCGCAGGAAGAAATTATTTATTTTATTCAGAAATTAATATTGAATGTGTTTGCTAAATCTTATGTTCTGCGTGTCTGAGGAGTTAAAGGTTCAAGACGACAGTGTAAATCTCAGAGTATTTTCTCAGCATTGATTTCAGCTCTCCCTATTCTTTAAGTACTGTTTATTCTTGGAGAGAGGTTCCCATGTGATCTTGCATCTGAAGTAATTACTGTGTTAGTGTTTAAGGCAGAAAGCATTTGTGGACTGCTAACACACAAGATGATAGGAAATTCTCAGCAGATCTTCACTCAGATTTTCAGTTCTGTAAGACTTTTCCAGAGCTTTCTAAATACAAGCTGTGGTTAAGATGTCTTTATTGTAACCTCAAGTGTCTCTGTTTGCTCCCAAGAACAAGTTTCTAACCTCTCTCCACCCACCCATTCCCATATTTTTGAGCTCTGGGTGCTCTGTCATGGTGCCTCCTACATTGTATGTTTGTGATGATCAATTCCCAACACATTTACAAGGTGCTTCCAAGAGTGACTTGCATTCCAAGTGGGCAATTATAGACAAAGGTGGTAACATTGTTTAATATTTTATATTTAAAAAAAATCTTTAAAGTGTCTTATAAACTCTAATGACAGGGTTATCAACAAACATAAAGAAAACACAATATGAATTATTTATTCCCTCATCTACCTCCCAACTAAATAAAGTCTTGTTTAGAATCAAATCACAGCTCTGGCAGAGACAAGTATTATGGTGAAGGAATCAAAGATGTGATGGTAAAGTTACTTCTTTCAACAAAACTCTTACAAAATAATATATTTATATTTACTTATATATTACATATAAGTCAATATAAGTGTACTTATATGCATCTCTATATAATAATATTATTGTATATAGTATATTTTATATATACAATTTATATAAGAAATATATAAAGAGTTTAGCTAAATATATTTATAGTTTCATTCTTTTGACCTAAAAATAAAAAAAAAAATCTATTTTTTTTTTTTCTGTGACAGACTTGTGACAGCAATTGGCACATTTGATAATACTTTTTCTCCACTGAGATTTGCAGAACGTTAGGGACACATCTCATTCATTGGGATGAACTGGAATATCAGGGTATATCTGTAGTTCCCATTTAAAAACTGCCTAACTAAATTTCCAAGTTTTAGTCATGAAGCTTCTGACTGGATAAAAGACTTTGAAACAGAACATTCTGAAATTTCTGCAAGAGCCCCCCCACTACCAAAACCTTGCCAGGCAAACCCAGTACAGTAGAGGTTATGCACGTTCCAGATTCCAGGGGATTCTAAATTCTGGCACCTTTATTTTACATTGATTGTCTTGACAGCTTCATCTGAAAAGGAAATGGAATAAAATATTCATTTTAAGTAAGGTGATTCTGTTATTGATCTTAACTTTCATACCTAGACACTTGTAATTGTTCCCATGGTAGTCTGGGATGGTTGAATAAGGTGCTTAGGTTTATATTGCTTTTTAAGTTATCAAGTAATTCTTAAAAGTGATTAAAAAGAGTAATTGCCTAACTTAGTAATTCTGTGTAAAATCTCTCAGACCAT
The DNA here is from genome assembly GCF_003945725.1 of Corapipo altera. Lineage (NCBI taxonomy): Eukaryota > Metazoa > Chordata > Aves > Passeriformes > Pipridae > Corapipo > Corapipo altera. Next base: position 1,920,112 of record NW_020884891.1, on the reverse strand, counting down.
GACTGAGCTATTCATCATAATGTATGCTTGGAATTTACTGCATTCATACTTTAAATAACCTGTCATTGTTTATAATCTCAGTTTGCACACACCTATGTAAGAAACAAGATAATGTGCTAAGAGGGTATGGTTAGATAATATTCTAGATGATATGGAAGCAGAAAAATAACAGAGAAATAAGGCTACAACATAATTTTTAATCTGTTTAACAGTAAATTCCATTGAGATGTCAGATCAGGTCACAATTACAAATAAACTACAGAATTGGTGCATGGAAAATAAGGTAAGGAACAGGCTGAGATTAACTCTGATTTTTTTCCTTTGTCATTTTAATTATAATTTGAGTAAATGTGGGTGGGTTTTTTGGTTAATAAAGACTTAATACTTTCATATAGAATTTAGTTGTATTAATTCTGTTGCTCACAGCACATAAATTTAAGATCTGTCTTCTCTCAGTGGCAATTGAAGTGTTGGCCAGCATACATGAGAAATGTTGACCAAGAAGTCCAATTGCCAAATGTCATCTTTTCACTGATGTAGTAAACAATTTCTCTGTTCAAGCACTCATGTTACCCTCTGATCTTGACGTTCAGCTACTAATTTTCTTTTTCTTATTCTTGAGTTTAGCTCAGCAGAATTTATTCTGTCTTGAACAAAATGACTCCCAGTTTAACTGTACTGTCTAGGAAAGATTCAGCAGAACATTTTATACTTTCTTTTCAAAAGTACCTCAGACTTTTTAATTATCAAACTCACAGTTTTATGATCCAAAGTCACAGGAAAAGGACAAGCAAGGAATAGGTCTGAGAAATTATTAACATCAGCTTCATCCAAATATAATAACATTTTAATATACGTTTTCTTTTAAGTCTTTTCAAATTTTACCTAAGAATAAAATGAAAATAAAGTTACTACATTACTCCTTCAGAAAACTGGAGTAACGTAGTAATTAAAACTGAATTTATTCAATTACCTTTAACTATCCAGGAAAAGTACCCAAACACAAAAGGGAAGGACCCATTTTATTTCCAGCACATCAGATGACAGTGGAGACTGTCCTCATGATTTGAAACCCAAGAAATAGTTCACCTTCCAGCTCCTCCTTAAGGAGGCAGGGAAAGACCAGAACCATGGAGGGCACATGCACGACAGAGAAGCACAAATTATTTTTTGGAATAGGATGAACCCTGCACAGCTTGGTACCCATCAGATCCCAGTTACCTCAAAGAGTTGATGGCTCTGAAACACATTTCTTTCTACCTGTCATGGTTTGAGCCCTCCAAAAATCCAGGGACTTGGCACCAAATCAAAACTTAGACGCTACCAAAAAAACTCTCCAGAATTTTTATTTAATTTATATCCGTCTCAAAATCCTTACTGATAGAGTTGTTTGAATCTTGAGGCTTGATTATCCCTTGTATCAAAGGAATGGGAAGACATATGTAATATAAAATCAAGGGGCATCATCTGTCTTTTGTGCTGAATAGGTGCCATCTACCAGCACCAGATGCAGAAGAGCCATAAATCCAGTTCTGGCTCATTCAAAAAGTGTTTCCAGTCACATTTTGTTTGAAATTCCAGGTCCTTCTCTTAGTCCTAAACACTCCCTTGATCTTTGTCCAAGCCACTGAAGATCTGAGAGGGTCAGTATCCTCTTTGGCTTCAGCTGAAATCATTTGTTCTTAGGCAGCTTTTTCTTACCAGCTCCAAACCCTGCTACGCTGGATTATTTTTGCAATTGGCAATTTGGCAACTTTTCTTATCTAAAGATGCCACAGATGCTACAACCTCATTTCCTCAAAATTGAAGATTCATTTTCTTTGTGCTTTGAACTGCTAATGTGCCATTTCAGTCCTTTGCACCTTGTCCTATGAGTATATCACCAGATGATAACAAACACCAAAATCAGTTCAGGCTGTATATTCTTTTATTTCCTGCTTTAAAACTTGGGCAGAGAGCAGACAGCTATTTTATTTTTTTTTTCTAATTGAAATCTTTACGCTCTCCATGATCTTCTAAAGGAAGCATTTAAAATCTATTTTGTAATAGTTAAACTCTTAATGGTTTAAAGCAGTAACGTACAGGTTTTAAATCTTGTAAAAAGTAATCTCCCAAGTATTTGCTACCTGGTTTTAAGAATTATTCACTGGAACCAGGTGGAGCTGTGGAAGTCTCAGAAGCTCAATAAAGCCCTCGATGATGCTGCTACAGAAATTGTTTTGGAGATTTGGCCATCACTATTCACCTTCGCTGTGAACCAACCAGTTAATGCGAGAAAAAAATCTACCTAAAGTACTGTGGCTTCCCTTGTCACTGCATCTTTGTTTCATAATCAGGGCTTGATCCTGTGAACAATTTAGAATGTCTATATTGATTAAACCTTAGGAGTCTTCATTTTAAATTCTATCTGGTATTCTGCAGACTATAATGAACATTACCGAATGCATGGTGTCCTCTGGGAAACACCTTGAGATTATCAAGTTTAATTTCCCCCAGGAAGTTCTTACAGCAGTGCAATCAAGCTAACTTTTACTCTCTGTAATGGAAGAAGATTTAATCTACAATTTTTCAACCACCAACATTTCCTAATTTTCCTCTTTTAAAAAAGGAGACTCGCTCTGGTTTTAGGTTCCTGCTAGACTTTTTCCCATAGTGCAGCTCATGAATATTCCATCCCTTTTTAGTATGCTGAGTATGTACAAGCAGCTTTAAACCTATGGTTAGTAAGGAATTTCTGTCAATATTGCAATTAAATCTTGTCTGTAATAATAGGTGACCTTTAATCTAGTATATATTGAGTCCCCTAATCTCCCAGATTGTAATTGAGTGATGGAGATGCAAAGCTTTATGAAAGAAAGGCAGATCATAAGAAAATAATTATTTTTTTGTGTAAACTATGATTTTCCAATTACTACTCTCAGCTGGGACAGAAAAATATCTAACTCATGGTATGTTCTGATCCAAAATTAATCCTTTTGTAACTGTGCCTTTTTTGATTAAAGACTAATTTTTCTTTCTTCCAGGCAAAATCCTCAACCCCTGTGGTAATTTTAATGTCAATTTTTTTTCTTCCCTAGGACATTATTGAAGTATAAGCATATTGATAAACACAGGTTTCAACAATTTAGAGAGGTATCCAGATAAATAATCATTAGAATTATCTTATTATCTATAAATATTGCTTTGATGGCAAAGTGTATCTGGTCCATGGAAAAAAAAAAAACCACAAAAAAACAACACAAAAAAAACCCCACTAAATCCCTGAATAGCATGCAAGATTTCTTTTTCCAATTTATGAAATAAATATACAATTTTTATAATTAATATTTTTAAGATATGTAAAATGGTTGTAGATGCTGAATACAGATGGAGTTAAGGTTTTGGGGACACGGTATGTGAACAATAAAACAGGGATAAGATATGAGTGGCCAGAAATTCTGGGCAAATATGGATGGAAGCATTTACTTCACAGAAGAGAAATTTTTGAAGCTTGACTACGGTTACTGTGCATATGCCAACAGAACCATGCAAGAAAATTGTCACAGTGACCTTGCTTGTAAAGTAGTTTGACATGTAATAATAAAAGAGGCAGGGTAAAAATGAGGTGTTTAGATTTACTTAAACTACTGTTTTCTTCTGCTGATGCTTTTGTTTCCAATTCCTATATTTGCTGATATTTCCCGACATTGGTAATTGTAGGAAAACCTATTCCCCAGTTATCTTCTTTGTAGAAATACATAATTTTCAACTGCTAATGTACAGCAATATTGGTGAGGGCTATTACTAGATATTTTATCCTTCCAGTATCTGCTGTTTGACAGGGGGGAACAGTCAGGTTTGCATTGGCTGCTCCGTGTGAAACTCTCCCCAGAGGACAGTCCATCAGTGCTTTTGTCACTCCTCCTACAGCAGTGGCCTGGGGATCCCCTTGAGAGAAAATGAGACAAATAAAGACAAATCAGGGTAAGCAATGGGTCCAGTTTCTCAACTAGTTCATACCTTTGCTCTACAAGTTTATTCTCTTCCTCGTGCTGCACCAGCATTACATTGATATTTTAGAGATGTAAATACGTGAGCTTCCTGGTCAGGCCATTGCTGAGCATGTCGTAGAGCACTGCTCCTTTGTGCAGGGTGAACAAAGACTGGGCTAAAAACAAAGCAAATATAAATTAATATAAAGAAAATCTATACATTACAAAACTACATTTAAAAGACATAAATTTATACCTCAAGAAATATGACTAACTTGTGCTGTATTACTGTGGAACCTTAAATCAAAAAAATACAGATTGAATCTCTTCTTTTTAATGCTTGAATCAGAATTTGGTTTATGTCCATATGGTCTCAATAACATAAAGATTTCTATGATTTTTGTTATTTTCTTTTTAAATTTCCAGCTCAGAAAACGCCAAACCACCCTCTCTATTTCCTTTAAATCTACTCTGGTCAAGAAACTATAATGAAGACATGAACCGCTTTTGTAAGCAACAAATGAGATCAACTCACTTCATACTCTTAAAATTATAAGAAAATCCTTTTTAAGGCTGAAGTATTCAAGTACTTCTCAATCTCTTTGGTATGGGCTATGTCAAGAGAGGGCCCCACAGGAATTTGAAAGAAATCTGTGCAGTCCCCAACCAGGAATGAAAGAAGACTGATAAATATCCTCTGAAGGATAAATTAGAAGTTTTCAAGAGAATCAAGGGAGACAAAGGCACAAAAGCAAAAGGGGAAAAGATTTTAAGTAAATGGCATATCACTAACTGTGGAAGGGGGCTGATAGGTGAACAGGGAGGAGAAAGGAACATTCCTTCTTTATTTCTACTTCAAAGAGACCATTAGAGACTTAGATTGGTTCTGGTGGAGTGAGAGGGATGGGTCACTGGTTAGAAAGAGAGATCTGAAGATGGATTGTAAATAAAAAGCTTTAATCAGTGTAGAAACAAGACAAAGACAAGAAGTGAAAAAATAACCAAAAACACAGATAGAGCAAAGGAGGTATTGTTTTACAGATGAGTGAAGTTCTGTTTTTTTTCATGGCAAATGGGAAAGAGCTACAAAGGGACCAGAAAGGCTCCTTTGCCCTGTTTCTCCATATTGACACCCACAGGCAGAAATGGAAGCAAAAATAGCACAGCGATAGAGAAGATAATCAAAAGCAGTGGAAAGGTTGCTGGGTTACAAACAGGAGATTAAAAATGCAAGTTAAGACTTGTTAATGCCCATTTAGAGAAGTGGGAGATGTGAAAAAGGGTGACTCTCTACTCCTGTAGCTGTAGGATGACACCACTGTGGGTTGTCACAGGTAGTCTTTGGCAGCATGGGACAAAATGTCAGCACGAGCTGAACAACACCAAGGCAGCTCCAAAAGCAGAAGGAGAATGGAGACTTACCTGGAGGAGAGGGCAATTCAACACACAGATCACCTCTGCTCTTTGAGTGGTTAAGACTTTTTTTTCTCAATCTGTACAGGAAATCTCCCTTATAGAAAAGTTGCTGCCTCTGTGTGAGTGGAGTCCAGAAGATTTCAGGTATTTATTTGCTCTCTTTAAGTAACTTTTTGCTAAGAAACATTTGTTTCCTTACTCTTCAATCCTTGCAGCTGTTTGCTAAAAATAAAAGGGCTTGATGGTGAATACAAGTTTCATAAATGCCAAGGTAATTGTGCAGGATGAATTTAAAATGTGTCCTGAACTAAAATAGTTGATATTTTGTATGTTGTTCATGTTGTTTATGTAGGTCCCTAATCACTTGAGATATGTTTAAGCTTTTTAAATGATAGATAATGCTTTCAAATTAGTAAATTAATCCCCTGGGTACACAGCAACATACCTGGGGTCACAGTACACGCAGTTATTTTTTGTTGCTATCTACAGATTGTCTTGACATGCAGCATATACCCACAGGGTCAGAAGAATTGCCCTTTGATTACATGTACAATAATCTGGATCTCCCAAGGTATTCAAGTGGTTAATTAAATATCAAGTAATTGCTAAAACTACTAAATGACATTTAATTAGTATGTTAATTGATATCAAATTTGCTCTCACTATCTTGTTTTATGTTAATAAAATCCCTAAACATTTCTTCGAAGTAGATTAGGAAACAATGTTCTTCAAAAGTACTAATGCAAAACAGCCTTAAGCATCACTTCTGCTTCTGGAATGTAACTTCTGACTTAAATTTTTATCCCAGCTGTTTTACTTTCTCTATCTTTAAACTTACTTTGTGCTAAGGGTATCTTATGTAGTATAGTGTAGACCTCTCTTGGAATGGGTTTTGACTTTTCTAAGCCTGTAATCCCTTAGAAATCTATCGAAAGTGTGAGAACTGAAAAAAACCTAAGGCTGCCTCTCTTCCCTTGGGCACCTACAGAGTAGAGATAGGAAAGCATATGGGGAATGTGCAGTGCCTCCATTTGGCTGATGTGAGGGATGGATTTCTGCACTGCCTCCCTGGGTGGAATGTGGAAATCTGTGCTTCACACATAACACACAATTGCCATCACAATAATATAGAAAAGAGATGCCTTTAGGCTTGGGTCCAGAAAAAGACTGAACTCCAGAATGGCAAGAGCCCCGAGCTTGTCCTTCCTTTCAACCACTAAAGTGTTCCCAGTGGCCACATCAGGAACAGGTGAACAGACCAAAGACTAAGAGAAAAAGTTGTTTTGCTACTGTTTAATTTGAGAACAGACTGCAAAAAAAAAAAAAAAAAAAGAAAAAAAAGAAAAAAAAACAACTATGAATATTCATGTGAATTTTAAAATTAATTCCTTTCAGCTGTGCTCATGCCTTTTGTGTGTCAGCTTTCTGTACAGCTTCTTCTGCATTTTATTGGTGCCAGTGCACATAGAGAGTTGGTTTTACATTCAGGATCACAAAAAAGCAAAAGTCTAATTTATTCTCCATGAACATTCACACCCAACTACTTCAGAAGAGTCCAACTGGGGAATAGAAACAATGGTGTATGACCACGCACAGGGAAACTACACAGCTCTGATGCTAACCCTTCTCTGCTTCAAAATTTGGAATATATATGAAGGCAATAAAGGGAGCAGGTTGAGGAGGGACTGTCAGAGAACTTTGAATTACGAATAAAGAAAACCGTGACCTGATTATTCATGGTATGTCACAAGAAAAAAAAAAGAGGGAAAATTGGTGAAATAAATTATTCATTACAAAGTTCTCATCCCTATTTATATGTCACCCAAATACTACTGTAGAACTAAGAATGAAGCAGAATGATAGGCAAAGTATGACACTGATTTTCAACTATTTTTGGATTCATTGATTTGAACTTCTGTGGCTTCTTATGTATAACAGTGATTTAGATTTCATAAATAGTTTGGATATATTGTGCTAACCCACATTCACTAATAGAAAGTTTTTTAGCAAGTGAAATATTTTAAATCTTCTATAATACAAGATGGATTTATTGCTGTTATTTGTATTTGTCTCTAGCCCTTCTATCAGTTCAGAATGTGCTCTGCAAAGTTAACTCCAGTTGTACAACTTGTACACACTGAAATAATGATACATACCACTGTAAACATGAATAATACATGTATACTGTAGCCTATTTAGGAGTTGTGTAGACTTAAAGTCTTGAAAAAAAATGCACAAAGAAAGTTCAGAATTGTCATGTTTATCTCTAAAAGTCTTTGAACGAACTTGTCACAGGGCATAATAGCATTGCTACAACTTTGAGTCCCCTTCATTGAGTCCCCCTTGTCCATTAGCCCTGGCAGACAGTGTCAGCTCCAGAAGGATTTTAAAATACATTCCAACTCCCTACTAGCAGATACAGCTGTTTGTGGTCACTACCACCACAAATGCTCTCTGATCTCCCAACAGCTACACTTTCTCTGCTTTCCACCTCGTCTTAATCAGTGTCTTACCTTTGCCTCGAGCCCTTGTGGCCCCCTCTCTCCCTGTACCTTCAAGGGTCAATAAGCTCCAACCCTGACATCCCTCCCAGCTGTCTGTCCACCTCCACCCTTCCCAGGCACTGAGGAAGGTCATCTATCACAACGGTGCCTCTCCTCTTTCATATGAAGTAGTTCCAAGTCATTGCCAAATCATTAGGCAAATGACGATGTTTTGGAGCCCTGTCGGGGTCCAGGGGAAACCACTGTGCTTCCCACAAAAGCAGGCACAGCTAATCATCTGCTCGCCACAGAGCAGCAGCTCCAGCTCCTGCTGAGGGGCTGGAGAAGTTCCTTGGTGCCCAAACAGCTGCTTCCTGGGAGCCCCAGGAGCTCTGCAGGGCCTGAGCCCAGAACCAACCTGGCACGGCCAAGGCGAGGGGCACAGGGTGCTGGAACCTCCTTTAGACTCACACTGACACCAGCACAAAACCTGGTCATGTTGGGATGAGAGTCTGGGGAAATCCAGGTGCTGGGGAGACCTTAGAGCCCCTTCCAGTGCCTGAAAGGGCTCCAGGAGTACTGAGAAGGGCATTGGACAAGGGAGTGACAGGACAAGGGGAAACGACCTTAAGGTGACAGCAGGTAGGTTTACATTAGATATTGAGAAGAAATTCTTCCCTGTGAGGGTGGGGAGGCCCTGGCACAGGTTGCCCAGAGAAGCTGTGGCTGCCCCATCCCTGGAAGTGTCCAAGGCCAGGTTGGATGGGGCTTGGAGCAACCTACCCTGCCTCTGACAGAGGGTTGGTAGTACTTCAATCCTCATTTCATTATTTTATCCTTTGAAGAATAACATAAACTTGAGATTAATTTACTCATTTGCTTCTGGAATTTTTTTGTAATTCATTATTATTTTTTCCTCTAGAAAAAATTAATGTTTGATTAATAATTTTGTATTCCAAAGCCTTCTGATAAGGGCAGCAGTATGAGAAATGTCTCTCTTAGTTCTGATTTCTGGTTGAGTATAATTTGAGGAATGTCTTCTAAGAAATTCCATAGTTGAAAACAGAATAGTGCTGTGGGCTGTAAATACACTATCCCTGGTGTTAATGCTTTACAGTATTGCTGGTTTTTCATTTTTGTTGCAAAATTAGAAGAGTGACTAGTGTTCACCAAAAGTTTGATTATTCCCTGCATGGCTAATATGATTTCAATTGTTTCAATTATATTTGTTCAGGCATGAAATGCTTTGTGGATCATTCAGCTAATTAAGAAGAGATGTACTTTGCTTTAAGTCCTTCGTCCAACAATGTATATCTGTGTCCACCAGTTAAAAACTGCCAATGTTAAATAAAAGTTGAAGCACCCACTGTATAATGAAATTGGCCTTACAGCCCTGCCTGCAGCAACACAGTTGCAAGAGGTCATAGTTTTCATGTAATTAATAGTATATTGTACTCATATAAAGTTTTCAGATATCTTAATAGTTTAGAAGATTTGATGCTTAACTTATAAATATATACAGTGAGTATATATGGCTATGTATTAATCCTTGTGGGTTCCTTCCAACTCAGAATATTGTGATGTTTGTACAATTTTCTAATCATTATTTTTTAATGTTCTCAGTGTTTAGAATGTACACATCTGGCAACTGCACAAGTTTTGTGTTTTCTCTGAGCTGCCTCTGAAACAGCTGGCTGGGGAACCCTGCTCTGCACCTTTGGGTATGTGCTCATCTTCTCCACAAATTCATTTGCTCTTTAATCTTATTTACATGATCTCCTGAAATATTGGAGCTAAATTTTCACCAAAGTGTCATCTTTGTATGGGATTTTTCAGATTAGCAAATTTGGGAAAAGATTAAAGCAATATTAGCAATAGAGAATGTGCCGAGTACTCTCAAAAAGGATAATACTGCCAGCCTGGCCAACAAAATCCCCAGTAGATAGAAGCACTGCTTAAAATTGCTATAAAATACACTCCTGAAGGGTGGTCAGACTGATTAGAAAGTTTGATGTGGTGTGAAACTATTCTAAATAGCTGCTTATACATTTTAATCGATTTTTTAGTATAGAATTCAAGGATCATTGCAGTGCTGCCTGTAACCTAGTTTTGAAAGAGTTTTTGTAATCTCTTTCTTTAATAAAATAAATCTAATGGGTTTTGTTTAAGATTCTTACTGTTTTCAGAACACAACTGAATATATATTCCATCATGGTGAATCTTCCATAAAAATATATTAGTGTGTTGTGTTGTTGGCCATAGAAAAAGCAATGTCTTTAGAGAATCTATTTTTTAAGATTAAAAACAGGTGTTAAAATATCCAGATGAGATGGATTTTTTGAAGGAATTAATTCAAGTGCCCAGTTCCTAATGACTATATTCCTCAATTTCAGTTGCAAATTCTTACCTGAAACTCTGCTGAATAAAGTGAAGAGTCATAGGTACAGTGACTAAAAATGTGACAGAGAAAAATAAACCTTGGCTCTTGCCTGTGGGTCTGCTCTAAGGTAAGGAAGAGTTCAGGAGAGTTATTTTCATTGATTTAAGTGGGCTATGGGTTCCCTTCTAGATTTAGAACCCCCCAAACTGATAAATAATTATTTGAAGTAATTTACCATTAAAATCCTCATGAAGCCAAATGTAAAGGACAATCCAACAGAATCATAATGTTTATTAACCATTCTCCTCCAGCATTTTAGTTACAGAAGGAGCAGATACCTGATATTTGGTACAGTAATAAGGATATTTCCCTGTACTTCTGAAAATGTCTGCAGAGAAACTTGGTTCCTCCTGTTGATTTGTAGCTGTTTTAAGATAGAATTGTCTGGTCTCTGGGGCTGCTACTGTGGGTTGTTTCATGGGTATTAGAATCCCATTACAGAAAAAAAAACCCATAAAGCTTGGAGATGAGCTCTCCTGAGGTCCTCTCAAAACTACTGAGGAACCCCGAGCAAAGGGATGTTCTTTTGTATTGCTCTTTCACATCTGAAAGCATTTCTGCTTTAATTCATTCTCTTTATTTCTGCTGTGCTGAGTATTATTATAGTCTAGTGAGTTCCTGAAAGTGGGAAATGCCAAACAAACAGGTGTCAGACTTCAAAAGAAGCATTTGTCAAGACTTAATGTTCTGAAGCTAAAGGTGACAGCTCAGCCTAAATAAGCTCCTCTCAACAGGATTTAAGTTTTGCTAATAAAAAAGTAATAGCAGAAAGTAAAGTGAAAATCCAACAGCTTAGAGAGTGAGAGGCTTGGAAAAATGTGCATCATCTGACATGATATCTTGATTTAAAGGCTACTTGTGCTCAAAGTGCAAGGGTTCTACTGCTCTCAAATCTTTTCTCACATTACTGTTTCAGGTTTAATTTTGAAGGATGTATTTACCTGTAATTTCCAGGTAGGACCAGTAAGGAATTTCAGTTAACATGGTATTAAGTATGACTTTTATTCCCTCTCAGAAGAGCTTTGTTGTCCAGCCTTACACACAGGTGGCTTAGAGCCAAAGTTCAACTTAACCAAACTGCACAGTCCCCATGCAGGTTGTAGCAAAGGCAGGAGCAGCAGCTGAACTGTGTGGGTTCAGGAGATGTCTCTTTTTCTCCTTGAAGTAGAGATTGTGGCGGCCATAATTCCATCTTCCAACAAGCTGAGTGCAAGGACAGAGCTTGCTTTTCACCAATATTAGTTGAGGCAGCATTTCATATCAGGTAGAGCTATCTTTTCTATCAACTCCAGCAAACATTGCTTTGTTTGTTCAGGCATCCCCTAATTAAAAAGCACTGACTATGATGGAAACAGTCAAATGAAACGTGCTCTCAGTGTGTGTTTTCCCACTGTATTTGGATTTATCCATCAAACAAATGTCTATTATGATTCCTTATGACCAGCAATTCAGGAATCAGATGTGCATGCCTGGTTCAGTCTGCAGCTTGTGTGGGGATCAGCATGACAACTGCTGTAAGGAAAAAATAAAATCTGACCCTCACAGCATTGCTAAGCAATGTCTGATCTGCTCTGAAGGCATAGATGTAGGTACAGGTACATGAGAACACTCACATATATTAAAGAGATTATTTTGGGGCTTCTAGGATGCATATGATTGGCCTTTTGGCTGGAACAGATGCACCAAGAGTGAGTCTGTATGTGTATCAATGCTCCATTAATGAGCCTTTAAACTCAGGCTTTGGAGACATGGAAATAAGAAACTACAGATTATTGTCATTATAATGAAGGGAGGAAAAGCAAAAATAGCTGTGTGCCAAAAGAATTCATGTGCTGGAATGTTTGCTCTTCCAGAACAGCACTGTTCCATCTTCTGTCTTTCCGGCATTTGTCTATGACTGATGGTGGGACTCAAAGTCCTCCATCAGTTCTGGTGGAAAAGTCCCAGACACAACAAAAATAGCTGAATTTTACTGATGTTCACCCTTGAATGGCTCCTGTCCACTTCTTTTCTCACGTTTGCATTCTGCACATGAATGAAATGCCTTAGCAGAGGCAAGAGGTTTCTATAAGGATGAGCAAAGGATTCATTTTTCTGCACGTTTTGTTCCTGCCTTCTCACATTCTCTCTGTATTAAATATATCTTCAAAAAATTTTGCTCATATTAGAACAACTTTTGTCTTTCAGAACAACAAGAATTTTGCTTAAGACCTGTATTTAATTTGTCAGTGAAACAGCTAAAAAATAGAGACTTTTCAGCCTTCAACTATTTAGGTTTTATTTCTTTCTTGCTCACCTCTTGTGTTGTTGAAAATGTGAGATTGTAAAACTGCCTTATTTCAGACATATAAGATAAATTCTGCATTGGCCAGAGGGAGATAGAGACTTTGAAAAGTAAGTAAAAATAGCAAATTAACCACCTGAAAAGTAGAATGGGGCAAACATCTAAAGGAAGGAGAAAGATCAAAGCTTGGAATAGAAATTAGAGAAATTCAAGCAGCTCCCTTTGAATGGAGCCCAAAGGATGATACAACCTAGAACACCCTAACCTAAGTCCTTCTCGTTGCCAGCACTTCCCAAAAAAATTAGCAGTAGCTGGAATCTGATTGGTAGGGCAAGATTTTGTTTGCTGGTAGCTTGTGATACATGGAATAAATTGTATTTTTTGACCCCCATCTTGTGATTTTACAACTTCTTTTCAGTTTTTGCACCAAAACAATCAGTAGGTTTTGTTAATCTTCCTAGGTTTTATTGTTTGCTTTTGTAAATATTCATTAATGCACTGGGGTTTCTAAAATTATTGCAAGAAACCCAAGATTTATATACATTATCACCTTGGTATATGTGTGTATCTGTTGTGTATCTGTTTATCTTCTGTCTTTCATGTTTCATGGACCTCTAAGTGGGATTGCAATCTGGCTTCTGGTCCTACTCAGCATACACAGAGCTTGGAATGCTATCAGGAAACTCCAAAGGAAAGGTTAGCAATTATGTACAACTGGTGATTTTTAGAGGTCTAACGATACAAAATCTGAATGTCTTCTTGTAAGGAAAAATTCAGGAATCTCTTTCATTGCACTGAGATTCATCCCATCAACTTTCCAGTTCTGTTTCAAATCAAGGGCCAAGGGAAAACCTTCCATATGTCCTGAAAGAAGTAATATAATCAGCTCAGTGGTATTATTTCTTTCTTTGTTGCTGGAATCAGATCAACTCAGACTTTTCCAAAAACATGGGAGAGATTTGTGAAAGCTAATTCCAGCTGCAATAATTAAAATTTAACCATTACAAGGAACCCAAAATAAGCTACACTAGTGACTGTACATCCCCAACCATAGCAGTCTGTGGGGTCCATTTGTAACACTTGACAAAATCAATACATTTAAAGAGAAGGAAAACAGAAGTTATAAATGTAGAATTCCAGTGAAATAGTTCCATGCATAATTGCTGCCCTATAAATGAACAATAGCAGCTCATATTCTACCTTTTTAAATACAAGTCAGTGTCAGAAGTTGTGTTCTCTGAGCTTGCAAAGATGGAAATTGAATCTAAATTATGAATGTTTTCTACTGACCTATATGGTGAATGATAAAGAATTGTAGAAGTCTCATGCAACTGTCTGCTCTGCATATATATTTAAAGAGAACTGTATGAATATTCAAAAATTTTTGTTTCTCTCATTTCAAAGAATAAAAGAAATAGAGCTGTTCTGCTGTGTCTACATAAAGCATTTCTCCCAAGGTCAGAGGGAGAGGTCAGAGCCAAAATAAGCCACTCCTAAGAGTGATTTACCACGTGATCTTTTCTGTGTTTTGAAAGGTCAGAGTCTATGTGGGACAAATTTAATAAACAGATCCCCGAAGTATTCTGTTCAATTTCCAAGGAAACATTCCAGAATGTGAGAACTGGGATTTTGTTACACTGAAATGCCAATTGTTTTGTGATGTTTTGTCTTATAATTCTGAAGGTGGCTCAGCTACTGCTGAACCAATGATTGTTATGTGCCTTCTCAAAGAAAAAAAACGTTATCTGAAAACTGATATTAGGAATTGTTAAAAGTGGTAGTTTGGATCTGCTTTCTGGTTTTCTCTACCAAGCTTGACAAAAGAGGGAATGGTACCAATAAGGAGCATCACATTATTAACCACCTGCTGCACAATCAGCAGGTCAAAGTACTCTACACCTTCTGAGAAACATTGGATGGACATGCAGAAAATGGCCTGATGAAAGCTGAGAATGTCAGGTCCTTCCTGGGTCATTTTGCTTTCAAAGTAAGAATCTTAAAGAAAAATGAAGAACTGAAGTATAATAAAGCCAGTGTACTCAGAAATATCCATTAAAGTTTTTCATTTTAAGAATTCTTTTAAATGACTCTTAATGATATTTATAATATTATTTATATAGTTGTATAAGTTCTCTTAAAAAAGATGATTTTTCATCCTTATATATCTTATTCTCAAAAGTGATCTTACACAATAATATAACCAAATATAATTAAATATAAAATTAAGAGATGGCAGTGAATCATGTTGAAAACAAAAGAGAACTCAGTTATTACAGCAAACACTGGTTACATATACACACATTCCTACTGACTCTGTGGGCACAAACTGGACTGTAACTGTGACTGTAGGTTGTTGGTGACAGGGTATCACTGGCTACTCTGACTACTGGAGCACATTTTTTTTTCAGTATATGGCAGCACAATGAAGATACCAGAGTTCTGTGTACAAACCTCAGACTCAGAGTGTGGATATAACCATTATTTCATTCTTGCTGACTCCAGTATTGATCACGTCACTCATTTCACTGCAGTGGGTTGTGATTTAAGCTTGTAAATGTAATATCAGCCCCCAGGATGATTACAGCTGAGCACCCTTTGCTTTCTATGAAATACAGTAAGTTTTTCTATTATTTGCCTCTGCCATTCCCAACATGGCTCACCACTGGTTTTGTCTCTCTGTTTATCACACTGTTTTTTACCCTACAGGTATTTGTGGGCATTTATCACATGAGCCATGGTGTGTACAAACCTGCTGTGGCAACAGGAATAAAGGAAAAGAAGATAACTGACATGGTGCCTCCTGTCCGTGTCTGATTAAGTGTGTTCTAACAGGGGGCCATCCAGCCCATGCCTCCCCAGCTATCTGTGCAGTATCTAGTACAGATCCTTGGGGGGTGGAAAAATCGGAACAGAGCAAATATAGCCTTGGAGAGGGAGCAGTTGGAGCCTGCAGACAATGTGGAGCTTTGCTTTAGAGGAGTGAGGTTTGGGCTTGGGACTGAAACCAAAAGGTAACAACTGAAATTATTTTAGTGTTGTTCTTTCAGCAGAAACTTCCCAGAGGCCCCAAACACTTTTTATTCCTTCCCCTGTGCCAGAAGCACCAATTCATTCCCGCACAGGATTCAAATTCTGCAGCTGTTCCCTCAATAACTTCCACAATGCAGTTAGTTATTGCTAATACAAAAAATCTATTGCACACTATAAAGTGGAAATATAATACAATATATTTAGTGGCTGGGTACCTCTATGAGGACTTAAGGAAGCCTTACAGGAACTGTGAAGGATTTGTATGGCAAATTTAAAATTTCCTGATGGCAAAGCATCTAAATAATTTGTTTTATGACATCTGCTTCTTCTTTACAGAGGGAGCAAGAGTTGGTAGAGGAAGGGAAATGAGAGGCATGATGTAGACCCGTTTTGTACCTGGAAACTCTGATCACTGAGCTCTACATTGCCCAGGATGGGAAGATGCTGCTGCAGACTCACCTGGGATCCTCCTTGGCTCCTACAGCATAAACATCAGCTAAAGATCAATCTGAATATTGAAATGGAAAACATGGAAGATCTGCAGTGTCAGTGTTTTCTTCTAGCTAGCTTTAAAATTTCCTTTAACTCCTTCCAAAATGCTACTTCACTGGGAACTTTAGTAGACAATATCAGCCCTGTGTATGATAAAATGTGAGAGGTTCTCTTTCTTTGCCTATAAAATTCTTAATGGTAGACAAATAGAAACTTTTTATTGAGAAACCTTAAGTATTACTTTCCATTTCTGTTATTTAAAGTGAGATTCTTCATTCTCATTGAACTCTGGATTCATTATTTTCCTTGATGTAACACAAAGCAAAACTTCATCTCATAGAAGATGAAAAAAACCCACTAGATCTGCACCTACAAGTTATGGTCCTAATTATTGCAACAATTCAGGAACTCACGTGACATACCAGGTACTACCATTTAGTTTTTATTTGTTATATTGATGTCAATTTAAAAAGCAAAACCAAGAATTTGTTTGTTGGGTTTTTTTAAATATGTTGACTTGTGGCTATTGTGCATCTCGTGTTGTCACATTTGGTTTTTAAAAACTAGCATTTTGATATAAAATCACAAATTAATCACCATTGGTTCTGTTACAGTCAAAATGTAGCTTGTCTTCATTTATTAACTGAATATGGGCTGTATTTAGTGATGTCATGGTTTAACCCCAGCAGCTGCTCACTCGTGACCCCATCTACGTGTTCCATGAGTTCCTTAAGTGTCCTGGGCCCATCAGGCTATAAAAAAACAGCAGGAGTGAAAAATAAAAGTTTTGAATCCAGAACTTTGATATATTTGACAGTTTTATGCTTGTTGTCAACCTTTTTTTTGTTCTTTAATGAGTCTATATATTGTCATATATTCTTCATCTTCCCGTAAGGGAAAACCAAAAGCAATTATAACTTAATAACCTTCTCTATGCTAAGGATGTGTGGTGACAGATAATGAAGTCCAATATACCCATCTGATTACAAGTTGCTCTTTAGATGTGGGACAAATAACTACAAGATGGCAATGTCAGAGCAAGGAACACTTACACAATGAAATATTAATGAAAATACATTGCACTTATGTCTCAATGACATCTAAATGGGAATCAGTTATCAGATCTTGAGTGTTTGCAACAAATTTCTACTCTGTAAAAAAATAAAATATAATCCAATGAACTTTAAAAATGTCAGCCAGCAGGGCTTTCAGATACATAATTTACTAGTTTGTCGGCTTCCTATAAATGGATAATAATAAACTCCTAGCTAAAAGCAAGCTAATAAATGCCGAATCAAATATGTGAAGAACACCATCTAATGAAAGATGTGGGGCTGTATGGTGGTAATTTTCTTCAAAGGAGAAAACGCAGTCTTGGTGTTAAAAATGTGACTGGAAATCTTGACATTCTGCTGGTGCAGAGCAAGGTTTTCACAGGGAAGGATCTGTACCACTCAGTTTCTATATTCCTACAGCAATGCAGGAGCAACACTGCTGGAATTGCAGCTTAAATTTGATGGACTTCCACATGCAATATATTTTCATATAGTTAGACTCACCCCTTTGATACAATCTCATACTTATTTATTTAAACACATGAAAAATAGCCTGTTATATTAATCAGAGAGCAGAATGAAGTAATTTCTCATAGGGAAGTTTTAATCTTAATCAAAAATTGACCTATGTGTTATATTTTAAAAAGGCATATATTATTGAATGGTATTAATAGAACCTTTAATGTTAAAATATTTGATACCAGCCAAAATTAGATTCTATTTTAAGCCAGTACTCCAGGTTGAATGACGATAAAAGCCTCTCATTTCTTGGTTTGATTTTAATAGCAGGCAGAGTGGAGTTGAAAGGCTCTGTTCTGCTGATCAGTGCTCTTCATGCTACCTGACACTTTGGTCTCATCTTCGTGGAACACCATCTCCCTTGCTGGGTACATTATATTAAATCAGTAGGTGTGAGTTGACCTGGGCAGACCAGTGAATGGAAAAAAAAACCTAGAAGTGTCTCAGGTCATGAAGGCTGTTAAATCTTTCATTTGGATAAATTTGTCTGAGGCTATAAAACACCATTACATGGTGTCCTGCCACAGTGGATTAGGGTTGCATGCTGGAGCTGCCACATAACCAATGCCCTTCACAGACGGAGGGTTGAGAGCACCCACTCGAGCTCTGAACAACTCCTTTGGAAGGAATCCTAGATTTTTAATGGAGAGATTTACACCCTGATCTCCTCTGGACAGGGTTTCAGTGCGTGGCTTAGGATACTGTACTCAGAACCACACTGTGGGACGTTTCTGTAAAGTTGGAAGAGATCTAGGAATTCTCTCCTCAGATGTTTAGGTTGCATCATAACAAGAAAAATCAAAAATACAAAGTGTTTGCAACAGAAGCATTGAAGTAAATTGCATTTGTGTAGAATAAATTAAGAAACTGTAAAACTAATTGACAATTAGATCAATTTTTGCAGGTTTATATTTAAGAAAAATAAGTCTTAAAGCTTAGACATTTAGTCTTCTGTTAAAAAAGGACCTGTTTTAATGAAACACTGTTATAAGAATGATTTAATTGAATTTAATTCTTTTCTGTTAATATTAAAATCTGTCATAAGAATGAGCTACAGCATTGTGGAATATTAATGTGGAATATGCTTATTCACACTACCTAGTTTCATGGTAGGCCTTATATCCAAAAAATAATTTTTGAGTTAATCTTTTACCATTATAGGAAAATATTCTTGGAATAGGCATTAAAATCTTCCAACTTACCTATCCTAGCTTTTTATTTTTTAATTATTCCAGTATCTAGCAGTGTGCTAGATAGCTTATATAGTGATTTACACCTAGGTGACCCTAGGTTGGACAAGATGACCTCCACAGGTCCCTTCCAACCTCAAAATTTATATGAGTCTGTGACATCCACTGTCCATCTGCAGTGCTGGTCATGGGGTACAGAGTGATCCATGTAAAAGCCATGCAGGATAAAGCTGTCCTGAGGGTGGTTTCCAAGATGAGTTGTATTTTTGGAGATGAGATCCCTAACCTGACCACAGCACCCAGTGCTTTCTGATGCTGAGCTACATGGTACCATTATCATACTTCAAGATAAATTCCTTAACTGCCTATTTTGCTTTGTGAAATGATGAATTGTCAAGTATATCCTTCTAATGTGGTATAAGTAAGTTTTCAGAAGGTACCTAGATCTGCTTCTCTCCCGTGGTTCATTTATTTCTGAGTGGAAAACAAAAGGAAGGTGTTTTTGTAGGCATCATTAGGCAACTCATCCTGTTCCCCACCAAGATCCCCACAGTTTACCCACAGCTTTATTGATTCCTCTGAACTGTCTCATACACTGTACACAGCCAGTCAATAGGGTGATGATGACAATCAATAGGAAGTATAATAAAATAATAAACTTGACTGAGAACAGCAGCGATACAGTCAGACCTTAGAATTTAACCTGTGAACTACATTTACATTGGGCAGGCCCTTTCTTTGTTAAAGCTTAACTCCGAGGGGTTTGGGACTGGGTTTATATTGTCACTAAGAAGAAGCAAGGCATACAATCAATCCTGTGTAAAACATGTTAGTGGAATGATGTTGTGAAAATAGCTATTCCTAGGATGTGCATGCTGCAGTTCCTGTGCTGAGCTCTAACCAATGGCTCTAAAATCAGAACATTTCAATTCCATTAAGGACTTATCTATGTGCAAGATGTTCTAAGTGATAATATACACAACAACACATCTAGGATTGTATTTGGTCTTTGCTTTTGTATAATGTAAATTAGTTCAGTTAGTCTTTGACAAATGACTCACTAATTATTGCAGGTGGACACATGACTAAAAGTGAACCAAAATCTGCATCTCTTTTTCATGAACTATAAAGCCCTGTAAAACACAGCTTACATTAGATATAGTAATAACTCTTCTCTATAGTAGTATTTAGGTATTTAGAATCGTAAAATCATAGAATGGCTTCTCTGGGCAACCTGTGCCAGAGCCTGCCCACTCTTTAAAATGGTGGGCTTTAAAGAATTTCTTAAAGGCTGTAAAGAATTTCTTCCTAATCTCTAGTCTAAACCTACTCTCTTCAGTTTGAAGTAATTTGCCTACCAATATTTCAGATATTTTAATATAATTTATGTATTTAAAAGTATTGTACAGCTTCCCAGCCTCTCAGGGAAGGACTGCTGTGTGTTGCAAAGGTGCACAGAATGTGACAGCAACTGCTCCCAGTTGGTTTCCACAGAGGGAATGAGAAAGGAGAAGCCAGAGCTGTTGTTTTAAGGAGTAACACATTATGGAACACATTCAATATTAACATGTTTTCTTCTGTTACTGTGTTGTATTCTTCCTTTTCCTTCTTCTGGCCTTCTGCTCTCTGAACTTCAGACCACGGGAACACTTCCCAGCTCATGACTGAAGGTTTCAACTGCATCCCTGCACTACCCTGGGAGGAGACCCAAGTTTGGGCCAAATTTCAGACCTAAACACACTGTTGCTTTTTTGGCAGGATGTACAGGCTTCTGGGCCCCAAGGAAAGGGGAGTGGCTGCAGCCACCCCCAGGTGATTGGGATCCTGGATCAGAGGATGTGCCCAGGAGCCTGTTGCCTCTTTAAAAATGCAGTTGAGGTATGGGAACAGCTGCTCTCAGTGCTGCTCCACCAGTGGGGACCTGCACCAGCCTCTGAAGGTCAGGGAGCAGCGTGCAAAGATCAGTGAAGTCATTATGTTTCCATGGATTAAATAGCTTTTCCTCACATATATATATATGAATCTATAGTGAATTCCCCTGCAGCCTTAGATGCCAGTAATTATTGACTATGGTGTGGTACAGCTGTGGTTTTACTGCATCATTAGAGCAACTTCCACTCTGGTGCATCCAGAGATGTCTCCAGTCATGTCCCAGGGTACCTGTGCTGGAAGATACATTGTGTGATTTCTTGTTTTCTTAGAGGGAAAATGTTTTGTGCATCTTTAATGTTTTCATTCTCATGTTAGTTCCAGACAGCTTAACATTCGGTGTTTAGGGTTTTTTCTTTTTTGTGGGTGGAGAGCAGAGGATGTTAATGTAGCTCATCATCCATGCAAAATTCTCCTCTCCAGCAGCTTGTGGTTCCTCAGTCCCTGCAGTGTGGGTGTATCTGTACATATGTATAAACACCTATGCATACAGCAGGAATCACTGCTCTCATCACTGGAATGCAGCTCTTAGATGAGATGTGGTGGCTCCCAGGGAGTGGACAGAAATATTGGATGAGTGGAGAGGGGAATTAAAAAGAGAACACAAGCCCTGAGCAGAAGGTTTTAGTTGGGATATGCAGCAATGACCTATATTGGCTTTGCCTGAAATACATGAGTTCCATATACCACTGCTGGCAGCAATGGCAGTGAATATTTAACACAAGTCAACTTTTACACTTCCATGTTTCATATTCAATATATCTTTCTAAGTGTGTTATTCATCGTGCCCAAAGTGATATAAACAAATCCTGCTCTGCAGGCTGCTGTTTACTCTCCAAGTGGCATTTTAAGAGCAAACCTTCCTTCCATGACATAACAAAGTGACAAATTACAGCTAATACTTCTACATCCAAGAGGAAGGGAACACAGCAGTGCTAAGGATTTATACAGTAGAGAGCTGTATAGCATATGTAACTGCCTGGCATTTTTAGTGCCCTGCCTTGATTTTGAGACAGCTTTGGTGATACATAACCTACCTGCTTTGTCCTTGACTATTTAAAGATTTGATTATTTTTTTCTTGTTTGCTGTATTTCCTTTATATACCCAAGGAAACCAAAAAAGATATATTTGTAATACATCATAAGACATCTTTATGCAATCTCAAAGAACATAGGTTAGGAGGGGGAGGAAGTGGAAAACATGAATGGGGAGAAAGACAATAGAAGATATTTAATAATAATCAGATATGTTTCTTCAAAAACTTCCAAAGGTCTATATGTTAACATACAACCTTTCATTCATTTGACAATTTTTGTGTTCCTCTGAGACTGCCTTTGCAAGGCATTGAATTGTG
Source organism: Corapipo altera (assembly GCF_003945725.1). NCBI lineage: Eukaryota > Metazoa > Chordata > Aves > Passeriformes > Pipridae > Corapipo > Corapipo altera. Next base: position 1,897,948 of record NW_020884891.1, on the reverse strand, counting down.
CTAATTTAATTTTTCTGTTGCTCCTCATCAGAGTTGTTCTTCATCCCAGCATAATAGCAGCAGATATTTAAGGAAAGAAGTGATGTCACAGAAAACCAAGAGAAATTATGTCTTAGATCTTTGTTGAAATTGAAAAAGAGTCTGATTCTACTTAAGTGCAGTCTTTCTGATAAAGTGCAGCTGAGGAGGACTCTGATAATAATCACAATAAGATCATCTGATGCATTTGCAAAATAAAAAAGACCTACTATTTGTGAGGACTAAGAAGTATCAAAAGCTGACAGGACAAAATCAAACTTCACAGAGGGGCTACTAACTTGTTCCTCCGGCTTCCCCCAGCCCCACTGGCTTACAACTTCAAACAAATAAGAAGAAACAACAGATTTCTAATGCTTTACTTATCAATTAAACAAGTCTATCCTCAACAGCACGTGTTTTCTCTCCCTCAGAAATACAGTGTAATGTGAGGGAGCATCCTGTGCATTTAGGCAGAGTCAGGTTTGAATCGTGAAATCTGGGTTTGTGGGGAGCTTTCCTTACTTCTCCAAGATCCATGTATGTCTGCTGGTGGCTATTTTCTGGTTTGTTTTGTTGGGATTTTTTTAGAGTTTGATAAAACACCATCTGTCAAACTCAGTTTAAATTTTATTGTTAGGCAAGTGCAAGTGAGGAATCATCAAAGATGGTGTGGTCAATGCTTTAACTGTGGAAAGACAAACAATCCACCTTTTCCCAGTGGTGATTATAGTTTGAAACCAGCAGTTAGTTCTGAGGTGTCCATGCCATCATTCCCCATGTCTGGCTGTGTGACACTGAATTAAGGCTTTCTCTGCATTTCTTGGTATGTACTATAAATATCATTCCAAAAGTGAACACTGCAGCTTGTAAACTTTCCTGTGTTCTTCTGACAGTTTTTGAGATGAGTTTGCCTATCTTTGCCTGCCTGACCCAAAATAACAAACAAAACCTAAACCCATGCAAGGCAGAAAGGAAAAAAGTACAGCCTCAGTAATTCTTCTCATTAAAATCAACTTTTAGCTGAAGATATTGTAAAAAAAAGTAATTAAAGCACGTTTCTGCTTATGATTCTTGCCCAGATACAGCCTGTTTCAGCAATAAGCTTTTTTCATGTTTAACAAGCTATTTTAGGAGATAAGAATGATTATGAGTTTTCTCTGTTGATAGAAATTACAATTAAGTATTGAAATCCCTTTCCAATGTGGCATTGCCCTGGAACAGTTACCTGCTTTGACTTGAAACAGTACTTTTTCTCTCTTTTTTTCCCCCCCCTCTTCTTTACTTCTGAAAGGCTGAAGAGCTTTGAAATCTGTGGGGTTTTCTTTTTTTCTCCCCCAAGAAGCCATTCCTTTAATGATATGTTTGAAAACATGAGGTGGATTTTTTCAGTGCTTTACACTTTATCTGTTATTTGAATGTCTAACAGGCTTTTATGCCTGGCAAACACTACATTGAATTAGGAGACTTTGGATAGTCAAAATGTTCTCTTAAATTTCATATAAATATTTCTTTCAATGTTGACAGTAAATAAATAAATAAATACATAAAAATAAGTCTTCCTTGGATGAGGAAGTAACCCTTTCCCTGCATTTTTTACTAGATTCATCTCATTTGAATTTGCACAGGGAGTTTCTATAAGCTTTATACTCTTCTGGATTTTTTTTTTTTTTTTTTTTAGTGAGTTGCTAAACTTTCTGTTAAATAAAACTGAGCTTTCTTTAGTGAAATTTTTAAGAGGACCATCTTGCAAAGCAAGGATTTTTAACATCAAGAATTCGGAGAACTGCACAGAAACTGTCTTGTGGAATGATTTTTCTTTAGAAAGAACCATTACAAATTCATCTGGATTTTTCCAATGGTGATAGCCTGTTTCCATCCCATGGAAATGTTGGCATCCTGTGATGAAATCCCATTTTTGAAGTTGTAAAGAACTTCATTTAAATCTTGCTGTCGTGACTGTTATTTGAAAAAGCCAAACATCAGTTGAAGAAACAGGACACTGGTGCCATATTACATCAAAATATAAAAGGGCATGAGAGGAAGTCTGTAGAATTTATGTCAATATGCCTCTGCACATACCCAATTCATGGGTTTGTTTCCAGAAGTATTAATTTTACGTGCCTGTGGATTACCAGTTAACTCTTGATTTCCCTTCTCACATTACTTTAACTTTGATAGAGTTGTTTAAAAAACAGAAAAAATGTGAAATTAATGTGGAAACCAGACTAGAACTTTTAAAGTTTGCTACTAAGATGCAAAATACTTGAGTAAGTTTTACTTCGGAGCTTAATGAGCAGGAATTGGCATCACAGAAACAAACACCTGCATCCTTTCTGTGAAATATATAACCTGTTTTACTGGCTCAATATTGATTGACAGAACTCACCAGGACTCCTTGCTGTTTGGGTCTATGAATAGAGAACTCTAGTTCCTTAGAGTTGTTTATTCAGAGAGTTGGATGAACATCAAGCACTGTTAAGATCACGTTTAGTCACTGTGGATTGCACACTGAAGCCTCTGGAAAGTTTTTATTATTTAAACTGGAATAAGAATGCAACTTTGCTCGTGTGAGAAGGGAAAAATCAGGAAGAAACAAACAGCTCTGTGAGCTTGTTTTTTTTTTTTAGAGGGCTACTTAGAAGAGATTTTTCAATTAAGGTGAAAATGTTGTGTACATCTCCTTTCGAAGCTGAATAGTTGAATATACTTCAGGTCATTGAAGATTTCCAGCATTTTTAAGCACCTGCTGCTCTGATTACTGATGAAGATGTTGGCTAAACAAACCTGCACACCAGAGCCCTCTGACAGGAGACAGACTAACTCCCTACCAGGGCTGTAATGAGTGATTTATTTGTTCCCTTCTCCCTGGGCTTCCCCGTCATTACAGGTTCATTAAGTAATAATTGTCATTGATCGACAGGCCTGGGTCTGGATGATGGTAAAAGAAACAGGGCTGTTTAACCTTCACTGGGTAGAGCAAGTGCATGCCACAACCAATAAAGCAGACTAATGAGAGGAATTAAACTAGGGATATTTATATTATGGATCACTTCCTTTCTTTTAGTCCTATGTATGATTAGGGATAAGTGTATGACATGTTAGACCTTCAGAAATAAAAGTATAACCATATAAAATCAAACTGTAGCCCAATACTGTGCTATTCAAGTGCTTCTGACTGTCAACAGCAGCTGGTCATAACCTGTTATAATAATTTAATTGTTTGGTTGTTTTCAGATGGATTTCATAAATAGTGTGTAGATAAGTTGAAGTAACAGGACAAGAGTGTATCACAAATAAGATTCAAAGTCAAATCAGGCTTTGACTTGTGGATAAGTCCCTGTATAAACAAATACTTAAAAGCTTTAAAAAACCTAACCTTGTATCAAATGGGGACAGTGGTCAATTTATGATGTTTAAAATTATCATTTCCTTGTACTCATTCAACTATATTATGCTCAGAACTCTAGGCAGAAAAGAGTTTTGGAATCTACTAGTTTGATCAGCCAGCATCCTATCAGATGAGGTTGCCATAAACCCTTGTGCAGAGTTCTATGTCTCTAGAGCCAAGGTGCAGTTGCTTTGACAACACATTCACCTTTAGGGTATATTAGTGTCCACAGTTCTATGCACTGACACATTTTTGACTCTCATCTCAGGTAGGACCATAATAGCTCCCTGTAATCTTCATTGTAGGAGCTTTTTCCAGCTGTATATTCATGTCTAAATAGAATTATTGAAAATTTTCTCTCACAGTGCATACACTTCTTTCTGATTTATGGCATCATTTATTTATTAATGTTCCTTTGGCTTATTTTGCTTTTTTGCATTTGAATATCAGGTCTGCACTGCTGTTACTATTGGGCCAAATGTTGCTGACTGTGTAACAAAGTTGATGTATTTTGAGCACAGGTAATGTCTCCTTTCATTGTGGTCCCAGGCCTCCTGCAATCAATCTCTTATTAAAAAGGAAATGCTTTATGTTGATTTTTACATACTGAAAGGTCAGGATAATACTCAATGAGAACAAAAGATGGAGGAAAGTGGGAAACAGGAGAGGGTTAATGACATATAGTGATTGCAGTAACTTTATAATTTCAGAAAACATTGTCCTGTGCTAGTGCTTTTAAAATACAGCTCTAATTATTATGCTGGGTAAGAAAACTACCTTAGGGTAGATTCTGCCAGTGCTTTCCCATTGATTGCTGCAGAAATCTAATAGTGGAGTATTTTCTCTGCCACTGCTGCCAGGGCTGGCTCAGAATATCTACTGTAACTGCTTGGAATTCAGCAACAGTATGAACTCTGAAGCAAAAGTTTCCAGTCTGCATCTCAATCCCAAAACAGTGTCAATGAAAAGCTGGATAATTACTTTCAAGTCACAAGGATGGCAAATAAAAAATAATTGTTTGACTTTTTGAACACATTCTTGCTTATTTTTAATCCCTTTCAAACCAAAAAGCAAAACTATAAATACGTCCACTGTACTCCAGCTAGAAAAGGAGTTTAGCCCAGCCCACCCTCATCTAAATTTGTCTGAACATGAGCTGAATGTGAGAAAAGAGCAAGATTATTTGAAATACTGTGTGATGTGCTCCCTATCACATGAAATATTATTCTTGGCTTACTGAGAACTACAGGAATAGATGTTTATTTGTAAGGAATAATAAATACAACACAACACCCCTTTCTTTTAGAGACACCAGAATTTTGGGGAAAATAGGGCAGAGAATTAATTCATTAATATTGACACAAGAACCACATGAACACCTTGCAGAAAGGAGAAACAGAAAAGCACCTAAATGAAAGAGGTTTAGACTGTAGAAGAAAATAATCAAGGTGTAATTTTTGATGGAGCATCTGAATAACCAATAAGATTAAGACCCGTCTAAATCACTTGTAAGTTTATTGTCAGGATGGCAGGAACAGATCAAATCTGAGGAAGTTCATAAATATACCAGAGGAACATGACAAAATAGAATGGCCAAAAAAATAAAAAGCCAGGATTTGGATACATTTTTTTCCATTAAGAGAAATAAATTGTATTTTCTTTAATGAATTTTAACCTGTGCTCACTGGGAAGGAATAAGAGGGACAATATTATCTTCAAATATTCAGAGATAAACTTAGTTTATCTCAGGTTTCTAGTCTGTTGTGGAAAATACACATTTGCAATTAGCTATAAAATATTTGTTCTTGTTGTAGGTGTTATTAAGCTGTAGAGTTTTCTAATATAGGAATAGGGATATTAAATTATGGATATTTATAACTGATAGCTTAGTCTTTTTTTTTTTTTTTTGAAGAATTAAAATCATGCAGGAGAAGGGATGAAGAAACATTCAGAACTTCCTGAGGAAAAGAAAAATAGAATAAGGTCTGTCTTGTTTATATGAACTTTAGGTGAGAACAACATTTAAAGTTTCAGACAGTTAAAACACTACATTATTTTTTGCAGAATTTGCTTTTATTAATTTAGGAGCTAAACACATGGAAATTAAACTGAGAAAAACTTCTATCCACATATTTTTGTAATAAATTAGTTATAAATACTAAAAATAAACATAAATACCACCAAAATACTGCTCCTGGATTTGAACGAGCAAAAGCAGCCATTTCTGTTTTTTCATTTACATTATAACATCTGTAACAGTTTGCAAACTCAACTTCTTTGGATTTAATTATTTATGAACCTTTAATGAGTGTTTTATAGAAGGTAAAAATCCTCCCTTTGTTTTCAGTTTCACTGAAGAGATTAAAATAATTAAGTAGTGATTAGACTTGCATTGACCTTTCCTAACAAACCTGTTTATAAAACTGCCAAACTTCAAAACTTTTTTCCTTTCCTGGAAACAACTTATTATTCTGCTGGAGGGCACCAAGGGGCACAAATTGCCCTAGGACAGGTCAGAACTCTTCTCTGCCCACTTCTTTACCTAAATGGCAAATAATTAATTATTCTGAAGACACAAGTGATAACTTACCTCTAGCACAATATTGTCCTTGGACTTTGGTAATACCTCATTTTCTTTAAATGCCTCAAACAAAGGACTCTGATATAATTCGACTTTTAATTGTGGTATCTTGCTGGAATGTTATGTTTAAAACTCTTACAACATCTTTTACCTGTCTTTTCTAGGATAGGTAAAAACTCTACATTTAACCATTACTCACAAGCCATACTTGCCTTTTTTTTTTTTTTATTTGCACATTAATTATATGAACACTTAGTCTGTTTGTTAGTTTAATTTGTTTGTTACCCATTGATTGCTTAAATTAAGGTAAAAAATTCTTTAAGATTGGATTTTTTTTAATGTTGTCTTGAGAATTATTGGGTGATCCTTAGCCTGTGAAGAACTGATGTTGTTAAATAAGATTCTGGATTTCTTCTAAATAATGTTTCATTCCCCTTTATATAGTTTTGACATCTCAGTGCACTGAGTGGTACTGACACCACACTGGCTTGTTTATTTATGGAAATACAAAGCAGATCCATCCATGCCTGTGACCTAAGGGGATAGAAAGCCTTGGCACATCCAGGGGAAGAAAAGCCAATTAAAATTTCTATTCTAAATCCATTTTCATACAGACATTTCAAGTGTATTCACACAGGTGAGATGCCAGAGCTGACGTAAGGGCTCCATCCCTGTCATCTTTACCTGTTCCTGTGCCAAGGATGTGACTTAATTCAAGCCTTGGGATAACTTTAGTTGTAGTCAGAGTATTGTCTGCTTTTTACACTTCCCAGAGTGGCCAGAGAATGACACAAACTAAGCAGGATTTATGCACTTGTGATGTGAGCTGTGCTCTCGCTCTCTGCCTCTTCTGGATCACCAGAAACATGTCAGCACTTGATATTTGTTGCTGCACTGCTTTCACTTTGAATTGCCTACATTGAAGGCATGTTTTATAAATATGATTATTCAAAACAAAACCCCTGAACTTCAGATGTTTTGGATCAACTATGATTTTATCTATTTTTGACACTGTTTCCTTGGTTACGTGGTATCAAAGTCAATTCATTTTAAACACAGATATGTCCCTGCATATCTTTTAAAAAATATATTGGCATAGTGAGTCCGCTAAACCTTACTGCACAGTTTTTTGTCTAATGAGGTTACTCCTGCATGATATTGCTGTTATTCCTTTTGGGAAAATATGAAGGGCAAATTTAGTAAGGGCAGTTCAGAGCCCTGTTCCTGGGGTGCAGCATTATTAAGGATAGTAAAGAATGGGGAGATAGGGATGAAGGGAAGAAGACCAGAGAATCTACAGCTGTGTGTTTGCTGTTGACCTGTTTTTTCTGAAGAAAATAGTCCAGCTCTTGTTCTTAAAATCTTATGTGAGAAGGTGCTGGAGTGGTGTAGACACCTGACTACCTGGATGGGAGGCCAAAGTGCTGTGTACTAAAGCTGCAGAGCTGCTTTTAACTCTGAAATGAAGTTTTACAGGAAGAGATAAAAATGCCAAAGCTTGCAATGTATGTAGACAGAAAAAAAGAGCACAATTAAATGAAGTATTTGGCAATATCATATGTAAGAGAACAGTAGATGACCTATTATGACTGACAGCATGGTCACAAGGAATGCCTGTAGAGGCAGATATTGAAGAAGTTTTGTACTGTCTTTCTCTTTTAAACTGCTTTCATAATTTCAGCACACACTGAATTATTGCTTTTCTATTATTTATAACCCAAAATATTACTATAACAATATCATAGGCATATTAATAGCCTTGTCTGAGATTTGATCTGTAATTGAGAATAGACTTTTTTATTTGATGCATATTTAATACAGAACCAAACTTTTCTGATTAAAGGCAAATGATTACTTACTATTTATTTTAGGCCAGCAGCTCTGCCATGTTATTCAATTTCCAAAGATGCATTGTTAGATGGTTCTTTCTGTGCGAAGTATTGTCAAGAAACAATGGTGATGGTGTTGATGTGGCCACAATTAACTTGTCACTGTTTCAGGATTGAGTTGTGTTACTTTACCTCTCCTTTTTCATTCATATATTTGCATTTGTTATCACACTTTCAACAGTGCATTTAAAAAAAAATAAATTAATTCTGTAATTCAGAATTAAAAAAAAATAATGTTGGCCTTACTATAGCAAGAGTAAGTACCAGATGAGATGGTTGAGCTCAGAATCTCTTATATTCAAAGGCAAATTCCTATTTCACATTCTGCTGGGGAAGTAGACAGTTCCTTTGAGAGACCATTTTAGTTCAATACATGCGCTTTATAAGAATTGATTTTCATTTCACATGTAACAGTGTCATTCACTGATGAAATACTAAAACTCTAAGCTGTGAGGACTGTTTTAGTTTGGTTCCCCCAAAAAAAATTCTCTTATTAAATGACTAGTAGGATGAGTCACTCAATTCCAACCTTTAGGTAAAGTCTCCAAAGCTACATCCCTGTACCAGTCCAGCACCTCTCTAAAAAATAATAGAAGAAAAAATCTGGATTATAAACAGAACTTCATCTCTTCTTCAGAAGGAAAATGAATGTTCCTCAGAAGTTCAATAAGCATTGGGAAAAGCATGGTTAACACTGTTCTGTATCGTGCCAGCTTTTCTGAATCTACCTCAAGAAAATTGAGGCAAGCAGTGATACCCTCAGGACACAATTGGACTTAAATAACAAACATAAAGCAAAACCATCAGACTTCCCAGTTAAGGGAATCTGACATTCCTGTTGGAGATCTCAAGATAACAGTAGGCAAAGACAAAACATGTAAAAAAAGTATAACGTTGTTAGTGGGGCATTTAACCCAAGTATTTGAAAATATTCTTAAGAACAGCAAGAGCCCAGTACTGCTTGAAGAGAAAGGAGTTGATCTCTCAGTGAGTTCTAGATGTAAAAAGGAAAAGCACTTATCTCTAACTTATCTCTCACAGTTACACTTCAATGAGAGATAACACACATTAAATGCTGTGAGTACCTGATGCTTCCAAGAGAGTTTACCATGTGTTGTAACAATTAAACAAACACCACTTCTGCAAATTCACATATGACCTTGTGATTTTGGAGTTACCGTTGTGAAATAACCTATGATTGTTAAGAATATATGCTAAACCATTCTCATTCAAATGGAAATTTGACCTTTATGTAGAGTTCTATATGTTCCTTAAGGGTATTGTGACTGTTGAAGTTGCCTTTAGGACAGTTTTACATATTTTTGTGCAGTAGTTTTAACACAGGAATACAGGGTTTTTCTCCTAAGTCTGTGCAGTAATAAAAAGATTATTTTAATTAGCGCAAGGTCAGTTTAGCCTAATGTTTCTTCAGTTTTTAATATCTCTGCTAATAGTTACTGGGGAAAAAAAGTGAGGAAAATGAGGAAATAATAGGAAATGAATAAGAAATAGTACAAGTTTGTTAATTATGAGTTGAGGCTTATGCTCTCTACTCCCTCTCCTCAGCAGAGGGGCATCCAGTTTTTCCCACGCTCTTATTCCCTTCATGATTCCCCTTCTGAAGAAGGCAGGCTAAAAGTTTAAGAAAAACATAATTGAAAATTCACCATTACATTTCTTTTATTGTAAGGATACTTTTTTTGACCAGCTGCTCATGAATTTATTGATAAGAGCAGTAAAAATGAATCCTTTTCATATGTACATCTAATCTTCAATAATATAAGTTATCATATCTGGTTGTGAAGTCTTCAGTCTTTTTGGTTTTGTACCATCATTTAAATATCAACAGTTTCTGACCAGAACTACCAGAACCTTCCATAATGATAATGAGTGTGAAAAATGGCCTGGAGGAAGCATCTATTTGGTATGCTGGAGCTCTATTACAACGATTGCTGGTTCAAGCAAAAGCTGTTCTGAGATGAAGAATTTCCCCCAACAGACGTTGGTGGTAAATGCCCTCGAATCTGTGAACTTGAAATTTCTCTGGACTTCCTCAGAGATCCCAAATAAATGCAGGCCATTTGTCAGCCCTCTCAAGATCTGTTTGATGGCAAGGTTCAGGCCTTGCTCTCAGGTGTCTTTACTGCTTTAGCTCTGTTAATGCAGCTGTTCCTTCACAACCCACAAAGGCTGATAGGAAGCCTTTTGTGTTACAGAGCTTGTGCTCTTGGTACTTAGCACTGTGTTTTCAAAAGATTTCTTGGAATGTTTCCCATCTTTCTCATCTTCTGCAGCACTTTTGAGTTAGGATTTGTTTTCATTCCTGCCTGAGCAATGTGCAAATATTTTTACTCATAGCATTGACTTGTATTTCTCTGGGCTGATGGTTGTCAGAGAAGACTGCAGCCAGTGATGCCACAGTGTCTTTCTGCTCACCTTACTTCTGTGCTACAAACAGAGAGGTCTGCCTTGTGTAATCCTTTTTAATAATGAACTCTTGAAAAAATTGCATTTTTCCTAGCGTTTCTGAGCCATGTCCCATTTTGGTTCAGCTCAGGACAGACTTCTTCCAGTGCAATCTTCCATTAGCAGTCATGAAAGTCAACTACTACTGAATTTCCACAACTCAGTCATTCTATCTGGGTCTGAATCTTTCTTTGACACTAAAGGGAATTCTGAATTTTTAGATTTGTGAACTTTTACCTCCCACATGTGAAGGCAGTCAGTCAAGACAGCACATGGCATTGTACCTCAGGAGTTTTAAACTGTGGATTCATTGCCATGTAAATGCTGCGGTACAGGTAAAGATTTATGAAGACATTTAGCATTCAACAGAAGGGTCTAAAAACACAGAGGGCTGTTTTCACATTGTGAGTAAACCTTTGGTATGTTAATTTTAGATACACAAGTGACAAAATTGTGATCTGCTTTCTCCCCATGGGACAGAACCATAATATATAATTCTGTCAGAACAACATGTGTAAATGAGGTCATTTAAACTTCAAGGGTGCTCAGGCACTTTGATATGAGTTTTCACACTATACCAAGTGAAACTTAGCTAAGATATTTTTTCCAGCACTGGAAGCAAGTTTAGTAGCAATTCCAGTTGGAACTACCATTGAGAGTATCAGAAATTTTGGGCTGCAAATGAAAAATCAGACTAGTGGAAAAGAAATTTTAATCAAAGAACAGACCTTTTCCATCAGGAAAGATCCCAGCTTCTGTATTGGATCTGAAAAACATGGGGCTACAAGGGAAGTTGGTTCAGCTCAACTATCTAGTGGAAAGTTAAGACACTAAAAACAGTAGTGTCAGACCCAGGGCTGGCCTAACTTGCTGCAATTGCATAAAGGTTCGATCTGGTGCCAGGGAAAGGGGGTGCAGAGGAAGCTTCCCTTCTAGGGGCATTCTGTAGCTGAAGTATGGAAAGAAACAAGATCCTTGGGAACCATGTTGGAATCTGAGTCTTGCTTTACAGGGAAAACTCGTCCTCTGAAATAGCTAGTTTGTGGCTCTGTATTTAATTTTCATTAGATTGCAATATAAATATAATAGTACTGACACCAAATAATAATAGCACTGACACCAAATGTGGGCCTTTCTAATGTTTTCTCTCCAAGTTTTCCTCTAGAATGTATGTACTTAGACCTTAGTATGGTCTTAGTGTAATTCCATTTATTTATGATTGCATTAAATAGCATTTAGTCAAATAGCAAGTAAAAGAAAGCACAGAAAGAGGCCCAAAGTCTGCTAATGCAGAAATACTCAATACCTTTCTAAGCACAAAACTGGGAGATTTCATTCTGAAATCATTCAGTTAAAGACACTTTTTGTCATTCTGTTTTCAGAATGTTCTCTGTAAACTAATAAGTATCTAATATTTTCATCCCTGGTTTGGGTTGTATTTCTGTTTGTTTGTGGTTTTCTGTTTTTTTGTGGTTTTTGCTTGTTTGTTTTTTGGGGGGGAGGTTGAGTCACTGAATCATTACTTGTGCCTTTACTAGAAAATCCCAAGTACTTAATATTTCTGTCAAATGCCTTTTGTACAGCTCTGACTTTAAAGTATCCATTCTACCAGAACCAGAAAGGTTAACTTGCAGAAAATAGGCTATGACAGCTTTACTATTGATTGAAAAAAAAAAAAAAAGGAGGGGGTTGAAGTTGAAGATAATGAAGGTTAGTTTACTATTGTCAGTGTCCTTCAGAGATCTGTGGCAAAACAGGTTTAACACTCAAATAATAGGAAAAGCCAGTGGAGAGCTTCATTGCCATTTACATTAGTGTGATATGATTTGATCCTACAGCTGCATTCACAAAACACCTGAGCCATGACACTAATGATTGCATTCTCTGCCTGTTGATGCTAATGTGTGTATTAATGAATCTCCTTTCCCTCTGATCCCTGCTCTGAAAAGAATAAAGGAAAGATATCATGTTTTCAGGTCTAAGATCATTTTTAAAGAGTGAAATTGCATACAAAATCTGTTAGAGCATTTACTTTTTTTTTTTTTTGCCAGCCATACATCTTAATATCTAACACAAATGCCCTTGTGTATTTTGTAATAAGACCATACTTCAAAGGACTAGTTACATATAAACTGTGTTAATGCATTTTCACTCTTTTTTTACCAGCCATATGTCTTAGCAGCAAACATCTGTGGCCTTTCACTTTTATATTATATATTTCATGCTTAGAATTTCTCTTTCTTGGAGTTAAGGTATGAACCTGTCCTTAATCCATGCAGGAAAAAAAAAGAGAAAAGAAGAAACTAAATAAATAAGAATTACACTTTGAACTTTTGCTCTTTTTAAGTTGTATGTGGTGCAGAGGGAGCAAACTGACAGTTTGCCTCAGAAAAGGCCAAAAACTGCATAAACTCCCAGATAAAAATGTCTATCACATTCAGCTCAGGTGGTCATTTAAGATGAAGAGGGAAGGAACATCAGCATAGCAGCGTGAGGAAGCCCACCTGTGGTTTGTGTGTCTGCTCTGTGCTGATTGAGGCACTGGGGAACTGAAAGTCATTCAGACACTCACACTGGGATCCATCAATTAAATATAAACCATTCAAACAAACGCAGGGAAAACAAAGCTTTACACGGCTGGGTTCACATTTTGCTGGATGTTTTCTCCGTGATTGCTTCTCTGCACTGAGAGGAATAAGTGCTTATGACTGGGAAAACTTGCAGCTGGAAAACTATTTTTAAAGCGATTTATAAGAACTGTTGGATTATCACAGGATGGTTTGGTTGGGAGGGACTTTAAAGATGACCTGATTCCATCTCCCTGCCATGGGCAGGGACACCTTCCAGTAGCCCAGGTTGCTCCAAACCCTTTCCAACCTGGCCTTGAACACTTCCAGGGATGGGACAGCCACAGCTTCTCTGGGCAACCTGTGTTGGGGCCTCTCCACCCTCCCAGGGAAGAATTTCTTTCTAATATCTTATGTAGCCTTGCTCTCTGACAGTATGAAGCTATACCCCCTTGTACTGTCAACTCCATGTCCTAGTCCAAATTCCTTCTCCAGCTACTTATAGCACAGATGCTCTAACCCTCTGGCATCTTTGTGGTATCCTCTAGTCTTGCTCCAACAGGTCTGCATCCTTCTGATGTTGAGGGCCCAAGAGCTGGACACAGCACTGCAGGCGGGATTTCATGGAAGCAGAGTAGAGGGGAATATCCCCTCCCTGGATCTGCTGCTCAGGCTTCCTTTGATATCCCCCATCATGATCCTTTGGCTTTCTGTGCTGCCAGTGCCCATTGCTGGCTCATATTGTTGTCCACTGACACCAAGTCCTTCTTCTCAGGCTACTCTCAATCCATTCCCTGCTCAACCTGTGTTTGGGATTACCCTGACCCATATGCAAGACCTTGTGTTTGGCCTTGTTGGACTTCAGGAAGTTTGCACAGTCTCACTTGTCCAACCTGTCCAGGTCTCTCTGGATCCACCCCTTCCCTCCAGTGCTGACCACACCACACAGCCTGGGGTTGTCAAACCTCAGGCTTCCTGAGGGCGCCTTGATCCCAGTGTCCATGGTACTGGCAGATGTTTAACAGAGCCAGTCCCAACCCTGACCCCTGAGGACACCACTCCTCTCTGGTCAGCACTTGGATATCGAGCTGTTGATCACAACTCTTGGACTGTGACCATCCAGTCAATTCCTTATTCACTACATGGTCAGTCCATCAGCTCCATGTCTTCTCAGTTTAGAGACAAGGATGTCACACGGGACAGTGTCAAAAGCTTTGCACAAATCCAGGTAGAATTTGTGCTCCTGTGTCAACAGCATGGAAAAAGCCCAACCAGTTTGGATTCGTATCTACTGTTCTTTCCCTTTCTTTAAGGTTGCAGTTGAAGGGGTTAAGAAGTATTAAAAAGCTATGTAGTGTTTAAGAGATGATAGGATGAATAAATAATTAAAACCAACCAGAATATTTTAATGTATTCACTGTCCTAATAATATGACTAACACCATATTTATATCATTTTTATTATTGCTTTACAGTTCAGAAATGTGCAAACATATTTCAGGCTTATTCTCACCTTTCAGAAATGTCTAAGCATTGTCTAGCAGATATTTTTATAATCATTGTTTATGGAATATTCAGACATTGACTGACATGAATCTGGATAAGACTGAAGCCTTTCGAAATGAAGATCATTTTGCCTAAATGGTGTTTTTAAGTGTTTTGCGTGACATAAAACAATGTAATTTTTCTGTCTATAAAACAAATGGCCGTTTTTTAAAAATTCTCTTTGCTGGTTTCCTACCTCTGCAGTACTTTTATTAGTTTGTAACACACTGCTCCCAGGATAGCACCAGATGGATTTGAATACATGATGGCTTTTTAACAATAGTCTGTCATCAGTGACTGCTCCTCTAAGTACTCTTTCCTTCGTTCAAAAGTTAAATGGACTCTTAAAGCATGAAAAAGAATAGATATGCATCTGTTATTATATGAGCTTTATAAGATACAACTCGCTAAGAATCAGATAAATTACAGTAAATTGTATCAATCCAGTTGTTTCCTTAAATCTAAGAAGACACAGATTTCTTTTTAAGCACTGTGGACATCTGCCCTCACTATGGTGCATTTCTTCACTGCTTTTCTGTCACAGACAGCATTTGCTGATGCATTTAGCAGCAATGAATAGCCACAGTAGTTGTTTCACTGTGCATTACACTATCTGTCATACATGAAAGTTGACAATTTATCCACCTGAACCAAAGAACTGTTTGTCTGCATGCAAAATAAGCTAGCTGCACTTTCCAAGCTTGGTTTCCTACCAGAAGGAAGAGCAGGCTGCAGTAGGCATAACTTTACATCTCTTTTGTCTTAAATTACATTAACAGAATACCTACTAATTTATTTGCAGAAGGTTTTTGAATCAAAGCCCAGAAAGGTCACCTGCTTAATATGTAATTTTGATACAACAAAGGCCCTGCATTTGGAAGATACTGAGATGCAGAGAGAAGTCACTGTGAGCTGAACACCCTGCTTGCCTCCTCCTGTTTTCCTACTAACAGAAATAGTAAATATTCCTGCCTACACAGGCAATGCTAAACAGTTTATCAACATGCAAGGAGCAGGTGCAGTACCTGGTGGCATCATATTTCAGGAGAAATAAATAGTTCTCTGAAATGATGAAACCTGTCCCATCAGGCCCCACTATCTAATATCTAAAGCTGACTTCATTTCCAAAGGATATATTGCCTTGTGCTAAGGAATCCTCTTATTTAAAGAAACCTGCAGAGGTGCAAGGGATATTTTAGGATGTGTTTTTACTGCAATGACTACTAAGGTAGGGATAGAATGAGAGACTCATCTGTACACAAGAATAAACTAACTCCCTCGTGATTTAGAAATATACTCCGTCTCAAACTGTGCCTGTATGGTACCATAGAGAGATCTTGGATAAATGGAAAAAATCCTCATTTCCTGTTTCACTGGTATATGACATATGAAAGTCTGCTGTGGACTTGTGCCTTGGATCTGGAACTGTGCCAAAAACATCAGCTGGTGTCATTCCCCCACCCAGCTCAATCCATAGGAGTAAATCAAACTGGTCTCTATTTTTCACAGTGAACCAATTTGATTTGGTTTAGTTTTTGGTTTTTTCCTCCCTCAGATTATAGTTTTACTTAACAATAAGACAGTTCTCACTTGTTTACTGCAAATTCTCTCTGGTTCCATTTAAAAATCTTCATACAAACCCAGTCTATTCTGGGAATTCTGGTTGGAGGAATGACTAAGTCAAAGCCATAAAACATTTCTTAACCTCTTGCAGTCTTTCATCAGAGTCTTCCCTGTAAATCAGTTTGGGAAATCAGACTAACCCCACAGTGTGGTCTGGCATTGCAAATTTTTTCCGTTCTCCCCCCCAGAATCCAAATCAGTTTATACAAACCAATTTATAGTCTGGTAAAGGTTTAGAGAAGTGATCTGTCAACCAACTGAGCTCATTCTCATCCTATACTATTTTCCAACAAAATGTTTCCTGTTCTACTGAGACCAAACTTCATGGCTGAGGACATAACCCATCTGGGGAGTGCTGTGCACTTCTAGTGTTTTCTATATTCTTCTACTTTTAGTCTCACCCTTGTGGAGTACTTTATTTAAATAATTTTTGAGATTCATCCAAGACATATCAAATGTTATAGGAAAAGGGGACTTGACTAGGAATACATTTTGATCTGATTTATAACAGTGCTTGAAGAATTATGAGAGTTTTAAGTGGCTTGATGTAAATCTCTATTGAAAAGTACTGACAGCTGGACTTGATTTTCTGTTGGGTTTTTTTTGTTTTGTTTTGGTTTTTTTTTTTTTAATCACTGCATCTTGCTTCCATTGCACTAGTGTCTTTGATCCAAGCTGTACAGCATTGAATGTCTCTGAATATGTCATTTAAATTTTAAAAAAATTAAAACTGTCAAGCAGGAAAGAATTCTTTTGCAGAGTGTCTTAAATTTGACTTTTTATGAGAATTACTTATATGGACTTTACAGTTAATAAATTACTTGTGTCGTATTTTTGTTAGGCTTTAAACAGCTGAAAGGTATCTCTAGTTTAAAGTATTTCTCAAAATTTAAAGGTGAGTGGGTCCTTTTACTGTGCTGGAAGTGCAGTGTTATCACAGTTGGGAGAGCTGGGAAGTGATGTTGGGATTCTCACATGATTCTACACTGAGAGCCTGTTCTGTGCCATCCTTGGTGCCTTGGGTTTTACATCAGATTTATGGACAGGATAATGAAAAGTGAGTACTCCTGGTGTAGCACTGGCTTTGGTAGTAGGAAGGGAGGCCCCATAGATCACTGGAAGTCTTTCTTGCAATGGATGTGTGTGATCCATCCTTAGGGACAGGGAACTCTCTTCATTGTTTTGGAGTCATAAGCTACTTGGAAAGATGAAAAAGCTGTGAAAGGATAGGCATGTACTCTAAAAAAAAAAAAGAGAGAGATTTCAGAACATCTGCAGTTCTTAGTTTTCAGAGTTTTAGTTAAGTGTGGTGTTAGAGATGCTATGAGAGCAATCCCTTTGACAGTAACTGGAAACAGAACAGCTAAGATAAGAAATAATTTAGAAAACTTTAGGAAATCTTAAGGACATTGCCCTTTTGACTTCTAGACATTTCTTTCTTTCTCTTTTCTACCAGTTTCATTGTGCCAATCAAGACACATTTCCAGTATATGTGCACTCTTCTTGTGCTTCCCAGACTAGTGTCAAAACTTTGATTTTCCATTTAAAATAACACATTAGTAATATTCACTAGATAATGATGAACAACATGTTCATTAAGTAAAAACCCTTTTGCAGATATTTGGTAAAATAAGATAGAGGTTTAAATTATTAAAACTGTGAAAGGTTCATTTAGGTGTACAGTGCTCTCTATGATAACATTATTTGCAAAGAAATGTGAGTCACATATTTCAAAGGCCATCAGGTAAATAGACAGTGAGAAGTACAACTTTAATTACTTTTTAAAACAATGCTCAAGTGCTCTTTTTAATTATAAAGGCAAACTTTGTTATCTCTTTTGTTTTGTTGGATTTTATTTTGGTTTGTTCCTAGCTTAGAGCCAAAAGCTGTAAGCATTTGAAGATCAGCAGAATAAGGATGCTTGATACAGAAAATCTTGGAATAGGACTGATCTAGTGTTAATTGACCTGTGATGACAAGTCTGGGGAACACCAAGATCTGAAAGGCTGTGGAACTTAGAAGGCAGATTTTTTTTGAGTAAAATATCTTAGAGAGTTTTGGAGAGAACTGAAAGGAAGGAATTGGAGTTCCAGTTGTAATGAGAGACAGAAAATGTTGTGGGGTTTGTAATTTTTTTAATAGTACACAAACACATATATATATATGTTTCTTTTTTCCCCTAAAAACAAGAAGAAGTTTTGAACTCTGAAGGATGAGAGTCCAGTGAATTACTAAATCTTCTAGCTATCTGTATTTCTTATATAGCCTTTCGTCTTATAGTAAAAGATTCTCTGAATTATACAAATAATGCTCTTTAAATATTTCTTTGCAGTTGTTCACTGAGATCTACATCTCCAAAAGACCTTCTTAGTTCTCATGTTGTACAGAATAAGTGCAATTTATGCTCAGGTATTTGGTTGTATTTTGTTTAAGTCTGAAGTGGGTAAATGATCTGGAATCTGTACTTATCCCACAAGTCTGAGGGACCATGAAAACTCCCTGAGTTTCCAATTACAAAACTCCTTATTATATAAATCCACCTTTTAATAGCTGAAAAAAGGTGGACTAGATACTTTACCACTGCAAACCATATTTGGGAACAATGTGGGTTTTCCTCAGAGAGAATCTATTGCATTTTTGTTCTTGAGGATATTAAAGGTCTCTAATGATCTCCTAAAGTAATAAAGGGCAGCTAATTATCTCCTTGGAAAAGTTTCATTTCAGCTTTGTTCAAGTACATGGAGTTCTTGCTATTACCAGGAGAGGACAGCAAAAAGCCTTGTGAGCTCTTGTCCATGAGAAATACATATTTACTGTGTTCTCCACTCAGCTGCTTTGATTATAGCAGGAAATTTTCCCTGCAGGTGAATAATTTTTTATTACAGAAAAAGAACTGACTTTTTGTAGTATCCTGTAAATCAGATGAGAGATCTTTTGTCTGACTTTTAGTATGATTGTTTGGCTCTGTATATGAGGCTACTGGGTCCTGAATACTTGCAGAGAAACAAAAACCATGAAAATGGGGTTAAAAATCTAGAGAAGGGAAAGATGGACGTATGGAACTCATTTACTCAGCTCAAGGATGAATTCTTTACTTTCCAGGCTTTTGTGTCCCAAGCCTAATCTTTTGTCTTCAGTGTCAATATGTTTTCTTTACTTCATTGTCTCCATTTGGGAAAAAATGACCAACAGAGCTACCCTGTATTTCACACATGCACGAGAGTTGACCAAGTAGAAGGTTGTTGGTAGGTGGCTGCTGAGGAACCTTTCAGGATCTCCCCGTGCCACCAGCACACAGTGCACAGAAAATGATGACAGATTTCCCTTCACTTTCTCTACCATTTTTCACTCATTGTGTCTTTAGGAGAAGGCAGGGAGAGAAAGCAAGACAGTTCTCCTGACAGATAAGAATTTAGGTTAACACCATCAAGAAGTACTTTTTTGTTCTCCTTTTTGAGGAAACCTGGTTGCTTTGAAAATAAGATGTTGGGGTTCTCTGTCCTTTCACAGCTGGTAATTTTTTTTCTGAAGCTTTTTTTCTTCAGAACAAGAATCCAGCATCTTTTAACAGCAGCAGAGAGGCAGAATGAACCAAAGCTTATTTTATACATCACAGTAAGAGCTGATATTACTGTTATTTTAGAAGTTACCCAGATGTAACACCTAATATCTGATACTACCTGATTATTATAGAAGAAAAAATATGTGAATACCTAACGTGAATAAATTATTATTGTTATAATAATCTTGCTGGTATTATGTAAAGTAACTGCATGAGGTGTTTAGTCATCAGAGATAGGAGCAAAACTTATTCTAATAAACCTAACTGCAAGGAACAGGATTTTCCTTTTATTATTTTCTTTTTTCTCAAACTGAATCTCATTATAACAAGTCTGAGTTTGATAATGCTCCTGGAGATGCCATCAGGAATACATCCCAATTTCTCCTGTCAAACTGGCTAATATACATTTGTATGTGAATGCAGAAGCAGATCTTACAAGATACACACATCCAAGCATAGGGTAGTTAGTGTTCCATGCATTATTTATGGATTCATTTGGCTTTTAATGTGTGTAGATTGTGGGAATTGTCTGGACTGATATCTCTGGAGCAGAAAAAAAAAAAGACCTGCAGAGCAGCAGCCTGTGTGTGGGGAGGAAGGTTCTGAAGTTTTCTAAGATGAAGGGGAAAAATTAGGAATATGATGGAGCATTCGACCTCTGAATAAGAGGAGACAATTTGGTCCAAATGGGATAAATATTCCTCAGCAAGCATTGAAAGCCTTTCTGTACAAAAATTAAACATTGTACATCACAGACCTGATCCAGAGATTTATGGTGTGATTTTAGAGATGGTCCCCGTGGTTTTGTGCTTCTGGTTCAGGCTCCAAAGCTGCTTTCAGCTGAGCTGTGTTGTTCTGGTCTTTATTCCATTTAGCTGTTACATGTCATAAAGCCACCACCTTTTTCTCACACCAAACATGTCTGTTCTTAGTCAAGTATGTCCTCAGCAATCCAGTCTTGTAATTAAGCTATTTAATGACCCTAAAGACTATTTAAAAACACGAAATAATAGGTATGCCCTTGATTTAACATAATTAAAAAAATAAAAGTAAATTAGTTTCCCTCAAAATCTCATGCCTTATTTTGAAGCTGGCTTTAAATACTGTTTGGAGGTAAGGAAATGAAATGGAAAATCCTGCAATCCATTTTAGCGTCTCTGGCAGGCGTCCAAACACAAAGCTCAAAGCCAAATATTCATTTTAACCATATTTTGTTTGGAAAAGATGCTTTAAGCAAATTAATGCAGTTCAAATCTGGAACACTTTAATAACGTGTGGCTGCTGATGTTGATTAGAATAAATATTGTGCATTTGAAACATAATAGTCTTGTCTGCACCAAGACATAGTTACTGTACACTTAGAAAAGGATGGAGTAGGCAGATTTCAGTACTAAGAAACTTTAATAACTGTTGGGATTCCAGCATTAATGTAAAGCATTCAGTCTATCTCTGGCTGTTCTCCAGTGTGATTATGCTAACCTTTTTTTTTTTTTTTTAACTTTTGAGAAATCCAGTGAAAATTTATTTAGTTTCATCAAAAACCATGTCCAGAAGTTGAATTTAAGAAGGTAAAACCCTCAGAGCAGAACTGCTCTCTCTCATCCCCTCTGGGCAGGTCTCTGATTTTCACCATCTCTCAGCAGAGCTGCCTCTGACAGAGCCAAGTGTGGGACAAACAATTAAAGGCATTTACCATCATCTGGTGGGAGAATCTTCCATTGCGAGGGCTGAAGGTAATTTGGAGAAGACTTGGAACAACAAAAGGGTTTTGAAAGCTGCAGGAAATCATTGCTATCACCGTGCAACTCCATTTTGAAGTAGTTGAGGCATGAAGTGCTTTTGCAATGGTGCCCTTGCTGTCCCTCGCCTGGCCGCGCACTCACGGACACTGGGATGGATCAGTCAGTCAGACTGCCACCTGAGTGTTATGCCTTTGTCTAGGACTCTTTCCTAAGCTTTTCTAGGTCCATTTGGGTATGAAATCACCATTTTGATTTGCCTTACACATCACCCTGTGTAAATCATGCTGTAAAATATCAAATTACTCACCAAGGTCAATCCCTTTTGCCCCAGACAGGGTAAAACTCTTCCCTCTGCTGAAACTGAGGCAGTAAAATGAAGACAGTAATGTGAATTCCACTCACCCCTAGCAGGTAATTAATATCCAGATTAAAAAAAAAAAAAGTGAAATGAATGTTTCCTCCTTTTTTTTGTTGTTTGTATTTTTCCTTCTATTTTTGTTAAATTTTCAGATATGAATATTAATAAGATGTACTCCATTTACAGCAATAGATATCTCAAACAACAGGCCTGCAGTTAGAATTGGAGAGCTGAAACCCTGACAAATGCCCTTTTCACTACTTTGAAGAACAGGGGGTGTTTATCTCATATACCCAGTACATCCTGAAAGATTTTTATACCTGGTTAAGCTCTTTCTGAAGGTCACTTAACTAACTCTTCCAATGCTCCAATCATCAGACTGGTCAGCTGTGACCTATGGGTGTTTTTGTGGAAATTAATAATTGCTATCTCAGTAAAATGAGGACAACTTTCTTCCATTCCACAGGAATTTGTAATAGGAAAGACAAATTAAGATACAGTAGGTACGGAGTCCAGTTTTTGTTTGAATATTGCATCCAAACTTTACCTAGAAATGTTCCATTTTAAAATTTTTCTGGAAACTGGGTTGTTTGTGATCTTTCAAAACAGTAGATCCAAGTGTAATGTTAATAATTTGGGTCACACCCTTCTGTTAGGGGTTTAGTACCTTTACGTAAATAAAATTAGCAAGTGAAAATCACTTTTTGAATATGCCAGTATACAGAAAATACCAGTTTTAAAAGATTTTTCCGTAATTGACCAGCAGCTCTTTAAGGAAGTCCATTTTTGCAAGAAACGAAGTCAGCCAGCCAAGGATCCCACAAACCCAGCACTGCTGCCAGGACAAAGTAGGGCTCTTTTCTCCACGGGATTGATTCACTGATAGTCATTTCATGGAAACAGTTATTTTTAGAAATTCAAATTAGTTTCTGTTAAAGCTACTGCTTTTAATTATAAAAAAAAATAGATTTACTGAAATTGAACTCTTAATGTGAGATTTAATAAGGTGAGTATTGAAACTCAGAAAGAGTTTGAAAAATGCCGTTTGCTTTAAAGCTTTTAAGTTGTTCTGATCCGAACAGACTCTTCCCATTGAAACTCAAGCTATATTTTGACCAGTAATAGTTTGCTTTTAAATGACCAAGATGAAAATCTAATTTCAGCAGTTTTTTGAGCAAGGTATTTACACCAATTTGTTTTGTGTTCTGAAGGTTTTTTAAATATTTTCTCTCTAAAACCTGGTCTTAGAAAAACCTTTGAAATGTAAACATGATAAAATTCTTACCTGAACCATTCAACACATAATGACAGAGCCTGGAAAAGGCAGAATTAAGTAATAAAAAGTTTTGTATTTTTTTACATTTTTGAAGTACTAATTCATACTGATCTTATGTATAATTGTCTGAAACCCGGTTTATTCAAGCAGTTTTCTGCTTTCTGTTTAAAATTAGAACAAAATAAACTATTTCATTGTACTCTGGTCTTCACAAAGATATTTGTGCAATGGCTTTTTAGTTTCTGCTCTCTTTTTAAGAAAAGAAATGTCCAATTTGTGTCTGTGGATAAATGAAACACACAATTATACAGAATATCTAAAAGTTAGTTCTATGTTCATCCAGGAGGTAAATCACTTTTGGACTTAAGTACCCAGTGCCAAGAAAGAAACACAGTAATAAGCTCAGTACAATTTAATATTAAGCTTTCAGTTCTAAAATTTAATATGGTAAATTTAAATTGTAATTAGGAATACAGATTTTGAAAAACAGCTAAAGAAGCTCTTAATGAAAACCAGGGAACTGGTACAGCTGCAAGATTTTTCATGTCTCAGATAGAATTTGAGTACTGGAGACTTGTGCTTTCTAGAGGAAGTTACAGATACTGTTTGATTAAATTTTGTGGAAAAATTTGAGAAGCATGTTTTAAATAGATTGTTTCTCCTCACAACACTGATCCAGACTGTGAGATGAGTCATGGGTGAAATCCTTTCAGAGTCCAGTAACCTTTTACATTGTCTTTCTTTGGTAGCATAATTTAGTTTAAGAAGTTTTTACTTCCCTGTGTCTTCTTTGCCTACTTCAGCATCTGCTTCCTGACTTATCATTATTTTATTAAGCCTTTTTTTGTTCAACTAAGACATTACACAAGTGAAGGATATTGCACATATTTATCTCATACTTATTTGCTAAAGACTTGGTTAAAAGTCATGCTCTGTACCACATAAAATACCTGAGTACTGTGAGAGAAAGGTGGGAGTTAAGAATGATGCAACACAGCTGGGAGATATCTGTAAACCAAACATGAATTCTTATATTTGTAATAAATAAAATAATAATTATAATAATAATAAAAAAACCGGTTGGGTTTGATTTAAATTTTTGTCCTAATGTGGATAAATTGAGAAACAGGTTGTTTTATTTACTAGTACTTGCCAATTTTTAAGCTTGCAGAGCTTTAAAGTCTCATCCCTTCTGTTTCTTCAGGCATTAAACCTTCTGTCTCCAATCATGGAGCCCATAATCCAGAGGAATCTCCACTAACTGGCACTCTGAGGGTCTGAGCTCAGTCATCATGAAGCAGCTCAAGGGATCAGAGTTTTATGGGTAAATATTTGAAATCTTCAGGTCTATGTTAAGCCAGCACAAATGACCATTATTGCTGTTTTCTGTGAATGATCCCTACGGATGAGTTCTTGTGGTCCATGTTACTGCTGGTTTACTACAGGTATGAGTAAGTGTGGAGAGACTTTACTCCTGACCACAGTTAATATTGAGGCAGCAGGTTGTTGCTATTAGACACTGATGGTGACACAGACAGGGGAATTCCCTGTGTTCTGAGTCCCCATGGCAAGAAATGTTGGAAACAAGACCAATTAAATGTAGAATTGCAAATTACAGAGGTTGGTGGTGCATCCTACTGAGTGACACAGCACTAATGAAGAGGAGGGTTGTGTCAGATGATGCAGCAGGCACCGAGTACAGTGAGAAAAGGGCTTGACTCACAGGCCAGGAGACAAAGGCAACAGGCAGAGGCAGCCTGTGAATCTGTGTAAGGGAAGTGAAAAGTGTGTAGTACGTGTAAAGAGCAGTTTATTTTAGGAACGGAAAAGGTGAGAAAATTCATTTTGCAAATCCCAAAAAGAATATTGTGCTGTCAAGCAGCAAGAACTGAGAAACGCTTGATTCTTATAGACTTTTTAATTTATAAAAATGTCTGTATACAGTGCCCCAGGCACACTTATAAGCTTCTTCTTTAGCATGTATAAAAATATAAGTTGACCCAGTGTCACCATCTACCCGTCTGTGGGAAATGGGAGATCAGCACTGCAGACACAGGGACTGTAATATTTCTGTTTTCATGGGCTTATCTGTTAAAAATCCTTGTATAATACCACTCTCACTGTACTTCACTGATATGTAGACTCTCTTCCTGTAAAACTTCAGTGGAATCATCAGCATTTTTAAGAATGTCCTCACATTTACTTATTTTTCCCTACAATTAGAACCACTGAATACTGAATAGTCACAGAAAAACAGTCATGGGACTGTGTTAACTTGTCATTTTTTATTCTCAACACAATTCTTTGTGCACAAAGAATAAAAATAACCGTAACTCAACTGGAGTGTCATAAATATCCTGGTAAAACTGTTGGGAAGGATACACACTCCAGTTTAGGGAGATTTTAATGAAAAATGATATACCAGGAGCAATCCCTCTTCCATAATGAGGGAACTTTCAATTTCCATTGATCTCAGCTATAGATGTATCACACAAAAATCTTGTAAGTAATGAGATTTAAAGCATTAGGCTTAAGTTGACATTTTCTCTCTTAAATTTAGCTGTAACTTGTCACCCTATTTATATACTTCACAAAACATTAGGGAGCTTTGCATGGGACTATTCCCAGTAGGAGATCATATAAAACTCTGTCTTCCAAACACTCTGTCTTACTCAAATCACAAAAAGATGAAGTGTTTCAAAATAATTTTAGCCATATTTTCTTCTCAAGCATCCTTCAGTTGCTTTTAGTTGTGGCTACCAAAGCTCTGGTAGTTCTTTTTCGTTTTGTTATCATCTGGAGTGATTCTGTTATACCTGTTTGCTTTCTCCCAAGCCCTGCTTCCTACAAGATATATTAAAATATGTAACACAATAAATATCCTTTTCAAAGGTACCAAAAAAATAGCACAGAGTAAAAGATCATGGTCTGATTAATAAATATTAGAAATATTTGTATCTTGTTGCTTATGTTTGGTTTTCAGTGGTGTATTGAAAGGGATGATAGTGAAGCTGTTCTTGTTAATCAAGAGTTAGATGCTCTTGAACATCAGTAAAGATGAAGGAATTCAAAGCAGAATTAACAATCCAGGCTGAATAAGACCAAATTGCAATTTTAGCATTTTTTTTTGGAAATCCATTAACCTCGGAGATGTTAATGTACTGAAATTTAAACACAAGAACAAAGTTCAAAGCTGTTAGAAACACTGAACCATGTCAGCAGGTTCTGCAAATGTTGTAGGAAAATATGAATTTGCCTAAAACATTTCCAGACAGTCACTCTTTGACAAAGAAGGCAAAGACTGAAATTCAGTGACTTAAAGAATATTCCTGCTGGTTCCATCACTAATACTTTTTTAACCCATTGGTAGCACTCATATATATATGAGTGTATATAGGGTATTACAGAACGTTTTGTTTACCATTATTGTACATCAAGAATTGTGCCAAAATAGAGGACACTAATGCAAAACAAGGATTTAAAAATGAACAAGTATATAAATGAGCAAGACTTCAGAATTCCATTTTGAACTAGAAACTGATCACAGGTTGTCTTCTAATACTGGATAAATATTAGATTTTTAACTTAAAAGATGCCCTGTCTCTTGGTGCTGGAAGGACATTTCTGCTACATTAATTGGGGAAGATTTCTGAAATTCCTTTAGAGATTGGTCAGAATATGTTATGCCTCTACTAAAGCAATCTTTATATTTACTGAATCGGGTATTTGTATTAGTGGCAGGTTGTTTCTATTGTTTAGAAGTTATTACAGGCCTTTTAGAGAAGTCATTCAAAAGTAAAATTTCCATGAGGTGTGGTGATTGCACAGTAATGCTGATGCCACTATGAGTCTTTATTGTAACTTTTCATTAACTTATTGAGTTATTTGAGTGTCTCAATACTGAAATCAGGTTTCTTTTTCAAGAAAAAAAAAATCTATTTTTACAGAGCTGTGCCATCTGGAAGAGCACTGTTGATAGCTGTGACCAAAAGGTTTACACTGCTGTGATATATCAGGTGATTGGTTTGCTACACCTGGTTAATGCAACAGAACATTCCCAGGAACCCCCAGGCTCTGAGAGCTAAGAACAGTGTTACTGCATGGGAGTCGCAGTTTTCAGAGGTAACACGAGGAATTATTTTTATTCCCTTTATTCCCTTCCTCCCTATTCATACAGGACCTTCAGTTCTCATTAAATTTCAAACAAAAAAGAAAATCTGATTAGATGGTGTGAGTTTAGGACCTGGGGTTTTATGACTCGGTCTTTGTGCTCTTTCTCCACCTCTGACCGTGGAATAAAATGTGTGCTGAAGTACAGACACTTCATCTCTGTCACATCAGATGCCAACCTGAGCTGGCTACTGACACTGCCAGAGCCAGGATCTGCCTGTAATAGCACCCAGGAGTTAGTGAATTAATCTAACCTGATGAAGTGTGTCTCCTCAGTGCATAAATCAGCTGGAATAATGTCATTGATATGGAAGGTGGATGTGGAGAAAAAGAAGTTTGAAATGAGCCACAGCTGAGAAACCTGCTAATCGATCAGGTCTTAATATTAAGTGACTGAGCAGTCAGTGGGAGTCAGTTTTGACTGTTGATTTCCTCAAGGTTCTGAATGTAATGTGTATTTTTTATTTAAAAATAGTGAACATATACTGCAGTATAGGTGAACCATGATTGTTTTCATCCTTCTGTTCCTTGTGTGTAATGTGCCTATTTATATGCATCTTTCTAATATTTCAATATTTTGAACCATAGCCATCCTGACTTCAATTGTTACTTTAGTGTATTTTGACATCATCATAGAAGAACTGGAAGAATGCAAACTATCAACTAAGAAAAAAGGTTAAACACTTTAACAATCTGATAAATTATGTGCAATTTATATAGCAAAATATTCTCAGTAATTTACACAAATCTGGCTAATTCAGAACCCTAATATTCTTCCTATAGGAAAGTTAGAAAATTCAGTGCACTCAAATTACTACAAGGAGTTTGCCTTAAAAGGATTACAGAAACCAGCAGTCAGTTTTGTATCATGTTTGGGTGCTTTAAATAGTTAATGCCTTCCAGCAAATTTACTGTACTACCAAAGCTGGATAATTTGGATACTTTTCTGACTCAAGCAATCATTAGACGTTTATTAGTAGAGTCATTATTGCTAACTATTACTTTAAGAATAAATGACCACGTAGGATATGAAGTAATTTAATAAGTGTAAAATTTTAGACTATTTTATTCCCTGCAGGCAAAAATTGGTGTTTTCTCTGTGACTCACGAGAGGTTTAATGGATACAGAGAGAAGTCAGTGTGCAATAAAGTATGAAGCAAGACATTAACTGCAAATAAACTGGATTTTCTCCTCAGTTATTATAATTTCAAGCTTTCAAATGGCATGGCATATTAAATTTATATTATAATAACAGTTAAGGGTGCAAGGTTCTCCAAAACACACCCTAAGTCTGTGGTGTTAGAAACTTGTATTTGTGATTTTCATAACATTTAAATAGGAGATAATTATTTCTATGTGTAGTTAGTGACAAAGCAGTACTAAGACCTCTGATCCTGGGTTCTCTCTCAGCTTCAATGGGTAAAAACTTCTCCTCATAATGTGAGAATGCTAAACAGCTGAAAACAAGAGCTTATTGGGAGCTACTAATTAAAAAATAAGGTTGTGGTTTAAAAGAAATGTGAATTTATGGTGATGAAACAATTTACCAGGGCAGTCACGAAAAGGAGTGTGGTGGGCTGACCATGGGCAGCTGACAGACCCCCATCCAGCTGCTCCCAGTCTCCCTCCTTAACTGGACAGCAGGAAAAAATGAAAAATCAGAACTTCCTGGGCTGAGATAAAGACAAGGAGAGTATTTAGCAATGGCCATCACAGGCAAAACAGACTCCATGGGCTGCAGGGAAACAACTGCTCCTCTGCAGCCTCTCCATGGGCTGCAGGTGAATCTCTGCTCAGGAAAAAATGAAAAAAGTTTAAAATTCTTCTATTACAGTATCTCTTAGAGCAGCATCTGTCATGGTGAAATGACTTTGAGAAGGTAAGTCTGTAAAGAGGCATAAAGTGTAAAACAGTTTCAAAATGACTGAAACATTTTTGCACTTAACAAAGTCATTGTGTCTTTTCCATCCTAATTCAGTGCCTTGGATATTGAACATGTGAAATAGTCAAGTTTTCCTGTAGGACATTAATAAAAACTAAGCTGATAATCAGAAACCATAATTTACAGTGAGTGTAAGAAGAAGTGAGCAAATATGACACCATAATATTTGTTTGAAATGACAGATGAAAGGGTGTTTGATCTACCAGAGCTTTTCCCCATCTCTCCATCCTTTGTAGTAAAGGTGCAGATTCCCCCAGCTATAAAAAGAAGTAAAAGAAGTTGTAGGTTATCACGCTTCATCACTTTTTCTTTAATCTCCATATAAAGATGATTAATTTCAAGCTCTTTCAACTATAGAGCATTCACCGTGCAGGGGAGTAGAAAATCAAGACCATCTCAAGAAGCTGTTTCATACATACTGCAGAACTTTACTCCTTTTTTTCCTTTCCCCCATAGGTTTGCAGCAAAATCAGCCAAATGACATTAGCTATGCTTTAAATTTCAATTTCCACACTCCTTTCGTTCTGTATCTGGCTCCTTTTTTCATCTCCCCACCTAACTTCCTCAGATTTCAAGTGTAACGAATCTCAGACTCCTGTGAATAAAAGAAAAGAGGAATCTATCACAAGCCTCTGAGTTTGTGCTTCCCAGGTTCAGAAGTTTTCTGGGGTTTGATGATATCCAGCCATTTTTACAGTTCTTGGCTCATGTTGGGACCCTACACAATCTTTCTCGCTGCCCATCAATAGTTACTGACCCCAGAGAACACAGCCAAAGAAGGGAAAAACCACAAAACCTATAAATTGATAAGAAGTACAGGTTCTGCTTTCTCAAAGGGATTTGTAAAATTATTGCCACCATCAGGGTTCACATGCTTTTCCTCCACATTAATGGAATCAGATGGTACCATTTTCATTTGTTTAGTTCTAAAACTATTGGCATAAATCTTATGCCAATTAGTGTCTGTCATCTGAGATAGGGTTATTTTTGATTAATTACTAAGAATTACCTTGAAACTTTAGTGTATTTTAAGGAATGATGGTGGCTACCTGGGAAAGATGAGGTTTGGCATCTGTATGGCACAAAAAAATACTCCTAATTTGTAAAAGAAGAATTGGAAAATTTTCTGGACACATAGGCTTTCCTTTTCCTGGACAACTTTCTCCAAGATATTTTATTTGAAAGACAGAAATTACAGTCTTTCATATCTACATTCATGTATTTTAACCTGAAGTGTCTTTTAATCTTCATCTTAAAATAAAAACACCTACCCTCCAAGAATCCAGCTTTTCAGTTTCACTACAATGTTTTTTCAACAATGATGGATGAAAGAAGCACAGCTTGCAGTCTGGGTAATCAAATATCGTAGTTTTCTGCCCTGTGAGTTCTGTATGTACTCCTGAAGTTAATAATCAGTGAATATTAGTCCAAAATCTTCTTGCAATTGCACCATTGTAAATATTGAGTCACTCAATTTAATGTTGGATCTGTTGTAGATGATCATGTGGGGTTATCTGTATTTTGCAACATCTGATATGAAATGCTAGTGAAAAAAACATAAAAAGCATAACATTATTACAGATCTATTAGAAAAGTTTAGTGGCAATATTTATGCAAGGTTATACCTTCATAATGAATCAAAATGGCAGAAACCCTGTTTTTACTGTAAATAATCTGGTATGACGTGCAGTTTATGTTGAATTTTGATGCCACTTGTGTACAGTGAGTTCCATTTGAAATGAGTTACTTAAACCACATATTTGTGAGAAACCAAACTCTTTATGATGTGTGGGAGAACAAATGTTTTTTTTTTTTTTCCCCCTCTGGGATAACGTGACTGAACAGCAATGGAAGTGGTTTTACACATGGTATTTTGTTGTCCCCTTTGTTTCCCATCACCTGCGTGCTTACTTTTCAAATTAAGGTGGCATAATATGAGTTTACAATCGTTTTTGGACCAGGATAACCTCATAAAAATGATCACTCTTTGCTTCATTACAGCACCTGCTTGCAAGAAGATGGGATCTTATCTATCTCTGTAATAAAATGCCATGGTAGAGCTGTGCTCTTAATTATCCGGCTAAATAATGGGACACATTTAAAGCCTTTCCACTCCATCTCCCAGTGCTCATTAGTGTCATTTGCAAGTTATTTGTCTGCCAGTTTTTGCTTTTTTACCAAAAAATAATGTTAAATGCATATTCTGATATAAAATAAATGCATAATTAGTAGTCCCTCCTGTTTCAGAAATTACTCTTTAATAACAGAAGAAATGCTTAGTGTTTCACTGAAAGCAAATCCACTGAGAAGTAACCAAGGTATCAGTATTTCTATGTGTCTTTTTGTGGGGGAAGAAAAAAGGACCTTGATAGAGCAGTTTTAATAGATTAAACAATAACAATTAGATAATGGTTTTATAAAGCTTCTTGTTCACTTTGGCATGTTGAACAAATGAGGTATTCTTCAGTTATGACAGATTTGCATGTACATTGTCAGAGAGCAGATATGGACTGAATACCTTATTATGGAAATGTAAGATGAGCAGAATGTTGTAGTTATTAGTCTGAATTCTTAAACTTGTAATGGTTAGTGGGAGTTAAAAACACTAAATATTTTACCACTAAACATTTTTTATATTGCAGTAACTTATTAAACATCTAAAAATTCTTGGGAATTGTTCACAGTGCTAAATAGGAGTTGTGACTGATTTGTTAAAACTTTATTGATTGAATATTAATATAGATAAAAAGTTTATGAACTGACAATAGAGTGTCCATCAATGAGAATTAATAACTAGAAGATCCTGCATTACAATTAATAATTAGAAGTAAAAATATATATCAATTTAGTTAGCACACTTGGACTGTCTTATGATAAATGACTGGGGGAAAATGTTAAATGGAATTCTGTTAAAGAAAATATCTAATTTCCTTTAGTATCTGCTTTCATATTAAGATTTGCTTAAGAATCATAACTGCCTTTTGTGGGTTGTTTAACCAAGGGTTGTAGTTGCCTGGTTGTGTGTACTTCATTAGAGCAGGAAGAGATTTGAATTATTTGTTCCTTTTAGAAAGCATCAAGTACAAAAATTGCCTAGAAATGGCTTTGTCTTGCTCCCACATACAGGAGTTGTTGTAGCAGTCAATGGGGATATGGAACAGGAGTTTTATCTGATCAGTAGCTCAGAACCCTAAAAATATTCCTCTGTCAGTGAAGGGCAGAAGCAGTTCCTACAGTAGGTGGTACCATTGGATCAGAACACAAATCTAGGACACAAACCCTTTGGAAACTGATGAACACCTACTTATGGAAAAACCCCACAAGCCCAGGTGCACCTGAGTTTGTGTTGACTGTGATGGGACTAAACAAAGTTCAAAACTATCTTTCAAAAAAAAAAAGACAATGTGTTGTAACCATTTAATCCCAGTATGGATGACCCCATTGGAGCCTTGTAAAACACTAATAAAACTGATAATGTGAACACCCATCTGAAAGCACAAGTTCTATCCTGCCTGTTGCCCTGTGACATTTCAGCTCTTCTTAGGATGGAAGTGTTGAGGAATGCAAGGTTTTGATCCCATGTTCTTTAGTGTGGAAGAAAGGAGGAAGAATTGAAGGAAGCTTCCCATGCTTACCTAAATCCAGAGGGTGACAATCCTGGGTTAATGCCAGCAGTGACAGGAAAGGAAAGAAGAGGCGAAACTGTGTCCTTCTGGCTTAGCATAAACAGGAATCTTTAACTAATCAGTGGCATCATTAATCATAGGATCATGAATATTGGAAAAGACCTCTAAGAGCATCAAGTCCAGAGAGCTTTTGTATGAGTGGGTTTTTTGGAGTTTTTATAAACTAAATAATGAACAGGAAGGGTGTTGGAAAAGCAAGAGAGGAAGCTGCACAAAAGAGAGAATAGAGAAGAATAAGGAAGAGCAATAAATGATGGAATTGCCAGAGGGTGATTGACCTTTAAGAATTAATGGCATTTTCTTCATCTCTGGTCATTCAGCCTTATTCCAAAAGTGAGAAAAAATAACCTTCATGACTTGCTAAATCAGTGCTGGTGGGAGGAAAATAGGAACCTTATTTTTCTTTTTTCTTGTTTCTTTTTTTTTTTAACCAAAGAGGAGGTTTGAATTTTGTAGGCAGAAGACAAAGTTGTGTCCAAAAGAGTACAGACCAGAAATTTGGAGTGGGAAGGCACAATCCCAAGATGAAATTTGACAAGTAGAACCATAGATCTCAGAAATATTGACAGAAAAAGAGATGGGACTTTTGTAAACTGAGAAACTTTTTCAGTGTACTCCATGGGTCTTAATCCACGAGCTTCCCCCTGAGAAAGAAGTGACTTAGAATTTATTTTTGACTGTTGCTTTGTACCAGGGTGTTCATAAAGGGCCAAGGACATATTAGCTGCACAGTCATCCATTCAGGGATAAGTGTGGGGCGAGAAGGAAGTTCTCAGTTTTCTGGAAAATACAAGTAATTGTATCATCCTTAAGGCTGGACTAGAATTAATTCAGTGTAATTCCATTTATGTAGACTATTTCTGACATCTTTTTGTCACTGCTATTGAGGTTTTGCCCCTAAATTTTTGGTTTTAAGCTTATATCTACGTTGATAAACTAACTTGTACCATGACAGGTTTATCTTCCTGTGGCACTAATAGCAGGCTCTGTGGTGACCTGCACCACTAGGAGTCTCAAAAAATTCCTGTGTACAATTTGGTGGATTAGCACAGGCCAGAGGTTGATTCCAAAAAGCGGTTTGAACATGATCATGCATAGTAGAGTGGTAGGGAAAAAGATTTTTAAGAACAGCCCATGGCACTTGACCTCAAGGCTGGCCAGAATTTCCTGGCACTGGATAATTTACAGGAGCAGACATCACAGAGGGGATCTGCTCCTGAACACACTAGAAGCTCATTAATTATGTTCAGCATAATTAATATTGAACAACAAATTGAGCAATGATGATATTGTAAAACAGAGAAGATGATTTCACATCTCTCCAGTTCAAAGAAATATCTGTAACTTTCTGATATGTGTGAGATAGTGATGTAGATTAAGCAGTAAATTTCTGATTTTGGTGTTATGAATTAATGCTGCAAAAGTCAGTGATGGAACCTGGTGTAAAACTGACAAATGTTAGATTAGAATCAGCCTATGAATTCTTTTAATTATCACTTGTCTACTTACTGAATATAAGATAACTGCAACTAATTAGGAGTATGAAAGAAAAGAAAGATAAATGTGTACAAACATCACAGCAGAGATTAAAAGTGTATTTATATGCTGTGATTTTTAGGGTAGAATTTCTATAAAAACATTGATAAAGCTTTGTACTATAACCAACAGATCTGACCTGCAGTTGTGTGATTATATATCTAAAAAGATACAGTAAATAAAGACAATCAGGAAACAAAATGCCATAGCCCTGGAGACACATATTGGTAGTGCTACATATACTGCAGGAGCATTTGTATGTTATTTGAATTTACCCCTCAGCTTTGTGCTGTCAGATTGTTAATTTAATAAAACACTAAATATGAAAGAGGATCTGATGTGGAATTGCTTAAGAAATTGATTTGGATTCTTTGATGTCTTCAGTCATCTAGAAACAGGTATGGCTAATGAAACAAACTGTTTATGTGAATTCATCCCACTAACAAATATAGTTTTGAGGAAGTTTGGGGGTTTTTTTTAATTTAATGATCAATTTAATGAGACAAATAAACTCACAAACACAACAAAGAATTTTCACCTTAAAGCAATAAAACCAGAGATGCTGAAAACACTTGAGGAGTGATTTTTCTCTCATGCAAATGAAAAGCACAGATCTGAAATCAATCCTGGATGCATTAAATAATCCTTGCAATATTTATATAGGTATTAATAATACAGAGTCTAATATTGATATGGGAGGAAGTAACACCATTGATGCCAATGAAGTAAATCATACTAAAATTAGAGTAAGATAAATAAAAGATGAGGGCCCAACTTACTAATTATACAACACATGAAAGTTATAAATAAATCTAGACCCATGGAAACATCAATTAGATGGAAGTATATAGTGAATAAAGGCCAAATTGTAAGGAATATCCTGGATCTGATGCTTTAGGTTCAGAGTTTAAGCTCTGCTCCTACACTGGAACTATGTCACTTCCTGAAAGAACAAAGTAATTAATAAATTATTCAAATTAACTAATAACTAGCCCAAGGAGAAACTACAGGACTATAATCTGAAAAGCAGAAATGACAACATAGAATTGCATGATTAGAAAAACAGCTGGTTGAAATAGGTGATGTAAGAACAGTATTGACTGTATTGTAACAGCAAAAAAAGTCAGAAATAAGCAAATTAAATATTAAAATGGCAGACTTGGAAGCCTTAGATAATTTTTCCTCCATCTATCTGTCTGGAATTTATCTTCTTCGTTAAACATTCTTATTCTACCGCAGGTCTCCTAAACTGGAAAATCATTGCAAAGCTTTCTTAGTTTTCAAACAAAAATAATGCACTGAGCTGTGAAGTCTTAGGTAAATAAGTTACAAATTGACACAGTATGGAGTTATTTTCACTGCTACTCCAAAAGCTCAAGTGACAGTGCAGGACTAAAATGAATGAGTTTTTGTCAGCACTTGACTTCAGGTAGAAAATTCAACCCAAAGAAAAGCAATACCCAACATTACATTACCCAGACGTGGCAGCTACCACAGCACATCCTAAAAGTGCTGCTGGTCTCCTATTTTGACCATTCAATTCTGCACCAATTGTGTCACTTTTCATAGTATTTTCAAAACTCTGCACTATGAACCTGACTTATGCACCAGGAATGAGGTTTTGGTTCCACTGGGGTCGAGTTCAGTGAGCGAGGACTTAGTCTCACTCAGTCGTGTAAATAGTCCATGGATTAGCCTGGCATAATTTATCTCAGAATCATATCAGAGTCAGCTCTTTATTTCCTGCTTGTCCTGTATTATTTGATTTCCAGCCAAGTATAAGTGGCCAGCTGTAACACATTTTCAAAATGAGGCACTTAATGAACGTGTTTAGTGTTAATATCGTTATTTATGTGTTATCTCTCACTGTTTTATTGCAGATGATAGGAAAATAGCACTGTATATTGTTGAAAGGGGGTAACTGGGACATGATTTTATGTTTCTAGAAAACAATATTAAATTCAGCAAGTGGGAGTTACTGTTTTAGAAAAATGAACTGTATATGAAGTATAGAAAAACTGGAGAGAAAAAAGCTGACAATTAAAGCTTCAAAGAGCCATCAAGTAGAGTTTGGTGTCAGATATACAGAATTATACTCAACAAAATACCAACAAATAAAAGCACAAAGCCATAAAAAGAGAATTCTGCAAGTCTATTTGTTTATTTATTTCATTTTCTATAAGACAGAGAGCACACTCAGAATATATAAATCTATTCACCGAAGATACTGCAAAAAAAACCCATTAAGAACATCTGAACGTAAAACAGGAATAATCAACGTTTTTAATTTCAGAGTGCTATATTTTGTGTAAACAAAAGCATATGAATGTGACTATAAAAAGAGGATAATGCAATTCTACATGAAAATATCTTAGCTTTGTAAGATCATGACTCATTTTGGTGCAATACTGTTCTGAGGGCCTAAGAAATAAGTAGCCAAATTCCCTTGCTTTATTCAGGTGATCAGTCCTCTTTAAACATCAGACACAACAAGTTCAAAAGACCTTTTTAAAGCCATCAGAAGTATAAACTATAGTTGAATATATAAGCAATTGCCTGTTAGATTTTCATCATTGTACAGTCAAAATAATTCCTGCTTCTGATGCACTTTCTGTTTGAGCTGTTAAAATATCTTCTAAAAATAAAATATATCTACTCTTAGAGTCATTTTCCTGGGTGTTTTATCCAACAGCTTAGCCTGGAGATGCAAATAGTCCCTGCATGCTGAGTGTCTGGCTGTATTAGCTCAGACTCAGAAGTCCTTGCTCAGGCTCTGTAGCACGTTAGACCTATTTCCAGCTCAGAGGGTGTGCAGGAAGATCCATCATTTACCTGCAGTGTGCTCTGTGATTGTATCCTGAATAATTCTTTTCATTATTTATGATGGGCACAACTCATCTGGTGCGTTCTTTTGAACCTTAAGAAAAGGAAACCGAAGAAGAACAGGGTGTTGGAAATGGAAAAGATAAAAAGTGGACCAGGCAGGCTGTGTATTGCAGGGATGACAACACTGAAAATAGACTTTGCTTAGGAAACATAGATCAGAGAATATCAAAAGCCACCAGAGGAAGTGATGGAGAGATAACCTTTGGGTTTCTAAAAGACTAATTTCGGTGTGATTTAGGGAGGTGATAATGTTTGCTGACATCATGTGGTTGCTTTCATCTTGCAATTGTTTCAATTGAGATGTTCCAGCAATGCGCTAAATTAAAAGCTTTTTTTTTTTTTTTTTGTGAAGCAAGAGGAAATTTAATCAATATAGATTAATTTAGAGCAGCTGCTATTCAGTAAGTAGGAACAGTTTCATCACTGAAGAATTTTAAATCCAGCTTCTTTATAACATAACCTGCAATACATTTGAATATGTTCCCCTGGTCTCTGCAGTGCTGTAATTCTGCTGAGCTCCACGAAATTTATCTTGTACAAGACAATATGCTGTAGATCTTCACTTGTTTTTTTTCTCAGAAGCTTCTTTTTTTTTTTTTTTTTGTTGAAACATAGGTCGTGTAAAGCCATTAAACCTTCAGGTTGAGGTAAGGAAGATGAAATGTGGAGAGTGCTGTGCAAACTGCTCTGGGGATGAATCAGGAGAGGGGCTCCTGTCCTTGTGATTCACCACAGAGATTCAGCTGCACCCTCACTTCTCCAGGTGGGGTTTGCATATAATGTGCAAACCTGTGTCTAGTCTAGGTTACCTGAAGGTCTTCCCACTCCCAATACACTTCACGGGGATATGAAATTTGAAATAATACACCTCATATAAGGTGTGAATATTTTGTTCATGAACCAGTAAATTTTACCAGACTGTTTTGATATAGCTGGGAGCCTACAAATATGAAAGATGCCCACAACTGATTTAAACAAGGCTTTGGGTATCTTGTTTCCTTCTTGTTTCCTTTCAAAATATTTTACAGAAGTTCCTAAGTGCCCCTGTGGAAATGTGTACAAGTCCAGAGCTGCCATTTAATTCAACAGCACCTGGGTGATTTCCAAACCTACTAAGCATCTTAGAATCACAGAGACAGTATTTTAGACTCTTCGTAGCAGTCAAAAATCAGAAAGATAATACGGAGGTAAATCTTAATCTAGTTTATGTATTACCGTGCTGGCCTGTCTCTGTAACTCATAGAAGGAGTTAAATAGTCCAGATGCTATAAATGATGTCAATGGTGGTGGATTAATTGCCAGTGGAATGGAGTAACAATTAGGGAGCTATTAAGTCTACCCTGACAACAGTGGTGCGTCCCTCTGTCACTCTGTTTAATTTCCTGTCCATGATGGTTTCTCCTGTGGCAGCGCTCGTGCTACTGAGGGGCTGGTATCAGATGGCTTTTTTCTGGTTATCAAGCAAAGTGATTTCAAAGGACGTGGATTATGATTGCTTTCGATATAGATGTAAATCAGAAGCACATTGATATCGAGTTATAAATCAGAAGTAAGTTGTTTTTCCTCTGAGAATTTGTGCACCAGAAGAACTGTTCTAGGCAGCACCAGGATCAAATGCTCTGATTTCCCTCTGTCCGTAAAATTTGTTGCTGCAGATGATCTTCACAGAGCTGGGGAGGGGCAAAGGTATGACTTGAATTTGAGTCTGCTTTCTGCTTTCAGTCACGTCCTGTGATGGGCAAAAGGTGCCCTTTGTGTCACTGTGAATGGCAGAAGTGGATTCACAGTAATTGCATGTGATTATTCCAGGTTAAGTCTAAATGAACAACATAAATTTAGTAATGAAATATGAAAAGTAGTGACACTTTCAGAGTATTATGCAAACTTACCATGAAACTTTTTCCTTCGCTGTGTGGCTCTTGTCACACTTCATTATCCTCATTTTAACCCTGTAACTCTAACTTTGGTTGAAGTAATAAACCTTTATTTTTCCTACTAGATCATCTGCTCCAGTCTTGTGGTTCCCCAGTACTGTCAACTGTGATGCAGCTATGAAATGGCAGCACAAGAAATTAAACATTTATATTTTACTTACTTACATGGATATTCTCAGGATAAATAGAATTTGAATAACATGCAGGACTTGAAAAATGAAGAACAAAATTCAAATTATTCAGGGAAAGATGTTTTCTTTCCTAATATATACTCCAGTTGAGAATGTGGATTTTGGCTTACCTTTTAGAATCTGCTGAGTTGACTAGATTACTTAATAAAAGTACTAGATATAACCTTCAGATAAGGGATGTTGCACTTATCTCAAGTTGCAAATCTCCTTAAACTATCTCTGAAGTTGACCTTGGGCACATGTAGTTTACTAAGATGATGGATCTTATGCTTGCAATGTTTTCATTTGTAGATGATCATTTTGCAACTGAAAAATGGCTTCCTCTTTAGGGAAAACAAATCAGATTTTAAGAATTCAAATTGATATGCCAGGATTTCGTAACAAATATAGAATTTCCTGCACAGAGAAAATCTGTGCTCATGTTGAGGTATTTATGTAAAGCTATCACCAGATCAGTACGAGTGGTGTGCACTGTAAGTATAAAGAAACTTGTTTATTATACAGAATTTTCAAGGTATTTGAAAGTGAACAATTTGATAATTTGATAATTTAACAATTTAAGGGATAACTGGGGTTAAAAGGAGGTCAGAGTTCCTGTTTACTGCACATCATCCTTTGGTACCTTGGATGCTTGTGATGGCACAGGTGGAATGTGTCACCACATTATACTTAATATTAGAGAGTTTAATGTCATGAAATCCTGTCTGACCTTCCCCACATCCCCACTAGCAAATTTGATCTAGTTACTCTGTCTCAAGCCATTTTTTTTTTAAAAGAACATAAAATTTACAGTTAAAAATGTGACCAAACTTGCATTCAGGACTTCTACAGTCTGATTGTATTTATAAATTGTTCCAATGAATATTGCTGTTATCAACATGTCTCACTTTCAAAATCTACACACATAATATGAACTTT
Source organism: Corapipo altera (assembly GCF_003945725.1). Classification (NCBI taxonomy): domain Eukaryota; kingdom Metazoa; phylum Chordata; class Aves; order Passeriformes; family Pipridae; genus Corapipo; species Corapipo altera. The sequence goes on along the minus strand of NW_020884891.1, from coordinate 1,857,670 downwards.
TCTGTTGTCAAATAATGCATTTATTTACTGAGCTGTATTTAAAAGAAATCTTTCTCTCTCTATATATATATATGTTCTAAATATTTATTATTTTCATTAAAATCCAATCAGCTGAGAAATACTTTCAGCAGTCTAGGCTCCATGCAAAATGCTGAGTATTCCACATCCACAATAACTGGATGACTGTGAATCTCAGTAGCTCAGCAGAAGTCCACTTGATATCTTGCTAAACACCCACATTTTTTCTGTAGTGGCAATTTGAATATCAAAACAACCCTTCAAAGTAGATTAAGAAACAATTCGACTTCATAGTATTAATAGGCATGAAATTGGATAATTTGGATTTAATTACATTGCTAAGTTTTCTTTCACAGTTTATAATTCAAAAAACACCTGTTTAGATTAAAATTCAGTACTTTTTTTAGTTCAAACTGTTACTCAGATCTTTTTTTTTTTTTTTTTTTTTTTTTTTTTTAAATTGCAAAGAAAATCCACAGATGTAGTTGGTTGGGATGTTTAGGGAGAGTTTAAAGATACAGAAAATGGTTTGGACAAAACCAATTTATTACAGTTGTGGAAATATAAGATGCACTTTACTACAAATGCAATCTGTGGAAGGATATTGGCTGGCAGTAGATTGGCATGAAATTCCCAACTGAAGTAGATAGGGAAAAGTAATTTTACGTATCTTCCTTCTATATATGTGTAATGTTATGACCATTTTAGACTTAGCTCTACAAATGAGTTATTATAAAGTAAGTAAGAAGCTGCACAAGTATGTGCTCACACACAAGAAAGTAATTTATGCCGCGAAGATGGGAAAATGTTCCAGCTTCTTTTCCTGTGGTAATATATCTGCTAAACCTCATGATTTAACTGCATTTCACTGGTATGGTCCTGGAGGCACTCAGTCTAGAGGACACTAAATACAATCCCTAATTCCTTACTGTGCTCTGAGACAGTGGGAATACTCCAATGGATTGTTCCAGCAGCACCCATGGAGAGCTGAAGGCACAGAATGACCACAGAAAAGAGCAGTTGGTTGAACTAGTCCAGTAGGTGGGTAAAATGCATGGAAAAAAATAATGGCAGTGTGAACTTTCAATAGAGCTGGAGAGAAAATAAAGACAATTGAAGTTTATTAAAGCCTAAGTAGTGTCTGTATAATCAACACTCTTTACCTTTGTAACCACAACAAAAACTATTGCAATGTGGGTATAAATCGAAGGTAAAGCAAGATAATTTCAGAACACCTAAAGCCTGCCTGTTCACTATATATAAAAGCACAGTTTGAAGGGTGCAGTGGGTAAGGATGTTGGGAAGAGTCATTCAGCAAGCAATTAACCACCATCCTGGGGGAGTATGTGCTTTATGAAGGCCAATTCTCTTTAGGCTGAGTGGCCTTTTCTCATATTCAAGATGTTTTATTCACACTGTTGTTTTTATCCACAGGATGTGCTCCATTGCTTTGCTCTGACATACAAAAAGTACTAAACACAAGATAAAAAATATGTGGCTTTTTTTTAGATTTTTAGAAAGACTTTAATTTTTTTTTTTTCTTTTTTTAACTTGTCTTTTAAGATAAATTATTTGGAAACCACAATTCTCAATAGAAAAAAATTAAAGAAAGAAATATACAGTAAATAAGTTTGTCAGCCCTTTGGGACATGGTACCATGTTCTGTCTCTGTGCTGTTCGTTCCTTGTCAGAAGGGATCCAGATTATTCCTCTCATAAGTTGATTTTACCCTGAGATTTGGTGCTTTAAAATTCAAACCCTTAAACTAAATCTTTCAGTTTAGAGAGGAAAGCTCACTACCTGCTTACAGCAATTTGTAGATGGCTGGCAAGGCATTTTATTTTATTTTTAGGATATTCTTCTGTTTCATTTAGATGTATTGTCAAAGAAGTAAAGATCATTCCACCATCTCAATTCATTCTTACAGTTAGAAAATTTTAGGTTAAAAAAGAAAGAAAAAAAAGAAAAAAGAGAAAACTTTAGATAAGTCTTCTAATAACCTTCCTCCCCAGCTGCTCCAGCAATTAAGTCAGCTAGGGAGTCTAGATGGCTTAGTGAAGTTTTTTGAGAAATCTGTTATATTATTGACTATATTAAAAGTAGGTCCATCCAGGATTTTTTTTTTAAATTTTATTGGGTCACATATAATGCCAGTTTAATATCACTTTTATGCTTCTTAATTTGAAATTATAATGTTAATTGCAAAAATTATTAAACTGAAGTTTCTGGGAGCTCCAGACTCATCCAATTTCAGTGATTGCAATTCAACTAGTTCTACAACATCACAACAATATTCACTCAGCTGAGTGTCTTCAACTCAATTACAAACACCTACTGAAACCCCTCCACGGAGGCAAGTCCATCCTGTAGCTGCAACACAGGCAAGGAAATTTCCAGTGCTCCTTTTTCAGGTAATTTTTTTTTTTTTAATTCTAGGCAGTGAGCTCTTATTTAAAATTAAGGAAAGATACTCTGCTGTAGAAAGTTTGATTTATAAGAAAATGGGCATTTCCTCAGCTTTTAAGACTCTGATTTAGTCAAGCCATATTTTTTTCAAAAGGCTTCTTAAATCTGGTGACTGTTCTCTGTCAGGGCTGAGTAACCAGGAGCAGAATTTTGGTGTGTTTGTACTGTAATGTCATAGCACAGGATAGACTAAGTCCTCCAGGAAAACAAAAAACTAATTTTTGTATTTGCTTTTGTCTTTTAAACCTGGAAGTTTCTAGTTGAGTGAACTCAGTAAGTTAAGATGTGTATTTTGTTTCGTTTTGTCTGTTTTTCTGGATTAACAAGTCTTAGAAAAATTCACTAATTGGGATCAAAAAGGATAAAGAAATAGGCGAAGAAAAATAAACTATGGGGGGGGGGAAGGGGATCCATGGATTGGACTTCTTTTATACCTAACACTTCAGAAAATCCACTAAAAAAATTCTAGGCATTTGTTTGGAAAAAGATTTTGAAACCATCTGAGTGTTTTGCATATAGGTTCCATACACTAAGTTTCAACTGTTTGTTTGTTTGTTTGTTTTTTAAGAAGAATGCTTAAATACCTTACTTAACTACATGTTCTTAATAACATACTTAATAAGCAATCTTTGGCACTGATTTTTCTATTTGTGATTTGCTATAGACATACAAAAGATTTGGAATGTTAAATGTACGTGTATTAGCCCCCGTTGAGAATTGTGCTACTCCTGAGAGATACACTGAGCCTTCTCATTGCTTAACTGGGAAGGAAAGCTCAGAATATCAGTGTGAAGTGTCTAATGAAATTAGAAACATCTGTTCCTGCAGCTTGTTGCTCCTCCCTCAAGGGGAGAAAGGGAGTGGGATGAATGGAAGAACAAAGGAAATGCAGAGCAGAACAGATTTGAGAGGAAACTCAGAGCTCTCTGAAGTCTCTTGCTTTCGTTCAGCTTGTCCCCCAGCCAGAATTCTTCCCTGCAAGAGGAGAACAGGGAAAGAAAAGATTGTAAAGGGTCCCTCAGCACAAGGAGTCCTTGAAAGGCCTTTTCCTCATGTATGATTTGCCCATGGAAGTTTACTCTGGAAACCTCATTGTTCAGGCACTGAAGGTAGTTTTACCTTCTACTGAGGGTTGTACTGAGCTTCCTGCAGGGCTGACAGGCTTTCCCTGTCCTTCATTCCTGGGACATGCAAATCACACCTCCCTCATGGAATAACAGAACTCTGTGAGTTCTACAGGGTCTGAGCCTCTCTGGCCACATCTGGGTGGAGATCAGGTGTTGGTGAGAACAGACTATTTTATACCAGCAGTAACCTGAAAGACCCCAATGCAGGAGCTGTTTCTTTGGCCAAGTATTGGTAACACTCAGATAACATATTATCTACATCTTTATTTATTATCACTCTCGATTTTTTACCATTATTTAAAAGCTTCCTTGTTCCCCAGACTTTCCCATCAGTAATAGGATACTTTAAAATTTAATTCTCAAGAACAGTAACTGTGGAAGCACTTACTTTTGTGGGGCATATCTCTAAGCCTAAGTAAATAGTTATAAAAGACATAGGGTCAAGTAGTTGAAGTTCACATCTTGTAAAATATTATTTATGAAATTTTTATTTCACCCTTTATTTTAAATTTTAGTTCCTACTTCCATTAGCTTGGAATTCTGATTACAGAGTAAATGTCCTGACAGATTCATGAAGCTCCCTCTTATTAAATCAAATTTTGTTTTGAAAGTATTCACTTTTTTAAAGGGGCTTTTATATTTGATGCTGCCATGCTCACTTGTTTAACAAATACTGCTTAGTGAAAAGGGATTAACAAACGTATTTTATTAATAAGGAGCTGCAATTCCATAAACACTCTAGAATTCCTTTTAAAATGTATATTAAATGTAGTGAGTGCAGTTCATTGTATGTTACACATGGAGATGTAAAAGTAGGCTTGATGATTTTGTCACAACTGTCTTATAAAGCAAAATATTTGATTTTTCTGGAGATTCTCCTTACCGTACTGTGACAAAACAGTTCAAATCAAACTCATCAAATAACTACAAGAAGTAGATGTTTATGCAAAGTATTTTCCCTCTGTTTAGCATAAGTTCAAATACCTGCCTGCTCAGAGTATATTTAACTCCTACCCATCTCAACTTTACACCTCGTCCTCCTCTCCTTCCTCCTCAAACTCCCTCTTCCCATCAGAACTGGAATCCTGGTATTGCTGGTTTTCAGAGACCAGCTCGTTGCTGTTGCTCTCCACCTCCATGAGCTCCATTCTGTCTGATTTAGCTGGTTTGGATCAGTTGGTAAAACAAGAGATATCGATGGGCTGCTGTTAATGGGTCCTGAGCACTTCTTTACTTATTTTTTTCTTTATATAATTGTATATTATAATAGTTCCCATCTTGTGTTGATTCCATCACAACCAGAAAGTGTTTACGGAGCAAATTTTTGGTGAAGGAAAGACGGGAGAGGATAAATTTTGGCCTTTTGTTTTTCTGAGCAAAAATTCCTTTTGAATCATATCTCTGTCCAAATTAGCATTGCAAATTTCAACATCTAATTTCTAGAATTTTACAAGTGAGAAAGTCTTAGCGTGGATTCATATTTTCAATTTATCTGTGCCACATCTACCAGATAAAAAATATCTCTGCTATTAAAGAAACAAATTATATTTACTCTTATCCTACAAACCACTACTATTCTGCTATTTCACTTGCAGCTAAGAAAACTTGCAAAGATTGCCTCTGTAAAAATATAGTTCCAGTCACTCATTTTGCTTCTTGAATAGTTCCATGAAAATTTGCCTCTTTTTAGCTTTCCAGAATGTGCTTGTTCTTCTGTCAGTCATATTTCTAGAGTCAACTTGGGAAATTTATTCTTTTATGTGTTGAGTATATCTTCAACACAGGTAGTGCTGCTTTCTTTGTAAATGCAAACATCTTTGAAATAGCAGGTATATAAATGTGGGGGAAATTCTGAATATAAGCTATAAATATTTCAGGCTGCAGCTACATAGAACTTACACTGAACCCAGTGCTCTGGTGTCTAAGTGTTTATTAAACCTGAGTTAGCTTCTCCTAGCGAATTGAAGGGAATCTGTGTTGCGTTTGAAAAAGGCTGAGAGATTTTCTTTCTGTAACATACACACACTTCTGCATGCAAATATACTGCTGCACTGCTAGAGAAATCCATTAGTCAGACTGTATCATCAAAAAAGTTTGTGAGGAGATAATGAGTGAAGCCTTGCTGTATACAAAAGATAAAACATCATTATGCACATATTTATGCTGTGACTATTGATATTCTATTATTCTGTGCTCATGAAACAGAAATTTTGTGCATTTCTGGGTGTTCTTCTGTGATTAGCACATTGTGCGTGACCAGATGGGGGGAGTTGTTTTATTTTTTTAAATGCAATTGCTTGCAAGTTATTATAAATATAAACTGCATAATGGGGTACTGTATTAATCACACTGGTGCTGTTTTGAGGCAGGAGAGAGAGAAGGTCCAGATATAATATCATAAAACCAGTATTAATGAAGAGTCCAGTCCTGAGTCCTTCTTTAAGACTCTCTAAGCTCAAAGAGAATTGTACCTCACTAGGAATTGATTGAAGTTCCACTGGTTTTCCAACATCACAACAATATTCACTCAGCTGAGTGTCTCCAACCCAACTACAAACATCTGCTCAAACCCTCTCATGGAGGCAAGTCCATCCTGTAACTGCAACACAGGCAAGGAAATTTCCAGGTACTTTTTTTTTTTTTTAATTCTAGACAGTGAGCTCTTATTTAAAATTAAGGAAAGATACTCTGCTGTAGAAAGCTTAATTTATAAGAAAATGGACATTTCAATGCTCACCCAAAAGGAGTTAAAACATCACAAACACCGACCTTGAGACACCAAGAAACCCCTCCCTTCACATCCTCATGCAATCAAATTGATTTTATGAAAAGCATCTGATAATGGCCATAGGATTCTTTATTTAGCAACCAAACTAAGCTGTTCACACACATCTTTCTCCTTACTATTGACTTTCAGCTTAGAAAGGAGACATGACAGGGATGCTCCCAGCTCTCTTATTTAGCTTTTGAACCACGGAAAAGGCAACAGCTTTACATTCTGTACTTAGATGAAGTACATTCTTCCAAATGTGCTTTCCATGTGTGTTGACAACAACCTTGTCATTGTCACCCTTATAAGATGTACCTCTCAGCTTCCAGAAGACAATTAAATTTCTCAGCAGTTTTTCAAGCAATGATTTACAGTAATGAAAAGTGAATGGTGGCCCTGTCAGACTTCCCTCAGCATTCACTGCAGCCACACAAATGCCATTTATTTAGCATTTCTAGTACCAAGCAACTTAGTTTTTAGGTCATTGTAATGTTATCCAATTTCAGTAAGATGCACAAGCTTTCATTTTAACACAATAAATCTGTAAGGAACAAAGGACAAACATGAAAATAAGGAACCACTATATACACGTACACACACCCACTTGCATGCAAAGAGTGAATCAGAATTGTAAATTTAAGTCCCCCACACTTTGTATTCTGAAAGAGTAGATATGGATTAAAAAAAAAGACTTTTTTTTAAAAAAAAGGAAAAAAAAACACATTCCAGGACTGAAACCTATTGTAATGAATACAAAGAAGAAAGGATTTCAGCCTCCTGGAACTAGAACTAGATAACTTAATAAATAAAGCTTAGTGAGAACTTCATGGTGGAAAACATAGTTTTCCCAGTTCATACATGAGAAGTGCCAATACAATAAATACATCACAGGCTCTAGGGTGGAGAGTGATATACTAGAGATACAAGTAAACAAGTCTAATGCTAAAAAAATATTATCAGGAGTAATCCCAACAATTACCAAAGAAAAGTGAAGTAAAACCGGTTTTAGTAGCAAAGAGGCAGAGATTCAAACAACCTCAAAATGGTCTCAAGGAAATAAGATTAAATATCTTGGAGAACAGGAAGACAACTGTTTTGTCTCTGCTTGGGTCTACTTTAGTTTTTGAGGTTTAATGGCAAAAATTGGCAAAGCAATGCTAAAAATAACAGAACAGGTCTGAGGAAAAGTGAAGCGGGAAAGAAGAGAGTGGGAGAGGGAGCAACTCTCTGGTCCCTGGTATTAACTGGAACTTGGGACAAAATACAAGAATAAAGCAGAGATTGAAACCATGGGTTCATGATAAAAGGTTGTAGTTTTCAAAGAGTCAAGACTAGCTAAGAATTTGTGGAAAATTATCCTTATGTATCACATACTGGTTACTCTTTCTACCTTTTTTCCTCTTTACGTGACTTTTATTGTAGGAGACATAATGGTGCATGTTCATATTTGTTCAGCAAAATCGTAGTTTCCTAAATCAGCTTTGATCTACCTCTCATTTTCTCTTTTGCTGAGGTAGTCTGTATTTATACTTTGTTGTGTAGAATAGCACAGAACTTCCCACACTGTGTCTCAAAGCTCTAGAATAAAAATTGAAGTAGTGTCTCTAAGTTACTCTTTGCCCATTGTACCTGTGCAGGAAAGCCCCTCAGTACTTTTTACGCGACATTGTTTGAAATCTGGTAGCCTTTTTATAAAGCAGTGTTTTAAGTGCTGGATCCATAACCTTCCAACATAGCCCACTTCATTTCCATGTTAAAAAAAACCAACAAAATAACTATCTTTGATTACAACTGCAAAATTTGGTGAAAGAGTTACCAGTCTCACAGTTTTCTCGTGATAAGTAAGATGGATTGTAGGATATAGTTAAACCTTGCCTTGACTATATTCGTCCAATCAACCAAACCTGACAGAGAGCTGAAGGTCAATATTCTTTGGTATTTTTGTACCACAATTAGGTTTTTTTTCTCTTCTCCAAGGAAATTTCTTCCATCTGAAGAGATGTCTAGAGCAGTGCTAGCTCTGCAGCCCCCAGTCATTCCCTGCTAAACTTGTCTGTTGGACATGAATCCTGACACCTTTGAATGATCTAATTTTAGAGCACTTTTTTTAATAACCAGCACTCTTTCCCAAAGAGTAGTTGTATGATATTAGAAATATCTTAATCCTCCTTCAATAACAGGATAGAAGATAAAAATTGCCACAGCTGTCATTATTGGAAGAAATAGTATTATATTGAAAGGATAAAATGAACTTATTCTGTCTAACCTGAAAACCACTTACAGGATATATTTTCTGACAGTCTCTGTGACTGGTTTAAGTAGCTCTCTCAAGTCTAAATCAAGACGAGGTCCCTTCTTGTCTCATTTGTTTTATTTCTACTTCCTACTTGTTTCAAATGATTGATATTTATAAAAGACTGAGAAAAAAATTACTGGAATTATACAATTAGCATTGTATGAACATGGTGGGGTTTATATAGAATGCAGTTTATTTTTAAATTCAAGTGTGAGAAAAGCTTGTATTTAAAGTAGCTCAACAAATCCAGTTTGCTTCCCAGATCTCTAACACTCTTCAGTTGTATTACCTCACCTAATAAAAAGCATCTAAACTACTTTGAGACAGTTGTCTAAAGTCAGTCTCAGTCTGACATAGAACAGATGAACATCCAGAATATAAATCACCTCAAAGGATCCAAAATTAAAAATATAATGCAGAGGGAATTATATTTTTATATAATCTTCTAGAGAGATTTGTGTCTCTTCACTAACTAGGAAAAAGACCTACAAATACCTAAAAATAGACATCTAATGATTAGTTGACAGGGATTGGGTCAAATGAATGTCCCAAAGGACTAGAAAAGCCAAGAATCAGCACCTCAGAGTGATAAACAACTGTACCCATCAAGCTATTGGTTGCCTTTCATTGCAGTCAGGCAAATTTGATTAATTATAATTAATTCAATAAAAGACTGAGTCCTGCAGCTCATTAATAATTTCAGAGCCCTCAGGATAACAGGATTACTGTGCTCAGTGCTGCCTGTCCCCCTGCTATATATTTTAAACCACTCCTGCCAAAGGTTTCTCATGGAAGAGCATCACCAGTTTTCCTTCCGGAAGGTGGTGTGGGATGGGGTTCAATTCCTTTTAACTCTGCTGCTGAGGTAGCTGGTTTCTCACTTTATGTGAACTCTTTAAGGCTAAAATATTTTTCAATGCTTGTTGGTCTTAAATGTTTTAAATGGTCACCCTTTACCTCTTTGAGGGTGTGAAGCAGCACCATGGAGGAAGAACTTCATGTATTATTCACCTTTTTTGCATTCTATCAAAATGTTTTAAATCAGATGCTAAATTTTACATGAGTATTGATCATAACTTTATCATCCATTATAAATACCCTTTTTGTTTGTTCACACTCCTTGTGCAGAACTATGGAGAGGGCAAGAAATGGACACTTAATTAGGTAGAGTTATTTTCCAGTGTTGTTTGAAAGGTATATAGGATGTGCTCAGTTCCCTATACTCTCTTCAGGTGTCGGAAAATTATATCAGATCAGGACTCTCAGGCCTGTTCACAAGATGAAAATATTATATCCCATTCTAAAAAGAAGTTAATTTATATTTATAATAGTAAAAAGAAAAGTAAGCACTCCATTGAAAGTTAAAGGTGTTTAATTATTGATATTTATTTGCCTAATTTGTTTTCCTTCACAAACCGTGTGTTCTCATGTCTCTGGTAACTAATACATGTTCAAATACATTAGGGTCACGAGTTTATCTTTGTTAGTTCCAGTAATATGACTGAAATATGACTAACAAAAATATCCAAGCAGCTATTACTATTCTGGGGAAAATGGTTGGTTCTTGATTGTGAGTGAAAGACACTTATCAAATCTACTCAATGATTATAAATGAATGTAAATAGTTTTGCAGAATATAAATAGCAAACCCATTTTGCAGAAAACTGAAGTTCTGTCACAGCAGAGAGTAATTTTTGATGTAGTGAAGGGGAAAAAAGCAGTGAAACAATAAAGCTAAGCCAAAAAAGACTAAAATATTCTTTGGCTTTCAATGAACTTTGGAGAAAATTATAACCCTGAATCTCATCCAGTTTTAGAAATGAAGATATTTTGTATCAGAGGCATTATAGGGCTCAGGGCCAGATAACATTTTCTCTATTTGAATTTGAACAGCAGATGAAACAAATCTAAGTATGGTTTGTAAGATATCATGCAATTCAAACCTTAAGAACTCTAAAGAAAAAGGTTATATTTTCGAGAATAAAGTATTAGAAGAAAGTCAAATCAATTCCAAAACGGAAAAAAAAACCCAAACCCTACATAAGAGTCAGCTCTTCTGCAGCAGTTCTTTTCCTCCACAGGGTTTTCAATTTCCTGTGTTCTGTATGTGACCTTATAAAAATGATAACAAGATTCAGCTTCTGAAAAATATACATGCACCTTATCTCTTGTTTTCTTAAGGCAAACACCAGAATTGAGAGATGTGTTCAAAAAGTCACAAGGTGTGGTTTTGTTCAGTTGGTAACTTGAGGCAAAAGGAAAATGTTCTGTTCTTTCTGAATTGTTTATGAGAAGTGATTCTGTTTTCTGTGGCTTCTGAAAAACATAGAAACTCGGTTTACCCAACAATTTCTCTTAGTTACTAGACTGTGAACTAACTAACGTTGATAAACTAATGACTCCTTATACAAACCTGTTATGAATTTCCAAGGACATAACTTAAAGGAGTATCACAGTTAAGGGAATTCTGCATTTCACGAGTCTCACGGGTTTCTCATGTGTTTTTTTCTTTTTCAATGTTTTGAAAGCCATGTGTGGAACAGAACATGTCAGAGTCTGTCACAGCACAGAAGTCTTTCTGCCTCCCTCTATGGTGTGAGATGAGAACACTCATCAGCTCCCTCTATCATCTCTGCAAATGCTACGCACATCATTTATGGCAACTGTATTTTGCTTCCTTTTCCTTGGAAGCAAAAGTATTTTTCAGCTCTGTGGGAAAGTGTGTGTCTGAGAGCACAAATCTCGAGCAAGCCTTTCACACCTTCATTTCTTTATTGAAAGATGCAAGCCTGACTTCTCCTGGTCTGAAGTGAGGATTGAGGTTCAGTTCAGACTCAGCTGGAAGACAGCCACTGTTTTTAGCAAAGTTAGGCCCAAAAACTGCAGCAGGAGTGCACACACTGCATTTTGGCCCTTCCCTGGCTTAGGGACAGCCATACCAGGAATTTGGCACAAACTGAGAAGCCAAGTGCTTCCCAGACTGGCATATTTTTGAGTATCTGCAGCAGAAAAACTGGAGTGTCCTCGGAAAGTGACTTCTGAACTTGAGATGTCTAGAGAGCTAATGTGCTGCTGGTTTTAAGGATTAAAATTAAATACCTAAAAGTCACACTTTAAATGCTTTTATGCCTTTTTTTTTTTTTTCCTCCACTTGGAGAGGAACAAGGATTTCAGCTTGGTTCTTTTACAAACGATGTTATGTACTCAGTCAAACCCACAAAACAGAATAAGCCCACAAAACAGAATAAACCTAACTTTTTTCATTTTTTTTTTTGAAGGAATGAATGGTTTTAAAATTATCATGATTTCTGTGAACATTTCACAAACAGCAAGAAATACTCATTAAAAAGTATTGGTCTGCTTCGACTTTGTGAAACCCTCAGCACGTGTTGATAAATGTGACATAAATGTATTTCTGTTGCCTTTGTTCTATATAGTGGATTTTTCTGTATTCTGGTTGTTATGTGCAGTGTTGAAGGGTAGCAAGTCAGTGGGAATTGTCCCTGCTGCAGTGGGTGGTATTTAGGGGTTTACCTGCAGAGAGAATTGTTCCAGTTGTTTCATTTTCTGTTCTTTTCCACAGTTCAACAAAAATTCGCAAAACTTTCCCTTATATATCTTTTAACGGAGAAAAATATCCTTCTGCCACACAGTCTGTTGCATTTTGTCAGTGGTTTACAATGAGTTTTAGGTCTTAACCTTTAGTTGTGTCCAGCAGATACCAAGTTCTGAATAATTTGGGACAGTTACTCTGGACATTATTACCCAACAGAAGTTTGCTTTAAAAAAGATTTTTTTCTGTGCTTTCTCTGGAATTTTTGCAAACATGGAAAAGAATTCAGGCTACAGTTGTACTTCTTATTACGTGTATCCATCTCCAAATAAAATAGGAAGCAATTAAAAATCTTCCCAGAGATTAGATGATATTAAACAGAAGATAATTAGTACAAAGGTGAGAAGAGGTGATCCTATTTTTCCAGTTGCCAAACTCAGTGCAGAATGAGATTTTGAGGTGTTTGACTCAAATACAACACAGTGATGTACTTAATTTTAGCAACAATCCATTCTCCTAATTAAAAAGTAATTTGCAATTTTTATTACTTTTTAATAATGATGAAACACAACCAAGCTGTCATATGGAGAGGTACCAAATGTAACTAGACAGCAATATACAGGCATAGAAATACAGCTTTGATATTTGATTGATTTTTCTGACAGGACCAAGGAAGAAATTCTAAAATAATAGAAAAATAGAAGAGTGAAGAAAAAAAATAGCAAAAACTGTCAGGGTAAACATATTCTTCTTTAGATTAAGCTTTGCTCTACTGAACCTTATCTGTCTTCAGGCTTCTGTATTCCTGTTCTGATTTTTGTTGTACTTTGGGGGTTTAGTTTGGTTTTGTTCTAATAGGAAATCTGCTGTGTTATAACTTGCTTTCCAAGATGCTTTTTAAAATAATTTTAAATTGATTGAGTGCACATTTGTTGGTCTATATTTTAGGCGAATCCATTTTCCAGAAGGAGAAAAATAATGTGGTATTGTGTGCAAGAATTCAATCTACTTTGAAAATCTCTCCATTAGCCTTTGGGAATTCTAAACCAGTGCATCAATAATACTAGAAAAATACAGTTTTTTCCTCAGAGCTTTGCACATTTTAGGCTAAATGCAGCAATTAATATTTGGTCATGTTTTGCATTGATTGACCAAAGTTATTTGAGGGTCTCTGTAATGCTGATGGCTGCTCCTACTTCTGGTGCAGGACATTAAGCAGTGATGCTTTCATCTATTATTTAACATTTTACCTGTATGTTTGTGTGTACAGCAATGTGAATAGAAAACATACATATTAATGTATTAGTTAATAGGCTTTCTTAAAAGAATCATGTGGATATGCTGATTTTCCTTATGTTCAAACTTTGGCCTTTGAACTTTGAATTTGCAGAATATTTTTGTACTGTTTATAAATATATTTGTGTCTGAATTCACTGGTACAACATAAATAAATATGAAAAATGGGAATATTTTCTTAAAACAAGCTGCTCTTATAAATCACTTTTTTTTTTTGTCTATCCCTATTGTCAGTTCAAAGGAATTGTTACTGAAGTGAGACAGCCCTTGATTATATGAACAAGAAAAGAATTTAGCCTATTCTTGTCTTTCTCTCTCTGTAAATTTTGGCCCAATAAAAGCAAAATTAGGGAAGGATAACGGGTACTTTTGACATAAGAGAAAGTAGCTCTTCGTGAAAAGACAGAATGGAGAGAAGAAGGCTGGATAGTAAGGCCATGTTTCTAAAACCCTTCTGCAATGTAAGCAGGTCTTTAAAACAATAAAAATTGCTTCCAACTCCATGAACCTCCTCCAGTGCTTCAAGGTCATTTCCAGAAATAGTTGTGTGCTCCCAGTATTGTCTCCTGAAGTCTGGTGTCTCCTCAGTGTGCTCTGCTCTGGTGGCTTCAGCTGCTCCCTCCATGTAAATATTCCATACTCACTCTGCCAGAAATTTTCCAACACAATGAGGGAGAAGAAACTGCCAGTGGGTCAATTTTAGATTGTATGTTATTTTGCAAACGTCTCTGTGGGCAATTTTTCCTTTAAAAAAAATAAAAAATAAAAATCCATACAGCTGTATAGGTGAAACTGATAACTTCTGAGGGATAAAAGGTGCTGACTGAGGATGGAGGTAGTTGAAAGAAGCTCAGACCATTAATCTGCACATGGACTTCAATCTAGAAGGCACAATTTATTTTTTTCCAAAATATAACATTTGCCCAGTTAGAGTTTTTTTAAAAAATAAATAATATAGAGTTTTATATAATATATTTTTTTAACAAATTACCATATTTTCTAGTACCTACTTGTAAATTCTGCTTCCGAAATCTATTCTTCTAAACATCATTTATTTAACAAAAGAAGCTCACATAATGATCTTGGTTTAACCTTTGAAGTTGGTATATCTTCTTACCATCTAATGCAACATAATATTCTCTTTATCACCCATTCTCTTTTTCACAGTGCAGCTATGCAGTTTTGTTTTATCAGAAGTCAATCAGCAGTAGGACTTGCAATGCACTCTGGAAAACTTTCAGTGATCGTAACAAAAAGCAAGAGATCAGTGGGCCATCTGAGAGATTTTTTCAAAGGAACAATGGGTGTGCAAACCAAGGGTGTAAAAGCTGAGCCTTCTCAAACCACAGGAGTTGGTAGAAAACAAAAACAATGAGTTCTTCTCAAGTTCAGCACTGATTAGCACTGATGTGTCTGTGTTAGGGAGGCACGGCCTTACAAATGGGTCTGCAAGAGTTTTTCTTTGGGAAGTGACATGTAGATCTTGCTGTTATTTCTCATGAGATGTTCAGTGAAATGTCTCGGAATAAGAACTGAGACAGTTCCCAGAAAAAAAAGTTCATAAGCAGATTGAGATCAGAAATCATCCTGATTATGGATGAATGTAAGATCTGGACTCAGGTTTTCCTTAAGACATCAGTAGTGCTGCGAAATTTAACATCTAAAAAGTTACCTATTTGGTATTCCTTTAAAAGAGCATTGTGGCTTGTTTTGGGAAATTTTGCTAATCATAGATCACTAATTTGTCTTTGAATGGAAAAAAAAAGAAAATTCAAAGACAAAACTCTAAAATAAGGACCCAAACACTTCCAAAAACACAGAATGCTTTATGGTGGATGCGATCCTAGCAGAGGGTACAATACAGTTGCTTATGATACGAATTAATGCAAAAGAAAGAATGACTTAGGCAGGCATTAAAAGCAGTAGACAACTCTGAAGTTTCTGAATGTTCATTTGTCTATACAACTTTTAATTTCAACATCTGCTCCTGGAGTAAGCTTTTCAATTTTTTATTAACTAAGTTTCAATCAAATTTGTATAACTTTATTAAATTGTAGCCTGAGTCTTACCACCACTATTACCTCAATTCACTTGTACAGAAAGTCACAAATAATGTTCCAGCATTCTTAAATACAATGGGTCTACTGATATGTTTCTAGAAGAGTCACAGGAGGATGGGTAGAGGAGAAAAAAGTTGTGCACAGAGAAACATTCTGGTTTGGGTCAAAGTTTGCTCCTTTCTGCGTGTTCTGTGTGGTGGGATCTGTACATCAGGAGACATCATTTGGTTAGTGATGAGTGTAGGAACAGCTGTACGAGAACAGAGGGTGTCCCATTCATCTGCATTTTCTTCCTACCAGGATTCTGTGCATCTTTTGCAGATTCTGTTTCTCTTCTCCTTTCTATGTTGAATCACTGGATTATATTCAACAACTCTAAAATCACAATTACTTCTCCAATCTCTTCAGTTTTCTTATGGATTTACATGAATCATTTTAATATTTTCTTTGTCTACTGACTTCTAATTTACTTCTATCTGCTGGTGAAGAATATGTAACTCCCAGCATCATTCATGTCTTTATCTAGTTTTCCTTCTGTTTTAAAACTTTATGTTCAACTGGATTGTAAATTTAGCTTAAATATAAATACTGAAAACACTGTAAATCTAAAGAAAAGCTCTGAACTCTATTTAAAAATCTCAGTCTCCTAAATTTCAAGAACATATGGTGATTCACCCATGATTATTTTTGCTAAAAATGATTTTAATTGAATGAGTCAGTGAAATTAAAGAATTTTTTTTTTTTTCCTGGCAGCTGGCCCTCTCCAAACTCAAGGTCAATGCACAACTTTGACAAAATTGCACAGCCAGTCCATCCATGTCCTACAGGTGTCAGTCACATTGAAAATAAACACACTAATTATGTATTTTTTAATGTGTAGCAGAAGTCATATTCAAAAGCAAGTTCAACAGAAAGACATAAGCTTATTAGAAGTCATTTTTGGGATATGATTGAGGCATGAAGTCTTTGTACTTTGAGGAAAGCACATTTACCTCACTGTGTGCATCTATTCCAACGTTGTGCTGTACCTTTTTGTTCATTAACTGCTTGACATCATTAAGATTTAAGTGACTGCTAATGATTCATAACTGAGCTTTCAGTTAGAATACTTTCAGGACATCAACAACAAGATGCAGAACTCAAATCCCAAACCCTCCAAATAGTATTTAATTTGATAAATACTGGGGTTATAGTGCGAAAGGAAAACTCTAATAGCTCTAATGCACTCAGAAAAAGGGAAAGAAACTAATACAGAGAAATGAGAAAACCAGGAAATTCAAACTTAGAGTCTAAAGGTCACAGAAATGGTTAGATTTCTGGAGTTGTTGTGCTGCCAAGTGCCTGAGAGAAAGCAAAAAACACCCATACGTTAGAAAACGAACCAAACAAACAAAAAAACCCCAAACAAACAAACCACTAAGCAACCTAAAAACTGAGGTTAAAGAAAAAAATATTAATTTTTTTTTTAAAAAAATCCATTTCTCCTGAAGGATGGAGCAGTGCTGCCCTGAGGTAGCTCTACCACACTCAGAAGGAATTTATGGCATAAAAATCTCCTTGTAGTGCAGGTCAGCTCTGCTATGTACCATATCCTTCTCATCACATCAACAGTCTGGCTTCTCAACCAACAGAAAGAGTGGGCAAGTGCCCCCTGTGAAATTAAAGCCAGTGGCAAAATTGTGTGGTGGGCTGGATTTCCCTGACCTGCATTAAGAGATATCCATCATGGGAGAGGTGACTGTGTCCTTCTGTTCTTTGTGCAAAATGCTCTGTTATTACTCATAGCAGTTCTGATAGACGAAATATGGACTAGGAGGTATTGACACAAAAAATGATGGTGGACAGCATCAAAACTTGGGTGCTCTCCTGGACTGATTTCAATAACCTATAGAATCATCTTTCAGAGAAAAAAAACCCCATGTGTCCATTTGAGCGCACTTTTTGACCTTTTTTATAGATAGTGGCACATAAATCCTTGTGAACTCACATACCTGAAAAGAACTCATGTGGAAATAAAAACAGAAGAGTGATATGGAAGCAATTAAAAAAGAAAAATCTGAACTTGAAAAGAGCTTTTCCTGAAACACTTCTTCTAAAGTGAAAAAAAAATGAAGTTGTTTGGGTTTTTTTTTTCCTCAGCTGGTGAGTTACTTTTGTTTATGAACAAGATGTCATTTTTAACTAGAAAAACATAAATACTGAATTTAATTGTAGCAGCTGTCATTTTCATCTGCTATTTATCTTGTGAGCCATTCTGCTCACTACTGTAGTTATCTATGCTCAGTTAATGTGTTCCTCTTTCCTATATTTCAAGTACATAATGTCAGAAATGACTGATGAATATATTTTTCAAATATGTTATTGGGAAAAACATTTTTTTTGTTTTGGAGGTGGGGGAGTCTCAGTTCTTTCAGCCCAAAGGGAGAGTTTAGTTTTTGTTCTCATAAGTGAGGTCCAGGATATTCCCCATGTTCCTATTCACCTTTGTGCCTCAGAGTGATGAACTGAGCTTAGAATTTGGCTTCTCAATATTCTGTGCTAACAAACAAGTATATTAAGCAGTGGAACCTTATTAATTGGCTTTAGCTGCTCTTTCCACAGTTAAACTTTTGAGCCCTTGTAACAAATTGAGAGTGACCATATAATAATGCACAGTAAGGACTTGGTGTTGAATTTGGCTCCAGTTACCAAAGTACTTCAACATTATTAAAAAAAAAAATAATCTAACAGTACATATTAGTAAAATAGCCTTTATTGGGAAACTGGGCTTTTCAAAGTAATCATGTGCTGTATTGAGCTTCAGAGCTACTTAGAGTTCTCAGATAAACAGTGAATTATCTCTGTAGTAACACATTGAGCCTTTCCCTCACAGAGAATCTTTGATCCTATCCAAATTATTTTAACACTGTGTAACCATCTGAAGTTCCAGGGTCCTACAATCTAATAAGCACTAAATTCTCTGGATAAAATTTCCTTGGGAAAGAGATGCCATTACAAATAACAGCGTTTTCATATTTGTATGAGTTATATTCTTTTAGCTCTAGCTATTGCACAGTAGTTTATATTTTGATGAGGAGGTCTGAGATAACATTTGGATTTGGCAGAATTTTTTTGCTTTGCTCTCTCTGTCAAAACTGGAGAGGTTTCACAATGAAAGACTCACATTTCACCCCTCTTTATTTTTTGGTGTTTAACCAAAGGCATTATCCTTTTCCAGACCACTGCAATGACAATTTATATTTTATGTATTGCCATAATTGGAACTATCCCTAAAGCCTGGGTTCTCTGTTGCTGATGATGGGAGTTTGTGTGTTTTTGTTTTTAATTGGTATGACTCACTTTTCTGGATGTAAGACTCTTTGGTGTGTGTAGTGTCCCACAGCATCCATTAGCCTCCCACAAAATGTCTTTCCTAAGATTTCTTAATATGATATAAAATTAACATCACTAAGTCTGGCAGAGTTCAAGAAATGTTTGGACAACACTCAGGGTGTGATTCTTGGGCTGTCCTGTGCAAGACCAGAGGTTGGGCATTGATGATCCTTGTGGGTCCCTTCCAACTAAGAATATTCCGTGGAAATACCTTGGGGTTCTGGCTCATGTGACATGAATGGCTACCTCTGGTTTCAGTATGGACTGCAAGGAGTGGGTCCTTGTTGTCAAGCCGAGGGATGCAGGGGGCTTGGATTTCCACATGGTCAGTGACAGCAGATCCTGGGATTGACTGTTTTGTACCTGATTGTCTCCAGAGCAGTTTGAATTCATGCTTGTTTGTATGCAGCAGGGTTGATCAGAGGATTAGCATCAGTAGTAAAACAGCAAGTGAATCATCTTGGTAAAATACATAACACAGGTCTGAGCTCCACCCTAACCTGGCTGGAGCATGCACTCCCAGAGCAGTGGCACTGTGGGTTTACAAATGTCATCACTGGGATTATCAGAGATCAGTTCTTCCTGGCTCATTCTTATCTAGGCAGGGTCAAGCAGACTCTAATCCGTAGTTAAAAATCACTCCTAGGTAATTATCTAAGTAATTAATTATATGTGTAGCAGATCTTATAAGTCTCTTTTCTTTAGAAAGTGCAAATTTTATTTATTACCAGCACAGCTCTCTGGTCTGTATGTGCCCACAGCAGGCTCCTGTTACCACATGAGGGGTTAGAGTGTAATTCTGTATAGCAAAATAATTTAAGCAGGGTCACAGAATTTCGTGGTTTCACACTTGCAGGCATCCAACAGCCTTGCGAAAGCACCTCATTGGCAAAACAATTGATTTTGAACTTCTTGAGCAGAGAACCTTCTCTGCCTAGATCATGTACAATAAAACTGACATCTGAGGGGAGAGCAAAAATATGCTCAGCTTTTCTAATCCCTTGGAGGCTTGTGAAATTACTGTCTGAAAACTATAATGAGAATGGGATAATTTGTGACATTTCCCTCTGCTGTTAGATGGTATTGATTTTATGACATTTTCATTTCTTATTATGTATTACGAGCATAAGACATCAGAATGTTAATATCAGATGCACAGAATAAACAAGGATGGTGCCAGGTAACACTTTATTTATTTCAATTATTTTTCAGTTTTATGCTGTAGCTATTTTCCCCAATCCCTGCAGGCTGTTAGCAGATAAACAATCATTCCTAAGCTCTGAGAATTCAGAATTAGAGGAGGCAGCCCATACATAAACTTATTTCTTCCATGAAGTCTACCAGCCAAACAAGATAACTTATCCTCGCCTTTCTGAGTTTTGACCTCCCTTGTTTCATGTAAGATATTCAATTTTACAGCCACTTTGTCTAATTTACACTGTTGATGCCTTGAGGTCGTTGTCATCTTCCTCCTCACATATGAGAGACCTGTTGAAAATACTAATATGTTCACAATAGTCCAATAGTGTCACTTGTGTTCAGCCCTGCTGCATCTTGTCAGATCTTTCTGAAGGGGAAATTCCCTCTCTTAGTGGGAAGGTTACACATAAGGTGTATTTTGGAGTTCTTCAAGTGTTGACCTCTCAGCTGTAGAACAGTACAGTGCTATAAGTAGCTTTGCTCAGAGCTCTGTCTGGGATCACTGCAAACATCCCTGGCTTTTGGGTTTCTGGACGAATCTCTGTGATCTCTGTTCTCTGTCCTGAGCATGTTCATCCCCCTCTGTCCTCATGTCATGAATTGCACTCAAGGAGCGAGGAAGGTCTGCACATTGAGGAGTTCTGGCAAAAACCTTGGGAGGTGGCACTGCCAGAAAGAGAGACAGGTATTTGGAATGTAAGAAAAAATATTTACAATGTAAGAAAAATATTTTTTCTCCTTGACCATTGCATTTAAATTGGTAGATTACATGAAAAAACTCAAGCCAATGTGAGAAAAAAAAATTATCCTATAGTTGATGTGGATACAATGGATTTTAGGGGATTGTTTGTTTGTTGCTTTGGTTTGGTTTAGCTTTATTTAAGTTCACTGTAGGGGAATTCATAGCAAATGGATAATATTGTACAAAAATAAGAACTATGGTATAAAGAAAAAGAGATTGTTATTTTTATGCCTTGTGAAGTTGACTAAGTTATAGATATTGTACGTGAACTATATTTATATCAAATTTATAGAGAGCTTTCTCTCAGAATGGTGTGGGGAAGAGAAGGGAAAAACAATATAATAATAAGGTCAGAGGATGAGAGAATAACTGAGTTGTCCAGAAAATAAAGTCACCCAGGGATCTCAAAAACTGGGATATCAAAAACATTCAAAATACCATTCAAAAAGTACCAGTCCCTTGTGGAGACTTTAAATGAACCAAGCTTACTTTGTCTGAAATAATGCTTTTATAAAGAAAATACTACAACCAGGGAAAAACTTTCCTTGGATCCCTTTACAATAAGGTCTGAAAATACAGTGTTATTGAAATTCTTTTTACGTGTACTTCAGAAACAAAATCATTTTGGGTTTCTTTAAAGAAATAGAGATTGTGTAGATTTTATCTGGCTTATTCAGTGTAATCATATTTATATCATAATTTTCCTGGTTTGTTACAATAGCCTTGTAAATATTCATCTCTTTTTCAACATAAATGCTTCCATTTCTGGGGGTCAGAATTTGATCTGAGTGCAAATTGCCTTAAGCAGCAGGAGGCCAAGTCATAGATATGTATCCAGATTTGGACCCAACTACTAAAGGGGTGTCTTTTAATGTTCAGAGAGTGTTCCTGCTGTTACGGCGCTGGAGAACAAAAGCCATCAAATATACATATATTCCACACTGCACATTCAGAAAGAGACCCAAAGAGAGAAAAGGAAGGAAAGAGAAAAAGAAAGGATAAGAAGAAAGAATGATTATGTGCATTTCTTAGCTTGAATTTCTCTCTACTGTGACAGACCTCAGGTTGTGTTTGTCTTGCACACACTCAGCAAGTGTGTGCAAGAATTGAATTCTCACAATTTTAGTCTTGTGCTGTTGTCTTCTTCTTGCATGGGGAATGTAAATATACACTCTTTGGACTGGCAGCAATCCCTGTGTGCTCAAGGTGTTTGCCTGTATATCCCTCTGTGCTCCCTCCAATCCCAAAGAAAATAACATTGCTGGGAGTTCCATTAGTATGAGTTACCAGGACTGGGGGGGATGAGAGAAGAAGGACAGAGGAGGTTAGTTATCATTCCAGTGGAAAAAAAACCTAGTGAGAATTCTGAGTCCTTGGACAGTGGAGAATCCACAGAAGAAACTTGCAGCTGCCTGGTGATGAAGAAAACATTGATTAATTAATGACCTTTTGCATTAATTGGTATTGCAGCAATTCAGGCATCAATCATTTATATCTCTCTTCTGTGGTATCTTTATATCAGATCTATGTGCAGCTGTATTCCCATGGATAGTGGGAAGCACAGGAACTTCTGCCATAACTGTACTTCACTGAAAAATTCCCATATACCCCAAAAATGTATTCACAGAAAAATTTCTACTCTTTTTAAATATATTTAGTTCTGAGTATTTGGTTGCTGGAAGAAATTATCTGAAGGGATTGTCCCAGAGAACTGAGCTTTAATGGTAGGTTGATTGATTAGATGTATTTTCACTTACTCTGAGACAGCAATGTAGAATATAAAAGTTTTCAAATGCAGATATAAAGCCAAACTCAAACAAATGGAAAACAGCATTTAATAAATGATAAAATGAAGAAAATTAAACCTTTCTGTCCAGTTTGCTGTTGTGCCTTAGTAAATGGAAGTAAATCCTGCAAAAAGGAGCAGCCTGGGATCTCTCAAAATGCATCTCTCACTCCATAGCTGATGGAACTCAATGATAGTAAATAGGAAGCAAATACTCCAGTAGAATATCCTGAGTCAGGGATTTTTTGGATCTGATGCTGGCTGTTTATTCTTTTGCATGAATACAAATGCTGTTTGCAATTTTGACAATTGTCTTAAAACCACCCATGGCCCTTAGTGTTATATTTGGGGCTTATTTGCTTCTGCTTTTATAAGGTTTTATTTTGTTTTACTAATTATTTCACATTTTTTTACTCTTTTTGGCTTTAAGTCAAAGGCTTTTTTTTTTTTTTTATGAATATGTCAATTTTAAGGGGAAAAAAACAAAATACTTTTCTAATACACAAAGAGTTGCAAGACAAATTCTTATGAAAATCTATTAAGGACATAAATATGTTGAAGTAGAACAAGAAAGTGGTGTTGTTTTCTCCAGTGGTAAAAGGAAAAAAGCTGTTCCTGAAAAAGTGTAGCAGAAAAGGGCCATGGGGTAGACAAGAGTGGATTTAGAAATTGTTTACCTTCTTAGATGATTTCAGCAAAGCAGCATTTTAACTCTATCTGTCTTGATTATTTGAAACTAAATGTTTTGTGCAGGAAATGAAAATAGGTTGATTAAGCATATTCTCATCCTCACCCCATGCATCCCGGGTATCGCTGTGACACCCTGGGATGTGGGATTGCTACAATGCAGAGGTAATGGATGGGAAATTGTTTCAGGTTCTGGTGTATGATTATGATACAGGCTGGCAATCATAGAAATTGCTTCTGAAAGTCATCTCCAGCTCCCCCATCCGCGGAGCTGCTCACAGAAGTCGGGGGATTTGTGGCTCCAGCAAAGCATATGTTAGAAAGGAGTTATTTATAACAAAGTCTTGCAGATGAGTCTTATTTCTCTGAGTCCTTCTTGTGGATTATGGCTTGTGAAGACAGGAAAGAAGAGTTATACAGAACTGTTCTGTAAGTCACTATCTGCCTGTGACATATGGCACAATTCCTTGCTGGAAGCAGCTGCTGTCAGTGCACAACCCAGCACCGAGGAACGTTGTCTCTTGTATGGTTACATTACAAGGAGGGCATAATTAGGCATTTTACATCTACTTTTACTTTATTTTGACAATTAACAAGAGAAGGCTGTGGAGGAACTGTGAGTTTATTCCTTCAGTCAGAACAGAAACTTGAGAATTGAGGAGTGTACGCTGCTTCACACCTCTTCAGAGTTCAGTTTGAAGTGGCGCTGAACTAACAGGTTTTCTGGATGTTTTCATAATAGATATACTTAAATGTCTGCTGTGAATTGAAGTAGGCTAAGTGTATTAGAAATTAAGGAGCTAATTCCTTGGGAATATCTATGTTCTTTCTGCAAAATTCCATTTCAGTCGTTTAGAAAATATCTGGTATTATCTATTTTGCACAATATTTATGGTAATATGTCATATGAATGGGAAAAAAAAGGAAAGGAAAAAAAATACCCCTCTGAGATTATAATGCAAATCATGCTTTACAGATATTGTGGTCTTTACTTTCTATACCAACCTCTACTTGCATGACCTAATTTTATAATAATCAAAGCAAACCCTCCCAAAAGATTATACACTGCATAGCTCAGTCAGATTGGTTACTGAGAAGCTTTCATTGTACATATTCTACATGTTAACATCACAAATCCCAGCTCCTAATAAGCCATCCTTTTTATTATGTGATTTCCTCTTTGTGCCTATATAGTATTTAATATTTTTAATTCTCATTTCAGCTAGAAGACAAAGAAGTTACCTAGTAACTTAGAGATTGGTTCTCTGCCTCCCTAATGACAGTTGTATTAGGTAAATAAAGGGAAAAAATCTCTTTTTCTAGTCCTTTAATTAAATGTTGACAGCTATTTGAACCTTGGGAAGCAACTGTGTCCCAAAATTTCAAACATTCAGCAAAATCTACTTTTTCTGACTTGGACAATTTCTGTTCTTTTTTTTCCTAATTCAAATTATTACAGCAGAAATCATTAATCTAAAAAACTTTAAAATATGGGTCTTTTAAGACACCTTCTGGGTTACTTCCTGAGATTAAATTGAGTTAAGGTTATGGAACAGTACATCACTTGGCTTTCATAGAGCGTAGAGGAAATCACAGGACATATTTTGCTACCACTACAATTATTTACTTCAACTTGTTCAGGCCTGTTTCTGTAAATATAAATTCACAGACACTTTAAAGCAGCATGTAATAAGGAGAAATGAGAAGTCAGAAATATGTTTATTCAGTGCCTTTCAGAAAAGATGTAGCAGCAAAATTAACCCAAGTTACTTCTCCTCTCACTAAACCCTGTCTCCATCTTTCAACTTTTTGGTTGATAGCTCAAGACCAAGGCTCTCGTTCACCTCCAAATACAAAACTCTTTATGCCATTGAAGTGCAATATTGAAAATGATAATTTATATAAATCTTTGTCTCAAAGGTGGTATGTGTCAAGTGACCTGTTTTCTGGCAGTGTTTCATACAGCAGTTTGATTTTCTGCAACCCATCTGGAACAAACTCTCAGAGCATTTTAACTCTGGAATGGAATTTTTAGCTTTGGTCTCCATATGGTCCAGCTCCTTAGAGTTTTACTAGTCAAGTCACAAATAAAGTTATCTGTGCAAAAATCATAATTTACAAAGATAAGTGCTTGTATTAAAAAACAAACACAAGAACCCAAACCAAACAAAATCCAATCAAACAAACAAAAACCCCCAACTTTACCAGGAGAAAATTGTCATCTACAGTACAGAGAGTGCAGCTGAGGTTTTTTTGACATAGATCTGTGGAGAATTAGAATTTAACTGCATAATTTGTTTTCCAAAATTGAGGAGCCTTGTTGGTGGTCCCATCCTTTCATCCCTGTACTCAAGTCCAAGACTCCTGGGACAGGATGGACTTACTGGGGTTGGTGGAAGAGCCCATGATGCTGCCAGCCCCTTGGCACCCAGATTCCATTCCTCCCACTGCTTCCTGGCAGGTACAGTCTTTGGAAATGGGAATTTTCACAGTGATTTCCTCAGAAATCATTGAAAAGAATCACAACTGCTGAAAGGTGAATGACTCCCAGACCAAGGATTATATTAAGAGTTATGGAATATGTTTTACAAGAGGCACATCATCACTGCTTACAGTTTAAAATGCAAAGTCAATAGAAACACCCACTGATTCATTATCTTTCGGAATGAAATTCAAATAATTATAGTTTGAGGTTTGCTGCTTTTATTTCATTAGTATTAGAATGAAGTCAGCCCATACTGCTCCTCACAGCCCAGGAAACTGGAATGCTGGGGGTCAGTGGTGTCTGTGGGCCAGCTCGTGTGCGAAATGAACCTGTCCAGTTGTTGTGGGTGTAATAGTTGCCATTTTGTCATCTGAAAAAGAGGGATTTTTTTCCCCCCGTCAACCTTCAGCATTTCCTGTTCTGCTGATGTTGATCTGTGCATGAATTCAAGTATGAATTCACACCAGAGGAACAGCCTCCTGAGGTTTAATGAACTACATACAAACAACAGGAAAGTTTCCCAGGGAAGTCATAAATTCCATTTCCATTTCTTCTACGTTCATGAAATAAGTGACTGCTTAATGTATTTGGATAAAAGCCTTTGAGATGAAAAATAAGAGATTTTTTGCTGTGCACCTTAGAACTCTCCTGTGGCCAGGGGAGAGCAGGGCAAGGTGTCTGTAGTGACAGTACAATAGGCCAGGAAAATCTAAAGCTGCTTTAAATGAATGACAACAGTCTATACTGCTCTGTCATAAACTCCAACACTTCAAAACTCAGGGAATAATACTCTGGAGACTTCCAGTTCACTCTGAGGGTTTGGTTTTTTTCTTAAGCCAAAGTTTTTAATGAAGATAAACACACTTTTTCTTTCCCCCCAGTGAGACTTCTTTTTGTTTCTCCACTCCAAATACCGATTTAGTGAACATTTTAATTCCCAATGTGTGTTGTACTGAGCACACTCTTGCCCATTTCTCAAAGTTGGTGGAGGAAAAAAAAGTCTTTGCAACAAGAGAGAGCCATGTCATTTGTTAAATTGGGTATTTTTTCATGAAATTTCTAAGTATAGTGTTGGGAAAGATTAGGAGCAGACTGACTGATTCAACTGGCTCCATAATTTTGCCATAACCACACAGAAAACTTTAGTTTGGCTATTATGTATACACAGACACTTAATTTCTGCCAGACACTTGCTGTTGTATGGATTTGATGTCACTCCAGTTCACTGAGTATCCCAGCCACAAAGCAAACCTACCGTGCCATGTGCTGGAGGGAGGATGAAGAGAGAAGACAGGAAAGATGAGAGAAACTATTTTCTTTTATGACTTCGTCTTTTTCTATGCTGAGAGATATTCTTATCAAACAAACTGGTCCAACAAAATGAAATGTACCTTGAACCTTCTGTCAAAATCTGAGTCTAAACCAAAGACTTCTCAGGTGTCAGAGCTTCCCTTTTTCCATCTTTTAGGCTGACATATCACAGGGAATGGAAATATGGCAGTTCTATTACCAAGGCAGTCATCCTGGGCTCCAAGGCCAGATTCTGCTGTGAAATATTCAGGTTGAATTCTAGGCCAGAGTAAGAATAGAAGTAAAGTGAACATTTACATGAAATCTGAGTGAGTTGTACTCAGACTACGTTACGATCCTCTTTAAATGCTTAAATTATCTGAAGTTTAACTTTATCTAGGTGCAAAATTCCTTCACTCTCATCTGTTTTGTCAAATTTTGGACTGGTCTTGAAGACAAAAAGGAAAAAACTTTCCTCTGGGAGTAGTGGAACTGCTGAAACAGCGGGAGGGCTGGTGTCCCTCAACCTCCCCCATTGCCCATGGGGTGAGGGAGCCAAGGGCTGAGGCAGATGGGCTCACACAGGTGCTGTTGGTACCTCAAGACCTTTCTCACATTTTTCCCTCGCTGCAGGGAGCCTTTGCCCTCCCTCAGAGGCACCACCAGCCTTGCTGATGGTCCCAGCCGTGCCCTGTGTGGCCATTGTGGAGCCGGCAGGATCTGTTCACGTCTGGTACCTCCTCACAGAGGCCACCACCGTGTACACAGCTTTTCTGGGCCAAATCCCTATAAATTTCTTCATTTCTCAGAGGGAAAAAAAAGTCCTGTTTGCAAATTTTGAGGGAAGTTTGGCCCTTTTAGACACAATCTAGAGCATTGTCTGTGTTGGGCTATAACTCGTCCCCAAGCCAAAGGGCTACATTTGCATTTACCTGTTTGCCAGGAGGTCCATGTAGATCCCAGTCTGAGTCCTGCTCTGTTCCCAAATAGCCTTTGATTTGCTTCATCCCAGTGAGGGGAAAGTTTTTCAGACATAGTCCCAGGCACCTGGTTTGCCTTTCCCTTTACTGGTTTGTAGCACCTGTGCAAGAAGAAATGCCAGCTTAATACTGGTTGAACTGGGGGAGAACTGCAACAGGAGCCTTGTTTGTGAAACCAGGTGTTTTGATATATTTTACTTTAAACAGGTGGTAGAAAAAGAGTGAAGAAACCCCTGCTTTTCCATGTAGCATAACAATGTGTAGTGCAAATACTGTCAAATTTAGAGGTCAAGTGTTTAAAATGTTGTCCCCTGTGGGAAAATATACTTGGTGTTGTTTGGAGGTGAAAGTAATTTGTTAGAGCTGGAATGTGGCCACAGTGGTATAAATCAAAGATAAACTGGTAGACCATGAACAGCTTTTAGTAACTATAGAGTGTATTTTTAATTTGACACTGGCGTACTGTGAATAGTCAGCTCAATTGTCCCTTAGAGTATTCCAAAGATAATGGGGAAAATGGGGGATTAAATGTTTATTTCTCTGTTTAGGAAAATAAACTTATTTCTTCTGCCTTGCTTGGGCTACAATAGGAGCAATAAGGGTAGTAAAGTAGATTATTTCATGACTGAAGGCTCCTCTTGGTGTGAGGACAAACTTGCATCTGATTTTATCAAACTATGGTTAATAAGTCAACTTAAACAAGGTTCACAGGAATAAAATCAGTCAGGTGAGCAATTGTTTCAGATGTATGTTGTGCATCTTGATTATCTATCTAAATACCTAAACACTTTTTTAGAGAACTTCTGTAAACAAAATTTAACCTTAACAAATTGTCCTTTGTGTTAATTTGTTTTAAAATAAATCTGTTTATGTGATTTGTGTGTGTGTGGAATGGCTTATTTAGATATGCTTTATGGATTTCATAAAATGTGCTTGTTTTTTTTTTTACTTTTATAAGGCAAAAGGTTTTAGTCATCAATAGAAGAATAATACTTGGATGATAAAAAACAGCCTCTCATTAGAGATAGGGCTTATAATTTAATGTGTGTAGGAAGTGATAAGCAATAGTTCTGCTTCCCCAGTAGTAATGACAGTTGTGATGTAGTGTTTGTAACACAGAGGAGTCTCCTTTTTAATCAATTCCAGAAATATATCAAGTCTCTGCTAATTTCCTATTGCTCACTCTCCATCAGCTGAGCTGTAATATGGTGTATACAAAACTTGAAGTGCTACCCTGCTTTTACTTATTTGCCAGACAGAAACCCTTTTTATGTTGTTATTTCTAATGCATAAAACCAGGAAATAAATCCACTTGCCACATGGGAGTGGTACAAAGAAGTGCCTGCACAGAAGAGAATCATTGTCAGAGTTGCTGTTATTTTATCACTGTTCCAAAATATTTGACTGTTTCACAGTAGTCATAAACCAGATTTAATTCCCCAAAGGCCAAATCTTCTGGAAAGGTCAATATATAGTTAATTACCTACACAGCTGAACATTTCAGAAAGTCTGTGTTTCCAATACTACCAGAGACCTCAAAAGAAGGAAAAAGTGGAAGAACTATAATTCCTTGACAATCTGAAAGATCATTTGGCTAATTTTTACTGCCTTTTTCCTGAAGATTCTTAGAGAAGAGTGATTCACAAAAGAAAAAAGAGTAAACAAATTTTGTTACTGTGTCATACAAGTGGAAGCGCTTGTTTTTAAAATCATATGGAAAGCCTTGGATCCTGCTTGGTTTGCTGAAATTCCAGGTTCATCCCAAAATCACATCTTTAAAATTCTGTGAACTTGCTTTATTGTCTGAGGGTTTTTTCTGAATATTCCCTTTTCCCTTCCCTAGTTCATAATGTGTCTGTTAAAATTAGCACAGATTCTACTCTTTCTGTCTAAAAATCTCCACAAGAATAGTTCTGTTGGGAAAATGAAGACTTAAACTAGAAGCAGTTTTACAACCATTCTAGTCTAATTTTGGCATCTTCTAAAGTATTCATAGATGGTTCATACAACTCCCTTTAAAAGAGTTATAAATCTATTTTTACCTTTACTTCCTTGGTTTAGCACAAAAATCACATTATTTATACCTGCTTTTAAGAGTTTGCCTTTTCACTATTCAGCTCTGCTATTCTTATTACTTTCTCTATTCCTTCTCTTCTGACGCCTCCACTTCTTTGTACAAACTGATTTCTCCTGCTCATTGAAATCTTTCAGTGAAGTTCAGTTCTGCAGTATCATGCAGTATAACTCATTTCCACAAACTTTCAGTTGAGTTTTGTCTTGGAACATGGTGCAGTATTTTTTAATATCAGTAGATCTGCATTCAGTAGATCTTAGAGGGACATCTAAGCTTCAGTATTTTGAGTGGTTCTTTTAAACTTGTATGCCTATGTTTTGTACTCTACCTGAAATTTATGGCATTTTTTTGTTGGTTGAAATTATAGCATCTTAGATCAAAGACTGTTTGATGACCTTAACAGCCTGGTTTTTTAAATTAATTTTTTTGTTGC
This sequence comes from Corapipo altera, assembly GCF_003945725.1. NCBI lineage: Eukaryota > Metazoa > Chordata > Aves > Passeriformes > Pipridae > Corapipo > Corapipo altera. The sequence continues at coordinate 1,827,035 of NW_020884891.1, read as the reverse complement.
TCTTTCTCTGATCCTTAGGGTTTGTCTGCAGAGGTTCAGCCAGTTGTCTTTGCTGCCAGGGAACTGGATGGAAGCCAGTTCTTTTTCAAAAGCCATGTGGAGAATTACTGTATCCTGTTCTTGGTTCAGGTAAGGGAGATGTGTCTGTGTTCATTCATCTGGGCTACAAAGAGCTTGAATTCCCTTTGAAAGCAAACTCCTGCAAGAGAAATACTCCACAAGGTGTAAATGAAGTACTTTTGGAAATGAGTTTATATATTTTATTCTTTTTTTCTGAAGGAAATATTTTCTTGGAATTTTATGTATGCTTCATTTTAAAAAAAAAATATACTGAATGTTTTATAGTGGTGTTTTACAAATGTTTCACTAATGTTGTGAAAAATACTACTTGTAATGCTTGGTACTGTCAGAGGAGTGTGTTTGCCCAGCAGGTTCTGTCCAAGACAGTGGAGAGTCTGGATTTGGATGGTATGCAAGTAACTTCTCTGTCACCAAAGCCAGACTTTTATTTTCCCCACTATTAGGAGTAGCAGAGCTGTGTCTCTTTTGGCAGTGATAAGTTTAGTGTCCTGTTTATGAAGTGTGATGCAATATAATGGTGTGCTATGTTAGGAATACTAAGTATAAAGGGTTTATGTGGAGAGAAAATAATCAGTGAAAAACATAACCAGCTGAATTGAAAAGATCTATTCCTGGATTTATACTTCATTTGTATTTGTTATGTTACCATTTGCATTCTTTAGAATACATTAAGATGTAAGTCAATGTTCAAGTAGGATTCCTAAGAAAGATAATTTTGGAAAAGTAATTTACTTGCATATAGGGAGAAGCTTTTGGTCATTCACAGAATTCTTCCTTTTGGACCCTGAAAATTGTGTTTCCAATTACTACTTGAGAAACTAGAAATTGTGGCTATCCAGAAATAAAATATGACCATGTGGGGGTGAGACGACAGAAATAATATTGACACATACACAGGTTTGATTAAGAAGTCAGCAACAGTGGGGGAGAAATTCACTTTAATTCAATAAGGATAAAAATTTGTCATTAAATGAAACATTCTAACTTGAAATACATTAATATTTTGAGATATCTAGTTTTAGAGAACATAATTATCCTTCAAGTACTGATGACATTTGAATTTAGATTATGAATGAAACCAACTTTTTAAGGGAAATACTATTGTTCAGCATTGGTATAACAATAATGTATCAACAAATTAGATATTAAATAGTCTGCACCCACTTCTAGTGCAGGTTAAATGAGGAAGAATATTTGCACATGTTGTTTAGATGAAGAAAGGAAAGAAAAAAGCTTGTTAAATCAGAATTACTTGTTCCTTCTGTCAGTGGTTTCCCAAAGCATCAGGGAGAGTGCACTGTAAAGAATATATGTCTTAATTTACAGAACTGAAAATAAAACAGCTTATAAGTGGAGTCATTCTTATGATGAACAATAGAGAGAAGAAGAACAATAAAGAGACATAAAGGAAAAGTTAATTAGAAGAAAAAAATACTACATAAAAGACAACATCCTGAACTTGTGTTGCACCAAAAATCAAATGTTTGGGAGAAATAAGCTCAAAATGAAATATTCTCGTAGCTAGATGTTGATCTTCACTGATAATTAGTTTTTAATTTAAAATTATATCTCAAACTTTTATCATAATGATTTATCTAGTATAAGTTTATGAAATTTGTGAATTTTTAATTTTTTTATTGAACAAATCTGTCTAAATATCTTCTTAAGTTACTTGTAGGTCTTTAACTTCAGAGAGAATGGTGAATGATGATTTTCTCTGAAAAAGAGACCACTTTTAAGTCCTTAAAATGTTCTGAAATCAGATCTGTGTAAGGAGAGTCATATCAACACAAAATTTCATTATGCAACTAGGGCAGAAAATCACATTAAAGCATCATTATCATTAATAGTAAGAACGGCCTGGCAAAACAATTTTACCCTGATAATCACAGAATTGGGTCAATTGGGTCTTGATTTCTTCCACTGCTTCTGGTGCCAAAAAGAAAAAGGAAAAAACTCTGTTTGCTCTTTAATGGAATCCTCATTGAATGTCCCTGAGAAAGCAAAGTCCACATTATCAATGTTAAGGCAGACAGGCTTAAACTGGTAAATAATTTGACACCTACTTTTAGTAAAAGGAACCTCACACTGCACTCAGGAGCAGCCTCAGTGTCCTCTGTTGTACAGGGTTGTATAACATGTAGAAACAAATAGCTCTTAATCAAAAAATTATATTAACTTTCAAGAGATGTCTAAATAATGCTCTTTTGCTTCAGTGAAACGAGTTTTGACTTCTGTATTTGAAAGTATTTAAGATATTTGTCTCTAGAGATGCATAATGGTTACAGCCAGATCCAGTTACAGGAATATTTCCCATTGATTAAAACAAAGTGTCAGATACTGGGTTTACAGCAGACTGTGTCACTTCACATAAAAATATATCACCTGCTTGTATAAGTCTCTTTATAATTAAATATGTGTATTTATAGCGTGTACAGGTTTATGTGACTATAAATACATAGTTATATGTAAATAGTACATCTTTCTAATGTCTTTCTTCCAAAAATATTTATCACTTCTCATCCCTCCTGTGATACTGCAGAAATGTGCATATTCTTACTAATAATGGGACTTAGAACAATCAGTTAAGACCTTTCTTTTATATTCAGTAGAATTAATCTGATTCCTTCTGCAAGTACCATCCCCTGGATCACTGCAGCAGTTTATGGCTCCTCATATGTAGCACCAAGAGTCAATTTTATTTTTTTCAATCTGCAACATGCTAATTTTCCTGCTTCCTCTTGCTTCAGTTGTGAGATAGAATGACTAATAACTCTCTGTTTACCTTCCTGCACATAACTTGAGCACTTTATCATCAGAATTTGTGCACTTGAAAATACATGAGTGGGCTAGTGAATGGAATTTGCTTCCTTAATAAGAAGAGAATTATATTATTGGTGTTATTTAGAAGGCAATATTTTACTCGTTGGGTTTTTCTTATCAGCAGAAGGCTGTCACTTAGGCCTGTACTAGAATTCATGTGATGTTTAAACTCTGGCTCTGGGGATGCCTTCAGCCACAGAAAGACAGAATCACCAGAACTGCTTTGTGGCTCTATTTCATTTTTCTTTAGAGTTGTGCTCTGCTCACGTGTATCCCCTGAGCTCCTCATCTTGCTGACTGCTTCTCTGATGATGTATAGTTGCAACATGTCATCAGTGTGCTGTGAGAACCTGTTATAGTGTTATATATCATTAGAGACCCTTCTCTCAAGACAGGTTACTATTATATATCATTAAAATGATGGCCAGTAGGAACAGGCATCCCAGGGAGGGAATCTTACAATTTTATGTGGGGAAAAAAATCCTAGTTTATAGGTGAGTTGGGAGGGAAAAAAATACAATAGGTAGGAGTTGTAATATAAATAATATTAAAAATAAATATTATTTTTAAAATAAATTTTGTACCTAAAAGGAGTTTCTAGATCATAAAAACAAACTCATACACAGCAGAAAATGTTTGTAACTGAGATTTTTATGCATGAGACCTACTGTGCTGTGACTCATTGATTTATGACAGGTATGGCCAGCCTGTGCAGCACCAAGTCTAAGAACCATTTGGAAATGAAAGGGCACTGTAGAATTTCTCAGAATGTAAATAAGTACAGAATTCACTGTACAAATTTCCCTATGGTGTTTTATTATAGCTGTAGAACTTCCCCAGTGTCTCAGAAATAATCATTTTAAGTGATGACAAGCTTGAGAAGCTGACGAGTGAGAGGAAGCTGCGGCTTCTGTTCCTCAGAGTTCCCAAACATATGCAAGCTGTAAGCAAATGTGCATGCACATACAATTCCCACAGAAGTTGCCAGAAATTAATTGAAATTATCCAGGAATAACATGGTATGTTTGCTATAACCTTGTTACTACAACAGTCCGTGTCAGCTCTTCTTGTTAGTGAGGATTTTGTAGTTACACACCCGTTATCACGTTTCTAATGCAAATATATTTCCTACTTTGCAACATGAAATGGAGTTGGTCCTCAAGAATAATAAAAATGAGGACTATACCCATATCTCTTTGAAGATCTGGGATGGGATGCTATCTCTCTTTCCATACTATTGATGTCATGCTGCAGTGAAAGCTGCCTGTCCCCACCCTGCTTCTCAGTACAGCACAAGAAGCCCTTTCCTCTGTAATTGCAACAGAAACGTTTACCTACAAACCAAACGCTTAAAAAACAAGACTGGAACTGCATAATATAATGTCTATCCTTGGACATTTTCATTGTTTTATATCTACTGAAACATTAAGCCTCATTGCTTTCCTATTTTCTCTGTTAGAATTAGGTATTGGTGGATCTCTCGCAGCCTGACTATTCTGTGATTCTAAATTGCATAATACAGACATTAGAGGCCAGAGATTTCCTTTTGTTTGTTTCTGTACATGATCCTGTGATGATGATGATGATGATGGCATTTCAAATCTAAAACCAAATAAACATTCCCGTCCTTACATATTGTTAATAAAAGTGTTACAAGTTTAGATTCTTGTCAGAGTCACTTCCAGCTTTTCTTTAATTCAGTTTTCCACTTTGTTCAAATATTCCAAGACTTGTAAAAAAAAATAAAAACAAACAAAAAACCCCACATAATTAAATCTTTGTTCTCTTTTTAATACTACCTTTACTTGTGTGATTCACTTGTTGTAGAGGAGTGGTTTCTGATTAACAGAACTCATGCTAAGATTAGGAAGAAAAAAACTTATCAGGGTAAAGGAACAAGAAGAAGAAATGTGATATTTTGAATTTGATGTATCAAAATACTCAAATCATCTTTGAAAAAAAACTCTGCCTATCTCATCTCTGATGAATGTTTGATATACTTACAAAATACTGTTTTTTCTAGATATGACTGCTGAGTCTTAAGTTGATAGACTGTGGAGAAATGTCAACAAGAAAAGGGGATCTGGATGGCTGAAGAAGCATCCTCAGAGGTGACATTTGGTGTGGCTTTGTGAGCATGTTCTCATAACATGGTGTGTCAACACCATCTGTTGAACAGGCCAGAGTGAATGTGGCCTGTGTTGCTTCCATGTTAAATTATTGGGAGCAGTGTTGGAAGTGTGGGAGCTGGACGTGGTGTTACAGGGAGCTCAGCTCAGTGGGAGGAGTGGGAACAAGGAGGACCTGGGCATTCACATTTCCCTGCACACCCTCGTGGGACTGGTCAGAGTTCTTGAGTAAATGGACTGACTGCTATTAGTCTTGTTGATGCTCTTACTAGAAATTAAAGGTTGATGCATCACACAGGCACATACAATAGCCAGGTTGTCAACACCAGATTTTATTAAAGTATCTACAGCCTTTAGGAAAGTTGTGTTTGTTGTATATGTGTGTTCTGTGTCTACAATACACAATATAATGTACATATTGCTTGCTAGTTTTTGGACCATTTACAAATTTGTCATTTCTTTTATTTTTGTGTCCTAGTCTACCTGGAGCTCGTGCAGTAATATTCATATCAACATTGATTTGAATTATCCTTGAAAGGATTATTTGGGAATAAGATTATAGTATTTACTAAAATGTAATATTGCCTGTGCCATTTTCACTTCATCCAACGATTGCTTTGCCTGATGAAATTAAAGAATTACTTTTACCTAGCAAAGCCTCTTCCCTGGGGACATGTATATTCTGAATGAATAAAAGGTGAGGTGAAGAGTTAGACAATAAAATAATACTGATTGCAGATAAGATGTTACTTAGATCTGCTTCATATCAGGATGACATGGGAGCTTGAGTGTCAACTCATCAGAGTCTATAAACTAAAAATGGTCCTCACAAAGCACCATTCCTTGCAAATGCATTTCTTATATACATAAAATATAATTTCAAAATCACTGAAGATACAAGAGAACATTTCAAATTGAGGAAAGATGACCTTCAGTTCCTACAAAACCCAGGAATTATTACAGTTTTCTGTCAGGTGTATAATCCTAAAAATACATAAAATATTGTGGAGCTATGTAAGGAAAGAGAGATTTTCTGCTGGTCTGTACAAGCCTTGATAAATATACAGTATAAATAATTATGGGATAAGAGAGAATCCTCTTGTTATTGCTGTCTAATAAAGATTGCATACACTGAATTTTATAGATTGCTTATACTGAATTGCACCTTTTTTGGCTAGATCTAATAATACAATGTGTTGCTTTGGAAAGTCACTGATAGCAGCAAAGATAAATACTTTTTGAACAGTAGTTGACAGTTTGGAAAATAGGAATCTTTAATTTACTGCTATTTCTGGTGAATATTCTTGCATTCCACTGAAGCATTTCTTGTGTGAGTCTGTCTTGCCTACTCCTCTGCATATTTCCCAGTGGGTCTCACAAACACTTGGTTGTTACTTATTTCAGGATGAACAGGGATTCATCCTAATAGCTTCCTCTGTTTCTCATAAATGATTAAATACTTTTATAGCCCTGACAAAGGAATAGAAGACTGTTCAGACTATTGAGGAAGTTCAGCCTTATGCATTGCTCACGTGCACAGGTCTGATTTGTGGCAGAGTTTAGGACACATGGAACAAGAAATACACAAACATAATGAATGGCATCAGTAATGATCTGTCACTTCACTGCTGTTGGACTTGAAATACATATGTTCTTTGCGTTTGCAGCTGTATTTTTTTTTAAATTATGACACATTAAACATCTTCATAGAATTTTGCAGCACCTAGTCAGCAATAAAAAGCACGTGGTCCATGTGCTTCGCAGGTATGAGTGTTTTAAAGAAGGATAAAACTGCAATAGCTGAACAGCTGGCACTTGTCTAAGGGTGCCTGTACCCTGAGCATCAGTTTAGGTTTATTTTTATCATTTTCTGTGTTGCTTGCCATCTGGATTAAAACTGATGTTAAATATTTGGTTGTAGCCTCAAATCCTCTTACATTTCCTAAACACCATATTACATGATCTATTAGTGTCACTTCTGGAAATGTAACAGTTGCATTCAGACAATCTCATTGACTTTATTTGCCTGTTGCAAGTGGAGTGAGTGTTTGGCCTTTTCTCTGCTGACTGTATAAATGTGTGTCACTTTAGAACTAGGACTCCAGTCAATAATGAGGAAAAAGGGACACTTTTCATCTGAAGATATCAATTTCCATTGGTCTCTTCAGTGTAACAGTTGTGTATATTGATCTTTCCCATGCAGCAACAATGCAATTGCAGTTTGGAGTAACTCAGAATCAGGATGTAATGCTGTAATCTTGATGGAACACGTGACATTGAAGTTACTTCACTTTTTAATTCTGTTCAGTGTCTGAGAGAGTGGGATACTGCTGGTATTGTCAATACAGTATGGTTTGATCCTGGTTTGAAATACTTTCTGAGGTACACTGGGGTTTATTAATAAAGATTCACTTGTTCTTTTATTGATCAGTTGTACAGATCACACGACCATCATGAATTTCTTGTTAGGCTCTGAATCACCTACATCTAAGCACTGCTTAATGAAAGGACTCTCCTGAGTCAGAGACCTGGAAAAAAAGAAAAGATTAAAAGGGTGAGGGACCAAGGATACAAATAGAACTGTGTGTACCTTATACAACTAAGTGTACATAGATACTGAAACCCTGTGATTCAGTGTGTTTGAGGGGAGGGAAAAAGCAAGGGGGGAGCATTGTTTAAGGAAAAGTATGGACTGACTTCTGTGATGTGCTTTGGACATTATGTTAATACAATGATGTAAAACTGAAATGCATAAATCCTAAGTGTCTCTCTGAACTCCTTCCTTGACTCCCCACATATATCTCCTATCTTAAAATAATTTATATGAACTTGGTGCTTGTGCAGGAGCTAAATAATATGAGAGAAATATCTGTGTGGATGGGGAGGGATAACACTTCCTTTCCACAGCTTCATCCATATGTTTAGCACTTGAAGGGAAAGCTGAACTCCTCAGCCTGTGCCCATCTGCCAGCAGCCCATCAAGGTGTAAAAGGCTTCCAAGGAGTGTGAATGTAGCAGTTCAGAAGCTGTTTTTCTGACCTGTCCAGCTGTAGCTGTTTCACTCATTATTCTATTTACTTGCAGAGGAAATGTTTTCTCTTATTTCCTCTTGTGTTTTGAAACTGGTGCAGCACTACTGCACTCCTGAGCATTTCTAGTTATAACAGAAAAATTGTGCTAAGTTTGAATACAAAAGAGAAGCCAGGAGGATGTGGCCTTAATTTGAGATTTTTGGATATTACTGAAAAAAATTTTACTCACTGGCCTTGTTCAAATGCCAATGAACAGAATTTAAGTTTTGAGTTAGGAATTTGCAAATACTATTACCAGTTTTGTCACTAATGTGGTACCACTTGGCTGAATCACAAGGCAGGAATTATTGTCTCTTGAAGGGCAGGCAGCATTTCAACCTGTTGATCTTGCTTACCTGCTTTAAGCCACATCTGCTCATAGAAACTTCTAAAAACTTTGACTTTCTAGAGGAATGCATAGCCCATGTTTAGGCATTGACTATTGAGCACTGGAAAACTTGCCTCACAATATGTTCTGCTAAATTTCAGGTCTTTGACTATTACAGGGTAGGAGGTCAGAAGAATATTAACACCTGAATTTGCACAGATGTACTCAAGCAGGTTTAGGAATTCTTATGTTACAGTTTTTCAGACACCAGATTTACCACATTTACAAATGTAGATTATAACAAAAAAAGACTATTTTTGTAGTCACTGATTCCATGACAGTGTCCAGAGAAAACCTAATCAAGGTGCAAATAAGGACTCAACACTGCTTGTGGGAGTTGGCAAACACACATCTAGAGATTTTTGGATCCAAAAAGTGCATCAAGGCATAATTGAAAGAAATTGATTTTTCTTTTTTTTTTTTAATGTAGCCTCTGATCAAAAAATCCTTGTGATAGAACAGATCTAGCAATTTTTCATCCCCTGTGTTAACGCTTTGATCTAGAATAAGTAAATGCAAAAGAGAATCTGATGACACATCAAAAGTGCATCTGCTTGGTATCTTGCACTACAGGCCTGTGCTGCAGAGATCTGTCAGCTCCTGCTCTGAAGCTCTGTTTGGCACTTCTCTGATGCCTCTTTGAAATAACATGCTGTTGGACATCACAACTGCTTCCAGGACAAGCAGCACAACCTTATGCCAACTGCATAGCAAACAGCCCAGTGACATTGCGTTGCCTTCTATAACCCTTCTTCCAATGATTCCAGGTACTTCTGGATTGCTCTTTTCCTTCCTTTCATAGGGATGATGACCTGCATTGTTGAATTTTATGCCCAGTTATTTCCTTTGTGTGTGTGCCCTCCCAGCTTGAGGATCTGTGGATATGGTGCTCTGTAAGTAAATATTGGAGAGCTGGAGCAGTCAAATAAGGTCAGCATTAAACATACATACATTCACTGAGTTTTCAGTCAGTTGCTCTTGTGAAAACAAAGGCAGAATTTCCTCAGGATTTAGTCCTACATGGCCTAACGGACTAAGACAGACATTCTCATATCTTTATAAACCAAAGTAGAACTTCAACAGATAAATGGTTGGATATTCAGACCATGGTCTTTAGATAAATCACTGATGTGCAATTCATTTAAATTTCCTTTCCAGTCAGTATAGAGAGAAGGACAATTTAGCAATCTTACATTATTCATATAATCTAACTTAGGCATTTAAACTCCCTGAAAAGTTAAAAAATGCAATAGAATCTCGAAGAAATGTTAAAATGCAGGAGACAGGAGTACTATGCTGCTGTGATTTGAAAGCAACTGTAACTTTTCTATTGTAATTGGTACTTTCTGGGGGAGCAACTTTCCTTGAGTATGACTTTTAGTTAGCTAGAGAATAAAAATAACCTATGAGGCCCTGTGTCTTTTTTTATCTCTCCTTTTTTTTCCCCCCAAGGAAATTTTGCCTAACAGTGTTCTTGCTTTTATATTTACATTAAACAGTGAAAACTAACTGCAGACCAAGTCCCTGAATGCCTCTCCCCTTCATTGTCCTTGTATTACACTGTATTTCTAGGTGAGCAAATGTATCAGTTCACAAAACTATAGCTGTGGGTAAACAGAGTTGTGACTTTAAACTATTGTCGCTGGAGGTTTGGCTTCCACTGCCTGTCGTCACCTCATGCTCCCAGAGGTCACTACTTCTAATTTGCTTTGCATTTTAATTTTGGGGACAAATAAATGAGATATTTACCTTTCTCATGGGCCTGTTTACAGGTGAATTTTACAATGCTTTTGAGTCTAGTTTCTCTTGACTTTTGTAGGCAGAAAAGCTGCTACAGAAATGGGTAGAGGTTGTCAAAATCCTCTTAAAGAAAAACACAATTCCAGTTTTATTTAATTTCCCTTAAAAGTGTTTCTCTGATTCACCTTGCACATTGGGAAATACTTAATGTGACAGGCTGAAAAGTCCTACAAAGTACAGGAAAATAATGATGTTCAAGAAAGCACTCTGATAATTGTATTTTAAAATTCAAGCCACACAGTGTGATTCTGATATTTTTGGTCATTAGTGGAGCAGATTAAAAACAAAGCAAAAACATGCATCTGGGAAAGGTAATGAAATATTCTGTTCGATGTAACAATTTCCTGTTTAACATCTCCACTTTGTAGTATTGATTTCTGTTCATCACTGCCTGGATAATAATATTATTGAATAAAACAATCCTAACAAAAGTATCAAACCAGTATTTGATGTTTCCAGGAATGTTAAAATGACAACTCCTTTCCAAAAAAAAAAAAAAAAAAGAAAAAGAATCATGTCATTGAAAAAGAAGGTTAAAATCTGGTTTGATAGGTGTTCTGGGTTTTTCCAGCACATTCCGTATTACATATTGAAAATGAGGAGAACTCAGGAAAAAGATTTTGATACAGTTTTGTATTTCATCAAAAATAGTGAGCCAAAAAACCCTCCAGCTTCAGACCCAAAGTCCTACTTTTACAGCACATAATCCTGTTTACTTAAAAGAAACCACACAATTAAAATAAACCGAAGGAAATCACTACTGTCTTTTGGACCTCTCAGGGTTTCCCTGGGTTTTTTTGGTAGCTGAAAATGAAATTCCTGATTTTACTTTTGTATTAAACACAGGGGAGGAAAAAAATCTATTTTCAATATGACAGTCTGAATATTTTCAGAGGATAAAAATAGATGTTGTGTGTACCAGGTGCTCCCTCCTCAATGTTTCTCATCTAGCTTTATTCCAGTAGTGAATTCTCTGGTTAGTGTAGGTATGTCTTATCATCCACGTGCTGTTTCTGCTCTCCTGCTTTAAGATTTCACCCTTCCCATCAGACAGAAGCACAATTTTGTCTTCTGTGTACCATTCCTGATGTGTGCTGTGCATTTCTAGAGTTTTCCCTAGAATTTATTTCCATTTAGACGTTCCAGTTGCTGAAGTTTTTATAGAAATGTGTTGCCTCAGACACCCCTGTGTATGTTTGTGTCAGAGCACGTGTTAACACCCAATTCCCTTCGCAGTTGCAAATTTGGTGACAGACCTGCAGGTGTAAGAGATCAAAGCTGGATTCATCAGTGAAAGCGTGGTGCAGACTAACTTTTTAATTTATTCCTTTTTCTTTCTTGTTTGAGGTCACTCAAGGATCACAGGATTTACTGGAAACTCTTCTCTGACAGCTGCCAATGTTTTCTATATTGACCCTAAGTATAAAGTGAATAATTCAACTTTGAAGCATCACTCCACCACGTGTAGGTAATATGAACTGGGTTTAAACAAATAGCAATAGGGGTCATTATTTCTCTATACATGAGTAACAGAATTATTTACCAAATCCATAGGGATTGAATCTATTAAATATTCATACAACTGATGCAGTATGAATCTGCAAGTGGCAGCCTTGGCAGCACCTTTGTTACAGATTCCTTCCTTGTCTTAGACTAAATTTTTTGCAGTAATTGAGGTTCACAGGTCTCATATGTTATCCAGGGATACGTGCTGGGCCACAGGTTATGTCTGTTCATGGGTATCCTCCCTGCTACTGGGACTAGGCTCCAAAATGCAACTGCAAAGAAATATACTATTTCTCACTAAATGTATTTTATATGTATATAAAATACATTTAGTGAGAAATAGTATATTACTGAAACTAATGATTATTAAATATTATAGTTTTAATGATGTAAATTAAACCAAAAATACATTTTGACAACATCATATAAACTGGTGTTGTGGCCTTTCAAACACTTCATGAGAGGTGACATAAGGACATAAAGATTTTGCTTTCCATGCATCTTTCTTCAGCTAGAATTCCCTTGTTCTCTTGCCAGAGCACCTGCTGGGGCTGTGATGTCTGGTGTGGTCAGTAGAGGAATCCCATTTGGGGAAGACTCACTTTTTGTTTAGTGTTACCCTGGTATAAATTCAACTTTAGCCAAATTTACTACTGATCCATTCTGAAATATTTTGTTGGTAATCAGAATTTTGCCATTATGTTTGCACTGGGAATGGTGGGTCACAGGTTTGGGTCAGACTAGTTTTGGTCCATTGTAACAGTGACTGAACCCATGAAGAGTGATGGGTAATTACCTCAACTCTTCTGCCCAAAATCCCCTCTAGCTGTAGTTGGGGGTTTGTTTAATACTGTGGAAAATAATTAAGCAGTTATCACTTCTCCTTATTGCCATGTTTAATGTGTCAGTATCTCTATTCCAGAGGAAAAATAGTAAGTCTTAAGATACACCATTTCTTTTTAAGTTAGAAGCAGAGTTGTGGCTGGGGAGGGAAAGGGGTTAACACTGCCATCCATAAACCTGAGTGGTCCTGGGGCTCTGCTGGAGCTGAGTGTTCTGTGTTCAGCCCACACATGGCACTGACTGCCAGGTGAAAGTCTGTGGGAAATCATACCCATGAATTTTCCTTAAGTATTGAAACCCTCTGAAGTGCTTCTGTGTGAAAATGTGTGGTTTAGCTTTAATTTTATTCTGACAGGACGTCCATTTTTGAGATTAAAACTTAGTATTTTTAAATAATCAGAGAAATCTTTGAGGGGCACATGCACACACAAAAGTGAAATCAAATTTGTCTTGGATTTAGGAACAGTCTCTGGTCCCCTCAGGGATCACAGATGGTAGCACCAGATCTGAGACAGAGGCCTTTTTCTCTACCTTAGCCTTAGCATGAATTAAAAAATAATCAGTGGATTTAAATCAGATTCCCTGATATCTGAAAATTTTTTAATTGAAATAATGTGTGGATTAGCAGAGTTTAGGGTGAGAGAAAGGAGGAGATAGAGAGGAGACAGATTCAGTGGTAGTTTTGCTGTTCAGTCTTTTCCTTAGCATCTCAGTCAGCTCATATTAAAGACTTCTCAACAAATTATTGACCTGAGTTAGCTGTAAAATACAGCCTCATGGAGATTATCCTTTCTATTGCTTGTATTACATGGGAAGTGGGGTAAAAAAAAGCAAATGTAGTGTTTGTGCCAGCTGGTTTCAGAGATTTTAGCTGATGGAAAGGCTTTGGTATAGAAATAATATAGAGGTATAAACAGATGTAGAAAATAAAGCTTTAAAGAATTCAACTGAGATGCAGGAGTACAGGTGGAAGAGGATAAAGTTAAAGAGAAATATTTAGTGTGATTTTGAAGGTGAAAAGGGACAGTGACCATTCAGTGTTTGGTGCCTGTAACAGAGCTGGTAAAAGTATGGAAAAAGGAATCCAGATCTAATCATAGCTAATGCAGCATATTGTCTGTTGGAGGGTCCTTAAAGAGGAGGAAAACAGTTCACATTTAGCATGGGATGTGGCTAAGTTGCTTTGCTTTGGAAGACACTAAATATAAAGGTTTAAATAAAAAGTAAAAAAGCCAAAACCACCATCAAAACCCCTGAGCTTGTCAGTTGTTCAGTGCAGGACATGCCATTTTCTGAAGAGTGTTTTTAGTTATGCCTGTGATACATAGGCATTGGGTATATGGATGGAATGGCAGGGAATGGGAAATTCCTATCTAGATGGATCACGGGAAGGTTTATTTGTGAATCTGAATCTGTGGGTTCAGGCAAAATGAAAAAGTGTGATTACATCTAGACTTGTTTAAAAAATAAATAAAAGCAAACCAAAGCTGCTTAGTTTTATAAAACTGAGTTGTTCCCAAGTCTGCTCTGCTGTGGAATTCTGGGCATCCTGGGATTGAGCACTGCAAACTTCTCAACAAATTCATCTATTCAGAATTTAGGCTTCCAGAATTTGAGGAACTTGTGAGAGGTTCATATGTCACAATTGTTTATTTAAGGTCTTTAGAGTTCATTTATGTCCCTTTATGTTTTTATAGGCTTAGAATTAAAATCAAGTTAATAGTTGTTTGCATAGGATACCATATCTTAGATATGTTAGACCTGCTAAAAATAAAACTAAGACTTGGGAAACTTCAGTACAGGGAACACTTCCAGGACAGAATAAGTGATAGCTGATACTTAACAAGCAAGTAATAAATCCCATGCATATATATTTAAGTCCTCTTTATGTTTTTTCTTGATTTGATCAAGGAAGCTGTAACCAAATGCACATTTAGACAGCTCTAAGGAGGTATAAAAAATTAGTAAAATTTGAATGTTTAAATTGTAATAAAAGAAAACAGAATAAAAAAAAGTGAAAATTGAAAATCTCACTGTAGAGAAATACAAAAGAATCCTGAAGATCCTTCACAAAAAAAAATATTTTCAACATTTTGCTATCAAGCTAACTTGTTCACCTGTAATTGAAAAAGGCTTAGAAATTGGATAAAGTGCAGCAGTCGCTGTTCTTTTATGGTGGGGACAAGGAAACTTCCCCTGTTCTTTATAATCTTCTGGTATAAGAGGGGCTGTTTATTCCTCCTCTTCCAGCTGCTCAGTATTATGGGCATTACTGTACACTGGAAATTTTAACACAATTCAGGAATGAAAACAGTTCTGTAAAAACATTGGCTGAGAGACACACAGAGACATTGACTGCTCAAACAAATCCTGTGGGAACAGATCCAGGAAATCTCAGAAGTTTAGTGTTTAAAATACTCCCATCTTCCACAGGTCTTATTGATGGTTATTAAGAAGGGATGGGCCAAGTTGAAGCAGGGAAATGAGGTGAATGGTAGGTAACTTCTGTTATGTACAGCAGAATCCCAGCTGCTCATTGTCTCCCAAAAGAAAATGTACAAAGAATAATCATAGCTGACTTTTCAGAGTGGTTTCTTTCTATAGTCAATGAGAATTTAATGGGAATAGGATTAGGGTTCTACATTTTGAAATATTGTAGAAGATATTTACTGGATGTTAAATGAAACAGTTTGTAAGAGTACAACAAAATTTACAATAGAATTATAATAGAATCTAGCTAATTAAGATGTTTGTCTTCATATGATTTCTTATTATTCACCTTGTCTTTTCCCCATTAGACTGCAATAGAACAGCTCTGCAGCATTTCATCAATAGGATGTAATTCTTTGTAATAGCTTAAGTGTTTCTAGATTTATCACTGAAATAAAAAGTACCACACTTCCAAACTGAAGACATTATAAAAGGAAATGAATGGAGATCCTTTCTACTGCATCTTTCCTTTTACAAATCCACATTGTTATTAATGCTATGCATTAATTCCACATGACTACACCTTTTCTTCAACAAGGATGCAATGTTACAAAGTATTGTGTAGTGGCTCTATAACCAACCATTCCAATTTCCTCTGGTCACTGTCCTCTCTAAATAAATTTAACTCCAAATAAAGAATGCAGGAGTGCTTTAAAAATAGTCTCTGTACTGTCAGTATAGTAGTTTTAGATACAGCAATTCTGAAACCCAAGTGTTATAACACAGATATTGTATAAAACACTAAACAGATCAGAAAAACATCTTTGAACTTTTTGCATTGAACTGGGTGACATCTTTGGAGAGTTTACAAGTCCTCGTGACCACCATCACAAAGCAGTACAATGTGGAGGAAACTGTTGTAATTTAGTCTTATCCTCTGACTGTTGGGACAATAATCCTATTGTGTGGGGGTTTTTTTTAAAGTCAGAGCTGATGTTCAGTTCTTAAGTAGACTAACTTAGAAACCACTGTGATGTCTAGGTAACAGAAGGCACACAATTTGTGCTACTGATATGCCTCGAGGCAATTTATTTTGACCTTTTGTGTATTCTGCACAGAATAGAAATAAGACTAAACCTTAACAAAGTGTTGCTCACTGCTACACTTCATAAGTAGAGCACTCTTTTACCAATTCTACTGACTTTGTATTTCTTTTAAATTCACCTCAATAGGTGAAGAAAGCTTTAAACACTGTAATGAAAAAGCTTAAAAAATATACAAGGATAATGCAAACTGTGGATTCTGAGGTTACTTGAAAACACAATCCCCCCACCCCTTCCAAACACTCTAGTGCTCTGGTACCTGCCCAGAAATGTTGTTCTTGGCCCTTCAGATTCAAACAGCTCAGAACATAAATAATTTGAAAAATTACATATCATATTAGGCAGTAAGAACAAATGTAATTTGCCACTATATTTCGAATTTTGTTGAACTATAGGTAAAAATACAGGTTTTACAGAGTCCTTCATGTGTGTTGTGCTGGGCTTTGATTTTTTGTTTAAATTTTAGCTCCTTTTTGTTGGATTTGTTTTAAGCTCTATTGAGAGTTCCAGTCAGAACCCAAAATACACTGATTCTGCATTAAAGGTTGCAATGGAACATTGTACTGCTAAGGAAAGCCAACTCTCATTACCAAGTGTACATAATTCCACTGTTTTAGCAATCTCTTTATCAGTATAAATGAAAAGAAGAGGTTCGAAATATGATCAAATATCAGGGTTAATGCTAAAAAAGAAAAAATAGAATAATGAATGATTCTAAAAAGAAAAAAGGCAAATATGTCAGCTCTATATTTGATAGTGAATGTGAAGGAAAAAAGAGGGACTATGCCTCAAAATGGCATTGATCCAGATCCATTGAAAATGGATTTTTTTTTTCTATTGACACATTTGAACTAAAGAATGATGTTTGGTCTATGATTTCATTGCATTTGACCCTCACTTAAGCTGTAGGGTAAGGGCTTCACTGTGAATTTTCACTACAGGGTGGCTTAAACATCCTTGATATTTTCCAACCCACACCTCTCTTGTATTGGTCTTACACTAAACAGTGTAATTTTTTAATTAATACTACAGTGCAACCAATGCCCCAGATCAATTTAATGTTTCAATTACAGGAAGGTTCATTGTTTCATTTATTTCACATATATCTGAACTTAAAGACTTGGGAAATGAGGAATTCAATATTTGTCAACTGAGATAAGTGTATAGGCAAGAATCTCCAGCTTTAATTATTTTAGTTCCTGAGACTGAAACTCCTAGCTCTGTGTTGAGTGTATGAGCTGACTACTTTGGTCTCTTACTCTGCAGATTGTGTGGAGTGCAGGATAAAATGGTCTTGAGAGGAAGAACTACAAGGTTCCCCAGATCCTGCAGCAATTTGCAAGGTGGGTGGCAGCTGGAACCAGCACAAAGGTTGGGATGGTCAACAAGCAGTTACTGAATTCCACATCTGTGCAACACTTTTCCTTTGTTACAGTTTTCAACAAATTTTCCTTTGTAGAGGTTAAAACTTTATACCTGATTACCCTAATTAACCCCTTCAGGGATAGAGTGAATTGCTATCTTAGCATATTGCTTTCTTCTTCAACTAAACAATTTGCTGGAAATGTAATTATTTGCTTTCTTTCATTAAAATTGTAGGTTTATTTCTTGTCCTTATAGACGGAGTGCACTTGTTAAAAAAAGGTGACCAAATTTTTCATGAAGTAGTTCAAGAAAATCTTGGTAATTAAGGAAGAACCTAGTGAAAAGTAGTAATCTTGGCTATTGGTCTGCTCCTCGTAGTGATCCACTCTTCCCTTTATTTATGTGGTCTTAACCATCCCTTAAGCCAGAGCTGCCCTGAACAGCCTTGACCATTTTAAAAGAGAAAAGCCAAGTGCAAAGCCAAGTGCTCAGTTCTCTTCCCCAGCCAGCCCCAAGCCCTCCTGTCTCAGCAGCTGCTCTGGGAAGTGTCCCCCATCGCCTTGTTACCCGTGCTGGGCAGTGATTCAGTGCTGAGGCAGTGGGAAGAGAGGAACTACTTAATCTCCATTACTGCTGCCTATAAAAGCTGTGTTCCTCAGAGGACAACCATCCTGCTCCTTGCCACGCACAGCACTGCTTCATTTATGGGGCCTGACAGCAAGGCAGTGCCACTGCCACTGCTGCCCGTGGCTCTTCGCAAATATTGGCAGTTCTGTCCCATCTGCTTTTTATCTGCAACGGGATGGGTTTATTTGTAGTCTGTATTTCTCTTTCTTTCCATGTCCTAAGAGTAAAAAACTTAAACAGACCATTCCCATAATCAAAGAGTTAGCTCTGATGTCCCGCTTAAAATTTTGTCTGTGCTCATAAATAAAATTATTTAGGTGGTCCAGCTTACTCTTTGGTAGTAAATACTCTAAAATACCCAGAAGAAATTTTATATGGCTTCAGCAAACTCTACAGAAAGATTCCAAGATTGAATATATATATTTATGTCAGAATATGGAAAGAATCTTGTCTTTTAGTAAATGTCTCTGTAGTTACTTTGAAGTATCTTTAAAGTGATTAGGGAAAAAAAGTTTGATGAAATATTATGCAAATAAGTATCTAAGGTTGTGACTCTACTGACAATAAGCTGTTACTCAAACATTTAGTGGTGGAACTGCCATGACATTAATTTTACATCTACTTCACCCTTATTTGTAAGAACTTAAGTCAGACTCAAATGCTTTGCTGAATTGGGTAGGAATCAATTGGGAGGTAAATTTTCCTCATATTATTCAAATAGCCACGGTGGTATTTGTATCAGAGTTTTTTACATGTGTAAATAAAGTAGAATCATTTATGGATAGAGGAGGGTGAAAACTTAAAAACATACTCTTTTGAAAGGAAACTCTGAAATAAAGGGGAAGTTTTCTTGAAGTAATTCTTTGTTTGAAATTGCATCTTTGAGTTGTAAATACTTTTTCAGACTTGATTCTCAGTGATTTCCTTTTCTGTGTGTGGAAGATGAAAGAACAACTAATTAAAGAGCAGGAATGGCTGTAGCTGTGACTGTACAACTGCATTAATAGTAAGCAATCTTCCCAGAGCAGTGGCAGGTCGTGGCTGAGGTTTGAGGATGACTCCCCTGCCTCTCAAACAAAGCATTTTTCTGCTTGGGAAGAAAGGCCTTTTACTCCAACACTTGTATCTGAAAGAACATGACATTGTCCTTCTGTAGCCTGAAAATTGCTGCTTTGAAAGCCCCAGCAATTTACTGCAACAAATGTTAACCTCTATCACAGCAACTTGTATTTCTTGCTCTCTTTTGTTCACTTTTTCTATTGGAATGACACATTGGGGGGGGTTATTTTGGTTGTTTTGTGTGTTTGTCCCAGTCCCCAGCCCCAGGCTTGGCTTTATCACGAATGAAAGGCATTGCTGGGCACTATTCAGGGTCAGGATTTCTGTGACAAGATTGAAATCAAAAACAAAACAAACACATAATTCTTACCTATGTTCACATCTTAAGTTATTTTGGTCTGGCCTATTTGCAATTCCTAGGACCTGTTGCAGCTGCTAGAACTGGAGATTTAGAGTTCAAAGCAAGCCTTTGCTTTTCAGTGCTATCCTAAATTGCAACTTGGTTTTCTGAATCTAGGGCTAATTCAATTGGGGCAGAGTGCTCTGTTTTCATTTTCATTTTTTTATACCTATGCTCTGTTTTAGTGGATTTTCCTTTTGGATTATAAGTATCAAATGTGTTTGATGGCTCCCAGTGGAGCTAAGTACTAAAAGGTCCTAATTAATGCAGGTTTGATGGAGCTGAGTGACTTGTGTTTTCCTTTGAATTGAGTCTGTATTCAACTTTTAGCTGTTCTTCTTCCCAGAGCAAGTTTTTTATACCATTGCTAATACATTTATTGCAAAAAGGTACCTTGTACAAATATATTTGGTGGGTTGATCTGTGGCACAAAACAATTTTCTGGAGAGGGTGGGATGCAGGGGACAGGAGTGGTTATTCCACCTTTCTGGCTTTATGGGACAAAACTCTTCTCCCTCAGTTGTTATTACATGCCAGGAGTACATGGCATATAAATAACAGACAGGAGATCCTTGTTTTAATAAGCTGTTGTAAAGAAACTTACAGATTTGTTGATTTTTCATATAGTAACATTTTAGTTTTCATTGTCTTTAGTGTCAGTTCATTATTTCCTCAGGACTATTTGTTTTAAACATATATTTACTGTTCAGGCAGTATTTACATCTCAGAGTTCTACTGATGCAGTTACTGCTCAGAAAATGCACTTGGGGGGCATTATGTTTATGTTTAAAAACAAGAAGATGACACATATTCCAAGCCTGGATTTTGGGTTTCAGAAAGGAAGTGTGGAACCCCAGTGAGCATTCTGAGACCAAATATTTTAGTCTCTATGGTTAAAAAAAGCCCTTTTAAAATAAAAATTATTGATCATAATTTATACAATATGCTGACTAGAATAAGTTATTTCTGGCCTCATACAGGTGTACCTTCACTTGGGAATTGTCTGGATAAATGTAGGTTTTTATCTTTTATCCTTTAAATCAAAGATCCAAATGCAAGATTTAAAGCTCAAGGACATCCTGTGGACGTGTGACATTTCCTAAAGGAATTGTAGATAATAAACCAATGCCTGGATTAATACAATGAGACCCATTGTAAATGGAGAATTTTCACATGTGACACATAAAATCTTGCCTTCAGTACTTTTAATGATACTTAAAAGAAACACACTTTTGTTCAGTCCCCTTTTTTGAAAGCTCAGAAGGAATAAAACACATTCCTGGCCATAATTCTTTGTAAAGTGTGTTCAAAACTTGCCATGATATTTAAAAAATATCACAAATATATATATACACATATGGACATATGTAGCAGCATACATAAAATCCTCTCTAAGGTGTTTTATTTAACAACACTATTATTTATTGCTGCTGATAAAAACTAACTGTAGACACTTGTTGCATTTATTAGCTTGAATGTTCATGAGAATCTACCTTTCTTTCTTGCTTTAAAAACTATTTTGTGGCATAAACCTATACAACATATGGAAGAATACCTGTGAAATAGGGAAAAATCCATTAAAAATACAGGTGGATATTGCAATGACTTAATGACTTGAAGGTCTGGTAGGAAAAACTGTATTTGCATATTCTGCAAGTGAATTAGGAGTAAACTTTCCAAATGTCACAAAGCAGACTGTTATCAATATATATCAACATCCTCCAGCTACTCGTCGGCAATAAATGTCAGTAGAAATTTTTATGGCTTTTACAGCTTATCTGCAGTTTGTAATAAGCTTTGTGCATGACCCATTATTTTATGAGAGAGAACAACTGTCAGATGGAATGTACTTGGAATGTCAGGAATTTCATTAGCACATGACCAGGGGCTGGGTGCTCAGGTGCTGCCTGGGTTTATGGTTTTGGACCATCCAGGTACAGAAAGGTCCCTGTAACTCTCTGCTTTCATTACTTATTCTTTACCTTTTTTCCATTAATAATTTAACTTACATTTCTTACAGCCTCATTATCACACTGCTGTTTCATTAACTAATCATTACAAAAGCATCACATTTATGGCTTTCCAGGCAAGGAGACTGGAAGTAGAACCCGTAGCTTTGGGTTACGTAGCGAGAGCTCTGATTTGCAAGCAGAGCCTGCAGCAGTGTGAATTTTATGTCATTAGAAATCTTTTCATCTTTCTCCTTTTTTTGTGTGTTTAAAACAGAAGAAAAGATTTTAATTCTTTCCCAGAATGATTCATATCCTGTGGATTTTTCCTATTAGGCAATGAAGCTATGATATTAAGATTGAGTATATAAATAATTCTCATAATTCACACAGAAGAAAGAGAAATAATTACCTCTGAACATTTCATTATGAATGGAATTCTGTCAAAAAGTTTAAGAAGGGGGCATTAATACAAATTAAGGTCTTAGGAACTCATATTTTAAGTACTTAATTCTGTATTTTATTTAACTTTTACCAGACCAATAAGAATTTTTTTTAATCAGCAAAATGAATTGCTGAGCTAGAAAAACATTAACTATAAAATGTAAAATTCCTATGATGAACAAATATCTTATATTTTATGATTTCTGTCATTGCAGAATGGCTGAACTTGTATGAGTTACCAGCTCTGTAGAGCTGACCATAAACTTTGAGTCTTCAAATGTCGTGAATATTACCTTAGGAGCACAATAGATCTAATTTAAAGTGATTCTGCAAAACAGAATCTTGATCTGCTTGTCTCTTCCATTACAGTCAGGGTGTGCTGGAAGACGAAATTAAGCTGTGTGCTTTTATTCTAGAAAAACTGTAAATCTAATGACATCTGCTGGGAAAAAGGAAATGGTTGGTTTTGGAGGTGCTGATGCTTTTAGGCAGAATAGAAATCAAGACAAGTGGAAGATTCTCTGTTGCTGCAGATTCGAGTTCACACTGAAAAGGACAAGTTGGTGTGATATTAAAGTAGCTAAGTAAACTCAGGCACCTGAGGACTATTTCAGGAAAAGTCAAGATGTACCCTGATTTTAAAAATTGCCTGTTTTAATCTTCAGGTTGAGGTTCCATAGCTGCTCTACTAATTACTGCTGATTGGTGTAGTTTGAGCTGCTTTTCTGCTCTTAAAACGCAGTCGTACAGAAGCTTGGGCTTGTGCATAAATTCCCAAGCTTAGAGAAGAACAATATTTCTACTATTTACAAGATTATTTTTACCTCAAGGCCCGTCATACAATTCAACCTTATCCTAACAATGAACTTGTTTATGGAATGCACAGCTAAAACTGCTGAAATATATGTGAGATTAAGATATTGCACAAACTTCTGTGGTAAACATTTTGCTTAACTTACTAAAAATAAAGCAGAAAATATGAAACAATCTCTCTTTCTCTTTCTCCTTATTGTATTCATTCTGAGCCCACTGAAGTAAAGGAGTTTTGGCCTTGACACCAGTGACATCCAGATAAAGGAAATACTGAATTAGACCTTTGAATTGTTTGGAGCAGTGAGATGAATAGATATATTTCATTATGATGCAACACTATTGTTACAGTCTTATACCATAATTATGGTTAGTTCCTCAAAGGGTCAGCAACATTCTCCTGTAATGAGGTAGGAGGATAAAAATCTTAGGGATTTAGAAGCTCTCCAGTTGTCCCTGGGCTTTGTTGGAGTTTATGTGCTGGCAGTCTCAGCTATTATTGTACATGTGCATGTGAAGCAATGTCCATGTGAGCAGCTGCAGAGGGACGGCAGGACACTCACAGGTTAAATCCCCCATCCATACACACTCTCTCCCAACCCTGTTTTCAATGTCAGCATCACAGTCCTCTTTTCTCCACACATCACTCTTCCAGATTTCCAGGTCCTGAACACATCAGCATCTTTCCTTTTGTTTACCAAAAGCACATCCTTATATTTAGAAGTTGATATTGACAGAGACACTGAGTTATTTACTTGGATTTTTAATTCAAAATTAACTATTCCTTAAATAACGTTGATTTCTATACAGAGATATTTACCTCTGCTGCAGTAAATAGTAATTTATGAGCACAATCTTAAAAGGAGCATGTGTCATTTGCAGAGCTATGGAGAAAAGCCAACCCTGAAGATTTCTGTTCATCTTGCTCCTCTTTTTCAATATGCTGAGGACAAATTGCATGATTGTGCTTCCATATACTGAGAGAGTTGCAGGATTTGGCTGCTGCATTGTTTATCTGCCTTCTGGAAGCAAGGGAAGGTTAATGTGGTGTTTGAAGCTGCCTGGGATCCAGTTGGGGGTTTGAAGTAAGAATTTGTAGGTAGTGCCTGAAGAAAACACTTATGTAAGATGTGCTGCAGTCCTAAAAGACCAGGAGAAATACTTGACAGGTTTTGGCACGGTCTTTTTCCTCTCCAGTCTTTATTTAAAGGCAGGAATTAGAGGTGACTTTTTAGTTTCACCTGAGTTCTCAGCTTCTGAACACCTTGTAATGGTGTCTGTCTGAGGCTGTCACTGTGTTAGTCCATCCCAAATGCTGACTTTCAGAGCAACTGTGGTTTTGACTTTATCCTTCCTTCTGTTTTGGAGTATTTATGTTCTAATATCTTGTTATTTAGTAACCTCTATTGAAAAGTGCCTTTTTTTTTTTTTCTTTTGCACAGTACTTGTGATGGGGTGACTGTTTACAAGAGGGCATCAAATGCATGGTTACAGTGGGATAATTTTAATGGATAAAACTATATACTCTTCCTCCTTTTCCTGATTAACACTGTATAAAACCTTGTCACTCCC
The DNA here is from genome assembly GCF_003945725.1 of Corapipo altera. Lineage (NCBI taxonomy): Eukaryota > Metazoa > Chordata > Aves > Passeriformes > Pipridae > Corapipo > Corapipo altera. Next base: position 1,802,635 of record NW_020884891.1, on the reverse strand, counting down.
AAATTTATAGCACTGTGTGCAGTTTGGTTTGCTACATCCCAGGAACGTATAATCTAATTAGAAAAGGTATGGATGAAAGCAATTAAAACATCTAAGGAGATGCTGCAGCAGCTTTCCAAGGAAAGACTAAAAAATCCGAACTCTAATTTGTGGAATATGGTCATGGAGGGGAGCATTTTAAAGGTGATAGTAAAGCAAAAATTGAGTGCTCTGAGGCACAGTTGATTTCAACATATTTTAGCTGGTAGTATGTTCCTGAGGTTTTCCACAGAACAATGGAGCTCCAGTATCTTGCCAGATATATTTTGTTTGTTATAACATTTAGGAACTCAACAGCTGTGTTTATAGCTATATGCAAAATCATAGCTTACTTATGATCTTTTTTTTTACTAAAGCAAAGCAGTTTTAGCAGAAAATAACATTTCTAAATATCTCAGGAAAATATACTCTATTTATTTAGTTTGCTTTTATAGTCTGGAATGTGACAGGAGGAATCTCAGAAGACTTTGTTATTAGATCTTACACAAAAGTATAATCTGTCTCAGGCTTTTTCAGCCCATGGCTAAACATTTCCCTGGAAGCTTGGACATAATCGAATTCAACATGAGATCTCTACAAGTTCAAAGCATTTAAGTATATTCAACATAACTTTATATTTGTGCTGCCTTCTGGTTTTCACATTTATGAATGCAGCCTTTCCTGGTTAATCAAATAATGTCATATTACACAGTGCTGTGCAAAACAAAGAAGAAATGGCTTTTAATTCTTTTTGTTTGTGCTGTGGAAGTACGTATTGAGGCATTCTCAGTCTGAACATATCTTTTTGTCCTTCAGCTGCTGCCAGATTTCAGCTGAACTGGGAAATAACCACCAGGTGAAAATGGCAAAATTTCAGTTTTGGTGGCTATTTTCTGTGTTGTTGGATAGTTTATTCCAAACATTTGTGAGAGATTCAGTGCCTGTGAACAACTCCTGTCCTTGCTTAGGTTTAGTATAGCTTGTGTCATGAGTGGCATAGCAAATATACACAGAATAATGATAACATTAATTCAAATAAGACCAGAGGAACTTACTCTACTCCTTCATGAGAGCTGGTGAGGGCCTCAGAATCCATTTCAAGAGAAGAATTGGAGTGGATGCTGTGGAGAGCTGTGTAGATGTTGCTCATGGGCTCTGGGGAGAGGGTGACTTTTCTGTCTGGCAGAGAAAAGACCAAGAGTGGGAATAGGGGCAGCCTCCAACTACTTGGAGAGTGGTTTTGAACCCAATGAAGTTAAGGTTTACTAATCAATATTAATAGGGTTACTGAATTATGTTTAGGGGTATGATTTTTTTAAAATTTGTTCTGTGTGCTTCAAAATGCAGTTTTGAATAAGAACGGTTTGTTTGCTTTTTTCATTTTCACATCTCTTTATTTTGCCAGAAAAAACAAAGCTGGAAAAAAACCCCAAACCAGACTGAAAAGGATGGCAGAGTGCCAGCATGGCACACAGGGGAAAAACAAACTTAAAGTCATTGGGAAGCTTTAGGACTAATTCCACCAAAGAACAGACTTTTGAAGATGTTCCAGATAAAATTTTGGAACAGATCATGATATTTTCATTTTTAATATGGATAATAAAATAAAAATACAGAGATACATTTACATGCTACAAAGATTTACTTCAGCTCTGATTAAAACAATAACTGAATAAAGCCAGGGAGAATTATTTCTTTTTCCCTAAGAAACAAGAGTATAACTCTAAAGTTATTAAAAGTAATGTCAGTGTATGGCAATGAAAACACCACATTTGTAGCATTGCAAATGATTAGATATGTTCTGAAGCAAATCTGGTGGCAAATTGATGATCTTGAAACTTGTATCTGATGTGGATCACATTAGTGTTTATTCTACCACACATCCCTTCCTTAATAGCCCCATAGTCCAGGACGTGGCCAAGAAATATCTGAAAACCAACCCAAAGTCACTGTATATAAACAATCTCTCTGGTATGTTGTGAAAACACCTTATTTGTTGATGGCAGCTGTCAGTTGTTACAAAAAGTGAGAGAATAGTTGAACATGCCAACTCTGAGCAGTGCTTGTTATTTCAAATCTAGTGGGTTATATATAGATATTAATGTTATTTTGAAACCCAAGTTTATTTTCAAACCACAGAGTTCATAGGCAAATATATATATATATATACACAACCTTAATACTTTTGCAGGATGTGGATCTTAGGAAACATTTGTTTATGGAGGAAAGAAGGGACTGTTGCACAAAAACTGTGTTTCCATAACTTCAGAAATGGACAAGTCAAATATAAGCTCTGAAAATGGCACTGGGTATCTTTAGGACTTGACTTTCCCTCCAACCCAACATCTGGCAAGGAATGAAGCAGAAAACTGAACTGAATTCTCAGTTATCTTGTTTTAAAGAAATGCTAGAATGAAACTGCAGGTGTCCTTTTGTTTTTCTGCTGCCTAATTTTAAATGACAAAGAGCAGACTTTGAGCCACTCCTCGAAAACCTGCACAGGAACATCTTTCCTTACTGTTTAAGTTGTATTTCGGTGGGGAAAGCTGGGACATGAAAGGTGGACTCCTTTGTGTCTCTCCTGTGTTTGTCGTTGTCTCCAGCTGTCGGCGACAGTGGGCAGGGACAATTTTGGCTGGGCCAAATTGCTGCTCAGTCTGCTGCAGTTCTGCTCGTCCCTAATTTCAGCCTGCACTAAACCCTGTACTCTCAGATCAGGAAAAGAAATGTAAGAGAAGGGAGAGATGTCAGGGTACATATAAAAGAAGGGCGAGTTTGTCGCTTCAGGCAATGAAGATAAAAATGTATTAAAGACTAACCCCCTCTTTTTCCAAAGGAGGAAAAAAACATGGAACACCAAAATAATAATAGTAAAAAAACCTCACGGAAAACCCCAACAAAATTGCCACTCTCTCCCACCACCATTTCCAGAGAGTTTCTATAAAATCATTCTGCTGGAGTTACCTGCTCAGAGAGTTCTACTTTATTTATATATTTTCCTTTCATCCTCAAGGAACTGAAAAGAGTGTCTAGCACAATTGAGTTAAATCAGCTACTCATTAAACATTTTAAGTCCACAAATGTTTCATAAACTTTTGGCATTAAAGTGCCATAAGAACTCTATGAACAAAGAGCAATTTTTTTTTTTTTAAATTAACTCACTTGAACTTTGTTGTGCACTAAAATAAGCTCTTGGATGAATATTAAGTGTCTTTTGAAAACTCCAGCCAGTTTGCTAGAAATTTTGCCTGATTTCATGATAGTTTGAATCTTTCCATTTATAATGGTACCTCAGTTTTTGGGCTGCTCTAGCGTCCATTTTCAAAGTATCTGAATTCAAACTTGAAGCACCAGAGAAAAACCAAATTGAGTAGGGAATGGTGACTATTATTTCATCTATTGGGTCTTTTGGGAAAAAAAAAAAAAGATACACCACCTTGTTCTGAAATCTATTTCCTGTGTTCTATTTGTCATATGAAAGAAGTTGTTGAACAAGCAAAACAATAATTTAATGAAAAATGATATTTGTATCCTGTATTTAACTACTATATAAAGATTAAATCTCATTAATCTTGGGATTTGAACTCTCATAGCTGGGTAAATGAAGTCGATGTCTTTTTTCATTGCTTACCTACATAAAGACTTTCAGGAAAATATAATGACCTGCTGTAGTTGGTGTGGGTACTCGTGCTCAGCCCTGGTTTCCTACTTTTCTCTTGCCTTTAGGGAAGCAGCTACAAAACTTAAGAATTAAATTCTTCACCTGGGGGAGCTTTTCCTGAGCAACTCAGAGAAATACTAGACCTGTTTATACTTCCACTGAGAGACCCCTTAAACTGCACTTGCTGTCCAAGTAAATGAAATTTGGAACATGTCGAGTTTTGAAACATAAGCAACAGATGTGAGTTGTATTTTCAAAACACATCTTGCTTATAAAGCTGTTTCTTTGAAGAGTTGGTGGTGTATCATGGTTAGTGTACAGTCAGAAATATGTACTTTGTTCTACAACATACTGGACCCTGTTTAAAGCATCACAGGTCCATCAAATAAACTTACTTTTTCCAGCTGCAGTCAGAGGAACAGGCTAAAACTGACATCTTGTGAACAGTGGTGTGAATTAAAAATAGAAGATATGCTCAGTCAGCCTCTGAGTGGATCATTCTGGAACATTATCTTACTGTTGGAACTGATACAGCGAAGCCACTTGTGTATGATGTATTTGTAATCCATGAAAAATAGTTTAATAAATTAAAGACTTCATAAGTCTTTAATAATTAAAAGAATTTTTAATTTTCTTAGGAAGTAATGGGAATAGACAAAGCAGGCAATGGATGGAATAAATCAACATGATGAATTAATTAATGGTTCACAAGGGATCTTAAATTAGGTCACCTCTTAAAATATGTCAGCTGGTTATTTGCTTAAAACTCGTGTTGGACAAACCTCGGAGAACTTTTCAAACCTCAAAATCTCTCCAGCAAAAGCCACCCAGAAGCAGCTCAGGGGCATCATCTAGAAATAAGATTAATAAAAGGACAAAGCTTTCTTAGATTCTGTTTAGAGAATTCACACTAAAGCTCTCCACAATGTCAAAGCTGCACGCGGTATTTGACTCTTGATTAGTCTCACTTGGAGAAAAAGTTCTCTCAAATCCTACTCATAACTTTCCAAGTGTACACATCCATCATGGTTTGCCTGCACTTCTGAGCCTTTTCAGATCAAACAATGCAACTGGGAAGTGTTACAACTGATATTTATGGAGCTTTTAGCTGTTGTCAGCATGTGGTTCCCTTTGGAGTTACTACATGGAACCAATTCTTATTAGCACAATGTAGGCATGAAAGTATGAAAGACTCCTTAATTATTAATTTAATAGGATGCTATTCCATAGGAAAACCTGACTTAGCTTATTTATTAGAACTTTGAATCTATCCGTAAATGAACGCTGAGAGAGTTTTACCTGTTATCTTCTAATTAGACTATTTGTGGGGGTTTTATGTTTTCCTGTTCAGTTTCAAAATGTATTTTAAATGCCATTTGTCTCATGCTAGTGGGATGGTGAACTGCCTCAACATGGTCCTGGTAGTGCAGTGGAGAAGCACAAAATTCCACTTTGATGCTTGGTTATTTGGGTCAGGAGAAACTTGTCTTGGTTTTACCTGTAATTCCTCTTATTGAAGTGGAAAGTCTTTTTTGTCTCTTTGTCCTGTTGTATTCTAGTCTTATTCCGTGTGTTTCAGGAAGTGATCTTACACCAGTGCCTGTTCCTTTGGTATTATAAAATGCCAGTGTCAGTGTACAAATAAGGATATACCCCAGATTCTTCAGGATATATGTCCAAATCATCTTCATGGGCAGTTAAATGAGTTTCTTTGAAAAGAAAGTAACTTATTCAGGAGCCCAGGACTTGTAACATAAGCAAGACTAGGATATAACTTAAGACCTTATAAGATGTGGCTTCGTGATTGGCAGCTGTAGCACAAAATTAGTGCATTTCTGTGATTCAGAACTGAAACTGTGAGAATCAAGATTGCAATAACATGATCACCACCTTGCAAGCAGAGGGGAGGAACTGTCATGTGCTAAATGTTTGCTTTTGGAAAGCAGATAGTAATTTTTAATAACTTATTGTTGTTGAGATTAGCAAGTATTGGTGCCTTTTAAATGGTGATTAGTACTAATTCCTCTCTATGTTTTTAAACTAAAGAATACTGGTTCTTTGTTAGGATTTTGACCCATATGTGATATTACTCTCTAACCTAATTTGTGAAGGAGACTGTACACTTGCAACTTAAGTTGGGGAATGTGTAGAACAACTTGGTGCTAGAAACATTCTCTTGAAAATCTTATGTGTTTTATCACTATAGTTTTCCATGGAATTGTTCCCTTTTCTGAAACTTGGTATTCTTCTTGCTGCATATTTAAAAGCACACACTATTTCTGGTCCCTTACCAGATGTTAGTTTTCTTCTGATCTCTTTCAGACATCTGGAAATAATGTCATTGTGAAATGTAACTAATTCTCTATACCCAAAGTCTGGTCTGAAATCCTGCAGAGATGCATCTGCTACATCTGCACTGTATTAGAAGTGATTCATTGAAAAGTCCCCTAAAATTGGGCTGGATTCTCAGCCAATATGAATTGCTACAACTTCCCTGGAAGTAAAGTTGCAAGTCTACTCAGTGCTGTCAGATCTGTTACAGTACAACCCTGTCCAATGTCTCCTTTGTTCCAACCACCACAATCGAGAAAGATCTTCACCCAAGTCATTGATTCCTTGTTCTTTTCTTCTTTTTACACTGTCTTTTATAATTTTTTATATTTTTTTTTGTTATTTTTTTTTTAAACAGTGGCTGTTTTGCTGTGTGTTGGGGGGATCAACCCTGTGAAGAGGAGCCTCGGGGTCAGGACTGTCTTTGTCCCAACACAGAGAGCTCAGTTCTTCCCCTCCGCATTTCAAACAGTCTTACTCTCTCATAACTTTCTAGTAGACATCAAAGTCACTTCACTCATGTAGATGCAAATAGAAGGAGAACTGGAGTCTTGGGGGAAGAACAAAGCTCCTGTCACAGAATATTTGCAGCCCATCTCCTGCAGAGCTTCCCTGCTGCACATTGTTGCTCCTGATTCCCTTTGGAATCAGTTGTTCTCTCTCTCCTGCCAGTGTTGGGGTGGTTCTTTGAGAATTTTCATGAGCTGCTGTGGAAATGGAGCAGGACCTTGGGTTCCTACAGTTAGAGAGGAGTATGTTACCTTTTTATAGCTACCAGTAGGTCCATGGAGCAGGGGGAGACAAAGGGATCAAATACTCAACAGAGTTTTAATCAATTTCAGAATTGCAGTAAATTTTGGGGACCTATTCCTCTGCTCTGTTTTCATTTCTAACACCTTTTCAAAAGATGTATTTATGAAGCTGGTGTCTGTTTTCAGTTAATTATGTGAAATTTGAAAAGCTTTTTATTTGTCTTTTTTACTGTAAATCAATAGTAGTAGAAACTGGCTAGTTAATTTGATTTTTAAAAAACCACTAATTACACTTAAAATTAATGTCATCTAACTTCTTTAGCTGATCTTAATTTTCCTCAAAAGTAGCATTAATGGGAGAGTGCACAAAATAGTCTGGTTTAGTGCTCTCTTTTTTTTAAGTGTATTTTTTCCTAGAATCTTGTAAATGCTCTTCATCATAAAAATATTTCTATTTTAAAAGAATGTAAATTTGATGTTAGTGAAGAGCATAAGATCATCTCAGGTACACAGATTTGAGGAAAGATAAAATTCACAGAAGTAGTGACTCTGAAGTGAAAACGGATACAGTAATGGCCACAGAGGAACTATTCTGATTTAGTGTAACTGAGTTCAAGTAAATAAAATTTTCACTGCATGTAAGGCTTAGGTAAATGCAGAAATAAAACAATTTATGTCCTGGAAGTTGGAACAAAAGCAACCTGAGCTGTAAAGACAAGCCAGAGCTCGTTGGTTTCTGAAAAGAGTGGACACAGAACTTGGCAGGATCCGGGGGGATTGTGTGTATCCCATTTTGGGATGGGAACATGCCTTCCATGGGTAGGTCTGTCCTTGTGCCTTACCAGAGCATTATAGGACTGAAAATCATGTTTCACAGATACAGGGTAGTTTTGTTTGTAAGATTAATATGTACCCTTAGGCATCTTTAATACAAGGTAATGCTGCTGGGGTTTTTTAATGGTGTATGTTGGTCATACTTCAGAGAGGCTGGAATTAGTCAGAATTATAAGAGAGTTGTTACACTTCATGGAAAAGTGCACTTTTTATAAAATATACTTTCACTTTCTAGAAAATCCGTCAGAGACTGCTATTCTAAAAGACATTTTTTGTCAGCAGTACTGATGGCAAATGTATGAGTCTGCTTCCCTGAATATACCATTTAAAGTATATTTAAATTTAAAAGTAGAGGGGAATTTATATGCAAAATGATCACATTCAATAACTTATAATCAGAACAAAGCTGCTGCTGATTAGCAAGTTTGTGCAAAGTAGTTCAAGGGCAGAAAGAGCAGAAATTTCTGCTGTTTGCAGATTTCTTTGGCGCTTAATCATTTGGGATTCATTTGTAAACAGTTTGTTTAAAAAGCAGTTGGTGGCTCAGCTTGCTTTGTTTGATGCAAACCCGCAAATGTCACCCTTTTCCTTGCAGCCCCCGGAAGGTGGAGGGAGTGTTGTCTTGGGGGGAGGAGAAGGAGGCTGTGTTTGATGTGTGACATGGAGCACAGCTCTGACAAGGAGCTGCCAGGAAATGAGGTTTGACAGCTCATCACAAGTGTAAGCCCAGACAGAATGAGGCCTTCCCAAGGGTGGGGTGGAAGTCACTCGTCGTTTGGCTTCTGAAGGTGACATCACTCCTGATGGCACCCAAATACGATTTAGGGAAATGAATTATTAATGATTGTGAAATTTAAGAAAAACATGAATAGAAGCCTGGGGGAATACCTGTTGGCTACAGAGATGGAGCAGGGATCTGAAATTAAGCACAGGTCCTGCTCCTTGTGTTGCCTGCATTGCTTCTGGAAATGGCAGAGGTTGTAGAGGTTTGCAGGGCAGTGCTTAGTCTGTGTGTAAGATTGGTCTGGCAACGGTGTCTTTATTAGAGAAAATATCTGTTGGTTTTTTTGTTGTTGTTGTTGTTTTGGCTTTTTTTCTAAGTTTTTGAACTCGTATAGAAACTCTTCAAAAGCATGTTTTGTTTTGCAGTGTAGTATAGCTCCGCACACTACGGTCAGTATATCTGCAAAACAATTTGGAAAAAGAACTGAGGAAATAGTAATAATTACTTAACACTGGAGGAATGAGAGAGTGGAGGGACTGCAATTAAAAGAAGATTTTACATCAATTTCAGATTTAAGAATTCATATTTTAGAAGTCATTGATGACTAAGTCTACATGATTTCTGTGATATGTACAGTTAAAGAAGCCATCAATGACAAACCCAGAATAGCTCCAGGTCATGTAAAACACCATAGATTTTCACAGTTTGTTCATGGTATCATTTAGAACTTGTGGACTGGAATCTGACTACTGTAATAGTTCTGCAAAAGAAGGGAAAAATATCCCTACAGGTGATTAGTAACATGTATAAATATGTAAAAAAATAAAAAAGACCAAAATATGCCTCAACAATCTGCTGTCTCGATGGACTCTCTACTGGTAACCAGAGTAGGATTTTACATTCCCATCTTTCAAGCAAAGGTTCCTCTTGTTTTAAGTCTGTTGTATAATCCCAACGTGCATATGCTCCTGTTTTGATGTTATCCATGTTTTAAGGGAGGATCTGCATGAAAAAGACTTTGATCTTTCCGGGTTTTTTTTATCCTTGCAACATTCTGTGCTTACCATTCCAGTATTCCAAATGTTATGCTCCAAATGGATCACAGGACATTAGAGAAAATGACTGGGGAATTTCACAGTAGGAAGTTGAATGAAACTTGCTTATTTGAAAATCTGTTTTTGGAAAAGGAAAATAAAAACATTCCTTGCTCTTTTGATATCGATCCTTATATTCTTTTTCAGTTCATCTAAGATCACATATATTGTATCTATGTTTTTCCAGTTAGAACACTGAGTCTTAGAAAAGCTACTGTTTGACTAGAAAATGGAATGAAAACAGGCTGCTGAAATAATCACTTAAATAATAAAGACAAATTAATGACACTATAAATACATTTGAATACCAGATCAAAATTGTACCCCTTATACAACTCTAACTGGATTAAAAAAAAAAAAAAAAAAAAGAGGGTGGAGGTTGAATAATGGAGGGGGAAAAAAAGGTAATTTGAGTACTTAATCTGTTTGAGTACTTAATCTGTTTCCATTTATTCTCCTGTGGGTGAAGATACCCTTGCTATAGCTAAAGCACCTCCATATTAAGCATGTTTTCCTATGATGGGGCATAGTGCCCTGAGACAAGTGATTAACGTACACAGAGAGGTTACTTCATTTTATATTGCCAGCTTTTAGAAGACAAATGAACTCTCTGCTTTAAATGTGCTTTGTTTCTGGTACTATTTGTTAACGAAAAATAATGAGTAATTTTAGGGGAATAAGCAGGAAGTACACACATAAAAATAAGTAGGTGTGAAGGCTGTTCTGTGGATATTTCTGAACAAGAATGAGTTCAGAAAATATAATGGAGAAATTTTACAGAACTACTTTTATTTTGCCTTAACCTGTTTCTGGGAACACTGCTTTGTACAGATGTTTTGTTTTGCTCTTTTATTCTGAGCCTCTGGTTTGTGGTCACTGAGCAAGTTGTTGGCACCACCTTTGCCTGGCACCACCACGATGGCAGGAACTGAACAGATTAAATGACCAATTGAGAATTTCCTGATTATGTCAGGAACTGCTAAAAAACTCTTGATTTAGAGCACTCATCACATTACCTTGAGCAGATTTTTTTTACCCTGAACTTGGCTTATTATCTGTTGGATTTGGACTGTGTGCCACTCATATCTTAAGGCCACATAACGCTGTGACATAACTGCTTATAGCAAATTTTTTTGTGGAAAATAAGGGAAAATGAAACAGAACTCTGCCAGGCAGATCCTCTTTGCTTGTGTTTGGTTTCATGTGGTTGAGACATTATGAGCCTTTCTGTAAAAAGAGAAATAATATTATATGAAAAAATGGAAGAATATTATATAATTAGATTTCTTTGTCTAGTGATCAGATGAATCCTAATCAGAGAGCTGATGGGTCAAATAGTATGAATTTTGCAAATGGTAGTTACTGATTGATGAGGAAGCAGGAGAGAGAGGGAGTGGATCTGTTCAAATTAAAAGTAGTCTTTGGTCTAAGTTTTATTTGAGGGCTCATATTCTATGGCAAAAGAACTGTATAAGGCTGCACTTTAAATTCTTAGCACTGAACCATTTTATTATATATGTGGCACACATATTTACATAAAAATAAAACTACAGAAATCTTGTTAAATTTATCTGAGAGCATAAAAAACGGTCTTCAATTGCAATAAAATGTTTTGAGAATGAGTAATGGTGCTGTTTAGATGAGATTCTAAAGCCCTTTAGGATTATCCAACTTCCATTTAAATTATGTAGTAACTGATGAGGCTGCTATCAGAATCAGATTTTTCTCTGCTTACTGATGCTAGAGAGTTCTCCTCAGCATGGTGTCTCCAAGCACTCACTTATTTAATGATTCATTGTTCCAGTCAAGAAGAAAAAAACCTGAAACACAGAATAATTACCTGACAGCTTTTGAAAATTAACTCACTTGGGATCTAAAAATTGCAGCAATAAATTACATATTGTAGATTCATTCCTCACCATTTCTGCTCGTGCCTTTTGCTGTTGTGATGTTGCTGGCATGACTGATACAGTCCAAAGGGCTGAACGTTGCCAGCAAAATTCCTTTGGATGAAGTCTTGCTGAGACCCAATCCTGGCTGTTACAGAGCACTTCAGCTTTTGTCAGGAACCTGAACTGCTTTTGAACAGGGTAGGTAGCTCTCAATCAGCAGAGAACTGAGAAGAAAACCTTACCTTATTCTCATCTGGTCAGAAGGAAAATTCTTTTTAGTGCCAAAATAAAATACTTATTTAACTGACCACATCAAAAATTGGAACCACTGGGCCGGACCTCAGAGAGGCAGGAGAGGGCTTATAGAAACTCTCCCATAAGTACTGACAAATCATGGAATTAGAGAAGTTTTACCTGAGTGCACCAACTGAGGGCACAGCTCTGCCAGCTTTGCTGACTCCCTCTGACCTGGCTCCCTTCTCCTACAGAGCAAAGGAAAAGATGGGTTGTGAAAAAGAAAAGAAAAAATAAAATAATGGTAGTAATAAAACTGTAGAGGCTTCCTCAAGATACTCCAACTTAGAAATGTCCAGGGGTCATTCTTTTTTTAAGTATCCATCTCAGGAAAGTATCAGAAAAAGAAAATCCCCAGGAAATGTCTTTCCATTTAGAATTCCCCAATGCAGAAGAAAAGCACATGCTCCCAGAATTACGTCAGTGCCACTCCTGGGTATCAATAATGCATTGCAGCAGGTGCTGCAGGCTATGATAGTTTCAATATATTTGAACAGTCAGCTTCTGCCTTTTCTGAAGGAAACTTTGAATTATGGATGGGAACAAACTATGCTTTCTGATGGCAACATTTCAATAAAAGAACAAATACCATTCTTCAAGAACACCGAGGCCACGGTACAGTTTTCTGATGAAATATCAAAATACAGAAATTTAGGTGACGCAGTGATAATTTATAATAAAGTGTGTTCTCCCGTTTCTCTTATTGTGGTAGAGATACATGTTGATATTATTCTTCAGGTAAAGATATTTTTCCTCACAACTTCATCTGCAGCCTTGGAGCTGACCATGGTCAGCAACCAGTGAATCAATGCTGAGAAGGAATTCACAGCAGTCAGGATGAATTTGTCCTGTTTAGCTGGGGGATGAGTTCCTTTAAAGGAAAACGCTGTTCTTATTCTTGCCACCGAGCTTCAGTCTTTACTAAAATAAACCTTTTCTCCAAGGAGAGAGCAGAGAAAATTCTTTAGAGAATCACTAATTCTGATCTACCTCAAGTCACTTCCATTTTCTTCCCTGAGTACAGACTGAATCATGTTATGTGTGAGTCTTGTAACTACAGCATTCCAGGGCAAGGTGCCTGGGAATTGAGCGTAGCACCTGCCTTTTATTCTGTACTTGTAGTTCTGAGGCTCTATAATATTATAGAAAAAGAAATTTTTCACAGCTGAACAACTGCAATCACTAAAGGCAAAAAGCAGCACTTAAGAGTATTATTAGGGGGTAGCATCAATAAATAGTTTTTCTTCCCAGATATTGCTAAATCAGGTGTTATGGTATTTCAAACTAGTTAGGAAAAAAAAAAGACTAAGAGAATTTCTTTTAAAGGCTTTTGATCAGGACTGGGTAGGAAGCATCTCCTATAATCAGACATAAATAGAAATCAGGGGGAAAAATTATTGGGAAAGGGCAACTAAAGACTTGCTGTAGCTCTTGAAATATGGAAGATATCACAAGGATTTAAACAGCTACTTAATTTCTGTCAGCAACTGTTGCCTTCAGCATGTTGAAAGGAGCCCTATTTTTGGTAACAGCCAGCAATGCATTTGATGTCTGCTAATTATCAGGCTGTTTTAGAGATATTTGGAGAAAACAGTACTACATGAAAAAGAATTAAATAGGAAAAATTTCAAATCTCAGTAATGCCTGTGGTTCTGAGTGCTAAGACAAAATGTTTAGATGGTATGACACAGAAAAATACTAACCTGCAATGCAGAACCAATGCTCAAGGATAAAAGTGATGGGTTTACAAAGTTACTGTGTCCAGTATATTTCTTTGATAAGAAATGTGTATTTTTAAGCAAATACATAGAAATAATGGCTGATCTTCAGAAATGCATCTTTTGGAGTTTGGGTGGAAAATGATTTGTTAAACTGAAAAACGAAAAGCTTATATAAATTAGAACATGGTAGACAGCAATAGCTTGCAATGTCTTGGATCAAAAGAAAGTTACTTTTTAAAGATCTGTATGCAATGTTTTCTTTACTAACTTGAGTTGAGTTAAAAGAAAATACACAAAATCAAGTTTGTAAAAACATGACGTTTTGAGGCATAAGTACAAAGACAGTCCAGAAAAAATGTAAAAAGTACTGGGGTAAAGTTTAACATTAAATGTGAACTCCTCTGTTCCATAGTTGTATCGTGAGATCACTGCTGAATCCTTTGGGACACCATAAATTTTAAGGTATAGCCTTTCTTTTCTAAGTTTTTTTTTTTTTTTTTCTTTTTTTGTGTGGGTTTTTTTTCCTAAAATGCCTAACAGCTTGCAAATGAATTAAACCCAAATGATTTTATACAGCTTGAACATTGAAATTTCCACTATTATCCTGGTGCCTCGTAACTTAACATAGGTCTCTGGGTTATCATTTTCATTAACAGCAACTGCTGAGAAGAGTGAGGGTGAAAAATGAGTGAAGTCCTTGTGGCAGGAGTGCCAGTGCTGCCACTGAGCAAACAGGCAGGTGCTGGCTCTGCTGGTACAGCAAAGTCCTTCAGGTCATTATGATGGAAAGGCAAAGGTCTGCAATAATCCATTGTCAGTAGAAGCACCAGCTGGAGTCCAAACTGCTGCTGCCTGAGTATTTTTAAAAATTATTGATGATTTAGTGTTTAACAGAGAATAGATAGTGTGGGCTGAAGGTTTTTTTCCAGAGGTGCTGTTTACAGTCAGAATCACCCCCTTGCATGAGCTTTGCATTTAGAATATTGGTTCTGAGCTCCTCAATACCAGAGCAGGACACACTGAAAGATGCTTTACATGGTAGAAACTCATTGGGTTTGCTTGCAGTGGATGGTACTCTGGGCCTTGATGCTTGGACTTTGATTTTTAACTTCTGATTTATGCAAGTGAACAGTTTTAGTCAGAATTCTTGACAATTTTTCGTTCACAAAATTGTACTTGTACATGTGTCTTGAAGAAAATTTGTGATCCCTGTAAGTAAACTAGCCATGATGCACAGCTGGAAGTCAATCAGATGGCACAAAAAGCTGGTCCCAAGCGATCTGTTTCCCCAGTCAAACATGTTTACCCTTGGGAATTTCTACACTTGGCCATTGCATAATAACAGCCACAGCAGAAACACAAATGATGTGAAGAAATGGATTATATTGTGTGAAGAGTGTTCTCTTATATAATATGATGTTCAGACTGTGCTATATATCTATTTTTATTTTAACTTGCCAATCAGAGTCTGACAATTAAATGAAAATATTAGTGTCCTGAAGGGTCTTTGTATCTTGCTGATTTATGAGAGGTTATATCCCATACTTTCCCCACCTCTAGACAAAAAGAGGAATTGGGTATAGCCTTTTATATGTCTTGGAAGAATTAGGCTCATAACAGCCTAATAACAAAAGAAATATAAAAAATAGTGAAGCTATTTGATGAATACAGCCAGAATTCAATATCTTGATAGTATATTAAAAACAAACCAAACCATTATCTTCATATTACTGTCATTTGTCTGAGAACTCCTGATACGCTTTATTTTGACCTATTTTCTGATATGTTTTATGTATCAGAGTGCTGATAGTGAATATTTGTATTCATGGTTTGGCTGTATGACTAATTGAAGAAATTTGTAATCTTCTCGTCTCATGTTGGCATTACATTACATTGTTTCATATTAAATATGCTGCCTCTTTTAATCTGTGGGTTACAGATGCTTATTTCTTTCCACATTCATGGTAGTATTATCCTATTAAGGGTATTTGTGATTTATTATTGTCTTTGTAAAGGCCATCTCCCAACAATATGCAATGCCACGTTTGGCTGCAAAAACAAATTTGTTTTACTAATATGAAACATGTTTCTGGACTGCTGTGCTGGCTTAGCAAAATGTCTGCTGTAGAGACACTTATTTTAGATCTTTCTTCCAGCCTGATGGAGATTTAATTGTATCAAACTTAGGAGGAGCATTGCCAGCAGGCCAGGGAGTGATCCTGCCCCTCTGCTCAGCCCTAGTGAGGCACGTCTGCAGTGCTGTGTCCAGGTCTGGCTCCTCAGGACAGGAGGGACATGGAGCTCCTGGAGTGCATCCAGTGGAGGGCTGTGAGGATGCTGAAGGGATGGAGCATCTCTGTGATGAGGAAAGGCTGAGGGAGCTGGGGCTCTTCAGCCTCCAGAGCAGACACTGAGAGGGGACCTCCCCAAGGTCTGTTATAGCCTGCAGGGAGGGGGCAGAGGATGGACCAGGCTCTGCTCTGTGGGGCCCAGCAATGGGACAAGAGGCCACAGGCACAGTCTGATGGCCAGAAAGTTCCACTTGGATATGAGGAAGAACTTGTTTCCTGTGCAGTGATCAAGCACTGGAACAGAGACCACAGAGGGTGTGGAGTCTCCTTCGCTGGAGATATTCCACGACTGTCTGGATGCAATCCTGTGCAATGTGCTCTGGGATGACCCTGCTTGGGCAGGGTCCAGAGAATTATTTCTCTGATTTTAGGCAACAGACCAGATGAACCCGCTAAGGTCCCTCCTGAGCTGACTCATTCTGTGATGAAGAGCAATGACTGTGTCAATACTGCCCATAGGGCTTGAACTCATGGAACTACTCTGTGTTGGTGGCAACCATTGGTGGGGCAGTGCTGGTGGGTGAGCAAGCTTTAGGATGAGGTCCTACAATGCAAATGGGGCTCAAGACTTGGCCTGACCCGTGACTGGGTGTCACTTAATCCCACAGCCCTGCCTGCTCAGGCTGGGACACAGCCAGTGATGTTTAGGAGCAGCTCCAAACGTGCTCCCTAACTCAGCTGCCACCTCCCTGTCTGCTCTTTGCTAGCAGGAAACAAACTGAGGTGTGAAACTTCGCATTTAAGCATCTGTTCTCTTCCAAGCATCCAGCAGAAAGTGGGAGCAGTTAAGGAATCCTGCGGGCAAAGGGGCTGGAGGAGCAATGAGCAGCAGGGATGGTCCTGCCTCCCGCTGGCAGCAGCTGTGCTGCTTTTTGCTTTTTCCCTGACAACATGAGCATTATTTCTTCTCACCTCCAATTGAAAGTTGGTTAAAAAGTAGGAGAAAATAGAGGACTATGCCTAAAGGATTCCTATTTAGGAATTTTCCTTGCTTCTTTTGGGGATACTGAGCCATCTTGTAGGTAATATGACTCCCAGGGTGGGTGGAGTCAAATACCAAACCAAGAACCAAGTTAATGTGGCGGTGAAACCGAATCAAAGCTCAGCAGTGACCTCAGTTCTCCACTAAACTCTTCCTGTCAGAAGTTCTGGATGTCTCAAAACTTGATAAAAAAAACCACATCAAAACCAGAAGCCAAGCCAACAAATAAAAAGAATTTTTATAATGATCGGTCCAGAAGAAATGTATAATTGCTTATAAGTTTTGTAAGATGAGAACTAGACTTTATCTATTACTGAGGTTAGTTCATCACAAAGGGCAGTACACCAGGATATAATAAATATAACCAGGAATGGAAAAAATAGTTAAGTGATTAATTATTTTTAATCCCTTTAAATATGTATATTCTTGTACGTGAAACTCTGGCATCTAAAAAGATAATTTAAAAAAAGGTGTTATTATTAATATACAAGGAATTTATTTTTTTAATTCAAATTGTTTGGTTTTTTTTAAATTACCTTTTCAGTATCACCAAAGATAATATGTGTAAAGCCAAGAGATTGAAATAATCTTAAATCCAGTCAAGCAACATACCACAAGGGTCTGGTCACTCTGGCTCCTTCTGAACATAGTAAAGCAAGCAGCGTAACTCAGAATAAATCATTTACAGCCCAGGCTGTCCCCTAAGATGCAGTCAGGGCTCAGGAGGTGCCAGATAGCAGACTACCAGTCCTGGTTTAAGATACAGTACAGTAGGATCTAGACAAGTATTTGCTGATGAATAATAACCACACATGAGACTACACAGTCTCAGGAGACTGTCTTCTGTTATCTCCAACAAAGCACGTTTAAAGGGATATGAGAGGCTCAGACTGGTGCAATCCTTACAACTTCAAAACTTGCTGCAGCTTCACTCAGGAGTAAAAGCTGAGCCTTCTGTTCAGAATTCTTGTGTGCAGCCATGGACTTTCCTGCAGTGCCTGTGCAAGCCCAAACTATGATAGACAATTAAACTGCCAGAGTTGTGTCCACTGCTCTGGCCTTTGCTTTTACCATGTGCCATCCCTGAGCCCCTTCCTTTCTTTGTAGCCCTTCAGGTAAAAACACATCAGTTCATTTTTTGTGTAAATAATCATAATACTGGCTTCTTAAGAGTTCTAGATTATCCAATAATTCCCACTCTCTTACCACCACTCTCTAAAACTCTTGTAAAAAATAACTAAGCATTTTGCTTTCAAGAGAAGTTTAGCTTTAAAGATAATTTGGAAGAATAGTTTTCACATCTGTCTTCTGTATTTCTCAGGCTGGCGTGCAAGATTTTGAATATCATAAATGGAAGTTTCTCAACAGAATAACAGCAGGCATTGGAATATTTAGTGTTTGAAGAGTCAGTGTGTAACAGATGCTTTATGAAATTAAGTGTTTGGGCTTATTTCACAATTGATCAAAATACTTTTAGGTTTTTACTATATCTGAAGTTTCAAAGACTGATGCCAAGAATTTGTCAGTGAAACTAGTTCAGTGCAACCATTGGCTCTGGGTTTTTTTTCTGTCAGAAAGCAGTGAAGTCCAAAAGATTTTTAATTAGCATTCATATCTAAATTTAGTCTGAATTAATGATCAATGAGAGAAACAGCTGTGCTTGTGGTCTATTTTGATATATTACAGAGAGAACTTTTATTCATAATATGTAATGAAAAGTATGTTCTATCTTGGACTACTTGAGGACTTAGCCATCTCATAATTAATCATAGAAGAGACTAGCAAGTATGAAAATATTTTGGAAAAAATTGTGACACAACTGTGCTATTAAATATATAAATAAAGCATGGCATGTCAAGTGAATTGTAGTTTGGTATTTCTAGATCAATAAGCACATAGAAAGCACTACAGTTAGGCATTTAGTACTTATATGGCCTATTTATTCGTCCTGAAGGCAATTTTAATTTCTTCTTAAACAGAAGTTAAATATTATAACTAATAGTTTTCATAAGGTTCAGTACAATAATGTGAAGATGGAACATCAGAATGCTAAAGGTAGTTTCAAACCATGCAGGAATGACTCTTAGGCCATAACTCTTTACAAAACTTATCCAAAAGTTTAGAAGCTGTAGTTTGAAATCCTGGTACAGTCGAGCAGAGTTTGTCAGCAGAGAAGGGCTGTGACTGCTGTTGACATGGACTTCTTGAAGCACAGTATCAACGGGACAAAAGATTGTGGGAGATTATCAACTGCAGTATTATCAGAGTCAGACCTTGGAATAGTTTGATATCATTATAGTGTTCTGAAAAGAGAAACATAAGAATGGGCAGTGTCAACTTTCCTTTGGTCTTATATCTATGGGGAAAAGAAGAACTTGATACTTCAAACCTGGATTGGGAAAGTTTGGAGATACCCAGATTACTTACATTGCCGAGGATACTTGAAAAAGTTATTTGACCTTCATCAATGGTTTGAATCTATCAATACAAATAAGAAACATAATAAATGTCATGGGGTTTTGCCCCTGCAGTAGTATTAATACTGTAGGAGTCTTGAGTGTGAATTATCTGGAATTTCAGCTGCAATTCACTTCTTGGACAGCTTTGTGACTTAGTTCCTCGGGGTTGTGTTGTTTTGTTCATCATATGCTGAAATAATTCTCTCCTGGCACTTAATATGCTGTGACATTTGAGGAGAAAACAGTCTTATTTATACTGAGGAACAACTGGGAATATTCTACTCGGAATAACTTGCTTTGCAGCCTATCCTTTTGCTTATCCTTTAATTAGGAGGGTAATTGTCACTGTCTCCCTGTTTTTTTCAGTCTTGTTTTAATTTAGAAGAAACTGGGGTTTGGGGGAGGGATGGGACACACACACCTGTATCTCTAATATTTAGATAACATTTAGGCCTCCAAAATATGTTAATTATTGCCTGTACAAGTACACATCTTCATTTAAATAATGAACTTTTATGGTCTCTGTCTTCATCAAATGTCAAATTGTCCTGATGTCCCATATCCTGAATAGATATGCATTAAGGTCTTTGAGATCTCATATTTTTCAGCTGGAGCACATGTTAGGCAGACAGCTCCCTGTTGAGTAAACATCTAGGAGGCTCATGTTTAATTGTTCACTCCAGCTGTGATGAACAGCTCAGAGCAGGATTTCTGTTTCATCAAACTCCACTTAAAGGAAAATCAGAGCACTTGAGGCCGGGGGCTCCCAGTTACTGCTCCTCTGCTATCAAACTCTCTGTTTTTCCATCTCAATCTGATACTTTGTCATCTCCCCCGGTGCAAAGCACCAGGTGTTTTTCTTTGCGCAAACCTTTCCTTTGCTGCAGCTCACAAATGGCCACGAGGAGAGAAAGAGGAGTGACCTGCAAGAGAAAGGGATGGAAGATGTCATAGTGAGAGACGCAGGTTGTCCTGGATTCAGCTGAGATAGAGTTAATTTTCTTCTCAGTACCTGGTACAATGCTGTGTTTTGGATTTAGTTTGGGAATAATATTGGTAGCACAAGGATGGTTTGGTTCCTACTGAGTAGTGCTTATTCCAAGGCCTTTTCATTTTCCCGTGCTCTGCCAGTGAGGAGGTGGAAGGAACCCAGACAGAACCTGGCCCAGGACAGCTGATCCAGACTGGCCAAAGGGATATTCCATATCACAGAATGTCATGTCCAGTGTATAAAACTGGGAGGAGTTGACCATGAAGGGTCATTTACTGCTCAGGGACTGGCTGGGCATCAATAAGCAGAGCCCATAAGGAGTATTACTTTGTGCCAATAAGATTTTAAATTTGTATGCATGTTTTCCAGGCAATACTGGAATGGATGTGTCAAAAATGATCAAATTATTCTAAATTACCTGTTTGTTCAAGTGCAGCAGTAGACAGGTACTTTGTATTCCATGAGAGAATTTATATTCCACCAAAAATCAGAACATTGCAAAAGTATGTGTAATTGTATCTACACAATATAAATTGTAAAATTTGACGGTTTTTTATAACCAAAATTCATTATTTGTTATTCTTATTATCTATTGGTACTATAGATACATCTGTTGGATGCAAAGATTTACATATCTTAAGAATAAGCAGATTTTTTTCATATAATTTTGAAGTAGCTTGCTTCAGGTAGATAAGAAGTTGTGTTGTCATCCTGCCATCTTCATCTTAATTCAGGCTGATTTGTCTTGCTTCCTTTCCACTTGGGTGGGAATATTTTAAGTAGACTATTTATACATCCTGTCTATCTAGATAGGATAAGGCTGAATATCTGTCTGTATCTCCTATTGCACTTGTGATCATAGGTGCACTTAATAGCTCTGAAAATCAGGCCTAAGGAATTCATTAGAATGCCAGTTCCCTTGAAGTAGTCTCTGGGAAAGATGGTTTAGAGAAGGGCTTG
This sequence comes from Corapipo altera, assembly GCF_003945725.1. Lineage (NCBI taxonomy): Eukaryota > Metazoa > Chordata > Aves > Passeriformes > Pipridae > Corapipo > Corapipo altera. The sequence continues at coordinate 1,781,571 of NW_020884891.1, read as the reverse complement.
AAAATATGACATTTAAAACTAGTCTCCCACTGAGCCATATTAGCATTAGCTTTGAACACAATTGTGGTTTATTATATGTGTATCTGACAGTTCTCTGAGAGACAGGAGCTTGCCTGTGAAGCTGGACTTTGACATGCACTGGGTACTCCCCTGCATTTTTATATCTTCTCCCTACTCTTCCTGTGCACACACTCCAAGTAGGAATTCAGCATTTATCATCTGCAATAAAAGTAATGCCTTACGTTGCCTCAGCTCTTGACCAGAATAATCTTTTCTAGCACCCTGGTGTACAGGGAGACTGAGACGTAAAGAGAGAATTTGTGAGAAATCTGGAGCACAGCATTAAAATAACACTTGCAATGTGCAAATCCGTGCTTAAATAAAAAGCACTTTCATTCAGGAAATCAATAGTTCCCTTTCACTGTGTGCTGTTGGTGAGATGGTGGCTGATGTTGATCCTCTGCACCTTCTGCAAAGACCAGAGGAAGTTCAGTTGCTGGAGAACCTTTGTGTCCAGCGACCTGTGTGCACCTTGGGGTGTGTAGGAGGGCTGGATCCAGCAGTGACAGTGGGAAAGAAACGACAGCTGAGCTTTTGGGAAGTCTCTATAAATCTGATCTGGTCTCATGGACTAAGTAGCTGCATCTAAGTATCTTGTCAGTGGGACTGAGAGCATCCTTTGGAAAGGATGCTCTTGATTCTCCCTACTCAAGTTGCAAAGCAGTCCGAGTACATCAGCTGTGGGGGTTTGGATGCAACTAAAACAAGGGATATGATGCAGGAATTGACATTCTGACTACAAAAGGATATTAGTCCAGGGGAGAGATTTTATTAGTCATTACTCAAAGTTCAAAACCTCATTATGAACATACCTATAGCATTTTGATTTCTCTGTGGGACAATGCCCTCAGGACTATTATGTCCTATATATCTGTTGGGCTGCCCTACCTGCTGATGTAGATGTGGTTGCAAAAAGAAGTATTTTTTTCCTGTTTTCTTTCTCTTAATTATTCTTATCAGGTGATAATGTTAGTGTCTTTTGTGGTCATATTGAATTAAAACTGTAATCCTGACAGCATCTCTTTTAGCATCATCACTGAGATCTGTTGTGATTGAGCTGTTCGGGCACTGCTCCCACAGCTGTCTCATCTCAGGTGGCACTGTGGTCATCAGTGTGGACCTTCTCATTCTTCAACTCCCTGAGAGGAGGCTGTAGCCAGGTGGGGGTCAGTCTCTTTTCCCAGGGAAGAAGTGACAGTTCCATCCCTGGAACTGTTCAAAAAATGTGCATGTGGCACAGGGGACATGGCTTAGTGCTAAACATGGTGGTGCTGGGTCTTTTTCAACCTTGATGATTCTATGATTGATAAAATGATTTATTATTTTGGTTTCCTCTGGAATATGATAATCTTTAATATAAAGGTATATTGTCTTAATGTGATTTACCACACATGTAATTAGTGTTGTGGTTTAACTCCAGACAGCAACCAAACCCCACGCAGATCCTCTCCTTGACTTTGTCTAGGTCCTGTCCAGTGATACTGAAAACATCCTTGTGTTATCAACACTATTCCCAGCACAAATCCAAAACACAGCCCCATATCAGCTACTGGGAAGAAAAACTCCAACCAAAACCAGCACAGTTAATGACAACAAAAATAATTTATGGCTGGTATAAAAGAAAGGTGGTGTGGTGGGAATGACAGAGTTTCTAGAAATGCTAATCAGCTGCATTGTCTTAAAACAATCTAAAATCTTGATTGCTGATTGACTAATCAGTTAAAATTAGGAAAGAAAAAAAAAAATTTTTTACTGAAAAAAATCTTCTATCTTTTCAGTTTCTCATTTCCCACAGACTGAAAACTTGTTAAACTCTCTGTATGCTTAAATAGACTCATCAGATAGATAAATTGCTTAGATGTGTTAATCTGAATCCCAGGTCATTTGCTCTATTTGATCTGTTAAAAGTGATATCATGGATCTAATTTTGTACTGCAGTTGTTTTTACCTCTCCTAAGATACTTCCATTCGGCCAAGATTAACAAGAAATGATATCTGGTTTTATTTCCCTCTGTTATGTTCTTTATTTTCTTAATATGATTATGCATTTCTCTCTTCTCCCACGGCCTTAACCTGTGTCATCAATTAAAATCAGATACAGAATTTAAAACAGTGGAAAGAAACAGAAGAAACAATTGAATATAAAGCACTTAGGGAAAGTGGAGTTTTCCATGTTACCAAAGGGAGAGGTAAAGCTTAGAGCCCAGGCACTAAAGAATCTTTGCATTGTCAGATGTGTCTGTTTCTTTGCCCATAACCAGAGAAGAAGATCTGCAGAATGTTATAATGACTCAATAGAAGAGCATAAATTACTTACTGGTGGGAAGAACTGGATTTTATTTTGATGAATTATTTCATTCTGTGTGTACAAATTTTCTTTTGGTTAAGCACAGTAAAAAAAGCTGATTTTATCAGTAGGAGACTGAAACTTTGGTGGCAGAGATAAATATTAATAAATAGAAAATTATTTCTAGATGCTACCTAATCTCAGAACCCTGATGTTTAGCCCTGTCATTTAGGGAGGATCACGAAATTTAAAATGCAGAAGTAGATGATGCTTTTGAAAGGTTTTTTTGTAGTTAGGGTCTTGACAAAGTTGTACTAGTTCTTGACTTGTTCTGTACCAAGTATTTTGCCAGTTTAAGACAATTCTTAATAACAACCTTTAGCTATAGTGGCTGTTGTGTGCCATGTTGACTGTTTCAATAAGGGACAGGGGCATTACTAATTGTGTTGATTTATTAGAAGATGTAAGAAATGCTCTCCTTAATGAAATGCTCTCCTTAGTGTTCAGACTGGTTATCTGCACTGTGGAGTTTCTTTCAGTTGTTAGCAAGAGGACAGACTTAGTTCCCCTTTTCTACATTCACTTGTGAGGTGTTTTAGAGTTAAATTTGATACTGATAGAACCTGATTTGTAGTAAGACATGCAAGCTATTTTATTAATCTCTTACTATTTAGTACCTTTGAATGACAAACTAAACAGACCACAGAACAGAAGAACCTGTTACTCAAAGCTGATAAGAGTTGTAAAATTGTGATACAATATGTTATGTTTCATTGAAATACAAATATTTAAAAATTTGGTTTTGGATTAGGATCAGTGATTTAATGGCAAATTTGTCATTTCTAGCTGTAGAGCCCAGAACCCCATGTGAGAACCCAGAGACTGATGTGTCTATACTGAATAGTTGTTAACAGGTATCTGATTTTGCATGGTAAGAGTTTAGGTTTTTCTCCTCTCTCTTTCCTTGCATTGAAAGAGGAATGTTTTCCCCGTGCTGGTTGAATTTTCTAATATGCAAAGAAGGAGGCAACCTCTTACAGAACCTGATGGTCTATGACCTGTTTGAAAGCTTTTAAACTCTGAGAGGGTTTGAACAGTACAGGAACTAAGTATGAGATAGGATTAACAACCATTGAGAAGCAAAGAAATCTGATTGATGAATTCAAAAGGTGGTCAGTTACTGTCAAACAGAATGAGAATTAGTCCAAAGAATGAGCTTCTTAAGATATGGGGGAATTAGTGAAAAGCAATAGACCTTCAGGTACCTTTCTGCTCATATCAGCTTTAAACCCCAGTTAATTTAGCATTCTTTTCTGATCCTGACAGCTCCACCAGAGGCATGTTTCACCACTGGCAAACTTCAGAGGTGTTCAAACAGCATTGTGACGAAGGCTATAGACACACATAATTAAAAGGATGGGACTTGTAGCCAACCTATCCTCTCCTTACTCAACAGATTCTGACTCAGCAAACCTGCCCTGTGGCCAGGCTGTCCCCAGGCCAGGTGAAGTAAAACAAACAGTGTTACATTTAATTTATCCTGGTTTCCCAAAAAGTCTTGGTGTCTGGTGCTCTCAGCACCAGCTGCTCTTTGACTACTCACTCTTGCTAGAGAAAGAAATAACCTGACCCAAGTTACTGTGACATCCTGAGGAACTCACAGCTCCTGCTGCACAGACATGTGGGGTGGGCTCCTCTTGTTCCTGGCCTGTGTTACTGACAGGAAGATGTGGGTTCGTCAGGGAATCACCTGGATTCCAGATATTTCTGATGTTTGTCATGTGTCATCAGGAGGAGATACCAACAGTGGAATCCACACTGATAAATAATTGCAAATGTGGTTCACCTGGGGATTTCTGCAGGTCTTTGGTACTCTGTAATAATCAAACTACTGCAAATAAATTGAAATTAATGACTTGTGGTCAGAGCTCTCAACTCAATGACTAATTTATTACAGCAGTGGCCTCGTGACAAGACAATAACTATTGCTTTCAGAAATATGCATTTTCCCTACATCTAGAATTATCCTGCTCCTAGCAGCCACCCCACCTCTGGGATTTTTGTTTTGAATGGCACTGTCTGCCCTGACTCGTTCAGGGATCTCCCATAAGCCAGTTTTGTGCGGCTGCATATGTCACAAATGGCAGGGAGGCTCGGAGAAGTTGGCATATCATTTTCTCTTCTGATACTAACTATCTCAGGGATCTTTGCCACAGTGACTTCAATTTCCTCTGCTTGACAGACCTTATCTTATCAACAGCTTAAAACATGTTTACAAACACAATACAATCAGAGTTCTGTGCTTTAGATGCCAAATTATGCTGTAAGCCATTGATCTTTATTACAGATTTGCAGGGTGTTTCTAAATACATTAGTAATTATGCATCTGGGTTGTCATAGCATCTACTCTTGGGCAATCTCCTTTTATGTTGTATTTGATAGTTAGCTATAGATTTGATTCAAAATAAATTTTAAAAATCACGGTGCTGGCATACAAACCAGCTCAGATTACTTTAACTTTTCAACCTAAACCTGAGGTAGGAGGATTGCTGCTGTAACAAAGATTATTTAATCACGTACAGAAAGCACCACTAGCATTCATTTATCTTTTCAAGGTAAGCATAAAGCTCTGGGTTTCTAGTAAATGGTCATCTCTCTGCTTCCAGGAGCACAGTGTCAACAAACATCTGTCTAGTAGTGTAAAAGCAGTGATAATTTTGTTGTTTATTGCCTTTCCTTCCTCAGAAAAACAGAAGAAATTCATATATGCTACTCCAAAATATTAGTAAGTAATAGGTTATTCCTATGCATGTGATTAATCATATCAAATAACAAGGTTAGATATTAAAAAACAAAAACAAACAAACAAACAAAAAACCAAACAAACAAAAAACCAAACAAACAAAAAAAACCAAATTCAGTTACAAACATCCCTTTACATGTGAATCTATTTTGTGATATCTTGAGAGCAGTGAGGAAGAACAGTTTCTGTTGAGATGCACAAGACATGGAGCTTCAGAAGGTTTGTTTGATGTGAGTGTAAGGAGGGAGCAAGGACAAGACACGCAGGAGTTACTACTTCATGAGAGAGGCAAAGACCTGTAGGTCTGAACACTCTTATACAGCCCAGACTGGAAATTTTACAGGTGTGATCACCAGCAGGGTCAGGAATTGCCAGCTGTAGTGTCCAATACCTTCTGCACAAAGTGTTTTGTTTGCAGGAATATTCCCTATCAATATGCAGAAATAAGTGAGGCTTATCCCCTCTCAATGTGCAGGTGAACTGTGTTTCTAACATTTTGCCCAAAGTTCCTGTCTGAGCATATTTGTTTGCTTAAAGCAGAACTCCTTTTGAAATCAAAATGTGCAAGCGAAAGATAACTGGGATGAGAACCTTGTATTTTTTCTTTATATGCTCCCTATTATGATAAATCTTGTAAAACAATTGAGACTTGTATTGAAAAGGAATTGTGCATTCTCTTTTTCAACTGGTTTCAATAGTAAAGCTGCATATCTACCTGCCCTGTATAAAAATCCTACATTAGCTCCAGTACTCCTGTGTATGTTTAAATATAAGTTCAGTATTTCATTCAAGAAGATGTAAAAAGAAATTGTTTCTCAATTCAATTTGAAAACTGAGTTTAAATGCTTTTATATTTTGCTTTCATCCACATAGTAAATTTGTTATCAGAAAATTTTATATACAGCACCTTTTGTTTCTCTGAAGACAGGAAGCCATTAAATTTTTAACAGTTTAGAAACTAAATTCACCTACAGAGAAGTACTGAATTGTTTTACAGAAAGGTACAAACCCTGTTAAAATGAGAGAGAATTCAAAAAGGTTGTATTACTGAAAATTTAAAACTTTAATGCGTAGGTTTACTTCTTTTATTAAAGCAGAAAAATTTTCTATTTTGTGTCTGGAAAATAAATTAATGGATTTTCTGCGTAAGGACTTTGCCAAAGTTTCCCAACACAAACGTGCTCTAAAAGTTAGGACTTTATAGCAGAAGAGTATTGCAGTTTATTTTAAGGGAATCTAATGTTTATTCAGCAGTTTGAGTTCAATAAGGAATTATTTTCATTTTTGCATTATCAAGGTAATTTTTTCTTGTAAACTGTGCCGAGGAGGTTCTATCGGGGAAGCAGCACTTTCTGGACATTACAGATCTAAAAGTAATGGGTTTTTTTTTTCCTGAAATTTGTGTAAGTATTGATAAATAAAGTAACATTAAAAGATATCATTCATAAACCTCTTTTTCCATCTTCTCTCCTCTTTAGGCCATTTTTTCTTGGTGATAACAAATGTTGCTGAAACTTTTCATTGGCCTTGTTTGTGTTTCAAACTGCTCCTTAGCCACATACTGGTGTTCTTCTTGTTCTGCTTAAAAAATTCCCGAATTTTTATGAAGATTTCCAGAGGTTTTATGACTCTTCATCCTGTCATTCTGCAGCTTCAGTGAAGGAAAAAAAAAAGGGAGTGAGAAATCATGTAAACTAGTGTCTTCCAAAGACCAGTTTCTGCCTTGGTTATACATAATTTTAAAGGAAGACCTGAGGGTTCAGACACAGGGAAAAATTTCCAAGTCAGATAGTTTGGAACATTTCACATTTTCTCATCTCCATTCCAAAGTGGAGAAAATCCCTATGTAGTACTTCCCTGTGGGTTTGTCTCTTGCTTCCTTTTTCCATTATTGATAATAATTTTTCAGGATCTGACATTTGTGTTCACATCAGGGTTTACATTTACTCTTAACTGAAACAGTGTCTCCTGTGTTTTGAGACCTTAACGGGTTGGAAATCTTGGGGTTTAACTGTGTTTATTCATTCTGGCAAACTGAACTTCAAAGTGTACATATTACTGGCATGGAAATTTTCTGTCTTAATGGGCTTTTGAGCCCCATTCTTCAGTAGGATCATTCAGTAAGAACAAAAAATGGAAGTGAATCTAATTCATGTCTGATATACAATTATATATACATTCTAAAATGTAAAATGCAGAAACTGTTCCCCCAAGAAACCTATGTAAGTAATGTAAAACTCACTGAATTTAAGTTTGTTTTACCTTAAAAAAGAGGATGATTTTAAGCTTTTCTTTCCTCTCTTGGAAGCACAAACAGTTCACAGACACATTGTGTAGGAATCTTAAGAGGCCTAGGGCAATGTGGTGAAATCTTTGACAGCCAGTAGGATAATGAAGGAGCAAATAACACAGATGAATAAGTTTTTCTTTTATGACTTGTTTTTGTTTGTGGATTGCAGAAACATGGGAGACAAGTATGATGACCTTCCTACTTATGAAGTCTCAGTTTTGTAATTTTGTTTAGTTCTCTAGTTCTGTTTTTCCTTTTTTGTACACAACACACACAAATCAAAGCTCACCAGAGGCAATCTTGCATAAAGTGACAACTGTTTATTTAAATTATCTGAGCCTCATTCTATTTCCATCTTTCTCTGACAGACATATGTTCAATTGGTGCTTTAGAATTAGATGCACATATTGTTTGCCATCCTGCAGGAACCCAGGACTGGACAATACCAGTTGTTCAGACAGTTGTATTATATTTGAGATCTATTTAACAAGTGTTGTTCTTATTTTTTGTTTTAATCAATTCACATATGTTTGAGTAAACACTTTGATTATTTTGTGTTGGGAGATATGATTGATTGATCTTAATAGCACCAGGAAAGTGTCGAGAGCATACAAAGGCGCAGGTATGAAAAGGGTTAAATCTGGTCTGAGTTTGCTACAAGTGCAGCTTGCAGGGTATGTGAAGATAGAAAGATTTGTCTCCATTTGGAATTTTAGCTTGGATTTAATGGGAAAAGAGGTAGTATAAGTCTACCATCTTTTTTACTGTGTTGAAAAACACTTTCAGAACCTCGCCATCTAAGAGGATTCATTTTTCACACCAGTTTGGAAAATGTGTTATCTTTATTTTTCTTGAGGGATTGGAAAGTGAATATACTTGAAGTACCAAAGGGAATATACAATTATTTTTACCCATGGAAAAGAAGCACAGGAAGCCTTTCCACCAACAGTCAGAGCAGGCACAGGGCAAAAGGACTGACCCTGAGAGGAGAAAGTGCTCAAGTTTTCAGTGTAGCTTAATTAATCCTTGTTCCCCAGTCACTGCTCTATTTTACCCTGTTTCCAATATATCTGTTAGTGGTTTACTATATCTGTAATTCTGTTGCAAGTACTGTCAGAAATATTCTAAGAGAATCTCATGTTCATGTAGGCAGTCTTGCCATGGGTTTCCCAAGGATGGCAGCTGATGGTTTGGACATCCTTTAAGCCTGTAAAGGATCCCTGTTGTCCTAATCCTACTCGTGAACCAGATTTCAAAAATAGTCTTGAAAGTTTTAATGTACTGAGTCCAAATCAGTATTATTTTTTAATGAATATTTGCCTTTTCATTGTGTGCTGTTAGAGCATTCTGATGATCAGTTCAGCTTGAGAGCAAAGGGCATACCAAGCTGACCTCAAATCTTTCACTCAGAATTTAAATAATTTCTTAATTTATACTTTGATTTTTATTAAAACATTTGTGGAATAAACATAACTTGGTAAACCTATAAATACTGGAGTTATTTGCAGATGCATTCTGGCTGTTGAGATTTGTCAGATATAGATAGAAGTATTACTGAAGTATTTATGGTACTCCAAATGTATCATTAGTTATTGGACCTTGCTGGGCATGAACAGCGTTTGCAAATTTAGACTTAACAGCATCAGAGAAATAACAAAAATCTTGTTCATGAGGAAATAAACATTTTCAGAAATTAGCCATAGTAGGGAATGTGATAAAGTTCCTCAAAAGTGATTTATTTAAATTTAATGAATTTAAGTTTAAAATTAGCTTTTGAAAAATCTTTTCCTATGTGGAAATACTACTTTTTTAAAGTTCCTGAGAAGAAACTTCAATCCTCGTTTGAGTGATGGTCTCTCTTTGGTTAGTGTGGCTCATCAGGAGGGTGAAAAACTTCTTTAAGGAACTACAATGACATGGAGAAGCTCTAAGGAAAAGGCTGGAGACTCTGTTATTTCCAGTGCCTAATCAACTGTCTGCAAAATTCATGTGAATAATCTGATTCATAGCATGAACATACATATGAGATTCTTTATATATGTTTGCCTTGCATCATGAAATACTCCAAATGATTGTACTAATTGCTCATCAGCAGCAATCCAGAGCAGCCATTAATTGCTCACAGCACTTCCTTCCTTGTTCTCGACTCATAAAAAACATTGTTCCCGAGCAATTAGCTTTAATTTTTGTTTGTTCTTCCCTACTCATGGACTAAAATCTTCCTCATTGCTGTCTAGAGATAGTCCATGAACCTATGGAAAGCAAAGGCTGGGGGGAGTGGAATAAGGAGTTCTGGGAAGTTTGCCCAGGAACATCAGTGCTCAGCAGTTTCTCATTTAGCTTTATAGTTTCCAATAGAAAAGATCTTTCCTGAGCAGTAAAATGAATTCTGTGCATACCTGTCATTTTCCCTGCTTTTCTTTATATTCTATTGTCTTGAATATTTATTGATTCCTATGTTACCAGTTTGAGACTCTTTCACGCCTATTATCTATACCCTCTACAATTTGATTTCCAAAAATCAATATACTGTAACTAAATAGATGTTTCTACTTTCTGCTTACAAAACAAAAGCAGAAGCCCAGCAAGGTTACAATCTGAAATGAGAAGAATACAGAAAAAATTTCAAGTGCATCCTAGGGTGCATATTTTCTTACAACTTATTTTGAGGTTAAGGTAGTGAGTTAGCTCTATAATAAATACAAGACTGTACAGTTGTTAGAATCCCCTTTTTGATCATGTAGTTTATCTTTCAAAGTTAAAATACTATGTACAACTATATTAAGTTGGGGTTTTTTTCCCGAAGATTAATTTTTAAGGAAAAAATTGGAATACCAACATAGTTGAAACACTTCTGCAATGAACTCTTTTGCTGTTTTACTTGGTATTTTTAGCACTGCATGCTTGCATGCTATGAAATACAACAAAATCATTCATTTGGAATGACTTTTCTCTAAATTTTCCACATTTACTCCTATGTAGAGCCTGAGGGAGTTACTCTGGTTTCAGTTCTTTCGTACTTTTAACCTTGAATGATGGAAGGGAAGAGTAAACTTCCCAAATCTGTGGATGACAATGACCTGGAAGGGCCTGCAAATAATTTGGAGGACAAGGTTACAATTTAAATTAACCTTCATAAATTGGAGAAATGATACAAATCACACAGATAACACTCAGTAAATAGAAGTGTGAAGTTCCACATTGGGCAAGGAGAAATGAGAAGCATAAATACAAGATGAGGAGTATTGAGGAGGCAACACTAAGTGTAGGGATGGGTGTAGGAGCCACTGAGTCCTGAACTGAGCAGGTCAGGAATGGATACTGTGCTCAACTGTACCTTTAAAATACAAGTCCAGAGACCTGTAAATAGAGGTTTGTATAACTGGGTGTGTTTAGTGTAGAAAACACAAGACAAAAGTAGGTTGATCAATCTTAAAATGAGTATTTTGATAAAGAGGGAAAATCAAACATGTTTCATGATGTTCAAGACTAGGATTAATTTCTATTTCAGAACTTTTAGAACAAGGGTTACAGAAATCATAGGTCATGAGTGTCAATATTGCCCCAGAGGTTATACGTGTCAGAATAAGTTTCTTAGGGAAGTTGTGGGTTTGCCACCAGTGTGTTTTTAAGAACAGATAAGGTGTACTAGCACCCAGACAGACAAATTACCTTTTGCATTCCTTTCTCAACCTGTATCTCTAATCATAGATTTTATGATCTTTTTATTTTTGTCTAAAAACAAGTTCAGAATGTGAAAAATACTGTGTAGCCCTTTGTTCTCATACACTGGTTTAGTCTTCAGCATTTGTATTGGAATGCTTAACAATTTTATCGATAATTTGATGCATCTTTTCTTGTTTATGAAAATTTTGTGTGTTCAATTTAAAAACCCTACACTCCAAATGAATTTCAACTCAGCAGAGAATAAAGCCTCAGAATTGCCCTGCCCGAATCTCCTTATATTATTTGTTCTATTTAATTAATTGCCGATAATGAAAGTAAATTATACTAAAGAAATTGCCACTCAGTTGTGACAGGTGCAAGTTGTACTCATTAGTCAGACTTCTGCAGAGGAAAATAAACAAATCTAATCAAAAGAAAATGATTTTTCATGTTTACTACAAAATCATAAGGCTCTTAATTATAAATTGAACTGATTCTCTAATTCTGATACTGGCAACGGTAAATTGGGATCAGTTAAACTTTCAAGGGATGAGGGCAGAGGAAAAAAAAAGAAACTTTTATGGGTGCTGTTGTGGTTCCCAGAACAAAGTTTTAGAGGACAGTATTTAACAGGAGTGATCTTTAATTCTGATTTTTGCTACTGGCTCAAACAGCAAATATAAAAAATAACCAAAAATAAACAGATTTTCATTCTTTAAGTCAAGGGGCAAATTCTTTTCTCCTGCTGAAAGTAAGGAGTTATGAGACTACACAGAGATTTGTAACTCCATGATACTGATTTCAACTTTTAAACACAGAGTTTTCAGATATTATGGTTGCATGTAGGAATCTTTAAGCACAATTTTGGCCTAAAACTGTTCTGTATGTTAAGTTTTTTTGTTGGGGTCTGTTTTGTTTTAAGAAATAGCCTCATGAATGTGACTTTTTGAAGGTCTTAAAGGTTGCAAAAATGATTACTTAAAAGAGAGAGAAAATACTTTTTCCCGTGGAATTATTTATCAATACGATACCACATGAAATGTGGAAATGGCAATTAGAAAGGTCATTTTAATTAAATTTAGCTCTATCTTCACACTCGCATCTATTTAATTCCCCAGTGAGGCAGATTAAATATAGAGCAGTCCAGGCCAGGATTTTATACACAGGCTGTGAAGATAAGAATCATTAATGTACTGCTGTCTAGAGCTTTATTGATACAAGGGTAAATTTCAGGTTTGAGTAATGGGGTTTATTTCTGATTTTGCCATTGCTTTGTTTTTAATCTGTATCTTAAGAGCTCCTCCCAGGAGATAACTTGGGGTTTTACCTTAGATATGCACATATTTATTTACATACCCAAAGCCATTGGTTCCATATAACTTAATTTACACTCCTTCTCTGTCTTATTGCCTTTCCTAAAGAATCTTTGATTTGCTGGATGTGCTCTTGTTTTAAAAGCAAAGTGTTTCAGAATTTCAGCTACTAAGGTGAAGCTGAATGCAACCTGGACATCTCCTTTTAACAAAACTCATAGTACTAATCTCATAAATCATGAAAAAACAAAGTACTTAATCATCTCTAATACTGATATATTTCTGAGATACTGTTGGGATGCTATGCATTTTATTTGAGCACATATCTTTTATAAGTTTTTATATATTACAGATGTTTCCACCTGAATTAAAGGCAGTTAAAACTAGTTGGAATATTGTTATTATTAATAATAATAATAATTTAGTACTAGTAGTAGTTTAAGGATTTTTGTGTGTGTGTTAGAAGTCTAATAGCACCCAGTAGACTTTCTTTTATATCCCTGCCACTCTCACTCTTTTTGAGTGAAGTTTCTGAACACAGTGCAGACAAGTGACTGTATTGTTGAGCAGGGCACCTTTGGATTACTTAATTCCCATTCTTTATGACCTTCTCAGGCTCACTTGGAGAAAGAGAACAATTCTGCACTGATAATGCCCTGCCTTCAGCAATGTGTTCCCAGACTATTTCCCACCCCTCAAACTCAGTGGCAATGGGGTTTCTTTTACTTTTCCTGAGCAAGTTTAGTTCCGAGTGTGGCCGTGTGGAGTGTTAATGAGAGCACACAGATAATTCCAGGGGCTCTGCAGCCCATCCAGGAACCCCAGCAGTTACTCAGGGACACACAAGTCAACACGGTGCCATGCAAAGCTTAACTTTCAAATTTTAACAAATAGAATTGCACTTTAGGAAAAGAAAACAGCTTGTGCTTAGCTCAAGCAGCCAATCTCTTATGATATTTTTCCAATCTTCTTCTTATCTTCTGACTCATACAGATATTTTAATTTAGCTGTGTTCTGTTAAGCTTTTCTGTCAAATTATTCTTGAAGTTTCTTTATAAAACACACTGTTTAATTTTTGAACCTTTTCACTGGTTTTTCACTTTTGCAGATTATTCCATAATGCTGATCATTTCAAACATAAAACCTTGTAATAGTGAATCAAATCCTGAATGGGATCAAAATCAGCAAGTGGAGGATCAGGAGGAAGGACTGGTGGGGTTTAGTTCTCATTAAAGTAGGACACTAACATAGGATAGACTGATGATAAAGAATAATATATGGAAGTAGAAAAGACTGGTTCTAGGCCCAAGACCAAACTGAGATGGCAGGAAGCAAGAATATATACCAGAATCAACTAAGCTAAAGATAGGGATGGAAATGAAATAATTAGACAATTTCTGTTAATCTGTACTCCCCTTGCTTCTCTTTGTTAATTAAGTCAAACCTTTCAAGTGCTATATAATTGCTTTTTCCGCCATATATCATCCATCCAGTGTTTCACAGTGGTTTATGTCATAAGGACAAGCTCATCATAAAAGTAAGGCAGGAGATCATCCAGAAGTTGTCTCAAACATAGTAGAACTCAGTATTTTATTTCATGCCCAAAGAGATCAGTTATATTTCTCAGAGTCAGCAATTTATAAATAAATAAATATAAATTATATCTCCCCCCATTATAAGTTTCTGTATTTGATCTCTACAGTGCATCCAATCCTCCTTTGATGTTACAGCAAACCTGCAATTTTAGAAAATTATTCTTAGGTTTTAATCACTATTTTATTTCTATGATTTTATTCTAGTTATATTCTAGTTTATGAATATACTATACTAACAATTAGTGGTTTAAGCAATCACATAAAAAATTTATATGCAGTCTTACAAATATTTGGCTGATGTTACTAAGAGGTGGGGAAAATAATTGTATTTTGTAATATTTATAAATTCACACAATTTCGACTACTTAGGAGTGTACTGTGAGTCAACTCAAAGCACTTGGGGCTCTGTAGTTATTCTTATTGAAATAACAGAAGATCAAAGACTACTGGAGCAAAACTATTTACTTTTGTAAACAAATCTCAGTTTGAAAATTTCTACAGGCTTGAAACCTAAACTGGTAAAAGTTTTAAACATGAGAAGAAAGTTTAAAGAAATATTTCTCTTGGTAGTCTTTTGTTTTCTGTAAAAAGATTGTGATTTGATAATACAGCAAAAATGAAATTATTTATATAAGAGAACTGTAGGTGCACCTGCCTGGCTTTGGAAAACACAGTATTTCAAGGTATTGTAACACTTAAACACACTTAAACTTACCCAACCATAATTAATAAAACTTTAAAAATATGGGCTATTGAATGAACATATCACTGTTTGGCATGCATTGGCTTGTATATTGAATGATATGCTCTGTAAATTAACTTATCCTTTACATTAATTGGTACTAATTGCTGCAGATCTGTTTAATATTAATGTGTTAATCTGTAGATCAGTGACTGGAATTGCACATTAAATTCAGAATGTCAGTCTCACATTCAATTCAGAGAGTCACTGATAATGTAATCTGTAGTTTATGTTATCATTAGAGTGAGAAAACATGCAAAAACTGGATATTATATGAGGCTGATTATCCTCTCTGTGTGTGTGAGGGTAAGGGGGGGAATGTTCTTTGTTCTGCTTGAGTCAAAGAAGTGACAAAATTTATCAGAACTGGGCTGTTCCTTTCTGATTTCTGCCCCTTAGAGATTGGCCAATGTCATAAAGAGCTGTGAAGCATCTGAGAGATTATACCATTTCATTTTATGACCACAAATACAGATATTCAGTTTGGGCCTACTGCTGTTTTTTCATAAAAGAGAATATCTAGCACTTTTTTTTTTTTTTTTTTTTGGTTTTGAGTCATTTATTCTTTGTCTTCTAAAAATTATACAATGGCTCATTAGGAGTATAGCAAAGGCAAATACCTTTAAATATTTAATTTGAGTTCATATCAATGAATTCTTGAAAGAGGTTTACCATAAAAACATGCAAATTTGAAAAAACAGGGAGAAAAGTGTTATTTGACCTGTTCTAGTTTTGACATAGTTTAGACAAGGTGTGAATTTTGGGTTGGTGTTTTTGTCACTTCCTCAGGTATCTACAATTATTCATACTTTAAAATGCACACTTAGCAGGGTTTAATCTCTTGAGCTAGTTTACCTTGTATGAACTTAATATCTTTCTTGTTCATGTGCATTATATAGTTTTCCCTTTATTGAAATGTACCCTTATTGAAATTTAAACACATTCAGAAAACTTGGTTGATTCAGAAAGACATTAAATGATTATAAAATACACACATTCTATAAAGAGCTTTTAGATGGCCACAGATATTTATATTCCCTTCCCCTCCACCCTCTCTCCACCCTGAATTATTTGAGAGGAACAAACATTTGAAACTCAGTTTCTGGGGATATCTTGCCAGAGATAGTGCTTGTAATGCAACTGTAAATTATGGTATACAATGCTCAAGAAATACTAAAATAACAGCTTTTATAATTACATTGTATGCCCTGCATTCTAATATCTAATTTTTCTACTTTCATCCAAAACCTCATAAAATAAGCTGTAAAAGTTAACTGAGAGAGGCACTAAAATAACTGTGATAAATTTACATTTACAACACTGTTGCAAAGATGTTAAATCATGATGCTTAAACCCAGGGACAATCAATAAACATCTATGGAAAACCTGCATTTAAAATTTTAAAGTGCAATCTTTATGGACTGCTCAAAAAAAAAAAAAAAGGTGTTTCTAACATTTGAACTTGTCTCAGCTCTGAAGTTATATCTTAGTATAATATTAGAAAGCACTGGCCAGCCAGAGGTTGGAAAAAAATAGGATGATATGCAATTTAATACTTTTTTATTTATTTATTTATCAATGTCCAGGAGACTAAGGCATCTGAGTTGCCAAATAAATTAATATTTTAATGTTAAGTTTTTGTTTCCTTGATAAAGAATCTTTGAAACAGTGGAAATGTTGTTGCATCTTGAAAGCTTTCAGTATTTTTTGGACTGGACTTGGGTTATATTTCTTAACTGTTCATGTGCTGTGTTGTTCCTGAATGTCTGCCCAGGATTTATTTTACCTTGGTGCATTCTTGCCCTCTAAATTGTAAATATATATATACACACACAAAGAAAAATGCCAGCCTTGGCCTGTCCTATGTATTGCAGGTATCACTGTGCAATTTATTTAGATATTTAAGACATAGGAGTCTTTTTTTTCTCTGTCTTTCATGTTTTTCTCAAAATATCAAAAATTTCTTAACCTGAAAACAAACAAACAAACAAAAAGTCACAGTTCACAAATAACTTTTGTGACAGTGCCTTTCCTCTAAATGAAGACACAAAGAATGATGAGAGTTGCTCAGTGTTTTCTTTAGTGAGATTTGTGTGCTTGGTGATAGAAAATTACTCATAGTAAGTCATTGGTTTGAAGGCCTGGCCAGATTTTGAAAAGAATGTTTTCCTGCATAAGGGAAAACAACTGTAAAATTATAATTTACATTCCACTGAAAAGTTGAAATTGTCTTCTGGGCTAACACAGTCTAGAGAGAAATATTGTAAATCTCTTGAAAAAGAAAGGGGATTGAGGAAAGCAAATGCAAAACTCGGTGTTGTGTCAGTAAAAAAACTGAATCCTCTGAAATGGGGCATCTAATCTTCTGATTTAATCTTTAAAATAACTTCACTTGCTGTAAAGCTGTTTTATGGGTCAGACACAGTTTTCGGTGGAAGCGTCTAAAAGCGATACATTAAAAATAAAAAGAGAGATCTTATTTGGGCAATTTTTCTTGAAAGCAAAATCAATAAAGAGAATTGTCAACAATGGCTGGCGATTCATAAGTCTTTCTTTTCTTTTATATTGGAAAACATCCCGCTGATCACGCACATCTGTGATGTCAGTGTGGACTTGATTTAGGGAGAACACAGAATTGCTTTGGTCAGAAGAAGAACACGATGGTTTTGTAAAGAGCTGCTGGTTTTGTCTTCAAGGGTAATTCTAAATCAAGGTTTTGCAGAGGTCTGCTTTAGCATTTGAAGTCAAATTTTTTTAGGACTTACAACCCAAGGCTGAAAGTTTGCAACTTGTTGTTTGGCTTGCACTAAGTTGGCTGTTAGAGAAGGTTAAACGTGCCTTGGCTGACACATCCTGCTTTCTTAAAGGGTATTAAAAGTCTAAACATGGTGCTCTAACAGCCAGGTAAGCACAGATGTGTGGCTGCAATGCATCAGGTGCCACACAGAGCCTTATGTCAGATTAGGGCACCTTTTCTGATTCAACTATGCTTAGGCTAAATCAGTAATGTATTAGATACATCTGATGGAGAAATGTAATTTCAAAAATTACTGCTATTGCTAGGAGATTTTTTTCTTCTCTCTCCTCCTAGGAACTCATATTTGATGAATTTTTATGGTCACAACATAGGTACTATACTTGTATGTCCACATACACTGTTGTTATATAATAGTGGTAATACACCTGAGCCTAAAGGCCCATTTAATTCTCCTGTTTCTGACTGTGGCCAAAAGTGGATGTTGAGGAACATGCAAGAATTTGTGGAGCAGAGGCTTCCTGAGGCAGAGGTAATTTTGGAGCACACAGTAACCTGGGTGGCTTTCCCTCCCGTTCCCAGGCTCCGGGATGGAGAGCAGAGAGATTAATGCTGGGTGTCCATCGTGTTCTGTGACAGACCCCCACAGCTGGGCTGTACATCATGTGCATTTGGGCTGCTCACAATTTGCCATCCACTGACATCTTTGCCAACACCTTATTCTTCTCTCTGAAGACATGATGAGCTATCACTCCTGCAAGTCATTTGTAATGCTACATGGATATAGGAATTACTAGAGAGGGTTAGAGGATGGCAAATGCCGATGTTCCTTCAGATCTTATCTTTAATCACCATACATTGCATTAAGTTATTCCTGATACTCTTTTTATACTGCAGGGAATTTCATTCATGGGTAACTGTCATTCTTTTTCAAATTATCTGTTTCCAATTTATCTGTTCTTTCCTTAGCATTACACATATATGGTGAAGGTACTTGAAAAAATAAACAATTCATTTTTTTCTTTCAAATCAATCCATAATGGGCTAAAGGGGAAATATGTATGGCCAGCTATAAATTAGGATTAATTACATATAAGCTAATCACAAATTCAGTGTTCTTTAGGCAGAACTATCATCCTTCACCAGGACCTGTCTGCTTAAAAAAACAGACACAAACTACACAGTCAAGAACCCTAATGGTGATTATGAAATTGTTATTGGTTGTTGACAAGCAAAATAGAAATAATCTACCAACATTTCAACAGAGGACTTCATAGGCTGTAGTCACGCATTCTGAAGCATTAATACGTTATTAAGCTGGCCCAGAAGACACCAGATGTTTCTATCAAAAAGAGAAAAGAGGATCACTGTATGAGCTAGAAAGGGGCAAAATACCTTTTTAGTTATAGGACTTTAGTTACAGGATTTTTTCAGCAAATAAAGGCAGCAAGTAATTGCTAAAGGTCTGTAAAGTTTCTCATAAACAACACAGCCAATCCTCTGATCTATGGTGCTTGCATGGAAAAGGAAAGTTAAATTAGCTAGACTAAATTTTCTTCCACTGTCATTTAAAAGCAATATTCTACGTTCTCTCCAGACAGCAGTAGGGCTGATGCATCTTCCCTCAGTGAGAAAACACCTATTTTTTTCTGCTCAGTTCTGAAAGTTTGTTGACCTTGTTTCTTATCTGCTATGGCAGAAGCTGCTGATCAGGACTGCTGCTGATTTCCCAAACTATGTGTGTTATCTCCTTTGATCTTTGTGTATAAAGCCAGTCAGATAATTGATCTCTTTGGCTTGATAAGCTGAAGAAGACTAACAATGAAACACAAACCAGAAAAAAATATTTTGCAGTAACATGAAGCATTTATTTGAAACACAACAGTTTGTGTTTACTTTCCAAGATCTTAGTTTTTTAAACCAATTTAAATATAAGTTGCTTCTTAAGGTCAGAGAACGAAAAATATCTATATACAGAATAACTGTTTTATCAAAAAATGCTTTCATTTTGCAGAGATGATAATTTCTAAAGCTGTGCATTTAGTTAACTTGCTATTTCAACATTGTACCACTCTCTTCTTTTTCAAATGTTGGAGGCCAGATTTTTAGGATTAAAACTTTTCTGTGGGGCACAGATTTTTAGTGTTAAAACTTGTGTCCCTTCCCAGATTTTTAATATTAAAACTTGTGCCTCTTCATAGGATTTACAATTAGTGGCTGGGAGTGTCCAAGAGAGTGAGATGTGAATTTGATTTTGGGTGTTACCTCTGTCTGAATAGGGCTGAACCCAGTGGGAAGCCAGTGGGAAGTAAAGGGATTTTCATCATCCATGTTAATGGGGTCAGGAATTCATCATGTGCACTTAGCACTGGGAGATCTAAAAGTGGAGTCCTTGAGGACAAACCTCATGGCTACACCTGAAGCAGATGTCTAATTTTCTCCTTATTATGTTGTTTTCATGCTATTAACTGATCCACTCCAAGAAGTCAGAAAAAAACTTGGCCTCATGCCCTGAATTCTTGTCAGAGGACTTTGAAGCTTTTGTGTTTTATCTGGCAAACCTAAATCTTTATTGATTTTCTTATTTAATCACATTTCCCACAGAAAGCATGGGGAATAAGCCACTAGACTAAGGCTTAAGAAATTTCGGCTTAAGCCTTTTTTCACCAGTTTTTCTCTAAGTCATTTAGTTTTTAGTACCTCAGTTACTCCAGTGGAATAGATAACATTTCACACTTTTACAGGATGTTTGCAAGGGTAATTTCATTAAAGATTTAAAAAATGATACTGCAGTAAAAGGCCATCTGACTATTTCCTACCATTCAAAAGTGGTGGGAAAAAGAACATTTTTTTTTTTGCTATACTGATACCAGAGTCCCTTGTTAACTTACCTGAAATAAAAGTCATCCAGCCAAAGACAGTGCAGACTCTGCTTGACAAAGTTCCTGCAAAGTAAATTTGGTATTTTGGGGTGTTTGGGCAAAGTCCTTGAAAATGGCGAGATTCACATCCTGATGAATACTGTGCCTTTGTAAACAAGAAATTAGAACAGCATAAATGGTCAGCAACACTTTTCATAGGAGATGAGGTTTCATTGACTATTTCACTCTTTTTTTTTACTGTATGTTAAACTTGCATTATTTTCTCATTATTTTCTTTTGTACTTTTTAAGGTGTCCTTTTAACACTGGAATGAGGCAATGTAAAGTGGTTTTTATTTGCTTAAATCAGTTAGTTATGCTCCTGGTTTTGTGACAATTCTTGTGTTCCAGATGTATCTCATTCTTTGGACTAGAAAAGTGATTAAAAAAACCCCGAATCTAAACTAAACTAAACTAATGAAATGTGTCTTTAGACTTCCTTGGGGTGAATGTGCATCTTATTCCATTGTAGAGCCATAGACTTATATTTCTAACCAAGACCTTAGAGCAGAGGTAATTACCAGTTGCATCATAATTTATAAAAACCTGCTGGAATTTATAATGCTTTTAAGACCATTATAATTTTTTCTTGCCTTTATTTTTAATTAAGCCATGTTTATCCTCAGCTCCTGCCTAATGTTTTATTTTTGAAATTCTAACCATAACAAGCTACCAGACATGCCAGACACAAAATAAGTAAATAAAATAGAGAGGAAGAGATATATTTGCTGCCTCTGGTAAGAGGGATGTTATAAACTAAAATACCCCTGTTATAATTGCAGTCCTAAAGCCACGACAAATGCATGAACATTATGCAATCAACTTGGAATTAGCTAAAATATTAGAGACATTTAAAACATATATAACACAAAAAATAGGCAAAAAATGTTTCTGTTAACAGCAATAAATAGGTTTTTTGAACCCTAAATGGAAACCAAAACCAAGCAAATTTTCTGTACAGAATCAAATCATTGCCTCTGCAGGTTCTGGGAAAGTGGAGGTACGGCTTCTCTGGTCCTTTACTTTCCAGTTTCAACCTTGTCCATGGGTCCCAGGGAAATGATCTTTTCCCATCTCATCCTAGCTAAAGCATTTAGAGAGTCCTTAATCTGGGAATGTGCCTTAAGTGGCCTTGGAAAGGTCAATATTGGTCTTCACAGAGCATTAGTGAGGCTGTTAAACACTGAGATAAAGAGTCCTTGGGCTGTTCAGTGTTCAGGGACTGGAAATGAATGGAAAGGAATAATCATAGAATGGTTTGGGTTGGAAGGGACCTTAAAATCATGACATTCCAACCCCTGCCATGGGCAGGGACACCCTTCACTAGACCAGATTGCTCAGAACCTCATCCAGCCTGGCCTTGAATTAACACACACTCTCTTAGTCTCTTGACAGCAGCCCAGACTAGTTGATATTCCTGGGACATATTTAAGTGTATTCATAAGATGAACAGCTCTTGCTCATATTCCCTGTACGTCTGTTTTACACACAAAAAGCAGCACACAGCTTTCTTCCTAAATGAAATAGAAGAAAATTGTATTGTTAGCAGAAATTTAGGCTGTGAGGATACCACAAACTAAGCAAGTGATAGATGTAAGCATTTTGGCATAGAATAAATGAATAATAGATGATAAGGTAGTTCATTATGGAAACCACCTGTTTCTACCTTGCTTGATCTCAAGTATGGAATTTTAAGATAAATTCCTATCTCCCAAGACCACCTTTCCATAGAGATCAATGTTTTCCAATTACAAAGTGGTTGTTAACACCATATCTTACTGTAATTGAAGTATCTGGTGGTTGTTTCTCAATAAGAATCACTCAGAACTCAGAAAAAAAAATATTGAAAAGGATGTCACATCTTTACTTTCAAATTTTTGCTTCTTGAAACAATTAATCAATTATACTTCAGTGAGTGTAAATGCATGGCTTAAATACTAAAAGGAAATTCTACAGTAAACAGGTTTATTCCATCAAGAATTTATTTTTTTTTTTTTTATGTGTAGGTAAATAAAGGTTTATAATTTACATTTTATAAATGTTACCTTGTATTCCAATAGTATTTTATTTATTTTTCAAAAATATTATGTTATTTTTCTTGGAATATTTGTGTCCTTATTGATCATTTGATCAGCTCAGAAGCACATTAAAGATGAATGTTGGAAGGAAAAGGGATTCATATTGGATGGTTTGGCTGAGTAAATTTTAGGAAACTTTCAAACAGCATAAATAATGTATTGAGATTACCTTAAAATAGCATAAATATGAAATTTGCAAAGAGAGCCCGAGGCATTTATGGGGTGTTCCCAGCAGGTCCAGGCTGTTCTGCACTGGAAGTGTGGAATGGAGCTTTTCCTGTGCTGCCACAGGTGACTCCTGTGCTCCCTGCAGGTCTCTCTGTCTGATCTTCCTCCCTTGAGATTTTCTCAGCAGGCATTACAAAATTTCTCTGGTCACCATGAAAGTAAATGTAGCAAAGATTAATCAATATTTTATTTTAGAGAAATACTTCAGATATTATCAGTTCTCTAATCCATTGCCTCAGATTGCTAGTGGAAAAAATTCTCATTTTATTTACTAATCTCAGCAGCAATAGAGTTTGTTTAAATGTTTCATGCAATATGTAACCAATACAAACATTCATAGATGTGTATTTCCTATATTTCAGAACACATAAAAGTATGTTTTTTAGGAGGATAAAAATGTCCTATAGATTGAACTGCACAGAAATGTTGGAATACTATAATTGTCACTATCATGTTACCACTTTCTTCATTTATGATTTGAAACAACTGTTTAAATTGGAAGGAGCTGTGTGATGGAACTTTAAAGCATTCAGACCTGTTTTCCTTGGGCTCTGTTTTTGAGTCCAAGCATTATTACTGCTGCTCCTTCCACTTAGAAACTTCATTTTTATCAGAGTAAAATGGAAGCTGTGCTTGGATACACAGAGGTAAGTCACTCTGGCAAATGTTATCAGCTGTTACTGGCAATTAGCTTACAGAGGATTATTTTTTTTTTTTTTTTAAGTGCTTAACTAGCAAGGTGATACGCTGTGTGTTAATGAATTGGAAAATTTTAACCAATGTAGGTCATCTTTGAGCAAAATTATCATTCAGCAAAAGTTGCCTGTTAGGTCTCAACTTTAGGAAGCCAAGCCTGTCGACTTTAAACCGTGGTAAGATGCTGCCCTCTTCTGATGATTGTAAACGCGGGTTTTGCTCTACAGTGGCTGCTATGCCTCTGAGCAATCTTTGCTCTCTGTGACAGGCACTGTGGTAGTTGTCCTTACAAAAAAAGAAATTAGTTAGGTTAAATAAAGCCAAAATCCTGCTTCTCAACTCTTTTTCTCTCCTCTAAATGTAATATATAGGAATTAAATGATAAAGCTGCACTTAAAGCTGTGTAAGAACACTTATCTGTTTGCTTGCTAATGAATTTATTACCCTGATCTCGTGTGTCCTCTTGATAAACCTGTCCCTTGCAGAAGAGCACAAATCTGCAGACAACTGCCAAAAATTGAGCAGGTTTGTGCTATAAATTGTGGCTTCTCTGGGTACAGACACACCACTGGCATTCACAGAGAGTTCTAAGGATCTGGGCTCAGATTTTGTTCATTTAGAGAGAGAGCTGCTTTCATTTTCATAGGAGAAATAATGGCTTTGAGGCTTAAAACTGCCCTTTAGCAAGAGGAGTTCCTGAACAGAAATGTGCTTGTGCATTCAGTTCACCTCTCCTGTGATCAGATATGGAAAATCATGGCAATGAATACAAGGGAAGTGATGGAATAAATTAATTTGTTACTTTGTCCCTGCATTGCAAATTTGGGAATTTGAATCTGTTAGTTCTGCAGTTCAGGACCAGTTTTAATGAGGATTTCTGTGTACTATGATGTAATGGACATGGAAGTGTAGTGCATCATGAAAGTGCACTTTCGGGCACTTCAGTTGTTAGAAACAGCTTTTTTAGAACAAAATCTTTTCAGAACAAACTCCAAAATAAAAACCTGGCATTGGTGAAGACTTTTTCACTACCTACCTTCAGAGACATTTCACATTGCAAAGATTAGTTTGCTTTCCCAGGAGACAGATGATCTGGTTTTATTACATTTTTGCTATTGTTTATCAAGTTGCATTGTCTTCATCTTAACTGTGCATCTAACTGAGATAAAGAGAAATAAGTCATATAGAAAATGGTCAAATTGTTTGAATCCATCTTTGAATCTGACACCACCTTCCTTCTGCAGCACTTCCAACAGAAGGGTTGGTGATTCACAACCCAGTCAGAGTGGCTTTTGTAAACAGAGTCTTTCCACATATTCTGTGACATTTCTGTAATGAATCATCAGACATGAAAAATGTCCACTGTCGTGGGCTAACGCTGGGAGAAGTCACTCCAGGAGCAGATTGTCACTGTGATTGCCTTGAAGTGGAGCTGGTTAAAGATGACTCTGTGGTTCAGTGTACAGGCTGACAAGGGCATATATTATCATATGTCATTCCCACGATGCTGATTCATTAACCTAGGGAAATCCATAGGAAATGTAATGCTTATGGCTTGACTGAAATTTAGTTACAAAAGCTTTATTCAGTGACTGTTACTGTAATAAACCTGCTTCTCTGGCTAGTGCTGCAGTCAGTATATCTATACCAGTATTCAACATTCCCTAAAAGCTGATCTACCCTCAATTTTAAATCAAGTGTTCCCTTCCAGACTAATAGAAGCATTCTGATTGTTGTAGCTGCCAGCACTGAATTACAAATCTGAGAGAAGTTGTAAAGAACAAGTGCTTACATTGATGAAATTTATTCTTTTGAGAAAAGTTGTGAAGAATTTTCATTCTATTTGCTTAGTATTGGAATGTTATCTTTTCATACCTGTTTTAATGAGCAATTACCTTAAAAATGACTGACCCATGGATGGTATGTTTGGTATTCCAATAGATGGGGTTTGAGTGATCAATTTAAAATCAACTTAATTGGACTTAGGTATAATTTTGAATTGTGATTTGCTACAGAGGAACGTAATGGGATTTATAGAACAGTCCTTGTTTATTAGTATGGAAACATAACTCTAGCTTTTATAAAGCTATAAGTTGAAAAATGGAAAGATATCTTGACATGAAAGGGGTGAAATAATGAGTAGATGGCTTATAGGTTTAAGTTTGAACTCAACAATTGCTCAATGGGAAATTACTGAACTGAAACATGAGGATGAATAAGATGCAGCACAGAGCAAGAGACTTCTTTGCAAATCACCAGTCAGTGAACTCCACAATAGGAAGTTATTTATATTGGTAACTCTGGGACATCAGATATTTAATTATGTCCAGAACAGGTAAGAGGGCTTCCATCATAGAAGTAATAAATAGGTAGATGTTTCTTAACTTGCTGCTGGGTCTGAATCCCTTTTAATTCTATTCCCTGCTGCCCTGTAAGGGAGCACAGAGAATACGAAACTCATTTGGAATATTTCACTTTGGTTCTCTGTGTATAATGACAAAAATCTCAGAACTTATTTCCTGCAGGATTTAGTCTTGAATATCTATTAGTGGGCAGCAACATTTCACTCAAAACAAGATTTTTATGAACTCTTTTCAGCTCTAATGCCTCTTTTGCATTCAGATCAGTTATCAGAAAGGATTCTGTCTTAATGTGATATAAATATTTTAATTTATTTTACAAAGAAGCAGTTATGGCAAAGAGACAAAACCCCTCAGTTTTTAGTGTCTGCAGAGGCACCTCAGGCAGGTAGAAGAAGTTTTACCTTTCTGTTGCTGTCATGCACAACTGACTTAGTACTCCCTGAGCTTTCAGCTGAGCCCTTCCCTTCTGAGGGATGCCAAGGATTGTCACTGCTGGGGAATTCTCCTGCCCTTGCTGTGTGGGCAGCATTTAATAACACTCCTACCTTAACTACTGCCGAATGCCAGCTTCTGTTTGAACGGGATAGACTTTAGAGAAATGTGCTAGAAATTTAGAGTATATTTATTTCTATAGCTTTAGAAACTTCTAAGTTGTTCACGGTTGTGTTTTTTACCACAGTTTTGTTTCTGTGGGCAATATAGGAAGTGAAAGTATATGGGATTTAGCTCCTTCAGCTCCATCACAACTGAAGAATGTGGAAGGTTGGATCCAGTGTGGTGTCAGCCTCATCAAGGCTACATTGTGGAACAGCTCTCATTTAAAAAGAAGTCAGGTTTCCTGCAGAAACCATCTCAGTATTTCTACAAGGTTTTGCACAATGATGAGAGAAGGTATTAGGTGTGCTCAGCGGAGATGGGGGATAATACAAATGTGAATACTCTGAAGATCCGTCTGTTATCTTAGTTGATAAGGTAGTTATGGGGAAATATTACATGATATGGAGGTATTCAGATATTGCAGTAAACACAACTCACTTAAGGACTGAGCCTAGAGGAGGCCACCAAGTTCATTAGAGGGATGGAGCACATCTCCTGTGAGGAAAGGCTGAGAGAATTGGAATTGTTCAGCCTGTAAAAGGAATGGTTCCTGGGAGACCTTATTGCAGCCTTCCAGTACCTGAGGAGAGTTTACAAGATGGAGAGGGACTATTTACAAGGGCATGAAGTGACAGGATAAGGGGCAATGGCTTCAAACTGACAGAGAGAGCAGATTTGGATCAGAGATTAGTAAAAACTTCTTCCCTGTGAGGGTGGGGAGGCCCTGGCACAGGTTGCCCAGAGAAGCTGTGGCTGCCCCATCCCTGGAAGTGTCCAGGGACAGTTGGATAGGGCTTGGAGCAACCTGGGATAGTGGAAGGTGTTCCCTACCCATGGCACGGGATGGGACTGGATGGGCTTTAAGGTCTCTTCCAACCCAGGCCAGTCTGTCATTCTGTATTAAATGCTTAGATAGACAATATCTACATGTTTGTGAAGGCAACAGCTGAAATTTGGCAAAGCATGTGAACACTATAACAGCAAGTGAAAAAGCAATCCCAGATTGGTCAGTGAAGTTGTTCACATATCTAACTTGAGCATAGAAGGGACTTGGTGTTTCTTAATCTTTAAAAACTCACACTTGTGGGGACTATCCAGTGGTGCAATGTACCTCAGTGGCACTACTCTGTCCCAGACACCTCAGGAAAATCAGCATCTTGGTGGAATAAATCTGTAAAAGAACATTAGAAGTCATTTAAATAGTGGATGCTGAAACTGCTCAATTATTAATTCAGTGAATTTAAGTGGTTGAGAGTGTTATAATGGCACTTAGAATTGCCACTAGAAATGGGACATTGTTCTGGCTTTAAAACTGATAGAAAGATAGGTCTCAACTAGGTATTTACCTGTTGAGGAGGCTCATAGAGATGACTTTAGATTCTAGAGTTGAATTTAGGGATGAAATGTTTAATCAAAGTAAATCACCAGTAGTTTGAATGGTTGTGCTGTCACCAAGTGTCTGTTAGGACATGGTTGCCTTTTCCAAGACCTCTGAGGGAAGTGAAACGAATGGATCAGAACAGTTTGTGCCTGTGACTGCTTAATACTTTGAACACTCGAGGGATGTTGCAGGATATAACCACAGAAAACATGGAGCCAAAAGCAGTGCCAATGGTCTGCCAGAGAATGTGCACCCCAAATATACTGGTGAGAGTAAGAAGGGGCTGATATTTCTGAGTAATGAAAACCACAGCAGTTATAATGACCATATTGAGGCTTAATATCCTTTGGGCTTTTATCGTGTATAGTGTAGTTTTTATTGTTATTTTCGTTATTGTTCCTAGGTCAAACATATTTCTGTATGATTACAATTCAAAGTAGAAAAATTGCTCACATGGGTAAAACTTAAAAGAAGCTAAAATATTTGCAAATAAGAAAAGACTGTTTATTTTATTGTAAGTAAATTTAAAGGCTTAGCTATCCCAATATGAGCAGTAAATTTTCTTGAACTCTGTAGAACAGAGAAAGAAATATAGATGTATGTATTCATGTGGAAATGATACTTAAAAGACAGAGCAAATGTGTACATTATCCTTTCATTAGGAGATTTGGGCAATTGACTTGTAATTTAGTCTTAATTTTAGGCCTGTTAGTGTGAAATACATCATTTCATACATAATGAGTCACGATGACACCAATGACACCAACCTTTCTAGACTGTCCCCACGAGCCCTTGTACATTCTCTCTGTTGGTGAAAACATCCTAAACAGGTTTAACGTGGTTCTCCTGCACTCACGTTGAGTTCTAGAAGAACTACACACATCATATCTCATGATAAATCAATTACTGACATGATAAATATTTTCAGTATAAATACATTTTGAAGATGAGAGGGACTGAGTTTGGTTGGGGATCTGTATACGTATTTTAAAGTGAGTTAAAAGATGCCAAAGAAAATAAAAGAAAAAAAAAGAATTCAAAATTTGTGATGTAGAAAGTTTACAGTCCCTTCCTTAGCCAGGAAAACTGATAGGAACCTTAATGCTATTGTTTTGCAGGCATTTTCAATTCCATAAAACTGGAAAGTGATAACATCATTTTAGTGTTTAATCCATTGTAACAAAGTTTTCACAAAATATACAATTATAGAATAACTCCAAACATAAAACACAAACTCTCATTTTGAATGGTGATTAAAGGTACTTGAAAATTTTCTTCTGGAAAGCAATGCCTACAAGAAAAGTTATTCTGGGCCTAAGAAATTCTGAATGTGATAAAGAGTCAAATTTCCAACCCTCTTGAGCAAATTACCTGTTTTACAAAAGCAAATTAAACAGGATAAATACTTTGGGGTAAGGGGAGGTAGCAGGTAGGAAAGTTGGGTGAAATAAAATTATAGAAAGTAGATTTGTGGGACAGATTCAGCTCCAGGAGATGTGGGTGCAGTAAGGGCAGTCAGGAGCCTCACTCGTGATATGCTGTTGTGTTTTATTTCCTGACTTTTAATTTGATCCATTTAATGGAGGATGATCTTTGAAAATTTCTTCAGATTCAAATAGGAATTCTGGCAGAACTTGGAAGATGAGCAGAGCTTAAAGTGAGCAAACTGGCACAAGTTCATGTATCTGCTGTTCAGAGTTTTATACATAATTAGGAGCAATGTTTGAACATTTTGCTTTGTCTACAGTGGGGAAACCATCAAGGAACTTGATCAAATAGCAATGTGTAGTTATAAAACCTCTTTAAACAACTAAGTGTTATTTATTTGACAAATTCTCTACTAAAATATGATTTCTCCCCCTCCTCAGACTATGTGTTTAGTGGTGTTTCAAGGATCTGCAAAAATAAGGCAGATTTGGTTGATTCAGTGGGGGGAGATACTGCAAGGGTAGAGGAGTAGCTGAACATTTCTGTGGTTATGGGTGTGTAACTTGCTGTGAAACCTGGAAAAGGATTTCTAATGTCATCAAGGCTCTTTTTTTCCTCCCTTGTGTCCTCTGTCAGGTGTGTCTATGAAGTTTTTAAAATCAAAGGCATGTAGCACCTGTCTGGCCCCTTTGCTTCCCCACTGTTTAACCAGACTGTTTCTTGAACAGCAAAGTCTCTTAAATATCTTTTATTTACATTGCCAATTGACATAATGTGTAATTTAAGGCTGGAACAACTTAGGCTTGCCCACATTTTAGCAATACCATATTAAATGAGTAGCAGTGGTACGAGGTGGTACCAAACTGGTACAGTGATATGTGCAGTTGTGCATTGGCTTCTTTCCAGCAATTTGTTCTAATGAATGAGCTTGTTCTTGCTCTTGGAAGCTGTGTCACTAAAGCAGCAGCTCAAAGCTTTGGTTGGGCTATTTGTCTTCCTTTCCTCAACAAATCCTGGTAAAAAGCCTTCAGAATAAAGGAAGGGTTGCAGGAAATTATCCAGGCCACCTCCTCTGCTGTTCTTTCCCCTGCTTGGAGGGCGAGAGAATACAAAGCATTATTATGTTATCTCTCTGTTCGTTATGAACATATGAATGGAGCAATTTCCTTATTCACACATCTTTACAAATTGCTAGCTTGACTTCCTGTCATTTAAAACTACAAATGTGTTTAACAAAGGAGGTAATAGAATCATAACAATTATTACAGGCATGAGGGTAATATGGCTTAATTAAAAGCTGATTACAAAAGTAAAGGTCTAGGTAGTATCAGCTGGGAAGTGTCAGGAGAAAATAACAGCAACTTCACAACAACAACTACAATTTTAGACAGGTAAGAAAGCTGTTATTATGTTTAATTTGGTCTTATATTTATGACATTTTTGCCTTAGTTTATTTTCCTTATTAAAAACAAAACAAAGCACACACACAATAAAACCAACCCTAGGAAATGATGGATTTTTCAAAGCACTCAGTGTAAATCCTGCACAACTCTGAAGCAGACACCTGATGTTAAGCACCTACATAGACCCATTAAAGTCAGTCGAATTAAGTGCTCAAAAATAAAGCATCTGTTTAAGTACTTGGCTGATTTGGGCTACAATTAAAGATTTAGCTCAGCAAGCATAGGTATAAACTTAAAAGTTATATGTATTGTATTAGTCTTCTAGGAGCTGTAAAATTAATGAAAATTTGCCTTAGACTGGAATTTTATGAGGTTGTAGTCAAACGATGACAGATCCCAGTGGCACAGTTGCTTGAGGTCATTTTCCAACACTTCTTTGCCAGGGGCAATTCAGCCTAGAAAAGATTATACAGATTTTATAGAGACAGCATGTCTTACAGGACACATTTGCTGAGCAGCACCATTCCACCTATAAAAGATAATACCAGGGGGACCAAGACTTCTTTGAGATGACTTTGTTTATTTACTTTCCTGTAGAGGAGGTGCCATTAAGAGTTCATGTTCAATAAGAGTGTACAAGTTGGTTTGGATTATGTACACAGGTTGCACAGAAATATAGAATTTTTCCCCTCACAGGTTCAGTTCTAGAAGTTTGTCTTTGGGTCATTGTGAGCATTCTCTTGCTAAAGATGGTATTAAAAGAATTGTAGGATTATGACTTGGATAGTAGCTTTTCTTGCAAATTAGAGATGAGGCAGGACAGCTTGTGTACCTGTCACTGATCTCTCATGTGTTACTTTTCCAGATAACTTGGTTATAGTTGAGTGTTTGTGCTTCCTCTTCAAATAAACTGTACCAGGTTAAATTCCCTTTGGTATTGGCTTATGTTCCATATTCTATTTCACATTAAAATGGACTATGATCATTCACCACATTAATATGGAAGGGTCTTTGCTAATGAGTCAGGGATATCAGTATTTGAAAGCTTTCAGTTTTTTATGCCCAAGCATATGTTTTAAGGCAACACATTTTTTGCAGTGAAAGGGACTGGATGAGTAGGAATGCTTAAAACCCCTATTTCAAGCCCAGAGTTCCCATCTGCAATTATGGCATGTTCAGCTCATGGAACCTCATACATCTCAGGGAGCCTTTCACTGTAGCAATTAGTGAGTAATCAGAAAGGATGAGGAAAGTCACAGCTCA
This sequence comes from Corapipo altera, assembly GCF_003945725.1. NCBI lineage: Eukaryota > Metazoa > Chordata > Aves > Passeriformes > Pipridae > Corapipo > Corapipo altera. The sequence goes on along the minus strand of NW_020884891.1, from coordinate 1,749,703 downwards.
GGCTGGTTGAGATTTGAACTTTTATATCACACAAAATCATTGGCTTTGAAGATAATTGGGAAAGAGGAGTGAAATATTCTTCACTAGGCTGAGAGTGTTCCCCCCTTCTGTGGGACTTAACCTGGGTCAGTGCAGCAAAAAGGGTCATTTGTGTGTGGTGTGTTCTTTGTCTGTCCTAAATGTCCATCTCTGGCTGCCTGTCAGAGACACGACACAAATTCTGCAAGGCTATTCCGACGTTTTTCCATTAGATTCCATAAATTATAATTTCATGACTGTTGTGTTAACAGAAAAACCTTTCAGAGCCTAAAATTTTTCTATGACAAGATAAGATTTCTGGGCAGAGGGTATTCTTTCTTTTCTCTGGCTAATCTTTCTTTATAAACAATTTTATTTGGAAAAGAGAACAAAGACTTACAGACAAAAAAAAAAAAAAGTAGAACAAGCTTTCAGGTGAAGTCTTCCTTCAGATCTTGAATAAAAGAAGCAAACTTCAAAGATAAAGATAAGTTGAATTTAGCTGTATTAGTTTATAAATGATTTAGCTTTACAAACTTTAGTAGGTCATTTAAAGAACAATATCTACGTCTGTTTTTTTGTAAAATAATCTTAAAATCATTTAGTATTTTTGTGATGACAGACTACTTTTGGTTTCTTCACTTTTTACTTTACAGGTAGTTTATTTAAAAAATTTCATAAAGAGAAAAGAATTGCTCAAAATTAAACAAAGTATTTAAAATAGCTGATTTTTTTTTATGTTCCATGAACAGAAAATGGTTGGAGGGTTGTTGACAAAAGGGTTGTTCATGTCTATCAGTAGAATGCCAAAATCTTGAAGACCACGAATGACAGATGGATAAATCTTCAGCTAAACCTGGAAAAATATCTTTGATCACTGAGATAAATCTGATTATACTTTGGCATAACAATATTAAATCTATTCTATCAATATGATTGAAGGAAAAGTAGCAGTCTGGCTTCTGAATGCCTTTAAAAATGCTTTATAAGCATCTGTTTGAAAAGAAATTTTGTTCATTTTTTAACAGTTAAAGTTAAGACAAAAATATATTTTTCCCTTCTTTTCTGGTGGCCTACCTTTTTCCAGCTTTTCTAGAGATAAATTAGATTATCACTGATTTTAATCTAATACAGGTTAAACTCCCCAATTATTAATACTTTTATATTTATATAGATTTCAAAAAAAGTTGAATGCCTGACTTTCCATGTTTTATTGTAAGTGTAATAAACCTTTGTTGGACAATTCATAGTCCATTAGAAAAAAATTAATAACAGAGGAGAAAAAAGCTTATTAAATACAGATGACAGTGTCCCCTGGACACTTAAACATCTTTTATGTCTAATAATTGCTTAGGTAATTCTTAATAAAAATTCTGAATATTCTTTTTTCAAATTAAAACACTGCTGTTCTGCTGATTTTAATTTGTTTTAAGGAACTGTGGCTCTTCTAGAAGGTGTTTCAGAAAAAAAGGCCAGGTTGGGTGGGGCTTGGAGTAACCTACTCTGGTGGAAGGTGTCCCTGCCCATGGGAGGGAATGAGGAGGTGGAATGAGATGAGCTTTGACATCCCTTCCAATTCAAACTATCCTGTGATTCTATGATAGGTCATGTTAAAAGCTCTGTGTTTATAGGCTAAGTGTAATAGTTATTGCATTGACATCTTTGTTACTAAGGAAATGAAGCCTAAAGCTATAGATTTTAAAATCCATGTGAAGAATTTTTTTTAATATAAAGAACTTATTAAGAAATGCCATGAAAATATCTCCCGTTAGTTTTCTGTCCCTGGTGGGAATTCTCTCAAAAAAGAACTGACATGTCTGTTCTTGCAAACTGAGCAACATTCCAGGTCAGAATTTGAAATAAAACTTGAGAAAGTCTTTGGATTTGGGTTTCAGAATTCACAGCAATAAATCCCATTCTCTTTTGTACCTGTTGTGAATGCAAAGGGTCATCATGGAGAACGTAGCTAAATCAGAAGCAGAATTCTCCCTAGTCCCAGTTCATTTTAACTAGTTAGGCCTTTTTAACTTAATTAAAGTCTCTGCCTATTGCAGCTTAGGTTGTAATAGTGTGTTTGTGTGTGTGTGTGTATTCATCTTTGGCAAAACCACGTTTATGAACCATTGCAGAGTTCCTGTATTACTGTGGCAGAGTGCAGAAAATCCAAATTACTCCATTGGATTGATATGAACTTTTTCCTCCAGGGGAGATTTAATGAACTGGCCTGCCCTAAATCCAAGTTTCTATGGAAGTAGATTGGCAGTATTACATTTTTACTGAATTCTAGATTTAAATGCATAAAATTTAATAGTTTGAAATGATATCCTTTTGGTTATCACTACATTCCTATGCTTATATAAGCTGAATTAGAGTGAGGAGGAGGGCAAATATAAAATACATAATTACACAAAAAAGCCACAATCCTTTTGTCTCAGTCAAATGCCCAACGTTTTTGATGCTAGGCACTCTATTGCAACTAAATGTAAACTGCCTTTAATGCCTTAGGAAATAAAATGTGTTTAAATATTATGGTGCTAAAATCTATCTAGGTTATTATGAGAAATAAAACAGCTATACTTTGGGCAGTAATTTTATTTTAGGATTTCAGTAAAAATAAATGAGAATACAGAAATAATAAATGAGCAAGCAGTGGTTTAATCATTTTGTTAGTTGCTAGAATGGTCTTTGAATAAGGATAATTTCCCTAATTCAGCTGTCTCAGCTATTGTAGGGAAATTGGTGTTGCTGATCAAGCAGTTCTAACAGTCCTCTCACTCCTTGAATATGAAATCTTCCAAATGCCTTTACCTGCAGAACCTTTTGAACAACTGGCGCTTTTTCTCTTGGGTTTCAACAGTAAACAGTGAATGGAACTAAACAGGATGGAACTATTTCATGATCCCAAAGGGCAGCAATGGTATTCCTGGTGGCCCTGAGAAGCATGAAAGCTGGGGAAATGCAGGGAAGGAAGAGGAATGAAGGGCGGTTACAGGGGAGGGCTCATGGATAGTGTGTGTGAGGAGTGGAAGGAGTTGAAGCAGTGAAATGCCATTCTCAGGACATCTGAACTTTGTTTTTTGCAAGCCTGCTTCTGGAGCGTTGGGGGGAAAGCAAATAAAATGTATCCTGGAATTTTACCAAGCTGCATGAGCAATACTGTGCCATCTGGAAAATAAAAAAGCCCCACAAAACAGCAAGTGTGCCTGCAGCAACTGGTCACCCTGAACAAAGGCAGTAGTGCAAAAAATAAAGAGAGAAAAGGGAAAAATCATACACTTCTGGTTTGAGAACAGCCCTGATGGCAAAGACTCCTGCTCGCAGTCCCATGTGTGTTTTATATTTCCTGGGACATGAAAGGGTGGCTTTGGAGTGCTTGTTGTTGCCAAAGGGGTTTATTTAGGCTGGAGAGTCCAAAAATGTAGGAGTTTGCTCTGCTGTCAGAGGTGGCCCTGCTCTGGGGTGGGGGAGGTGGACGCTGAGGAGCAGGAACGTGTCTGGAAGGGATCCCACTGAGGTGACCTGTCCTCAGGACACAGCAGCTCAGGGTCAGGAGGGCTCAGAGTGCTGAACTTTTCCCAGGTTGGAGTTTGCTGCTGCTCCCAGGAAACTTTATTAGCTGGAGGAAACACTGTAAATCACACGGTGCTGCTCAGCCCTGCCTGAACCTTTCCTGCATGATCTTACACCATTTGGAACTAGATCTGTCTTTGTCAGGGACAAAGTTCTGTAAAACATAGATTTGGGAAAAAAGCCCAAACAACAGAACACTCTCCTAGAAAAACAACCAACCAACCAAACTTACCTTACCTCCCCTAAAAAAATTAAAAAACAAAACAGATTCACCCCCCACACACACATTTTTGAACCATAATGTCTAGAAGAATGCTGATATGTCTGCACAGGTGAATATCAGTCATTTCACATGTTCTACAGAGTTACATTTTCATCTATATGTGGCTTTTTCCAACCTTACGTATAATTTTTTTCCCAGCTGTAAACCATCTGACTTTTTTTTTTTTTTTGAGAATCAGCCAGAATAACTTTCCTTTTTCTAAGTTATTTCCTTATTACTCTTTCTGTTATCTCTCTGTTTAAACCAGTTGATATGAACACACTCCATTCCTATAGAGTCCTGTCATTTTTACTGTGAATATTGCAATGGATTTTTTGTGGGGTTGTTATTTTTGCTTTATTGTTTAGATACCTTGTGTCCTGGTTTCTGCTGAGATAGAGTTAATTTTCTTCCTAGTAGCTGGTACACTGCTGTGTTTTGTATTTAGGATAGGAATAATGTTGATAACACACTGGTTTTATTATTTATTTTTTTTTTTAGTTGTTACTTAGTAGTGTTTAGAGTAAGTCAAGGACTTTTCAGCTGCTAATGCCCTGCCAGGGAGGATGTTGTAGGGCACCAGGGGTGGGAGTGGGCACAGCCAGGACAGCTGACCCCAAATGACCCCAGGGCTAATCCAGACTTTGTGGTGTCATGCTCAGGACATAAACTGGAGGGAAAGCTGGCCAAGCATCCCTCAGTGGGGGGAGAACAATTGCAGTGTGCACCACTTATTTTGTGCATGTTAATTCTTATTATAGTCATTGTTACTATTTTCTTCCTTTTCTGTCCCACTAAACTGTCTTTATCTCAACCCACAATTTTGCTCACTTTTACCCTTCTGATTCTCCCTCCCATCCCATTGAGAAGGAGTGAGTGAGTAAGTGGTGAGTTGGGTTTAAACCATGACACCCTGGTACTCCTAAATGTCCACCCTCCTTCCTAGGCTGACATTTCTCTGGAGCTGATGGCAAATTCATATATATTATCAGCATCATTTCTAAAGAAATATATATCTAAAACCTAGTTCTCTGCTGGCAGGTGGTGGCAAACAGTGCTGCTGATAGAGCTGGCACCTCCTCCTCATCACTGGGACCAGTGGTATCGTGGCTGTTTAGGGGGAAAAGTGTAGTGTAATTATTTTTTCTGTTAAACCATTACCAGCATTGATATTGTGTTATTTTGTGCAGGAAAGTAGGGAGGTTTATTTCATTTTTTTATATGCTTATAGTCCCTTTGTTTCCTGCTTTTATGATTTTGAACTCAGAATATGTTTCTCCATGGATTTGAAAAGCAGTTCCATTTGTACAACAGCTTGGTGTTTGACATGGTTTCTGTAAACTGATGATAAACTTCAGACTCTTAGGGAAAGGCCCAGGACTTTACAGTTCATCTGGGCAGGACTGAAATCTGAAATCTGAAATCAAAATGTCCTAGGGAAGAACCCTTCCACTGCCTCCAAACGGAATGGGGTTGTGTCCCATCTCTCCAGAGCAGTAACCAGGAGAACTTTAAGATTACTTTTTCTTATCGATGTGTCATTGTTTTCATGGAAAATAAGGGCTGCATTATACAATAGAATCATAGAATGGTTTGGGTTGGAGGACACTTAAAGCCCGTCCTTTTCCACCCCCTGCCATGGGCAGGGGCACCTTCCTCTATCCCAGGTGTGAGCTTGAACACTTCCAGGGATGGGGCAGCCACAGCTTCTCTGGGCAACCTGTACCAGGGCCTCCCCACCCTCACAGGGAAGAATTCCTTCCCAATATCCCATCTAACCCTGCGCTCTGGTAGTGGGAAGCTATTGCCCCTTGTCCTGTCACTCCAGGCCATTGTAAATAGTCTCTTTCCATCTTTCTTCTCCACTCCCTTCAGGTACTGGAAGGGTGGTCACCCCAAAGCCTTGTCTTTTCTCTCTCTGTCTATATATATATATGATTTGTCTTACTTTTTAAGCAAATAATTTTCTCTTATTATAAGGCTGACATATCTTCTCATTAACCTGTCACTTGCTCTGTAACATCAATATTATTAGAATAACAATTCTGTCTACTAACCATAAGTATTTACCATGGTGTGTGATAGTATGATATGGATAAGCCACAGTTTGGGACTTATTTCCTCTGCCTTTTTCATAATAACTTTTATAAAAGTTTGACAAATGAGTTAACAGAAGGAGTTCTGAACTGCAGGGAGTCTTTCAGCTGCTTCTTAGTGTGCAGAGGAGTGCATGTCTTGTACTGGTTTTCAGAGCAGAGATGTCAAAATGCCTTAAAATGCACAGTACTTAATTTTCAAGGTTGGTAGTGCAATAACAATAGCTTATTAAAAATTCACACTCTATGTATTTTACAAAAATATTTTAATTATACTAAGAAAGTTGTTCTCTCATGAGTTTCAAGTCATTTTTCTACATGATTTTGTAACATCATGCATCCTTGTTTTTAGGATGATGATTACTAAACCAAAGAATAATAACTTCTGTTCCTTGATAAGTGCTAATGACATATGTTTCAATAACATTTCAATTATTTTTGGTTTTGGTGAAAAATAATTGTATGTCTACATCTACATTTTGTGCAATGATGAAGCAGCACAGAAGATATTCCTGATTCACTGAAGGAATCAAATGCTGAAAAAGAGTTTTGCACCTTTCTCAGCTGTATGAATAGAATTCCCCAGGAATTCATGGGGATGGAAAGCTGGATTATTCCCCCTGACAGATACCTTAGTATTAATTGCCCTTGATCTTGGATTCCCAGTGCATTGACAGTAGAGAGTGGCTGAGACACAAGAGCTGTTCTAAGAGCCCTTGGATGACCTGACAGGCATCAGTTTTGTCCTGCAGTGGCTCACAGCTCCTGTTAGTGATGATACAAAAGGAATTATCAGCTCTGATTTAATCTCTGATTTTGCAGTGATTCTTCTGGACAAACAATAATAATTTGCCTTAACTGAAATATTTAGATATATTTTATCTTAGTAAATCCTAAATTCTTTGTGTGACTTGTGTAGATGAACACCCAAACTCTATGGCAATAACCATATTAAGTAAAAGGAAATTGTGTCAGTGATGTCATAGATCTCAGTTTCTTAACTGGTTCATGGGTTTTAGTCAATGGAATAGCATAAAATATTTTTCTTGGGGTTTTTTTTGGCTGTAGTTCTATAAATAATACTTTAATGGTTGAAGATGACATGTGGTACCAAATGAAAAGCCCGTCAGACACATGTAAAATACATGGCCTGGGAGAAAAGCAATCTATGTGTTCTATTAAAAATAAAAGATGGGAGGCTTAATGTAAAATTCTGCTCTCACAAGGACAAAAGAAAGGAACAAAAATGTATTTTTTTTACCAAAGCTAAATTTTTGCATGTCAGTTTTGATTTTGTGACAAGTTAAGATTATTCTATCTATGAAACATATTGAGAGACAATAAAATGGCAGGTTAATGTTTGAGGGAAAATGTCATCCATATAAAACAAAGTGTGCAAATGTGCCTCACGTCTGAGGCTTTAGTAAATCAAATTCATGAAAGGTCATATTGCAGAAATTCTGAACACAGATCTGTGTCTCATCAGATTCTCAGCATAAAATTAGGAATGGATATGAAATAAAAGGCAACACTTTCCTGATATAAGTCATTTAGGCAGAGTTCACTGAAAAATGTACAACATGGGTAATTTAGAGGGGTAAAATTTTGACCATTTGGGCAGGGGTCCAGAATGTAATTTCAGAAGTCAAACGATGTAGAAACCAGGATTAAATTAAGAAAAATTACCATTGATGGGTCTTCTCAACAGTGTGCAGAGGAGAGGCACTTGAGTTGGTTTATGAACACTCCTTTAAAGCCCAAAGGGAGAAACCTGAAAATCCAGGGCTCACATACTGAGGAAACTTTAAAAATTGAGATTGTACTTGTCCTCATTTAAACCATTTCTTTCTACTGAAAGGGTAATTTAGTTATTATGTTATTCATTTTTAATCTACAGGACATGAAAATTAAGAGGGGGAGGGAAAATAAAGTTAGAGAGAAAAAAATTAAAAGCATTAACCACAAGCTTAAACAAGGTAATTAATTTATTACTTTCCCAATTAGAATAAATACAGTAATGTAAATTACCAAAGTCATCATTTTAGTTAATTGTATAGCTCTAGAAAGACTTGACTTTGACTTTTTTTCATTGCGAATTGGCAATCATTGAAGAAATAAGTGCCACTTAAGATATGAACAGCTGGAGCTGTCAGCACCTCTTTCCCCAGGTTACCTGTCAGCTGGTCAAAACCTTATTCCTGTTGCCCATTTCTTATGTTTATGAAAGACTGTACAGTGTTCACTGGTGCTTTTCATCGTGATGTTTAAAATATATATGTATATTTATATATAAAAGAACTGCTTTGCAAAATATTAATGGCTTTAGAACTTTGAATTGGGTGAAGGAAACATGTCCTGAATGGATGCATTATAAAAATATTCATCATGGTCATTCCCATATCCATGAAAAGGATGCCAGAAGTTGCTGTGTTATACAGGGCATGTTATTGAGGGAAGGATTGTGAACTTGTGACACCATCTTAGGTTCACTCCTGTATATGATTTGCACCCGCAGAACTTTTTCCAATTGTAGTCACTTTAGTCAAAGTCTCTGTGGCTTGCAAGATGTTCTGGAGCTCCAGGAATTTCGATTTAAAATCTGCTGTGAATTAAACAAGATTTTTTTCGTTAATTCAAAAAATATTTCTTTAACAAATAAGTACCTCAAGAATAATAATCTCCCCTACAGGGAGGGGAGATTCCTTATGGTGGTTTCAAGTTTCTGAAGTAAACCACAATGAAAATACAGTAGAGGAGGAATTCTGTAATGCCAAGCTAAATCAACTAGTAAGTGAATCTATTCTGTGTTAATTTTGATAATAGATTAAAATTCGTTGTTAGTCACTATTGATTCTCCCAACCCTGGATCTGCTTATGGCTCAAAAAAACTCAGGGCAATTCAGAGCATCAGAGGGAATGGTGGAGATTGGTTTTGTGTAGTGGGGGTTTTGAGGACCTTTCAAGCCCAAAATGATTATATGCATTGTTAATTGTTTCAGTTATTAATCCATTCACATTCTTTCCATGCCTTCGATCTTGATAATTTATTCCTTGAGATAAAAGCTGAATGGTTTCCTGTTTACTGACAGCGCAAACAGTAACAGAGATTTTGGCATGGTGGATTTCTGTGAGATTTACTGGACAAGCAAGAAGCAGAAAAGGGATCTGGGTTAATTCCTACGCAATTCCTGTGACCACAGGCTCGATGTCCACAATGCTGCCAAAGTTTGTGGGGTCTGAGTGAGGACACAATTAGCAATCCCTAATCTGTACTGTAGATTAGTACAATAGCCTATTATATGTGTGTGTGTATATACAGATACCTTTATATGTATTTTAGCCTGGTAATCAGTCTGTAGGCAAACAGGGTTGGAGGGCAGTTGTCTACTGTCAAATATACAGCAGAATGACAACAGCTTTAACATGCTGCTACTTAAAGGGAGGAAATAGCCTCGTGTGCTGAGATTCTGCAGTAAAATACTGTCCTGGGACAGCTCTTCAGACGTTTCTTGTCTGTGAGAGGAGCTGAAACACATCAGATATTTATGTGGAGACCTTAAACTCCTCATGGTGCAGATTTCATCAACACATAAACCCAGGCTGCACATCAAAGTGTGACGTGTGTGCTGCTTCAGGTTTATCTGTAGCCGTTTCAGGAAGGATCCAGTGCAGACTTAGTTTACCAGTTCCTCTGGAAAACTCAGCTACTTATCAGACCTCAGAATTATGTTTTGAACATGTATGTTCTATGTAAATATCCTATTCATCAGGAGATGCAATCACAGATATTATAGAGAAGTGCTAAACTTGCACTTTTTTTTTGTACCACCTGAAGCTGCCTGGAGTTGCATAAAAGCTATTTAAAACTAAATTGTTGTATTTTTAAACTTATAGAGAACCAGAGCTGTGATTTCCCTAGACAGCCACAAACTGCATAGATTTCCATTACTTTTTTTTAACCTTCCTTTGGGCCTTTTGTACTACTCCATTTTCAGTGTGTTGATGCTCAGCTTGTTTTAAAAGGCTATGTCCGAATAAATACAAGTTAATAAAGGACAGAGGGTGCACTGGGACTTGCTGGGTCATAGAACTCACTTCCCTGCAACTGGAGGCAGCCAGATCATAGAAATACATTCATAAATTGTGCTTGTTTTCAAGGATTTGGCGGTTGTTTTTACCATGCTACTTGTCCTATGAAGCTGTTAACATTCTTAAAATCTCTACTGCTTGGAACTGTTTAGCAATTTCCATTAAGAACTAGCCAGTTTCTGTACATGAGTCTTTATTTTTTCCATTTATTTGAAATTATTCTAAAAGAAAAGTCAATATAATAAGTTTCCAACCTTTATTTTGGGAAGATGCAGTTTCTTAAAAAAGTTCTCTAAGGTGCAAAACCACCATCCAACTATCTGCTGTGATTAAAAATCACTTCATTTTGTTGATTAGTGACCATAATCATAAAGTCATAATGACCAGTCCTCTGTCAAAAGGAGATTAGTGTTCTTTCTCACTGGGATAGTTCCTAGGATTGTGTTTGTGAGGTTAAGATGTAGTGGGAAGGTTACCACAGGAAACCATGGATAAGTTAGAACAGGGAAATCAGCCAGAGCACATCTTGCTTTACATCATTCATATCTTCTTGATATCTTTTTTATATCTTATAAGTGATTTATAGGCCATACAATATTTTATTCAAGGTGAAATGCAGATTTGGATGTAACATGAGTGATTTCAACTTATTCTTTTAGTCCATAGGAAAAAAAACCCTCTTAAATAATAATGGAATAGAAATGTATGGTGAAACTAGATGAGTTTTATGTCTGGCTAGAAAGTTTATCAGAGTGTTTTTCTTAACTGTTATGTAGCCCTAATAATTGCAAAGAGGAAAAGAGGAATATTCCTGTGAAAAATACTTTCAAGGTTGTAAACCTGCAGGGATTCAATCTTTCAACCTCAAAACTTCCTTACCCTAAAGACATTAACTTTTGAAGAGTTTACTGTATAAGAGAGTTACTGTTTTGACAAAGAACCTTGAAAAACTTGCAAGAATTTCTGATGAAAGCACGTTAAACCATTTGATGTAGATAAATAACACACATGAATATTCATGAATATTCATGTTTAAAGTTATTGCAAAAGTTTGATAAGACAGCAGTGAAAACAGATAATTAAATCAAGAGAAGATTAATTTGTCAGAAGAAAAGTAAACTTCAAGATGAAATAATACAATAACTGATAATAACAATAATAAAAATCTACTGGGGAATATTGATAGGATTAATGGCATAAATATTTATTTCTTAATCTCTCAGAGGTGGTTTATTGAGATGTTTGACCATTGTTAAGTTGATTTGTAGTTTCTACCTGCATTTTACCATCATGGCTATGAAGGTGCTGTCTTTGAACAGAAGTAATATCTCTCAAAGTGAAAGATGCATCTTTTGTTGTCATTATCCTCTAGACTGTCTTGTCATCATGCCCTCTCCAAAGGCACCTTTTTTTTTTACTCATCTTAATTACAGTCTAGATGCAAATTCTGCATAAACTCTCACAGTGAGAATCTCTTCAAGAAAGAAGCACCTTGTTTTTATGTGTTTGGAATCAAACTGGGACTGTGGGTATTTCATCTGCGTATTCTGAATACAAAACAAAAACATTTCCTCGTTCTCAATCAAGAGAAATTCATGCTGATGAGTAGTGTCTAAAGTAATAATTTCTCCTACTTTCAGTTCATATTCTTATGTCTGTACAATTAGCTTGTTTTATGATGTAACCTTAAAAATTGCTTTTAGAATGTCCAGCCTCCCCCAGATTCAGTGTGTCCTTAGGGAGCAGTGGATGGAAGTGGAAAGGGTCAATGCTGCCATTCAAATTCTTCAGCTGGGAAGTTCTACAATGTTCTCCATTCCTTTCAGTCTGTCTCATCTGCCCTTGCTACATTACAAGTGAATTAAATTTGTAAATAAAAGCACTCTGATGAGCAGCACCAATCTAAAGTAATCACTACTGTACTAATGACTTTTTAGAGGGTAAAGAAATCATCACCTTTAAGCTGATGTTTTTAAATAGTGTGATCCTGGACATTTTTTATGCAAGGAATTTGGAAGGTGAGATGCAGCAGAAGCGGTTAAACCTAGTGGGGGGATTAGCATGAATCCAAACCTTTGTAATGAATATTACTGCTTTGAGCATTAGTTCTGTGCTTGTAAATGCTTTTCCTAACTGGAGAAGAAGAAAAAAATGCAGTGGTATATGTAGTGACCATATACATGGATAGTGCCTAGATACACTGCAGTGACAGTTTGGCACATGGCACAAAACACTGAACTGTGACTTGAAGAGCTGTGCCTGCTGCAGTGTGTCATGGAGTCTTTTAAAATATTGAATATCTGACTAAACTTTGTCCTTAAAAATAATTTTCCTTGTTCAATATTTGCATTTGATTCAAACAAGCCATTCCTTATGATTTAACTTTTTACTGCTTGTCTAAAGAGCTACCCCTAAGCTGACATAAAAATCAAGCAGCTCTCTACACTCCTCTCTATGGGATATTAAGACTTGAAGTGGGGAGGGAAAAGACAATAAAAGGGCAGGTTTCAAAACTCTGTCATTTCATATAAAACTATTGGTATTTTTCAAATGTGTCTTATTTTGTTTAAAAATGATACCCTCTAATAATATGTTGTTTTAGATTGGATGCAATATCATACAGTGCTATGATTGTTGGGCACAATTCAGTTCTACTGAAGAAATGTGTTCACTGGTATTGCAGTAAGATGGGCTTTATTACAAAAAACAGTTTAAATATCTCAGAGGAAAATCTAAGATTTATCATTCCCTTATTTTCCTTGAAAGCAGAATTGCTCAGCTGTAAGAACACGTGCACACATTCCTTGTTTTTGGTAATTAGAAACTCCAAAATTCTGTATTCTTAATTTGCCTTTACATAAATTTACAGGCATATTAGTGCATGTAGAAATACATTTATAAAAACTTAGTCTGATTGCTTTGTCTAGGTTAATATGCTGATACAATAGATTATCTGGGATATGTGTAAAGATTAGATTCTAAAGATCGTTGTTAGATTTTCTAGGACATTTGGAAAATTTTTTAAATTTTCAGTTTAACACCATGAGTTGAACTCAGTCCCTTAACTGATAAATAACATTTGAGAACAAAATGTACCTTCCAGTTTGTTATATTGCTATGAAGTTGGTAAAATCCTGCATGACAGTGGCATAGCAGTAGATATTTTCTCTTGGAAAAAAAGTTCCTAAATTATTTTTAATGGGTTTTGTGAATCTGGAATGACCTCAGAGGCCAATTCAAAAGGCCTCTCCATCACGAAGAGCTTGTTTAAATACACATTTATCTTTTTTGTACAATGCTGCTGTTATTTACTTCTGCTGGCTCTCAGACTTCCAGTGCTATTTCATATCTCATTGCAGAAATTCTGCTCTCTGTTTCTAACCTTTTTTTATAATGACAAAGCACAAGATGGTTTTGATGAAGATTCCTGCGTAGATTGATTTCAACAGATATCACATTTCTTGTAGAAAAGGCAACTTAGAAAAATAAGTCATACAGTTCTACAAGTGTATTTATGTAATTATGAACTATATTGATAAAAGTTTTTTTCTTCCTTTGGCATTTCTTCAGGTCAGTGTCTGAACAGTGAAATTTCTGAAGCAGAATTTCTGAAGCAGAAAACAATAATCTGTCAAGACCTATTCTGTGCAGTTTTAGCTGTTGCAGTTCTGTACTTTAAACAAGGAAAATAATGCTTTCTGTAGGTATTTTGGGAAGGAAAAGGATGTGAATTAATTTGGTTCACCAAGACTTAATTTTATCATTTACTACCTTTTGCAGTGAGTCATTTGTTGAACAGTTAAAATTACTCTGGTATTTAATGGAATTTAGCACATAGACTGCTTTTGTCCTTGTCATGGCTAAATGAAATTATACTTTCTGCAGTCCAGATTTACTGTTGTTTTTATTAGATATGTGAAATTTACCAACTGAATTATGAGTGGAGTTTTAACAGACTCCTTCTGAGTGTTTGTTTAGAAATAACTTCTGAATTTCAAGTAAAACATAATATCTTCATTACTTTTTCTTTGTAACATTTAATTTGGATGTTGCTTTATTTTTTTCCTTGAAGAATAAGGTAAATGAGCTCTGCTTTATCCATTCCTGTTGGCCCAGGGGTTTGTCAGGGCTGATGGTGTTTCACTGTTTAATTCTTGGAGTGCAGAGGGTTTGGGACAGGATACAGGGTTTGGGACAGGATCCAGGGTTTGAGACAGGATCTTACAAGAGACAGAAGGTCTCTCACTTTGTCTTCTGTGTGTGTCTGGTTGCCTTGGGAGCATCTTCTTTCTTTTGATGTGATTTTGTCCTGGAGGGAAACCTTCAGTGTCCCTTGGCCCTGCCAAGATGAGACTGCTGTGAGACACATGGTTTCTTTGTCAATCACAAAGTCACTCACTAAAACCCTTGCCTGTGACCAGAATCATCCTCTGCTCCCTAAAATATTTTGGCCTGTTTCACTCAGACCCTTTCCCTGTGGCATTTTGTCTCAACAGATAAATATTTTCCTTAAAAGCTTTACCTTGTTGCCAAGTCTATGTTGTAAAAACAAACTGTAGCTCTTTGTCATGTGTTAGGAAATGTCTTCAAGTCAACCTCAATTACAGAACAGCCTTTCCCAAGTGTACCTTATCAAGGATTCCTTCTTCTTCTTCTTCCTATATTCTGCATTTTTTGTTGTTTTAATGGCAAAAGCATCATGCAACACTGGTCATCTCTAACTTAAATCCACATACCTTCTTTTGGGAACTGCAAATAATTTTTGTAAAATATTATTAATAACTCTGTGTGTAAAAATAATTAAATAAAGGCAAAAAGCAACTTCAGTTTTTACAAGATTTTTTTAAAATCATTCTGTTGATCATCAATCATACTTTTCTTCTCTCTTTTCACTGGTGAAGTCAGAAAAAATCCCAAAGTCTTGAGATAATGAAAAGCTGTATAAAAAAAATAGCTGAACTCTAATGGGAAAATTCAGTTCTTGAAAGACTTTTATGTTGTCAATATTTGCTATTTCTTTCAGGGATTAATATATCTGGTTACTGGGATCTTAGATCTTTATTTTTCTGATGTATGATATTGATTATAACTAGAATTCATTGATTTATAGACTCTGAGTCCCTATGAAGATGTTCTTGTGTTTCATTCTCTATTTTAAACACATCAGTCATCCTGCTGTGCCACTTAATCCACTCTTAAAGGTTCAAATATTCAAATTGCCTTCTAATTTGTAACCATAAAAATCATTTTACTGTTTCACTTACCTGCCCTGGAAAAATTTATCCCAGTATTGGATTATGTGACCTTTAGATTCCATCAGAAATAGTGAGGTGGGTAGTTATTTAATTTAGGCTTTTAGTCCACTCTAGCTCATCAGTCTGTCTGTATTCTTGAACTCCAGTCTTAATGTCAATTGAACCTGGTGTGGTTACTGATTTAACAATGCAGATGTTCAGAAAGAATCTGCACTTAACTGCATCAATAAAATATTTACAGGAAGATACCACCCAATTTTCTATCCATTTGTCTGGAAATGCGATTGAAGAAAATTATATTTTAAATTAGATGTAAAACTATATAATTCAAATGCTAAATACATTCTGGAAAGCAAGAGTGTGCTTGAAGATAGACATATGTTGAGCTGTAATGTTTTCTGTCTTTCCCTTCCTCCTAAATCCCAACAGCCCATTTCCCTTCACACATTTTTAGTGAGACCACAGTTCTATTCATAGTGCAAGTGACCCCTGTGCAAGGAATCACAGAACACACTTATCCATCTAACTCAAGTACACGTTCCTACAAATCCTGCTTCCATCTCAGGACTGACTTTTTCCAGTGCTGAAATTCCTCACTGACCTGATCGTGTGGAGCACTGGCCTTGGAGTTCTTGAGAGAGACATCAGAAATTATTGCAAAGCTTTTTTCTTCTTTCAAGAAAAGACTAATGAAGCCAGAGATTTACCAGTCTTCTCCCGATGTGCATGGCTTTAAGTCAGTCATAGAGCACAATATATTTTAATCTAATAAAAGTATAATATTTAATGGGTAAAATGCATAAGAAGTGGACTTGGAGACTCAGTAAATCTTTTTGTGTTTACAAAAAATACAGAAACCAAGCTGTAGTAATTTAGATAAACTTCCTTGGTCTCAGCTCAGTAGCACTGCAGCACATTTCCATGAAAACTGTAATATCTATGAATGAAATGGGTTGGAAAATTCAAAACCATTTTTATCTTTTTTAGCTTTTCTGGTTTTTCTTGTTCATCTTGATCTTTACCATGGTGTTTGTCATCTCTCCTGTCTATGAAAGATCTCAGCATTACAATGTACCCTGTTTTCTTCATGTATTTTCCAGCAAAAATCTCCTGTTTTAAGAAATCCTATATGTGAGCAAGATAAAATTATAATGTACTTTTACTTTCAAAAATTTGTCATCCTTTCTCAAACCATGTACCTTATTTCGGCAAAATCTTATGTTGTCTGCTGTCAGTGACATTTCAGCCCCAGCTTTTCTCAGTAAAAACCACACAGATGAAGTTTTGCACTATTTCAATTCAAATTTCCTCTATTCAATTTGATTAATTAATGAATGTCTACGTGTAGCAGTGGAGTTGAGCTCAGCTGTGCTGCTTGAAACAGAGTCTGTCCCAAAGTATTAATGTTCTCCATGCAATTTCCCTCACTTTACAAGGGAAACAAAACTGTGCTCTGCATGTAATGTGGGAAAAGGGTTGTTCCTTGGTGTGGGAATATGCTGTGTAATTGAGTGACTTCAGTTCAAGTGAAATTTCGTGCAGGCTTTCATGAACTATGGATGTGGTTGGAGTATTTCTTTCTAATGGAGCTCATTTTTCTACATGTTTTCTTGACATTTCTTCTTTCATTCCAAGCTCTGAACTTTTAAAATAGGTAATATATTGATGATGTGTTGCATATGTTTATCTTTTAATGAGAGTAGATGCTTTTTCCTACTCAAAAAAGTCTGTACATTCAAAAATTGACCATATGTTTATATATCAAGACATGAGTATCCTCCTTATGTTTTTTGTAACTTTTTCAACATTATATGCTTCCTGATGAAGTTTCTAAATTACCTGTAAACATTACTGTATGTCCTCTCTTTCCTTCTCTTCTCCCACCTTCAAATTAGGTAGTAAATTTTTAATTAAACTTGCCTTGACATTTTAAGGACACTGAATATCTTTGTCATTTACACAACAGATAACAAAGTAATCCAATTTTCTGGCCTCCCACAAATTATCCCTTCAAAGAATACAGCTCCTGCTTCCCATGTTTAAAATAAGCATTACCCTTAGCCTGGCAACCACTGTCAATTACTAATCTTTTATTATTGGCTCCAGGGAAGATTAAAGGAAAAGCTGAAACATAGCTGACAGTTCGGTTATCACATCTGGAGTAAATGAAAAGCATGGCCTGAATCCATCAGGGGAGATTAGGAAAATGTGAGAAAATTACTGATGTCCTTTTACACATGTAAATTCAAACCCATTCAAAAATTGAGGTCTCTAACTTTTGACAGATCTCTGCTATTGCTGGTTGCACTGAGGAGCAATGCAGGAGATGGCAGAGGTAAAGAGGAAACATGTTCTTAGTGAAACAAATGCAGGAACGTTGCTTTGCTGTCTCAGGAGAGAGGAGAATGTGCCAACAGTGCATAAACCATTCCAGCTCCCAGCCACACTTGACAGCAGGAATGGTTTGAAAGAACACTTGCTCTCTGTCCCTAACAAAACTGACTAATTAAACATTAATAGTTAGCAGTAAGAGGAAAACATAAACAACTTCCTTATAGAATCTTGTTAAAAGCTATCATCTTTCTACAAAGATTGAATAAAATTGCAAAGCTTGCTATAAATAGGTAAAATAAAATTATTGTTTCAGAATATGTTGAAGTAAAATTAAATTTCTATAAATTAAATTGTAATTTTTTTTCAGATTATGGCATAAACAGTATCTGATTTTGTCCTTGATGGGACATTACTCCTGACCTGAACTTGGGTGGCACTGCAGCACTGGAAATAAATCTTTGGGAGGAATTGTTTCTCTGTAGAGTATGTGATATCTACTCAGGTGCAACAGTGGATTAAAACCTAAATGCCTCCTTTTGGACTTCAGATCTTCTGTCTTGTCAAATGGATATTTTTCTCTTTATTGGATTGAACTGTAGGTTTACCTCCTGCAATATGGATCTAAAAGTCCACAGTATGTAATGCTGCTCTTGAACGAGCAAGGTAATACTTTAAAAAAAAAGACGAAAAAAATAATAAAAGAGATTGTAGGAATGTTGGTACCACTGTGATGGAAATATTTTGAGAAACTGAGACATCAGGGAAACCTTAAAACTTTAAATGACCCTTTTTGCTCCCAGTTCAGGCAATCCATCACCAGTGAAGATCCAGGTATTAAACAAATATTAGTGGAACGTTAGATTTATAACACCACAAAGGATGATGCTGTTTTGGGGTTGTAGTCATTGGTGGCTCTTCATCCTGGAGGTGGAGGTGGCAGAGAGCAGGTCTGAGAGCTCTTGTGCATGGGGAGCCATAACTGAAGCAGAGTCTTCCATCTCTCCCAGCCTTCACTGGGCAGCATTGGTGTTTCTGGTGGGTTTTTTTATTGTGAATCAAGACTATTCTGGACGAAAGAATTTGTAGCATTAAACCTGCATTATATGGGAAAACTGTGGTTTAAACAGGTTTTAAAATGGCTTTTGGTGGTGTCTTTGCAAACACATGCTTCTTCTTCCCAGCACCCCCCATGTTATCTTATCCATGCAGGAATGTCCTGGGAAGGTGTCCTGAGGTGTTTTCCATTGGCCTTTGTTAACTCCTTCCTGTGATTGGCTGTTCCTGTAAGCCCCTTGAGACTTCTAATTGGTTACTCTGTGAATCCCCCTAAACCCTATAAATGTAACATCCCCCACAATAAACTCTCTCTTGC